>NW_028275157.1:8570076-9195076 GCF_013281855.1 Momordica charantia | reverse complement strand
GAAGATTTGCTAGGTATCTCACGTTTAGAATATGATGAAGAACCTGATTTTCATAGGGTAGTTGGATAATAAAGGATGTGAAATACCCTTCGGTCAAGGTAACTGGAAAGTTATAAAGGGTTCTATGGTAATCGCTCGAGGAATAAAGTTAGGGACTTTGTATGTCAACAACAATGACAAAAACATGGTAGCTATTGTAAATCATTCGAGTGAGACCCAGTTATGACACAACATGCTGGGACATATGAGTGAAAAAGGTATGAAAATTTTTCACTCTACAAGAAAGCTATAGGGACTTAAGGCAGTATAACACAAGTTATGTGAATGGTGCATATTTAGGAAGCAGAGTCGTGTCAACTTCTCAAAGATAAGTTCAACACCAAAGTCTACAAAATTGGAGTTGGTTCACACAATGTGTGGGGGCCTTCTGAAGTTTCTTCCATTAGAAGTTTAAGATACTGTAACTTTTATAGACGACTCAAACAGGAAGGTATGAACTTATTTTTATGAAACATAAGTCTGATGTGTTTTTTATTTTCAAAACATGAAAGACTATAGTAGAGAATGAGACAATCCTGAAAATCAAAAGCTTGAGGTCAAACAATGGTGGTGAGTACGTTGATAGGGAATTCAAAAAATATTGTGCAGACAATGGAGTTATGATGGTAAAGACTATTTCAGGGACACCATAACATAATGGTATGGTGGAGAGAATGAACATGACGCTGAATGAGCGTGCTAGGAGTATGAGAATACATGTAGAACTGCCTAAGATGTTCTAGGCAGAGGTAATCAATTGTGCGACCTATCTAATCACAGAAGCCCAACCACATCACTAGATTTCAAATAGCCTAAAGAAGTCTGGACCAGTAAATAAGTAAACCTTTCCCATTCAGAGGTTTTTGTTTATGTATCTTACCTTCACATTGATGCTGCAGACAAGATTAAATTATATGTCAAATCCAAGAAACGTTTCTTTCTTGGGTATGGTGGAGCTGAGATAGGTTACAAATTTTGGGATGACAAAACAAGAAGATTATCAGAAACAAGAATGTGATCATCAATGAGGAAGTCTTATACAAAGACAACTAAATTTGATTAAAGAAAGACAGAGTCATATAAGATTATAGAAGAGAAGACTCGGTATATAAGTCCTTCTAAGATTGAGATCAAAACAACAGAGATTTAGAATCAAAATGCAGTTACTCCTGAGGAAATAGTTGTGGGATCAGAGGAAAAGGTCGTGGAATGAAGTATCAGTTGTGGAAACTGATGAGGTTTAGAGAACACTACCAATAGTAGTTAGAAGATCTAGTAGAACGATTAGACCACCACAGAGGTATTCCCCTACTTTGAACTATATTTTACTAACTGATGGAGGTGAACCTGAATGTTATGAAGAGGCGGTTCAGTTGGAAGACTCTGTTAGGTAGGAGTTAGCCATGAAAGATGAAATGAATTCTCTAATAACTAATTAGACATGACAACTTGTTGAGTTAGTAAGAGGTAAGAAAGCTTTGTAGAATAAATGAGGTATATAGAATCAAACAAGACCCGATAGCAGCAAAAGGTACAAGGCAAGACTTATAGTCAAAGACTTTCAACAAAAGGAAGGTATTAACTTTAATGAGATTTTCTCTCCCGTAATTAAACTAACTACCATTAGGATTATTCTATTGATAATGGTAGAAGAAGATTTGTTCTTGGAGCAAATGGATGTAAAAACAGCTTTTCTTCATGGTGATTTAGAGGAAGAAATTTACATGGTGCAACTACAATGATTTACAGTATATGGGCATGAGAAAATGGTATGCAAACTTCAGAGAAGTCTGTATGGTCTCAAAAGGCGCTTGACAATAGAATAAAAACTTTGATAATTTGATGTGCAGTAGTGGATTTTACAGGTGTCAGGCAGATCATTGCTACTACATAAGAACTTAAGGTAACTAATTTATCATTTATAGCTATATGTTGATGACATGTTGAAAGCAAGGCAAAAAAAGAGGAAATTCTGAAGACAAAGGCTGGATTATCTAAAGAATTTAACATGAAAGATTTGGGAGCTGCCAAACAAATTCTAGGAATGAGGATCGAGAGAAAATATGGTACTTTAACATTGTCGCAGAAAGAGTATCTGAATAAAGTGTTAAACATATTTAACATGGGAAATGAAAAATCAATGAGTACTCCTTTAGCTAGTCATTTTAAATTATCTAATGAGCACTCACCCACTATCGAGTAAGAAAGAGATCATATGGCTAGAGCTTTACATGCTTCAGCTATAGGAGGCCTGATGTACGCCATGGTTTGCACAAGACCTAATATAGAACATGCAATGGGAATTGTCAACAAGTATACGAGTAACCTAGGAAAGCAACATTGGGAGGCTGTGAAGTGAGTCTTCAAATACTTGAGGAAGACGATTGATTATGCTCTGTACTTTAAAGGGTCAAATTTTAAATTGCAGGGATATGTAAATATAGATATGACAGTGGATATAGATGACAAAAAGAGTACTACTGGGTATATTTTTATTTTGGGTAATACTGCGATTAGTTGGGTCTCTAGACTGCATAAGATAGTAGCACTTTCTACTATAGAAGCAGAGAAAGAGATGATATGACTTTAGTCTTACTTGTTGAGATTGGGAAAAGAGACTTTGCATTGTGCCAGTTAGAGCGCTATTCATTTAGCAAAGAATCAAGTGTTTCATGAAACACATAAAGGTAAGATACCATTTTATCATATCAACTTTGAAAGATGAGATGTTGCTGCTTGAAAAGATTTCAGGTTGTAAGAATCCATCGAATATGTTTACCAAGGGTTTCCCTATTGATAAACTAAAGTTGTGTACAATTTCAGTTGGACATCTCCACGAGTTTAGATGAGCTTCTGTTGTTGTAGATGAGACATATTTCTTGCTTCGTCTCCAAGTAGGAGATTGTTGGGAAAATGGAGCCAAGCTAAGAAGAAATTGAAGAAAAGGTATTACAGAAGGTTCAGGGTCGAGAGGACAGCGACGAAACAATAAAAAAAGCCCTTTTGGCAAAGATGGAGGCGTCGTGGCGCTGTCTTATAGCGCCATAACATTGCCTACCGATGCATTGCTGCATCATAGCAACACGGTGCTACCGCGATTTTTCTAGACATAAAAATTACGTGTTTTCGTGTTTTGAAGCGTGGTTTTTTCTTTTCTTCACCTGGGATGTCAAAGGTTTTTTGAGTTTTGAAAAACCTTATACTATTTATATTTGGTTTTGTGTCTATTATAAATAAGATAAAAGTAGCCATTTGATAGGTGTCCACAAATAGAAAGTCGTGAGTAATTCTCCAAAGAGAGAGAGATTGAGTGCTTAATACTTGTATATCTATTAGAGAGTTTTAAAAGACTTATAGAGTGATTCGTGAATGGTTTTTGTGTGGGGGAAAACCGAGAGAAATCATTGTGAAGAGCTTTTAAACTCTTGGGAGATTCTTCCTGACATTTTAGTAGAATCTGCAGCGGTAGTAGAGAATTGGACGCAATCCATATTGGGTGAACCAGTCTAAATATGGTGTTTAATTTTTTTCCTACCTAATCTTTATTTATCGTTATTGTTACCTATAATTTTATATTATTTTCTATAATCTTTTAAGTTGTAAGTTTCAATTTGAATTTTGAATTCCACTTTTGGGATTAGCTAACAAATACTATATGCATTTGTAATTGAGATAATTATTTCTTGGCTGCATTTTTCACAACACTTTAGATTTAAGGGCACTTAAAACAATGTCCAAAGTAAGATTTAGGAAGTGAGTTTAATAGGATTATAACCTTATTTTTGTCGACAATTTTCTCATCTATGTCGCTAAGGTCAAGTAGAATTTGGTTGAACTCATCTAAGTTCTGTTCTAGATCCTTGAACACATCTATTTTAAAGGGTTTTTGGCTAAATAGCCTTTTTAACAAGGTAATATTGTTTTTTACCCACTTTTTTCAAAACTTATGTTTTATAATCTTTGCTGACGTCATCTTTGATACCAAATTATTTTCATTATCCCTTCACTCATTTTTTTTGTTTAGATTTCTCTCTCTTATTCCTTCCCTTTTTTTCTAGAATTTTTTTTCACTCTCTCTATTTCCCTCTCTCTCTTTTCAAATTGTTTTTCTTTCTCTCATTTTCCATTAACTTATTCTTTATCTTTCTTATTTTCTTCTCTTTTTCTCTTTTCTGCAACATATTGGTATTTTTCTCTCATTCTTCTATTTTGTTTTGGATTTCTCATTTCCTTCCTCTCTTTTTTTAACTAACAGAAGGTAATAGAAGAGGGGAGACGGGGGAGAGGAAGGAGGAAGAAGGAAGAAAAGAAGAGGAGAGAGGAAAGAGGAAAGAGATAAGAGAGAGCGAGAGGAAGATGACAAAGGAGAGAGAGTGAGAGTAAGAGTAAGAGTAAGAGGAGAGAGGAAGAGGAGAGAGGAAGAGAGGGAAAGAGAGCAAGAGGAGAGGGAGGAGAGAGGGAGAGGAGGGAGAGAAAGAGAGGAGAGAGAGCAAGAGGAAGATGAGAGAGAAAATTATTTTTATTTTTATTATTTTGTCTTTCTATATTCCTCTCTCTCGATTTTTTCAACCATCAAAATTAATTTTCCTCTCTCTTCCTCACACCCTCTTTCTCTCTCTCTAAAAATAGAGTTTCCTCTCTTTCTCACACCCTCTCACTCCACGCCCAATATTTCTCTATCTTCTTCACACCCTTCACTATCTCTTCCTCACACCTCTCTCTCTAAGCCTCTGTGTATTAGTCGAATATGATCGTGATTGAGATTGAGATTATGAGCGAGATCAAGTTTTTGAGCGAGATCGAGAGCGAGAGTAGAGATTTTGAGCAAGATCGAGAGCGAGAGGAAAACGGTGAAACCGCCGACGACCAATAAAAAGGAAAACGAAGGTGCCCACGGTTGGATTTTGCTCTCGACGATCGGATCTTGCTCTCAGACGGTCTTATTTTTAGAGAGAGAGAAAGTGTGTCTATGAAATTAATTGGGTTTTTGTTTCATTCTAAATCTTATTTTTAGAGGGAGAGAGTGTCTATGAAATTAATTGAGCTTTTGTTTCATTATAAATCCTATTTTTAGAGGGAGAAAGGTGTCTATGAAATTAATTGGGTTTTTGTTACATTCTAAATCATATTTTTAGAGAGACAAAACGTGTCTATCATTTTAATTGGGGTTTTGGGAAAAAACTGAACAGAATGAGAGAGAAAAAAAGAAAAATGAGGAGAGAGGAAGAATGATGTTTTTTTGAAGATATGGAAAAAGAGGGAGAGAGAACAAGAGAGAAATCTGAAAATGAGTGGACGGTCGGTGAAAGTAATTTGGTATCAAAGATGATGTCATCAAAGATTAGAAAACATAGGTTTTGAAAAAAGTGGATAAAAAACAATACTCCCTTGGCAAAAGGGTTATTCAACCCAATTTAAAGAACTTTTCTTTAATGTAAAGTTTATTCGTTAGGGATTTTGTGAGATATATTGAGTCTAGCTCTAACCATAGCTCTTGTGAGCAGTTTTGGCTTCATGTACTTGCCTTAAAACATTATCTGGTAAGTACAAAATTATGGTGTTAAATGCAATATATTTTTTTTTATTTCAACAACTTCTTCTTCAGTTAGTTTTTTGGGCCAAACAGGAGATTCATCTAAAGCCTTAAAAACCTTTTGCTGAACAAGTAGTACTCTCGTTTTATTTTTCCATAAAGAAAAATCACCTTTCCAATCGAGTCTCTCTACTTCAAAATTTGCTATCATGAACATAATAGAGAAATAACTCTCGGCAAGAATTCATATGTAAAAATCAAGCACTAATACCAATTTGTTATGCTCAACTCACAGAAAACTAATAAACAAACTTCAAGACAAACTCAAAAGACCAGTAGCCCGACCAAAACTCAAAAAATGTAAAAACAGAGTAATAGGACAATAGATGGACAAATGGATATATAGTGGTTCGACCCAATTGGAGATCTACATCTAATCATTTTAGTAATCAAAAGAGTACAACAACATCAAAGGGAAGAAAGCAATTCTCAAGAACTCCAAAATACACAACTCCCTTTTACTCCTAAAGAGATACAAACAACTTCTGACAAAGAAACCTCACCAGACAATACCGAGACCTCACACTCTTTCAAGGATGAAGATGAAAATAACCAAGAGGAAGAGGAAGAAGAACTTCTACTCTCTTTTATAATCGAACACCTCACACTTGTTCACTTTTTTTTTTCTTTTCTTTTCTTTTTCTCTCGCTAACCAACCTGTGCCAAAAGAAAGAAAGCTCTGAGATATAATTCGGTTAAATTTCAAGTTAATTTCAAAACTTATAGTTTCGATTGATTTTTAATTTAATCTCCATAGTTTCAGAAAATTTCAGTACAGGTAGACTCAATTTTAATTTTGTCCCAATAATTATAGAAAATGATACATACAATCAGGGTATTAATTTTTCACCGGCATATCTACATTTCCTTACAAAATTTCCATTTGTCTATACATTCGACATTCACATCATACAGTATCACAAAAAAGCCGGTAAAATATTAAAAATATATAAAAAAATTCACTAATTTGAAAATAATATTAAAATTAATAATTTTAAACTTATATAAAAAGAGTGAAAGACTTGGTTTGTTAATTTAAATATTTGCTATGTTTTTTATATTTATATTTATTTTTATAATTTTTTCGAAATATTCATTGATATCGATATTTTCATGGACATGTTTCATTGACATTTTTATTGACGTCAACATTTAAAACCTTACCAATAGAGATACGTTCATTAAATCTTATAGAACATCTTTATTATTATTATATTCAATATATGACTTTTTTTCAATTTACATAATAATGAGTTCATATCTTTTATTTGTCTAATTCTATTTGTCAAACTCTGTTGGCTGGGTTTAGGTTGTCCTATAAATTAGGAGAAAATGAGTAAATTTTCATAGGACTAAAATACTATTTTGTTTTATCCTAGTTATAGAACAAAATTTAAATTTCACACACCGCGATAACCAATTTAAAATGAAGTACAAATTCAAGTCATTGACACCAATTTTCGATAAAAAATCGTGAGTTCGAATTATAAATAGTAACTCTTAAAGACCATAAAATACAAAATAATTAAGTCCACGCCGCATAACCAATTTAAAATGAAGTCCAAATTGGTGTCATTGACACCAATTTCTGGTAAAAAAATTGTGAGTTGCACCAATAATTAGTAACTCTTAAAATCATAAAATATAAAATAATTAAGTCCACACCACATGACCAAATTTGTAATTCAACTCTATAATTTCTTCCCATAGGGAGACAGAATGAAACGCAAGCACAGAGCGATAGCGCCCCCGCGCGGGAATCCCGAGCCTAGGCGCTGTTATTATAGCAGAAAAATTAAAAAGACGCTCACAACAGCTTCAGTCACTTCTTGCCCTAATTTCCCCGTCTCCAATAACTTCTCTCTTCTCTCAAATTTCTTCTTTCCCATACCTCAAATCACGAGTTCTTCCCTAAATCTATTATTATCTGCAGATTCCTCTTTCCACTCCGGCGAATTTACCCAGATTTTTCGTGGGTTTTTCGCTAGATTCCTCTCCAAGTAAGTTTTTCCTCTAAATCTCTATTTTGGAGCTTGATTTTGCTGGAACTTGCTGTTTCTTGTGGAAGTGAACTATGTACTTGAACTTCGATTGATTTGGTGCTGATTTGAGAAACAAAAAACCAAAAAGACAATCAAGTTTTGGGATAGATTTTCTGCTGTAAACTTCTCTTAATCTGTGCATCAATTTGTTTATGGCTCCAAAACGTGCCAAGACTAGTGGATCGTCTTTGGCATCTTTTGATAGAAGGAAGTTCATAGACTTAGAATCCTCAGACAAATTTATCAGTTCCGTAGCAAAACGTAGTGTTATTACAGAAAGGGGGCTACAACCATGTAGTGGGGACCAAAGGGACATCCATTTGAACATTGAGCAAAGGGGTTGGGAAGAGCTGGTTAAACAACCCGAGGCTGCAGTCGTCTCGGTGGTGAGGGAGTTCTATGCGAATATGAAAGAAGACGACATAAGCGTGTTTGTGAGAGGGAAAATGGTGCCGTTCGATCGTACTACGATCAATAGGTTGTACCATTTGCCCGACATCGAACACGACAAGTATAGCACCTATGCTAGGGAGGAATTGGACTTAGAACAAGTGATTTTGAAACTATGTAGACCAGGAACTCAATGGAAATTCCGAGGACATGAAGCATTGAGCTTCAAAACCTCGGAGTTGAGCGTTACCAATAAGGTCTGGCACAGCTTTATCTGTGCAAAGTTATTGCCAGTGACACATATCAGTGATGTTACTAGGGAAAGGGCGATCTTGGTCTATACTATCGTCACTGGTAAATCAATAGACGTAGGGCGGCTCATCGGACAGTCCATTAGACATTGTAGACGAGCGTCAACCACGGGCGGTCTAGCCCATCCTTCGTTGATCACTGCTCTATGTAGACAGGCTGGGGTTGTATGGGGACCTCATGAGGAGTTGCTTAACCCAAGGAGTGTCATGGACAAAAGTTTTATTCTTGGATTGAAGGGCTGGGTCCCTGCTGAAGACGCAATGGCTATAGAGCCATTGCAGGCTTGCTCGAATGAGCAAGCTCGAGCGTCGAGACCTCGTGCACAAGAATCAGGATCTATGGAGGAGCGATTAGATCGACTAGAGCGAAGACTCAACCACCAACATCAAGAGTGGAGGAGATTTATGTCGTATCAGGTGGAGTTCAACCGTAGCCTCGTTCGGATGTTTGCACAGTGTGGATTCAATCAAGGAGCAAATCCAATTCAATTCCCCAAACCACCCGAATTTTCAAACGATCCTCGACACGAAGAAGAGGGAGAAGATGAGGAAGAACTTGATTATTGGAGTCACAACATTTAGAGCAGTATCCTTTCACCCTTTATTTGTAATTATTTTCCTTACTGTTATGTAGCATGGATTTAAAATTTATAGGTTGCTTAACTTCTTATATTAAAAAAAAAAAGACCATGATAGCTTGTGTAGTTTCTTTGACCCTTGGTGGTAGCTTAGCTTATGAACGTTGAGGGTGTATATATTTTTTTGACTTTGAGGATGGCATGTTTAATTTTATCGTTCGCCCTTTTGCATCTCACTTGGCGCATAATCTAGTTCGTGGTTGACCTACATGGAGTCGACTCATTTAAATCAAATTTATAATCAATGTTTGGGAAAGCGGGTCTAAAAAAAGGCCCGCTCTTCTCATAGTGTTTAGCGCTTTGAACTCATGCTTAAGAAACATTGTTTGTAATCAATAGGAATACACTAACATTAAAAATACAAACCTTTTACATTCTCTAGAGACGTACAACATATGTCTACCAAAATGTTCAACTCTCATAGCAGCTCAACATAGGAGAGGATAAAAAGCCCAAATTGGCTGCAGAAGATTGAAAATTGTTCCACCAAACTAAACTATCTTATGCTGTGGTTTTCTATTTACATACCCTATTTTCACACGCCCTTTATTTGGCAACTTCACTCCACGGCGGCGACAAAACATCCTCCACCAGTGCAACTTCTTCACACCCTTCTTCCCCAACCTCGGCTTCCTAAGCTCTTTCTTCTTCATGGCTGTCGGTTTCCAAACATGGCTCCTCAGCCCCTCAGCCAGAGCCTGAAACCTTCCAACTTGATTCTTCCGAGATACGCTTCGGATTGCTGTTTTCTTTAGCGTTTCGTGTCGTCCTTTACTTGTTACTCTTTTCTTGTCTGTGCCATGGAAGATCTTTCTTAGCTGCTTCCACATGAAGAAGTTATTATGGCTGTTGTGGTGGTGATGGTGATGGTGGTGGTGATGGTGGTGGAAGATAAGGCCTAGTTTGTTTCTCAGTCTCTTGAAACGTCCGATCGCTTTCTTCGACCCCTTTTTCCCATGGCTGATTCTAAATGCTTTTGAGGAAATTCTGCTGCTTCTGTACCGGCTACTCACCTCCGATCCGGTTGCCGGTTGATCCTCTTGGTGACTTGAGGAAGAAGGGTAATCAGTGGTTTCAGTTTCACTTGTCTGCTGAGTTGCCCAACTTGAAGAAGAAACTGATTCTGATTCTGAGTTTGTAAATTCTGATTCTTGCTGAGTGGGCATTCGAGTCTTCATATGATTCAGCAAAGTTGGCCTCATGATCATATGACCAGGCAAATTTTGGCACCGCCTTTCGTGTATCTGAGTTCGATTCACGGACCGTACAGTAGCCTTGGATCCCACTGAACATCGAGATTTATCTATCAGAATCACTGGATTTATAACTTTGTTTTGTTTAGATACCTGGGTTCCAACGTTTGGAGGTTTCATGGCCTCAACATTGTCTTGAGACAGAGGTACTCTAAACCCGTGAACGAACTCGGAACAATGGCCATTGATTGGCTCAGCAACTCTGGCCTTCAAATTTGAGTGATCCATTCTTGACTGAACTTTCTGCTGATCTAATGGAGAGTTGGATAATTTAGCTCCATTGATATGGCTTCTTGTGTTCCTACTTTGACTTGTATAATGTTGCAGAGATAAAATGTGGAATTCAATTCTTCTGAGTGCTAAACCAATACCATTTGATAAGTCATTAGCAGCAACATTTCCCGTTTTTCTTGTACTTTGATTGTATTCCATCCATTCAGCAACTTTCTCTTCCACTGGCTTTGTCTGTAACAACTCAAAAGGGCTATGTATGTTAGACATAACATCCATAAGTGTAAACTCGAACAATTTTTCTGAATATCTAACATAGGCTAAATATATGCTTTAGTTCTTAATGTTTAGGTATTTTTTTTTCAAGCTAATCCTTAAGGTCTAATATAGGAGAAAGTAAGCCGCTTAAGAGAAGAAAGTTTCTAACTTCTTAAAATTTATTAGAAATTGTAACTTTTCATCTTTTATGTCATCTAGTTCAATCTCCAAATTTCTGCTGACCTACTAAATATCATGCCATGTAAGTTAACCATCAGGCAATTTCAACATTCACCAGAGTGTAAGTGAAAAAGGTTAAAACATAAGAGACTAAATTGAAAATTTTTAAACGTTTGGACTAAATGAGAAAAAGTACTGATAGATTAAGGAGTCCAGGGGTGTTCACGGGTTGGGTTGGATCGGGTTAGAGGAGTTTTTTGGACCAACCCGAATTTTCGGATTGGGCAGAACAGAGAACTGATGGAATCGAACAAGGCCAATCCAACCCAACCCAACCCTTATATTTTTAGGTTGGGTCGTCGGGTTGAGACGAGAGAAGGAAGGGAATCGAACGTCAGTCGAAATCCTAAACATTTTAAATTGCAGAAATCGATTGTTCGTCGTGTTCGTTGTCACATAAGAGAGAAAACTTCATACTCAGCCATCATCAGAAGAGGATGAAGAATAGAGGGGGTCGACTGGAGAAGGGGAAGAAAAGAATGATAGAGGAAGAAGAGGGAGGGGGAGATGAAAGGAGGGAGGGAGGAAAACAGAGACAAGATGAAGGGAGGGAGGGAGACAGAGAGGGAAGGGGGGTGAGGGACGGAGGGAATTGGGAGGCGCCTGCTAGGGTTAGAAAAACTGGGTTAGAAAAATTAGGTTTACTGTATATATATATATATATAATTTATATACATTATATATATTAAAAAATTAAAAGTAAAGCATACCGGGTTGGATTGAATCAACCCGAAAAATTTGAAAGGTCAACCCGAGACCGGATTGGACCTGGTCGGTTGGGATTCGTCGGGTTCGTCGGATTGTCGGGGTTTTTGAACACCCCTATTGAGGACTAAGACATATATTTAGCAATCTATCGACGCCAAATGGTTCATTTGTTAAAAAAGAAAGAATGAAAGAAGTTTTCATGCAAACCTTCGAGTGAAACTGGACAATTTCAGCAGTAGCATCATCGAGCAAATGCTTCAACAAAATTTGTGCCCTTTCATCCAGCTGCTTTGACAATAAAGCCAAACTACAATAGTGAAATATTCAAGTACAAAGTTCACTCCGACTGTTCTAATGTCTCAGTCTCTATTTGAATCAATCCACATAAAAATCACAGGGCAGCCAAAAACTATTAAATATCTGCAGAAAATTTGCTACAATAGTTTCATGCTTCATAAGATAAGGAGGGAGACAAATCATACTACAGTCACTTAGACAATCAGACCTATGAGTACAATGATTGAACATCTCCATTTCTCACGATAGCATTTATGGAATTGGAATAAAATTTCTTAGGGTTAAATCACAAATTTAGTCGTAAACTTTCAAAGTTATGTCTAATAAGTTATTTCACTTTAAAAAATATCTGATAGGCCAATAAACATTATAGTGTCTCGTAAGTCACTCAACTTTTAATATTGTATTTAATAGGTTATTCAATTTTTTAATGTTATGTCTAATAGGACCCTAAACTGATATAAAACTATATAGATTAAAACTACACTCGGATTGAAATAGATTGCAATTGATATTGTTTAGTATTCTTTCAAATGAGAATCAAATTTAAGTTGATGTGACATCAGAGAGAGCATAAAAAAAAAGGGTAAATTGCACAAACCACCCTAAAGTACGATGATCGTTACAATTACACTCTCAAACTTTCAATTTAAAACTTAAACCCTTAAACCTTTACAAATAAAAAAATTATACCCATAAACTTTCAGACCTAAAATTTAAACCCTCAAACTTTAATAAAGTGAAAAAAATTGTACCTTAAACTTTCAATTTTAAAAAATTAAACTCTTAAACTTTTTTTAAACAAAAGAAAAGATAAATTTGTTTTTATTCTCTTTTCTTTTTTCTACTCTCTCTTCCTGGATTTTCCTCTCCACTTTCTCTCATAGAGAACTTGTGTTTCTCCTTCCCCTGTCTTGCAGTATATAGAAAATTGTTGTCCTGTATGATCTTCTCAATTCCCGCAACAAATTCTCCAATTCCAAATTCCAGCATGCCGTTAACCAAAATTCTCTCCCCATCATTACCATGGCCCCTAAGAACACGAGTTATAGAAACTTTTTTTTCCCTGTTTCAAGAGACCGATAAATCGGTCATGTTTTTCAATTTCTTTTAAAGGGTGAGCAAGTACAACCGCTCTGTTGGAAGAAGAAATGGTTTATAGCCGAAATTTTCTACGAGAGCTCTGGGGACGTGTTCAAGAAGCTGGAGAGGAAGAAAGTTCTAAACAATATAGAAAAATCGGAGGAGCTAGAGTTTACGCTCTCTTGTCGTCTTCGTTGAGGGATAGGTGGTGGAGGCTGATAAATATTGCAGAGAGTGAAAGAAGAAACCAACCAGTTTTCTAGGAGGGGAAGTAGAGAGGACGACAACAAGGAGAGAGAGAGGAAATAAATTTTATTTTTTTATTTATGAGAAAGTTTAGTTTAATTTTTTAAAATTGAAATTGATGGGTTCAATTTTTCACTTTTAAAAGTGAAAGGGTTCAATTTTTACCCTAAAAAGTTTGAGGGTGTAATTGCAATAAATGTGATACTTTAAAGGTGATTCATACCATTTACCCAAAAAAAAAAAAAAGGAAAAATGGGAGACACTTATCCATTCTTTAGTAAGGTTGATAAAACAAGAAGAATGAGAATGATAATATCAGAAAGGCTTACAAGTTCTGAATTTGCATCTCGCAAACAGCTCTTTAAGAGGAGGATGTATAATTCCCTCAGTGCAAGGAGATCAAGATATAACTCATTAACTTCCATCTTGTCTGATTAATTACAAGCCAACTACTCCTACAGCATAAATTCAACTCATTTAGCAACTTAAGAAAACATTGTGCACCAAACTGATACTTTATCAAAAGCTCAGAATCCTATTCAAGTGGTAGCAAAATTGTCTGATAACAATCTAACTAGAGAGGTATCTATATATCTTCAACCAGCAACAACCAAGAAAAAGAAAAGATTCAATTGAGTAATTTTGAATCTTAAACTTTCAATCTCGTCCATTTAAACTCGGTTCGAATACCAGTTTGTTTCCTGTACTTTCAACTATTGTTCATTTTAGTCATTGTATTTTTAAAACGTATGTTGTGTTTGGTCCTTGTACTTTTAAAAAACGACTATTTCAGTTCCCGTCTCCAAAATTTTAACACAAATTCTATACACGATAGAAATTCTTAAATACAAGATTACGACTACATTTCATGAAATTTATTGAAGTAGTGCCATATTGAAACTGTGATTGAAAGAATGAAATAAAAATGAAAATGAAGAACCAAAATGATCATTTTTAAAAGTATAGGGACCAAAACTGATGCTTTAAGAATCCAATTACTAAAATGGACAAAAGCTGAAAGTATACGAACAAAATGGACGTTTTGAAAGTACAGTTGAAACTACAATTAACAAAATCAGTATTTAAACTTTTAAACTCGGGACTTTTTTGCAACTAATACCCCCACAAAACTAAATTTGAAAATTGATCCTAAACTAAATGCCCAAACCCGATCACAACAATATTTGAATCTAGCCACCACAAGTAAAAATCGCTCAAACTTATAACAAAGTGCACAAATTCAACTAATTAATAGCATCCAACATAAACTAGAAGAATCAATACTTGCAAAATTAGTCTTTCATCTCTAGCTGGTCACAATTTCTTGAAAAACCAATATCTTAACTAATTGATTAATTCCAGAACTTTAAATGTAGGGTTTAAATCACCCCTCACCTAAGCAGAACTTCTTCAAACAAAAAGTACTCAAAATCCTTGCCAATTCTACTCATAAATCATAGGCAAAATTTACGACAAAGAAAATGATTTCCAGAACTCTCGAAAGTCACACTACAGACATCCACTCTCTGAAAACTGCTTCGAATCAAACAAGAACAACGAAATTTGTACAGAAAGAAATAAGAAATTCTACAAAAACCAGGGCAGAATTGAATCTGAAGACGACATAAAAAATTCATAAACATACTTTCGACGGAAATTACATAAACGTTTTCGATTAATGATTCTATAAGGATTCCAAAATTGAGGATCAGAGAAAGTAAATGGGTATAAACGAAGCAGTGTCAAGAACAAATACTTACGAAATTTCTGGTTTCTGGGATTCGCAAACTCCGATTCGTCCTTCAAATTTTTGTTCCCTTTTCCAAAATTCTTCAGTTAGTCGCTGAAGAGATGAATGGACGCCAAGCGGGAGACGAAAGTGAAATCCGTTAAGTGAAGACTGAGAGAACAGAGAGTTGGTTTTGGAAATGGCTAAATGTCCTTTCAGCAAATTAGTTTTACAAAATATTTAAGTTAAAATATTATTTTGATATTCTACTTTTAGTTTTCGTTTATTTTGGTTCTACCTTCGAAATATTATTTTTCATGCATTACTTTCAAAATATTCGTTTGAGTATTGTATTTTTAGAAAGTGACTATTTTGATAATTTTATTTTATTTTTAGTCTATTTTTTCTATCAAAATTTCAACATGATACTACATTCAACATATATGTATTTGAAATGTAACCATAATTTTATATTAAAGAATTTCTGTTACGTGTAGAATTTATTTAAAATTTTTTCAAAAAAATAGAACAAAATGACATTTTTAAAAGTACAATGAACAAACGAACATTTTGAAAGTACAGGTATTAAAATGAATAAAAGTTGAAAGTATAAGGATAAAAATGAAGATTTTAAAAATAAAAGACCAAAACGAGAAATTGACTAAAATGACCCCCTCAAATTTCCAATTTGCCCAAGTAACCCACCCCTGAAAAAATGTTTTCAATAGCCTCTCTGATTATTTTAATTAATTTAAAAAAAGGAAGTTACATTTATGCCCCTCAAAATTAAAAACCAACCGTTGCACTCCTTTCCCTCTTCCCTCTTCCTCTTCGTCTTCCGTTTTTTCCATTTCTCCTCCACCTTTACTGTTTATGCTGGATTCTTCGTATTTCGTCTTCGTCTCCCGCTTAATCTCTCACAACCGAAGCTTTGAGGTAAAAAGGTTCCTAATTTTATATTGTTTGTTAGGGTGTTCGAATATTATGGATTATATACTCTTTCGTTGTCTACTTTTGTTTTATTTCTTCATTTCCGGTGATTTCCTCTTCAGTTTTTTGGTTTCTTTGTTTTGATTTCTGTAAAATCGGTGGTTGAAAGTTAGGGATTTGAAATTTCAGAGTGGGTTTTTAGGAAACATACAAATTCTCGGGGCAATTTCAACTTGTGGAATTGTTTGTCTCTGGATAAATTCTTGGGGCCCAATCTCACCCGTAAGTCAACCGAGAAATCATATAGTGTTAAAAATTTTCGCGTGAAGATTTAATACTGTATGAATTCTCGTGCATGACTTCGCCCGAGAATGGAACTGAGAAATATGGCAGGACAAGCTTTTACATTATCTTTTTATTTAGGTTGGTTAGTAGAATGGTTGGTTATTATATATGTATGGGTTGTTCACAAGAACTTGTCATTATCTATATGTATGGTGTATTTTTAACATATTATTCTTATAGGAAGTAACATATTATTCATATTTGGATCTTTTATTTTCTTATCTCTAGGTTAATTCAAAATGAAAATGGTACCTAAAATCCCTCCCTCATCCTATGCCTCCACCAACTTGACATGTTTGTCGCACCTAGCGAAGACTACTGCAGCCATTAAGAGTAAATTGACCCCACCACAGTTTAGGATGTTTAGGAAAATTGTATTCAGCCACCTCCTTGACTTGGACCTCGTATTTAACGGGTCATTGATACACGATATCCTACTTAGGGAGATCGAGGATAGTACACCTGAAACCAATAGCTTCAACCTGTTTTGGAGTAAGGTGTCATTTTGGTTGAGGGAGTTTGACATTATTTCTAGCCTTAAGTATGATAGGAGTCCAGTTAGAAAAGACACATCTCCCTACAGACTTAGGGCTCTTTACTTTAATGATAGCAACAACGTACTATTGAGTGATTTTGAGAAGATTTATATAGTCGCACGGTTCGAGGATCACTTCGATGCCGTCAAGGTATCTATTGTGTATTTTGTAGAGTTAGTTCTGTTGGCGAGAGAGAGAACTCTGAAGTACGACTATACCTTGTTGGGAATAGTCGATGATTGGGAAATTTGTTGCAAGCACGACTGGGGCATGCTATCCTTTGATAAAGCTATGTATAGTCTGAAGCGTGGCCTAACGAAGAGGTCGAAGGATGGCGGGTTCAGGAAACCGTACAGTCTCTACCGTTTCCCTTGGGCGTTCCAGGTATGAGCATAAATACTTGTTTTCAGTTTTCGTTCTTTTCAATTGGTCTATAACGTCCACCACTTATATGTACAGGTGTGGGCCTACGAGACTATATCTTCTCTATCAGGGCGTGTGGTCAATAAGGTAAATCCAGACGTTGTGCCACGTATTCTTCGGTGGAGGTGCGGCCATTCAACTGCATGACATGTGCTGGACAGAGAGATTTTCCGATCTAGCATAGTAAGGTAAATCTTGTTTATACCTATAACTTTCTTTAATTTCCATATTTATGCTAACATGTTCATTACCGTTGTTGTAGGGAAGAACTCGATCAATAGAAGCAACGGAGGCTGAGACGACCATCCTAAATAGGGTGTTCGAACCACCCGAGACCGAAGATGAGGATGAAGTCCCACGTGAGAATGATGCTGCTGAACCATTGAGTGCACGTGTAGGACCAGAGAAGGATGACGATGGAGAAGCAGTGAACGTCGGTGAAGGTGTCAGAGAAGACGTCTATGTGGAGGCTGAGGAGAAAGAGGATAATGGAAGTAGTAAGAAGGTACGCATGTCCAATGTGTGTCTGAGGAAAGTTGAGAAACGTTTGAAGTGCATGGACGACAGGTTCGAAGGTATTAAGGCTGAATTATAATCTATCCAGAAGTTCTTGCGAAGAATCGCTAAGGTAATAACAGTTTTCACTTATAGTAACTACGATGTCATTTTCATATAGCGAGAACTAACTTGTCATCCATTGTATAGGGTTTACCTGTCGACCCGAATGACATGAGAAGAGGCAGCAGCAATGATGGTACTGGGCCAGGAGATGGTCCTAGTGATGCACCTAGTGGCAGACCTAGTGATGGACCCACTAGCATCGATGGTGGTCGGGGTGATGGTCCTAAGGGTGATGATGGTTCTACACCATCTCGTAGGGACGACGGCACGAATGACATGATCATCGATCCCCCATGTGAACGTGCACGGGACAAAGGCACATTAGTCCGGCCAAACGGCTGGGGACCAAGCTGAACCAAAACGCGAGGTATGTGTTCGTAATCCATCAGTTCAAATTCGATCGTAACCATGGTTTGACGAAGATTATTGTGCCCTGTTTCAACAACATCCACTTGCCTTGTCGTGTAAGGAAGACATGGGTACAGAGGACGTGCACAAGGAGCGTATGGAGACCGGTCTACATGCGCGTTGCGAGGCTGCCCCTCTCGAGGAGACTCTTGTTCAGAGCAGACCGGTGGACCATATTATGATCGATTCGCATCTGTTAGAGTCATCTATGGACAACAAGGTATTTATTTTTGACCTTTCACCTCTAAACACAAGATTTTATCTACTAACATAATTTATCTAGGACGAATACGCCGAGGATTTCACGGACTCTGATGCGGAAGGGCCGGGAGAAGTAAAATCAAAGAATGTTGAACATACATCGACATTGCATCCGAACCTGGATGAGGTACGTGTGCTATCACAGCCTGTTGAACGCCAGAAACCACGACGGGGGTCTCGGAAGAGGAAGCTCCCATGGAAGCTTCAAGGCTCGTTCAATGTCATGGTGGATGGGAAGTGGAAGAAGGTAATGCGATATGACCCACTAGTCCACGTCCCCCCTAAACAAGTCTACAAGTTTCATGCTTGGATGGCAAACCTTAACACCGACTGCGCCATTCGTAAATCATGTTATGGTGATAGGGGAAAGACATGGTTTCGTGACTTTATCACCCCGGACAAGTGGATGACGAGTGAGGTACGGGTTCGAAACCCTAAATATGTGTTGTACTGTTATTTATTTTTTTCTAACAACAATAACTTATATAGGTGATTGATTCGCTGTTCATGTTCACACGGAACAAACTCGAGCAACGACAGGACTTATGTTGTCGAAGATTCACCACCGATGACATCGTTCTTATGGTACGTAATATATATATATCTCATATGTTGCCCGTACGTACAAATCATGTGCTAACCGAAATTTTTTGTCGTTGCAGAACTTTCTTCAACGAACAGACAGACTATATCAATGCATGACGACCCCGAACGTAGTACCTGTGAGAGTTGCAACGGAATACAATTGGGCTGGCAAGTGTAAGATCATCTTAAGCTACATGGACAGGACGCACACCGACTATCAGACACGATGGCTTGATCTGGATGTTGTTTACCTGCCATACAACATCGGTGGCAACCATTGGATTATGCTACACATCGATCTGCAGGGGGGTGAGATCATCGTGTGGGATTCGATGAGGTCGATGACACCCTTGCTAGCTCTAGAGTCTGAGTTGAGGCTGATGGCTGTTGTCCTACCGGTGTTGATGCACAAGGCCGGTGTTTAGGTACTGAGGCCGACACTACCGAATACACCATGGCGCATTCGTCAGGTAACCTCCGCGCCCCAGCAAAGCGGGTCCGGTGACTGCGAGATGTTTTGCATTAAATACTTCGAGTATGATGTAACAGGGTCAAATATGGCCAGCTTAACTCAGAACAACATTAGTTTCTTTAGGAAGAAATTAGCCATAGAAATATGGGCACACCGATCTATACTCTGAATCCAATTCGCTTATTAGTACTATGACATCATTTTATTACCTAGCTCTTACAAACTACTTATCTTGCTTCCTATAAGACAAATATGTTAAAAAGGCAATTTGATACATAAAACGAACCAATTTTGCAAGCCAACTTTGCAATCCAACAATATAAAATCGACTATTCATATTCCGCCCAAAAACAACCAAGTATGGAAATCACTGAAATATTTCAGTGGTGAATTCGGGCTATCCACGGGCGAGAAATATTTCAGTGAGTGCAATTGAAGTCACTGAAATATTTCTCAGGCTAGAATATGACCATTTTGCCCGAAAACTTTTTCATCAACTTAGATGCTGTTCTCTGGACTATTTCACGGGTGAGAATATCAACATCCCGCTCGAGAACAAATGTTAATTACCTTTCAAAATTGTTTAAGTAAGGCAAAATTTTATCAACATTTCGCCAAATATATGACGACCAGTTTCCAGTACACAAAAAAGAAAATAAATGGATATAAGTAAGTCATACATCAAACTAAGACTCGATTGTTCGTAAAGGTTGGCGGCAAGTTTTCTTATTGTGACCTTGCATTCCACACCTGTTGCATTTATGTATCTGTTGAGGCTCGCCTGCTGAAGGTATCCGTACTGTTTGCCGTCTTCCAACTATCGCAACAAACTTCAGGGGCTCGATGGTGTACTCAACAAAAGTCGTCGGGTAAAGTCCAGTCCTTCTCATCACCCAATGAGTAGATTGGTTCGGCGTACGCGTTAAGAAGCGCTTCTAATTTATACTTGGGTGAACACAACGTGTATATACTAACATTACGATGCATGGCGGTAGCGACAGCGTGGGAACACGGGATCTGGTAGTAGTCAAACTGCTTACACGTACAACTCTTACTGTTTAGGTTGACACGCACTTTGCTGCTACCATCGTGTACCTTATACTCGTAATTATCAATTGGTCTAATCGTATGTCGTCGGGTCTGCTCAACTGCACCCTTAACAATCTCCTCAGCATAATCAGTAAGAATGGATGCTCTGGTCGATGCGTACATCCGCCGCTCATAAAACGATCGTTGCAGAAGAACCCTACAATGTTCTAATAGAGCAGTGATAGGCAAATATCGTGCGTGCACTAGAACTGCATTCATGGACTTTGCAATGTTAGTTGTCATCTGATTGTACCTCAACCCAGGTTGATATGCACGTGACCATTTATCGAACCCAAGTTCCTCCAAGTACTTTCGCACTTCTGGGAATCCCGCAAGCTGATTCCAATAATACCTGAAGGTAGATTTCTTGAATGCCTTAGCTGCTAGGAGGTATAGCCATTCCACGCCCTCGCTCCTAATCTTGAACTTATCATTCAAGTTCATCTGCATGTGATGCATGCAACTGATGTGTTTAGCAGTGGGGAAGATAGAAGTTACAGAGTTATTACTGGTTCGGTGTCGGTCAGACACGAAAACCAATCCTTCAACTCTCCAATACAACTCTTCATCCGCTCCAAGAACCAAGTCCGTCAGTCGTCTGTTTCCCTGTCTACGATTCCAAATGCAAGTGGATATATCTAATTATTACCATCAACAGAGGAGGCTATCAATATCACACCTTTATATTTTCCCTTCAGATGTGCACCGTCGATGACAAGTACGGCACGAATGGAACTTCTAAACCCTCGGATAGAGCAACCTAGGGCCATGAATGCATATTGGAAATATTTATCGTCCTCCAACTTCAAAGAAAATACCGTGCCCTGGTTCACCGATTTCAACGCCTCACCGTATTTACACAAAAGAGTGTACGACTTCTTTGTCGATCCCAGTAGTAGTTCCAAAGCCCTCTCTCTCGTACGCCACGCCTTTTCATATCGGATATTAACGCCTTAATTTTTCCACATGTCATTAACAATATCCTTCAGTTTATAACAACGACTTACATCCTCAAAATTGGACTTTATAATCTGACCCACCACACGACTTCGAGCTTGTCGGTGGTCATGTTTCATTACCTCACGAGTATAACTATGCACCTCATAGAATGTAGAGATAAGAAAAGTCTCTGAACCTTTAATTTTTCTTGAACGCAGGCTCCATTTGCACCCATCCTTGGTACATCCGACAGTGTACAAACTTTTTGTCGACTTCTTCACGCGATATTCAAAATTCATCTTCATTGCGTACACCTAGAGTTTGAACTGCAAATCTTATTCCGATCGAAAAGTACTCCCTACCGCAATGTCCTTTGTTGACAAACAAACTTCATCACCTGTCCTAACAATTTCCCTTGAGCACGAAGCTTGACCAATTGTGCACGGTGCATTCGTACTGACCACGTGCACTTCGGTTGAGGGGTCCGATGATGGACCAACTACATCCACTGGGTCTACTTCCTCCTAGTTGTCAAAATCAACATCATCCTCGAATTCAATATCGTGGTTGTCGTCATCCTCGCCTCGTACTCGTACTCCACGTTGTTTTCATCGTTATCATCCCATTGACCGCAATAGTTTGTTTCATCGTCACCCAAGTTACATGGGACTACATTGTCTGTCAGCGGCGTCATTGATGGGACAAAACATGATGGGCTTAGGAGCGTGGAATCAAAAGGAAGCGATGGCACATAATACGGAACAGTCTGCCCTAACTGGTGGGGAAATGATTGGAATGCTTCTGCTTCTGGAATGTTACGATTCATTGAACTGCTTCCACTGCCATGTATTTCCTTTGGTACAACAAATACATACAATGGGACTTCGGAGGTATGTGGAGGGCCTCCTAAAAAAAATCTAAGGCTATAGTCATCAAAGATGTAATACTTCGGAACCTGGTACTGCATATTGGTCTTATATACACAATGTATAGGATCTATTTGGGTAAGACTGAACATAGCACTAAGGAGCTCATCATAAGTTATACAGTCGCCCATATCCAAACCTCCCATAATTCCACATTCATATATAAATTGTGACTCATTCCACCTACCATCATAGCTAACAAATAGGCGAGGCATCCTGCATGTGGAAAGAGAAGCATTCAAATTTCGAAACTCGAAATTTTCAAAATTCTCGGACAGAAGTTATTGTTTTTCGGGCGAGAATTCATGCCCCGTATACAATATGATTCTCGCCCGAAACTCATATCATATGGTGATTTTCGGTCGTGAATAACTCTAACTTCGCTCGAGAATCATGGAAAAATATAGACAGTACATGCGCCAAATATTTCGTTCTCAAAGGAAGAATAAAAACCACAAAAATGCACTCAAACGTTCCAAATAAACAAAAAACAAAAAGGCAGACATATAAATGTGCGACTTCAGAGACGAAAATTGACCATTCTTTGTAAAGGACATTTCACCTACCTCGTTCGTGTAGAAATCTTACTCAGCTACAAACAAACTGCGTGGTCAGATGGAAAAGTTACTTTCAATGTACAAAATTCTTTTTGTTATCTGCAAAGCTGAGTACGAAGTGCGCAGATGAAGAAGACTGATTTGCTGAAGTGCACAGATGAGAGTTGGTTGTTTGAATTAATTGGAAAACCTTAAATTCTTGGGCGAAATAATACCAGTTAACGGTCGGGAATTCATTGTAAGTCAACCTCATTTCTCGCCAATTCTCGCCCATAAACAACCAAAAATGGCGGGAAAAATGCGATTTCGCCCGAGAATTCATTGCATTACATTATTGTTTTCACACTTTCAGCCGGGAAAAATTCATTTCCACCCGAGAATTTACACTGCAATTAAGGGGTAGTTGAGTACATTTACTTCCACTGACAATTCTGAAAAAGCTGGTTTGGGTCATTCAAAACAATTTTTTAGGGGTGAGTTATTTAAGCACATTGGAAACTTGAGAGGGTCATATGAGCCAATTTCCCAAAATGAACGAAATCTTAGAGTACATCAAATAACAAAATAATATTTTAACCAAATATTTACAGAAAGAAAAGCAAATTACAATATTAGCCTGGGGCATTTTGCAAGAGAGAGAAAAAAACCCTTAACACAATAGAAAGAGGAACAAAGATAGGTGGCCACCTTTGTTGGATTATCCCCATACTTAATTAGACTAGTTAGAATCACGTGCGCTGTGGTTTAGATTTTTTAGGACATAATTTTTTTTAGGACATAATTGTTTTTACTGAAATTTTGCATGTACTTTTCATTGAATTTAGATATTTAATATTTTGACATGAATTTAAAAAGAAACAAAAAAAAAAAGGAAAAAATGATGGAGAATATATATATAATGAAAATTTAATTACATATCATGCAATCGAATGAAAGTTGTGAAGTAAATGTATTTGTTTGATTTCTTCATTGCATTTCTACCATTGATTTGAATACAATGCAATCTGCACAATGAAATAGAGATTTAATATGACAAATAATAAATTATAATATTTAATACATAAATTATTTTATATAAATTTATACCTATCACTTTTCATTTATATTTTGCATATTTGCCATTAACAATTTTCACATTTCCATTTTCAATGAAAAGTATTTATTTTTCTGAAGAATTTTTCCAATTTTTTCTATAACTTCGTTGAACATTAGGACTTGAATTTTTGTTCCCTACAAATAATGTGTAGAATAAGTAATTTATTTAACAATTAAAATATAAATATTTAATACAAAATATAACAACAATCACTATAATCACATTACAATTTATTGGTCAAAACTAAGCACATCAGTTTAGAAATTCAAGTTAATTAATTAAAAGATATAAACATAAAATAAAGAATCTAAGAGTAGTCAACAAGCAAAGAACAACCAGTCCACATCAATTTAGCAAACAGATACTATCAGAGTACACGTACAAAATAAAAAAAAATATAAACATAGAATCTAAAAGTAGTTAAGGTGACAACAACCGCCCACATCAATTTAGGAAACAAATACTCAAAATAATCAGGTTACTACAAAATTAACATCAATTTAGAAATCCAACAATTAAAATTAATAATACAATTTTTTTTATCTCAGCATTCTTGACCATATGAAGATCATGAGTGGTTTTTCAGTGGACGAAGAAATAGACAAAATCATGGGAACAACTTAGACGAACTTGTAGTCTCCTTGGACAAATGCATTGTCTTACAACTACTATGCCTGAATTGCAAGATCAGAAAAAAGAATGTGTCATATAGTCCATTTTCCTGTATATCCTTAAATTTATCTCAACCTGGATCTTCATGTACAGTTAAATGGGGAATAAAGAAGGAAGATGTTGTATCTTGGCCATGAAAGTGTATTGCTATACTTATTTCTCTGTTAGCTAAAAAAATATAAACATAAAATAAAAAATCCAAAAGATCATGAAAACAAAATAAGTGAGATAAATACAAATATTAGATATAATTTTATAGGAATTCAAAAAAAAAAAAATAATTAAGAGAAAACAACAATCATCCATGTCGGTTTATAAAAAGTAATACTGACAATAGTACAATAATTCACAAAAATTTATATAACATAACGCTCATAATTCACATCAATTTTTATACTTTACCTCTTCATCGACTAAAATTAATTTCTGTATTCGCAGATCTTGGTTTTGACATACTTCAATGTCTCCCATACGAAAAAAAAGCTTTTAATTTCCACTCCTTTTGGAAAGCTATGAGTTATTTGATAAAAGAAGAAATTTTGGTAGACATTTTGTGAGAAAGACGAAGATATGAGTTTTTAATTTCTACTGTTTCCTTTTATAAATGGTTTGTAAAGGAAGAACAATCATACCTCTTCATCAATCCACCGAATGGACGCACTACTCTTCATCATACACATCGAACGATCCCACTACTTCTCTAATGTACTCCTTTAAAAGGACACCTCATTCAAATAATAGCATCCCGTAGAAGAGGTACATGGAAGAATATATAATATAGATGAAGGGTAAACTTGGTACATATTAAAAGGTTGGGGCAAAATGGGGAGGTAAAGATTCTCCTCCATAGCCACATTTAGATATAGTATAAATATAGATTACACTACAACAAAAAAGGTCTTCAGCGACATTAATTAGCGACGAAATTCTTTTTGTCGCTTTTCCAGCGACAAAACGTATTTATCGTCGCAAAATAGCAACGAAAATAATTTTTGTCGCTGGAAACGCGACGAAAACAACATTTCGTCGCTGGAAACGCGACGAAAAGAACTTTTGTTGTTGGAGAAGCGACGAAAACAATTTTCGTCGCTGCAACAGTGACGAAAATTGTTTTGGTCGCAAAATTGAAGCGGGCGCCAAAACGCCGCGTGTTGACATATGCGACGAAAATATTTTCGTCGCATATGTCAAGCGACGTCGTTTTGATGGGAAAATTAAAATTTTCCCATCAAAACGATGCCGTTTTGGGTGGGCGGCGAAACTATTTTCGTCGCCCAGCCCCTCATTTTCGTAACCCCTCTTTCTCTTCCTCCTCATTCAACGTTTCTGCCTCTTCCATTTCTCTCCCCCATTTTCGTGTTCCGCCGCCGCCGCCCGCCTCAAAGGTGATCCTTGCCACCGGTTTCTTCAACTAAATCGTCGGCCGTTGGTTCGTTTCAATACCTAGGTAAGTATATTTGGTTTTTGAGTTTTATTTTTATTGATTTATACCTTATATGCCCTATTTTGTGTGTAGAATCGGCCCTCACGGTTTGGGGCTTCTTTTCGCCGGAGTTCTTTCATCGATCCTTGTTTTGCATTGAAGGATTTAACATATTGGTACAAACTTTTCTCTTTTCATTTTATTTAAAGTTGGTTTATTGTTTCAATTGATTTATTGTGTTATTAATGTTTTGTTTATGGTCCAATAATTAAATTTGTGTTAAAATATATATGTTTGAATTTACTTTTGATTTTGTTGAGACTTTGATGAGAATTAAGTTTAAGATCGTTCATGTGCATTGAAAAAGTATGCCTATTGTTTGAATTTATTTATGTATTACGTTTGAAATTTAGTTTAAATTTTATTTATAATTTGCTTTGAATTAATTTTAAGAATGTTCTTATCAAGTTATGTTTAAGTTATATTATTAATGAAATATGTCTGTTTAGAGTTCTTTTTAAAATTATTCTTTGTAGGTTTTTTAATTGGAATAATGAAATTTTCTTTAAAATATGTTTGGAATTAGTTTTGTTGTTTATAATTTGCTTTAAATGATACTTCTAATATATTTGCTTTTGTTTGGTAGAAAATGATCGATGACCTTAAATTATAATTTGTATAGGTTGGAGTAAAAAAGTTTAGATTGTTAGATTATGATTTTGTTGTGATATATTTTTCTTATAAATTCTGTTCTTTCATTTGTCTAATTATATTAGTGATTAATTGTATTATACTTTCCTACTGTTATGGATAAAAGTTGGATAAAAAATCCGGATAGGTTAAGTAAAGAATATACGGAATGAATTAGATCATTCGTTCAACTGTCGAAGAAGCATGTCGATAAAAGAGGGTTTACACGTTGTCCATGTAGGAAATGCCAAAACTTAGTATGGAAACGACCGTGCGATGTGGAAGGCATTTGTACTCCTATGGAATGTGTCCTTATTATAGGATATGGACTTTCATGGGGAAACTCGAGAGTTGCCTTCTAAGAGGATACGTACAAGTATTAATCAAAACACACAGCAGGAATATGGAATGAGCGAGATGTTAAACGATTTAACAAATGAGAGATACACTGAATTTAGGGGAGAAGATCAGTCAATTAGAGGCGAATCAAGTGACAATAGGAAAACTGAAAATACCAAGTTTCAATCAATGTTTGATGAACTTGATCAAGAATTGTACCCTGGATGTACGAAATTTTCAGTGCTAACATTCATGGTTAAGTTAATGCACATCAAAGTCCTTAATCTATGGAGTAATAAGTCATTTGATATGTTGTTGCAACTACTTAAAGAAGCTCTTCCAATTGATTGTAGTATTCCAGAGTCTTATTATGGTGCAAAAAAGATGTTACGAGATTTGGGTTTAGGATATGAAAAAATACATGCTTGCAAGAATGATTGTATCTTATTCTGGAGATAAAATGAGCAAGCTGATGTCTGTCCACAATGCAACGTATCCCGTTACAAGACAGACAAGGGTAAAGGAAAAAAGATTTCCACACAAAATTTTAAGACATTTCCCATTGAAGCCTCGATTGCAACTATTATTTCTATCTAAACATACGACAAAAGAAATGAGATAGCATAAGGAGAGAAGAGTAGACAATGAAGGGGTTTTAAGACATCCAGCAGATGCAGAGGCATGGAAAAATTTTGATAGACAACATTCTTGGTTCGCAGAAGAATCAAGGAATGTAAGATTAGCCTTGGCTACTGATGGATTCAATCCATTTGGAAGCATGAATTTGTCATATAGTACGTGGCCAGTAATATTGATTCCATATAACTTACCCCCCTGGAAATGTATGAAAAATTCATCTTTTTTCATGTCATTACTCATACCAGGTCCAAAATCTCTAGGAAAAGAGATAGACGTTTATTTGCAACCACTGATAGAAGAATTGAAAGAATTATGGTCTATTGGTGTTAATACGTATGATGCATGTAGTGGTACGAACTTTCGACTCCA
The DNA here is from genome assembly GCF_013281855.1 of Momordica charantia. Classification (NCBI taxonomy): domain Eukaryota; kingdom Viridiplantae; phylum Streptophyta; class Magnoliopsida; order Cucurbitales; family Cucurbitaceae; genus Momordica; species Momordica charantia. The sequence continues at coordinate 9,166,698 of NW_028275157.1, read as the reverse complement.
TGCAGCTTTGGTATGGACGATTAATGACTTTCCGGCTTATGGCAATCTATCAGGATGGAGTACGAAAGGATATAAGGCATGCCTAGTATGTAATGTGGACATTACATCAGACAAATTGCATAGTAAGATATGCTACATGGGACATCGTCGATTCTTACCACAGAGTCATCCTTTGCAAAAAAGCAAAAAATACAATGGAAAAACAGAGAATAGAGTTGCACCACGACATTTTTCTGGATTGGATGTCGTTCACCAGTTAGATTCCATTATTTTTCCGCCACTCGGGAAAAATATCAACGTTTTACAGTGGAAACGAAAAGGACTTCATAATGAATTTAATTGGGTGAAGAGAAGCATATTGTTTGAGTTACCATATTGGTCAAGTCTCAAAATTTGACACAAACTGGATGTCATGCACATCGAGAAAAATATTAGTGATAATGCCATGTGCACATTATTAAATATTGAAGGGAAAACAAAGGACACCGATAAAGCACGTAAGGATTTAATGAAGTTGAACATACGTAAAGAATTACATCTCCGACAAGTAGGGAATGTGGTTTATGTTTATTGTTGGAGCTAAAATATGAATGTGGTTTATGTTTATTGTTGGAACTTGAAACTTGTGAATATGAAGTTTGTTATATAGTTGTTGAGATGGGGAGCTTTTGAATGAGAATTGAATTTTGTTGGATGTATTTGATGTTTAGTTGAAGTATGAAAGATATGGAAGTGGTTTATGTTTATGTTTATTGTTGGAGCTTGAAACTTGTGAATATGAAATTTGTTATATAGTTGGGAGGGGGAGGGGGGGGGGCAGTTTGTAAAATGTGAATGAGATTTATGTTTATTGTTGAAGCTAAAATATGAATGTGGTTTATGTTTATTGTTGGAGCTTGAAACTTGTGAATATGAAGTTTGTTATATAGTTGTTGAGATGGGGGAGTTTTTGAATGAGAATTGAATTTTGTTGGATTTATTTGATGTTTAGTTGAAGTATGAAAGATATGGAAGTGGTTTATGTTTATGTTTATTGTTGAAGCTTGAAACTTGTGAAAATGAAATTCGTTATATAGGGGAGGGGGAGTTTAAACTTTTGGATGTGTGTGATGTTTTATTGTTAAAGTTTGTTGTTCGAGCTTGAATATAGATGTGTGTTCATGGATGTGTTTATGTGTAGTTTGTTATATTATATATTATCATTTTGATTTTGGATGTATTTTTAAGGTAAAAAACATTGATCACATGAAATTATTTGTGCAGGATTGAAACTTATCGGTAAACTTGTCAGGATTCGAAGATTCGATAAACTTGTTGCTATTATTATATTAGATGAATGTGAAAAAGACTTATATTTTGACACATGCCATATGTTTTGCTTTTCAAATTTGGATATTTTGTATTTACACTATGTTTAATTATAAAGTTTAGTGTGATTTACTATTTCCATATTATCATTTATCGTATTTTTTATAATTGCAGGAAATATAGCAATATTAAGTAGTTAATATTGAAGTTTAGTTTTTATTTAGCGACGAAATAATGAAAACGTCGCTGTATTTAGCGACGAAATCGAATAATGTCACCATAAGAAAGAAAAAAACGTACAAGTAAAAAATATATATATAATAAATAAACAGCGACGAAAATATAGCGTCACAATATAATTCCAGCGATGAAAATAAATAATCTTAAAATCAGGGACAAAAATCAATTTCGTCGCTAGCTCCAGCGACGAAATGTTTCATCACTGACATTAGCGACAAAAATCGAAAAATATGTTTTCATCGCTGGAACTAGCGACGGTAGCGTCCACTGACAACGCCTTTCACGCGACGCACTTAGTGACGATAATATTTTCGTCGCTGTTGACCATCAGCGACGAAAATAAAGCTGCAGCGACGAAAATATTTCGTCGCTGAAGCCCATTTTCCTTGTAGTGATTGTATTGAACTGGCCATTAACACGTGCAATACACATTATATTTTCAATTTATTCATCATATATTAAAGATGAATTTTATCAATTTTACTAAATAATTAAAATTTTTGTAAGTATTTAATTAAAGAATTATAATCATACTTTTCAAAAAAAAAAGAAATATATATATATATAATCATGCATAGACTTTTAATAAAAAATAGTAATAAAATTAATTATAAAATCTATTTTTCAATCATAAAGTAACTCTGTTCACACGAGATTTCCGAAGAAATTATATTTCGTGGAGTTGAACTTATATGTTGTATGTGTTGTATCGTGGATTCAATCTATAATCTTTATCTTCTGATTCGTTCTCTTGAACTTGATGTGAAGGTTGAGATATTTGTTCTTGAATTTAGATCGAAGTTCTATATTCTTCGGAAGTATTCAAATTCTCAAGGTCTTCAAGTTGGTATTTGAATGTTCAAGTCTTTAAAGAGTTTTCTCAATTTGGTGTGAATTCTCTCTATTCTAAAATTCTGAACCTGTTGAAAATGAGGGAGACCCCTCTATTTATAGAATTTTCCACGGGTGGAATGGGCTTGATTGAGTTTTGGTTATGTGACCAATTTAATTTCAAAAGATTTGGATTTGGATAATTGTGGACCCAACCCAATTCTTTAAATGAATTTAAATTTATTTAAATATCAATCCACTTGGTCTCATGGTAATTTTGGTTCCCGGCCAAAATACAATCCAATAGATTTGTGAACTAAATTGATTCCGAACTCAATTCTGATATGATCCAATTAATCTAAATAAATTCAATACATGGGCCTGATGAAAGACATGTGACATTATTTTAAATTGTCAATCTGTCTTTAATTTTAGTTTAGTGTTAATTTATAATTGATCCCTAAATAAAATAGATAATGATGTGGCCGTTTATGATTGACCTAAAATTTATGGTTATACAAAATCCAAAATATTTGTATGAGATATTGGTACATATGTGTTAATTTAAATTTTAAAAAACAATTGAGGGAAGAAGAAGATATAAAATTTTTGTACGAAAAAGTAAAAAGAGGGGTTTTTCATATAGTTGTAGAAGTAAAAAAAAAAAAAAAGTTGTATAACTATAAAAATATCATAAACCATTTTGAAACCTTTGAAATTTTATTACTAATTATATTAATTAAATGTCAAGTCATAAGTTTTTTTAATTCATCTTTAGAAAATATGTTAACAAATTTTTTTATATTCTAATTTTTCAAATTAGTGTCATTAGTAAATATATATATATAGAATATTAATTGGTTTAAAGTCATTACTACCTCAATCACTCAAAATAAACATAATTTTAATAAATATTAACTATTGACAATATCTATGCTAGCATCTTTTTTCTTTTGTCCATATTTACAATATTGTTAAAAAGATGAAGATTAATATTGTTCATAAAAATTTATTCAAGAATCGAACTTAGCTTTTGAATATAAAAATATGATGAATAATATTCAGTAATGAATTATGTATATATTACCTCTCGCTAATGAATTATGTATATATTACTCTCGCTAATGTTCAAAGCTGCTAAACCATACTGCTCTAAAAATTGGAACGTAATTTACTACATTAATTAAGAAACCTTTAAAAAATGGTAAGAGAGAAACGTAAAGAAGAATAAGAAATATATAATATTTACCTCTAACGCTTTGAAAAATTTGTACATGATCTAGATTAATAAATCTTAAAAACAAAAAGATTGTGATAGAGAAAAAAAAAAGAAAATCTCAAATTGTGGTTGAGAAATATGCAAAGAGTTCTTTGTAGTTCTAAGGGAAGGGAGGGTTACAGAACTTTTAAGATTCTGCCACCTTTTAACATTCTTCAATTAAACAAAAATGATAAATTTTTTTACATTCCAACATTTTAAATGCAAAATTAAGTGAAATAGAATTTAAAAAGACAAAATTCAGAGGAAGATATAAAAGGTTCTTTGGATAGGTTAATTTAACTAAGAAGTTTGGATGGGTGGAAAAGAATGAATGAGAAAGAATATAATGAAAGGATTAAGAGAAAAAAGTTTTTAATAGAGAGAATTGATCTGAGAAAAGTGAAATTTGTAAAGGTGAATCAAAAATATTTTAAAAGAAAATGAAAAAGAGAAAAAAAAAAGAGTAGATAGAAAGTAAGGGGAAGTGGTTTGGGAGACAGAGGGTAAGAGAGAGAAATTTATATTTGAAGGATAAAATTGCCCCCAAAAATAATGTTAAAAATGTTAAAATTAAAAGGGTAGAATATGAAGATATATATATATATTATATATATTCAAATGATTGCTTAGCATTAGGCCAATAGGGCAAGAGAAGGAAAAACATTTTCCTCCACCGGGAAGAGAAGTCAATGGGGAAAATTCAAACAGATGACTGAGGTGGCGACGAACATGCGTGAACTGGCAAGAGTCAAAATTGCTAGTGACGGTCTAAATGTCATTGAGTCAGACCCCTTCAGCACCCAAGCTCGCTGAAATTCCTTGAATAATAGAGATTGCCTCAAGCGAATCAGATTCAACAATTAAGAGTGAACAATGTGATGAAGAGGCTAAACGAACTCCTTCAAGGATGGCAAGAAGCTTTGCCAGCAAAGAGTGGTAAGAGATTGGAGAAAACAGAGAAGCCATAACTCAGATAGAACCTGAGGAGTCTTGAACAACAAGACCCAACCCGGTGCCCTGATTACCTCTGCCACAAGAAGTATCTGTATTCAATTTGAACCAGCTAGGAGGTGGAAGACACCACACGAGTCGACGACTGGAGGTCGTGAATCCATATCGCTCGAGCTGCTCCTTGGACTACGTCGAGTGAGTGGATGAAGTTATTGATCTAATTACATTTTTGGGTTAGATTAGGGATAGGGTGATTCTTTAAAAAATTATTGAATGAGGTTACCAAAACGTAGTTACATTTAATAATTGTTGGATATTTGAAATATGCATACTCCTAATAATAATCGAATATAGATTTGAAATAAAGTTTGTGATATTTTTCTTGTACATATCTTCAGAATACGGGTATGGACTCTATCTGAAAAAGCTGCTACAACGCGCGGTTGATGTAGAACTATTTTGACCCTCCAATAATTTTTTCCATTAATGAGCATAGAAAATCTAGCTGTAGGTAGATATTATATTCTATTATCATACGAGACCCAAATTATAAACCTTAAGCTTTCAACATTATCTTCTCTTAAAAAGTAAAAAAATCACTTCACCTTGTCATGCCGTTTTTTCATGTCGAGCTTTAAAGCCACCTACCCAACTCTCATAGGTTGGTAGGCCTATAGTCCACAATTGGCTTCAGTTACGTTCCATTTGATATGAAACCATAGAAGATTGCAGATAATAACCTTTTCACTTAGAGGAGAAGTACCCCTAATTGTTGATAATTCTAAAACCCAAATTAATCATAATTAACCCGAAGGGAAGGGTTAGATTATGGATTACATTGATGATGGAAGATCATGAGTGAACGAGAACTAGTTTCATACTCAAAAGGTTAAACACCCCATAAGAAAATTGATCAAACTTACTTAATAATGTTCAAGCACGCAATCCTAAATCGAATTGCAAACCTAAGAGAGGAGGCTTCCTAGGTCTCAAGTGTGTAAAATGTTGGAAAATCAAAAGGTTTTCTTTTATTAGTAAATTGATTTTGGTCTTCTATCCCTTCTCTCATTCCAAGGGAGTGATTTATTAAGGTTAGTTGAGTTTAATTTAAACTTAGAAAAAACTATCTTTAATCATTTCAAATACTATATAAGAGGAGTTTGTAGAGGGGAAGTAGACACAAGTTTCACATCTTCTTCTCCAGAAACCTTTCTTTTATCTTTTATGAGCATACAAGTTGAGTGAGATTCGTGAGAGAGTTTAGTTGCACACAAGCTCTCTTGGAGGGTGTTGTATCATGGGAGTAGAGTGCTGGACAATCACTACAAATAGGGGCACGTGATGTAATATCAAACAACTTATTTTTTGTTTAAGTCTAATTAGCCTAGTCTGTTAGGAAGCTAGTAGTTAGGCTTTTTAAGTTTTCGATTATTTCTGTTTCTTAAAGACTGGCTGTTAGCTTTTGCCTTTAAAAGGCTTTGCCTTCCCTACTGTACATTCATTCAGAAGTGGTATTACACCAAAAGTGGTATCAGAGCCCTAAAAAAATCTTAGGACCAATGGTTAGGAAGAACACAGTAAATCCTAGCGAAGGGCCCATTGTGGATCCCTCATTAACTCAAGTTCTATCACCAAGATCAACCACCAACCATTTGCTGTTGATGGAAGATTCTTTGGGGGAGGTTCGTTCAAACGTTCAGGACATTCATGGATTACTGAAAAATCTAGGTAGGCAGTTGGAACTTATCTCAGACGAACAAGAACGTCTTCGGACAGACTTACAACATACAGGGGAGGCAAATCGAGCAAGAAACCTTCCAAGAAATCGACCTCAAACACCGAACGCTCTAAGAAACCTTGAAGGACAAAATCGAAGGGATCAAGACCTACAATTAAGGGTTCAAGATTCGGACTCTTTGGATAATGATGATGAGTTTTTTCAACAACGTCCTCGATTTGCTCGAGAAGAGTACAATGCTGAAGGAGGGGGCTTTTGTACTGACTTCAAAATGAAAATTGATCTTCCACCATTCAACGGGAAGGTGGATGTAGAGTCCTTTCTAGATTGGGTAAAAAACGTTGAAAATTTCTTCGACTACACTAATACCCCAGAAGACAAGAAGGTTAAATTAGTGGCGTTTAAGCTCGAAATCAACTGAAGACGACTTGGCAAAAGAGCCATAAGAAGTTGGCCAAGAATGTTATGCCTTATGCGTGAGCAATTCTTGCCTACCAATTTCGATCAACTTTTGTATCAACAATACAAGAGGTATCGACAAGGCTTCAAGACTATCGTAGATTACATAGAAGCTTTCCTTCTTCTCAAAGCCCGTACCAATCTGGTAGAAATAGAGGACTACAAAATTGCTCGGTATTTCGACGGGCTTCGTGAAGATATTCAAGACCAAATGGACTCACAACCTATCAACCTTCTCACAGATGCTATCACCATGGTCACAAAGATGACAAGAAGCTTCTGCGGACTCCTGTTCGTCGCACAACATGGGACAAACCTTCAACTTCGAAATCTACTCCATCTAACTTTGGTAAACAACTTACAATTGGGGGCGCCTCAACTTCTACCACAACTAAAACAGTCGATGAACCAACTAAGTCGCTTCCTTTTAAAATTGCTGACTCTTCTTCTAAACGAGGAACTAACCTTATATCTGCTTAACTTTGGGCAAATGCATTCGTTGCGGGCAGGTAGGACATTTGTCCAATGAGTGTCCCCAACGACGTGCTCTGGCGCTAATCGATGAAGAAGATAATCTGGAACCAGATTTGGAACTTATTGTTGAAGATGATCCAACATACGTAAAACTCGATGAAGGTGAGTTACTTAGCTGTGTCTTCCAGAAAATTCTTCTTGCCTTGGAAGTCGAAATACAACCCCAACGGAATTCTCTTTTTCAAACCCATTGTACTATCAATGGTAGAGTATGTAACGTAATCATTGATAGTGGCAGTAGTAAAAATATGGTATCCCAGAAACTTGTCACTACTTTGCTCCTCAAGGTGGATCCTCATCCCATTCCATACAAGGTCTCTTGGATAAGGAAAGGTGGTGAAGCCACTGTTTCCTCTGTTTGTACAGTTTCCCTATCTATAGGCAACCAATATAAGGATCAAATTATATGTGATGTACTAGATATGCATGCCTACCATATCTTGCTTGGGCGCCTTTGGCAATTCGATCTTCAAACAGTCCATAAAGGTCAAGATAACACCTACGAATTCACCTGGATGGGGAAGCGAATTGTTCTTTTACCGTCCACAGTTGATCCTAAATAAAAATGGGACAAGAATACTAATTCCAACCAGCTGTTTTCTCTCATTAGTGGAAAAAAATTTCTCCAAAAGGATGATTCCCTTGTTTTGGGTATACCAGTTAAACGGATAGCCTTCCCACACATCTCTTACCATCATGATATCCAAAAACTGTTGGATGCCTTTCCTATGCTGGCACAAGAACCTCCAGACCTGCCACCCTTAAGGGACATCCATCATTGCATTGATTTAATACCAGGTGTGAATCTCCCTCATCTCCCACACTATCAGATGAGTCTCAAGAAGTACAAGATCCTTCATGACTAAGTGCAAGAGCTACTTAATAAAGGACATATTCGGCCCGGTTTAAGTCCCTGTGTTGTGCCTGTCTTTTTGGCTCCAAACAAAGACGAATCCTGGTGCATGTATAAGGACAACCGGGCAATCAATAAAATTATCATCAAATATCGCTTCCTTATTCCACATCTGTCTGACCTTCAATTGAATGGTGCCCAGCTTTTTTCCAAAATTGACCTTAAAAGTGGCTATCACCAAATCAGAATACAACCCGGAGATGAATGTAAAACAGCACTCAAGATCAATGAAGGCCTCTTCGAATGGCTGGTTATGCCATTCGGTCTTTCTAATGCTCCGAGCACCTTCATGCGGTTGATGAACTAGGTTTTTCTTCCATTCCTTAATCAATTTGTTGTAGTCTATTTTGATGATATATTCGTTTACAGTAAACTAGGGAAAAACACCACTCACATTTATGCACAATATTTCAAACCTTGGAACAGAACCAACCTCATATTAACCTTAAGAAATTTTGTTTTTTAGCAACCCAGATCTCTTTCTTAGGATTCCTAATTTCTAAATTTGGAATAACTGTTGATCCATCCAAAATATCAGCTATTAAACAATGGCCTATACCTATTAGTATTAGAGATGTTTAATGTTTTCTAGGGTTAGCATCTTTTTATAGAAAATTCATTAGACACTTCAGCACATTAGCCGCACCTCTAACCGAATGCCTAAAGAAAGGACAATTTAAATGGAATTCCAACCAACTTAGGAGTTTTAATATACTTAAAGAAAAACTTAACACAACCTCATATCCTGGTCTCCCAGACTCTACTCAACCTTTCGAAGTGGCTGTGGACGCTTTAGGAAAAGGAATAGGAGCTATCCTATCTCAAAAGAACCATCCCAAGAAAATTAACTCCTCAAAGACAAAAATGGTGCACATATGAGCAGGAATTATATGCCCTAATTAGAGCTCTAAAGCAGTGGGAACATTATCTTATAGACAAATAATTTATTTTATTGACTGATAATTTCTTGTTAAAATATCTCCAAATACAAAAAACCATTAACTGTATGCATGGCCGTTGGATTGATTTTATTCAAAAATTTGATTTTGTTATCAAGAAAAAAGCAAGAGTCACCAATAAAATGGTAGACGCCCTAAGCAGAAAAGCCAGCCTTCTAACATTACTATCTGGCCAAATTGTGGCGTTTGAACATCTCCCCACCTCTTATGAAGCGGAACAAATGGCGGAAAGGATAGTGGAATTACACAAAGACGTGGTAGACAACCTCACTAAAGCAGCAACAAATTACAAGACAAATGCAAACTCCAAATGACGCTCCAAAACTTTTGAGGTTGGCGACCTAGTCATGGTCCATCCAAAGAAATTTAGGTTCCCTAAAGGCACTTATAATGAAATACAAGACAAGAAGATTGGGCCTTTTGAAATCTTGAAGAAATAAAGGGACAATGCTTTTAGAGTCAATCTACCTGACGACATCAGAATACACCCAGTTTTTAACATAGCAAATATCTATGAATACCAAGCACTAGATTCATTTTAGTTGACTGGTTAAAACTCGAGGTCGAGTTTTCTTTTTAGAGGGAGGGAATTTATGTAATATCAAACAACTTATTTTCTATTTATGTCTAATTAGCCTATTCTGTTAGGAAGCTAGTAGTTAGGCTTTTTAAGTTTTCGGTTATTTCTGTTTCTTAAAGACTAGCCGTTAGCTTTTGCCTTTAAAAGGCCTTGCCTTCCATTATGTACATTCATTCAGAAGTAAAATCATATTTCGAAAATTGGTATTACACCAACATGTCTTCTCTAAGGACAGCGTTCATTAACACGCCTCAACCCATACACAAGCTTTCTAAAATCCTTTATTTTCTTATTAATATTATTTCTTCATTGGTTTATTGTTGTGGTTGTGTGTTAAATAGAATTCCTGCTTTATTTGTTTGACTGTGTTTTTTGTAACAATCTTAGAGAAGACATGATAGGAATTTTGTTTACTATATTCCTCATCATGGACCATTTCATGAGTCTAAATATTCCCGTAAACTTGAAAAATTTACTGAACATAGTTATGTTAGCAACAACAAACATAATTTTGGTTCACAAATTTAGGTCTTTTTTCTATCATCTTTGCTTGTGAAAAAGGGAAAGAAAAAATATGCGAAACCTCTAAACAAGTCTGTGAAACCTCCAAAACTAGTGACTCTTACTCTAGTTAAAATTATTGTTGACTAAAGTCTTGAAGAAAAAGATATCTTATGTCATGGTAATATTTTGAGTGTCTTTGTGTTTGATAGTATTTAGAAAATCTTTTGTTCAACTAAAAATTCCATAGAATTATGGGAAGCTTTAAAAAAGAAAAATGGGTTAGAAGAATTAAGCTTTAAAATGTGTAGCTGAAAAGTGACTTGATTTCAAAATGGTTGGTGGAAAAATTTGTATGCAACCAAATTCATGAGTTTGAAAATATGATTTTACATTTAAAAATCAAGGAAATTGATTTTGACAATGTTGTACTAATTACATTTCTTATTAAAGCTTTGCCCCTTTCTTGGGGAAATTTTTAAAGAATAATGAACTGATTGTGTCATTAAGAATTGAGGATAGACATCGTGAAAATCTAAAAGAAATATCAAATTTTGGTAGTCAAGCGAAAACCCGTATGATTGATAGATCTTATAAACCAAAGTCCAAGAGCTTCAAGAGAGATGACCATAAAAAATATCACCAAACAATAAACCAAGGGATAAGAATATTAGTTAGAAAATACCGGGCCCCCTATAATGTTTGTGGCAAGACCAACAACTTGGCGAAAGATGTTTTCTTCGTAAAAGTGGATCGCCTGGGGCATACATTTACAAGTACGAGCCAATATGGTCACTACAGACCAAGCTGACTTCACTCTCCCATTGAACGGGTATTATATCAATAATTCGAAGTTAAATTTAATTCTTAACTCAAATGATTGGTGGCTTGACTCTGGTGTGAATGTACATGTGTGTGTGTTGGGTTTAATGCCCTGAGCTCATGAGTTTGTAATTTGTAAACATTTTATTTATTATTAATAAAAGTTATTTTATTATTTCTTTACATTACTCGTACTTCAATAAACTAAAATCCAAAGTTATTTAATGTAACTGGAACAATATATATTTGATATACTATATATATATTTAATATACAGTGTATATATTCGATATACAAGTCTAGAACAATATATATTTTATCTACAGTATATATTTAATATACAATGTATATATTTGATATACATTATATATACAATATATATTCAATATACGAGTGGATAATGTTCAAGTAATAACCTAAATGGTCTATAGTCGATGAATAAGGTTGGGTACCTTATCTTGGGAACACTATGGATACAACCCGCTTTGTAATAGTTATAAACGACTTTATCCAGGTCGTTCATGTAGAGACATGCGAGTGGGGTTATCCTATATAATGAGCTTTTATAAGACCGGACCGCAAAATAATTAACCATTGGCTCTAACACCGTTAGTCAATAGATTGTTATCTCATAAGATGACTAGGTAACTCGATCTTAATCCTGAGCGAGTTATGGACTCCTGCCTATAAGGGATCGTTTTTTGATTTGTATGGGTGAGAGTGACCTAGGTTATAGACTCAATAAACTTACCATTTTGGGGACGAGACCGAGCGGGGAGCTGAGAACGTAACTACGCAAGATGAAATTCACTCATTCCCGACTTTAGGGAAGTAGATGAGTGTTCCATTACATGCTGACTCCGCGACTTGAACAATGAGCCCACCTTCTCACTGGCCCTAGAGGGACTCTCAGTTATTGATTGGACCATAACCGGGTTGTTCATTAGAGGAGCAATAGTATTTAAGAAGCAAGATATAACTCAGGGGTAAAACAGTAATTTGACTCAACTAGAGTTATGAGCACTCGTGAAGGATTGACTTGTTGTTAATAGTCGTACATCCGTGGACATGAAAATATTATGTAGTGAGAAGAGTGTAGCTGCGGGTCTTTAGTGGAGTGACCCGCAGTTAACAAATATTGATTAACTCGGTTAATGAGTTTAACTGATTAATCTTGCTTCTAATATGTAGGTCCATTAGGTCCCCTTACTTGCTCACAATGGGTAAAACGAGGATTAAGAATTATGAAATAATTTCAAATGTTCAAATTATATAAGGGAATGTATATAATATATATTGATACATTATATAAATATATGTTAATTTTGGATAAAGATTCAAAATTAATACTATGTATTTTAAGGGTGGGGGCTAATGTTATGGATGAGAAGAATCCGTATTTTCTACCTATTCAAAAAAAGAAGATATCGTGATGGTCTTAGGAATTTTCCCTCTATAAATATAACAGTAAACTAAACCCTAAAGGAACCTGAAAAATCTCTCAACTCTCTTACTCTCTCAATCCCTTACAATTGGATCTCACAATCTAGATTCTCGATCGAGAGACTTAGCGAGGAAGATCAAGTGGTGTTGTCTCATTGGGTTTACACGAAGAAGACTCTAACATTCTTCCCTGTTTTATATTTTTATATGTTTTAAATTTCAAAAGAAATTCAAGAACACGTTCTATTGCTTCCGCTCCGGGATTCACATCCTTTCAGTGTGCTAATAAGAAATTATTCTATTCGTACCAGGAATCAGGTACCAGATTTGTGAAGATGGGAAATGGGAATGAGATCTTCACAATAGGAGAAGGATAAGTTTTATTAAAATTTTCTTCAGGCAAAGATTTTTTATTAGACAATGTTTTACATGTTCCTTCATTTTAAAAAATTTTAGTAAGTGTTTTCTTGCTAGTAGAACAGGGCTTCAAAGTTGTTTTTTAGTCCAATAGAGTTAGTCCATAGCAAGCATGGTACTTTTATTAGTAAAAGTTATTTGGTAGATGGTTTTGTTAAACTCAATCTAGTGTCTTTTAACAGTTATAACTCTCATGTTATTCTTTTGTCGTTGCAAATGTTGAATGTTCTGATATTTGGCATGGTCGGCGTGGGCACATGAATTTTAGCTCAATAAAAAGAAGGATGAATATGGAATTAAAACCTAAATGCTTTATATAGTAAAGATAAATGTGAAATTTGTATACAAGCAAAGCAACCTAGAAAACTGTTTAAATCAATAGAAAGAAATTCTTTATTGCTAGAATTACTTCATAGCGATAGTTTGTGATTGCAATAATACTTTGACTCGTGGAGAAAAAAAGTATTTTGTAACTTTTGTGGATGATTGCTCTAGATAATGTCACATCTATTTACTTAACACTAAAGATTAAGTGTTTAGAAAATTTAAAATTTATAAAGTTGAGGTAGAAAATCAATTAGAAAAGAAAATAAAAGTTTTAAAATCTGTTAGGTGATGTGAGTACTGTTAAGAAGAAATGAATGAATTTTGTAGATAGTATGACTTAATTAATCAGGTTACCCCTCCTTACGTATCCCAATCTAATGGTGTAGTAGAGATAAGGAACAGAACCTTATTAGGTATGGTTAATGTCATGTTATTGAGTTCTGGACTGCCAACTAATTTTTAGGGTGAAGCTTTATATTCTGCTTGTTTAATTTTGAATAGAATTCTTTGTAAAAATTCTAATAAAACTCCGTACGAGATTTGGAAAAATAAAATCCCTAACTTAAGTTTTCTTAAAGTGTGGTGGTGCTTGGCTAAAGTTAATATCATTTTTAATAAAAAAAAAAAATTAACTAGACCCTAAAACCATGATTGTGTTTTCTTTGGGTACTCTTTAAATAACACTGCCTATATATTTCTTGTTCTAAATTCAGATATTTCTGAATTTACAAAAAATATAATTGTTGAGGGTAAAACTCGAGTAGGACACGCGTCCATTCCCTAGTGGGAGCGGGACCACATACGGTTACCTCCCACCTTTCCTTGTCGCCGAGCAGGACACGTTCGGTCGGATGGGGCAGAAGACAACGAGTGGTTATATCTCGTACATAACTGTAGCAGGGTAAAAATACTTTTGTGTTTGATTTTAAATGTCCTAAATTTATTGGTTCATAAAATATGAACCAACAAGCATGAGTGGTGCAAAGACCATTAGAAAAACAAACTTCTTACCAATGTGCCAACATCATAAGATATTACAAAATATTTTATTAAAATGTTTTAAGATTTGAAATCCTATAAAAACGAAAGTTTTTTTTATTAAAAAAACCATTTTATCTAAAATAGCTGTTTTGTAAAAATAATGATATAAAAAACATTAATTTAGGCAAACAAATACTAGAACCTGAGATATGTGAATTAATCCTAAGTAACCAACCACTATGCCAACACCACATGATACAACTTAGCTTTAATTCTTATCATACAAATCTTTATTTTAAAAAAATTATTAAAAAAAAAGAAAAAGAATAAAACTAAAACCGAAAAATAATAATAATAATAATAATAATAATAAAATAAAAAAATTTATTTTGTTTTAGATTTCAAATTCCTCTAACAAACTTCCTTAAAACTAAAAAGAAAACGTTTAAAACAAACTTGTTTTAAAGAAAAAAATATCATATTTAAAACAAACTTTTTTTAAAAAAAAATCAAATCATATTTAAGAAAAACTTATTTTAAAAATAATCAAATCATATTTAAACAAATTTATTTTAAAATATATATATATATATATATATATATATATATATATATATATATATATCAAATTTAAAACAAATTTATTAAAAAAAATCAAATCATTTCTAAAACAATTTTTTCTATATCACGTACTGTAGTGAGGAAATCCTTGGTGTGCCCGTGGGTCTGAAACCATGAAGGAGCACTTGAGGTCGGAGTCAGATTGTTGGTGATCCGTGCGTCGGTTGTAGAAGTTGTTCGTTATATTATTGTTGTCCGTCGGGATTATAGAGCTTTGCGCCAAACTACTATGGTGCAGGTTGTCTGAACTTGTGATCACCGGGTGACGTGTGCAGTCTGTGTATCGTCGGGGTCGCCGGTCTGGGTGAAGAAGAAGAGAAGGTGATGGTAGAGAGAAAGAATGAAGTGAATTTTTCTTCGTCTTCTCTGTCTGGGTGTTCTGTCTGCCTTCTCCTCCCCACTGCAGCCCTTCTTAAATACACCTAAAAATAACGATAAAAAGGAAAAAGAGGCAAGAGAAGAGAGAAAAAGAGGAAGGAGAAGAAGGGAAGGGGACACCCGTATGAAGGAAAAAATCAAAGGAGAGAAAAAAGCTGCTTTTTTTTTAATCTTAAAATCAATTAAAAAACCAATTATTTTCAAATAAAATCTAATTTTAAAACTTAATTTGTTTTAGTTAAAACTTTGCATTAAATTTTATAATAAAGTAAATTATGTTATTTTAAACTAAATCAATAAACATGATAAAATAATAAATAAATGAGTAATAAATTTTTTTTTAAAACGAAAGTCTGGACCAAATACGATGTCTACAGCTTGCCCCCCTTTGTGTATCCTTGCAGAAAAAGGGTAGACAAAGGCAAAAGACAGAGTATTGGGAAGGCGAGATTAAAAAAAAAAAAAGACCACGATCTTTGATCGGGTTTGATTTAACCAACAGAAAACTAAAAGGCAACGAACCTAGCTTGACACAGGCTTCGACCACGATCTATCGGGTTCGATTTAACCAACAGAAAACTAAAAGGCAACGGACCTGGCTTGACACAGGCTTCGACCACGATCTATCGGGTTCGATTTAACCAATAGAAAACTAAAAAGTGACGGACCTGGCTTGACACAGGCTTCGATCACGATCTATTGGGTTCGATTTAACCAATAGAAAACTAAAAAGTGACGGACTTGGCTTGACACAGGCTTCGACCACGATCTATCGGGTTCGATTTAACCAATAGAAAACTAAAAAGTGACGGACCTGGCTTGACACAGGCTTCGACCACGATCTATCGGGTTTGATTTAACCAACAGAAAACTAAAAGACAACGGACCTGACTTGACACAGGCTTCGACCACGATCTATCGGGTTCGATTTAACCAACAGAAAACTAAAAGGTAACGGACCTCGCTTGACACAGGCTTCGACCACGATCTATCGGGTTCGATTTAACCAATAGAAAACTAAAAAGTGACGGACCTGGCTTGACACAGGCTTCGACCACGATCTATCGGGTTCGATTTAACCAATAGAAAACTAAAAAGTGACGGACCTGGCTTGACACAGGCTTCGACCACGATCTATTCGGTTCGATTTAACCAACAGAAAACTCAAAGGCAACGGACCTGACTTGACACAGGCTTCGACCATGATCTTTCAGGTTCGATTTAACCAACAGAAAACTAAACAAGCTTGCTTGAGCAAAAATGAGTCGTCGTGAAATTCTCTGCCATAGGGCTTTTTGGAGACTTCTCCAAGGCAAATGCATGGAATGACGCATGAAACGATGCATGAAATGTGCGTTTGACGCATGATGATAACAGGAAGATTTGTCTTGGATGCAAAAATAGAGTGAAATCACTTGCTTTTATAAAAACTTGGGATTGTTCAGATAGCCCGATCACCGCATTTCGCTTTCCTTCAAAAATCCTTTTAACTGGATCGAGAGTAATCAGAACAAATGGGACGACGACTTTGCCCCTGATAACTTTGTAATGTCATATTTGCCCCAATGTTCCAGAGAACACATGTTTCTATTTTTTGGCTTCCTGTGCCCTTATGCTTGATTTCAAGTAACACATAGCCTTGGAGACGTGAATATAAAAGCTACTGTCCTTCGTAAATAGAAAGAGATGAATGGAGACCATACTTTATAAATAAGATTTCCAGTTATGACAAAGGACACACATCTAAAAAATGTGGTTCAAATTTGTAGGCTATAATAGAAAATGAATACACGAAATGCCTTTCAAGTGAAATACTGAGATCAATGTGAAATTTTCGAAATAGACGAGAAATTATGCATAATACTTTCGAACATGATCTGAATTGACTGGATTTAAAAACTCGCTGCCATCCATGTTAGCTAGAACTAGTGCTCCTCTAGAGAAAGCTTTTTTCACCACAAATGGTCCTTCATAATTCGGGGTCCACTTGCCTCGATGATCTTTCTGTAATGGGAGAATTCTTTTGAGAACTAAATCTCCTTCTCTAAACCTTCTTGGGCCCACCTTCTTATCATAGGCTTTCATCATTCTTCTTTGGTAAAGTTGTCATCTGCATAATGCTGTCAACCTCTTTTCTTCTACAAAATTTAGCTGCTTATAACGCCTTTGGACCCACTCAGCCTCTTGTAACTTAGCTTCCATGATAAATCTCAATGATGGAATTTCTACTTCAATAGGGAGAACAACTTCCATACCATAAACTAAAGAAAATGGTGTTGCCCCAGTTGAAGTACGGACTGAGGTGCGGTAACCATGTAAGGCTAACGGAAGCATTTCATGCCAGTCTCTGTAAGTTACAGTCATCTTTTCAACTATTCTTTTTATGTTTTTGTTGGCGGCTTCCACTGCACCATTCATCTTAGGTCAATAAGGGGTTGAGTTGAGATGTTTGATCTTAAACTGCTCACAGAGCTCACTCATCAATTTGTTGTTCAAATTCCTTGCATTATTGGAAATTATGGTTTCAGGAAGACCATAACGACAAATAATTTCCTTCTTGATGAATTAGACTACAACTCCTTTTGTCACATCTCGGTAAGAAGCTGCTTCTACCCATTTAGTAAAATAATATATGGCTACCAAAATGCATCAGTGCCCATTTGATGTTTTAGGTTCGATAGGTCCTATCACATCCATGCCCCACATAGAGAAAGGCCAAGGAGCTGTCAAAGTATGCAAATGAGAAGCAAGAGCATGAGTCTTGTCCGAGTAAATTTGACATTTGTGACATTTTCTTGCATATTTAATACAATTTGTCTCTATAGTCAGCCAGTAATAGCCGGCTCTTAAAATTTGTCTAGCCATCATGTGTCCATTTGCATGAGTGCCACAAACTCCTTCATGAATTTCCTCTATAATCTCATTGGCATCTCTTCCTTCGACACACCTTAGGAGAACCATGTCATGGTTCTCTCCGTTTAAGAAAAACTTCATTGCCAACTTGCGGAGGGTGCGCTTATCATTTTCTGAAGCATTTGGTGGATATTCTTTACTCTTGATATACTGCTTGATGTCATAAAACCAGGGGTTACCGTCGGGTTCTTCCTCAATGCTCATACAAGAAGCTGAGACATTTCTCCTCCCAACTTTAATCGGACGGACATCTGTATTGAGTTCTAAATTGAACATCACTGCTAATGTGGCCAATGCATCTGCTACTTGATTATTTTCTCTTGGCAAATAATCAAATGAGATTTCATCAAATTCTTGTGACAATTATGTTATGAGTTGTTTGTAAGGCAACAACTTAGCGTCTCTTGTTTCCCATTCTCCTCTTAGCTGATGAATTACTAGCATAGAATCCCCAAAAACTTTAAGTTTCTTAACCTTCATATCAATAGCAGCTTGGACGCCCATCGAGCATGCTTCATACTCGGCCATATTATACGAGCAGTCAAAACATAATCTGGCGGTAACAGGGTATAGTTACCCTTTGAGTGATATCAAAATAGCCCCTATCCAATGACCTAACTCGTTAGAGGCACCATCAAACATCATGGTCCAAGTTTGTGGGTCTAAACTTTCCTCACTTGCGGTTATGGTGGAGATATACTCATCTGGAAAGTCGAACTTTATCGGTACGTAGTCATTTATAGGTTTTTGGGCTAGGTAGTCGGCCAAAACACTCCCCTTAATGGCCTTTTGAGTCACATAGACAATATCATATTCTGACAAGAGAACCTGCCACCTTGCAATTCGACCCGAGAGAGACGGCTTTTCAAAAATGTACTTTATGGAGTTCATCTTTGAAATGAGCCATGTGGTATAATACAACATGTATTGTCTTAGACGTCGGGCAGCCCAAGCTAGAGCACAACAAGTTTTTTCTACTTGAGAGTATCTAGTCTCGCAATCGGTGAACTTCTTACTTAAGTAATATATAGCCTGTTCTTTCCTGCCTGAATCATCATGCTGCCCCAGTACACATCCCATTGAGTTTTCAGTCACTGTGAGATACAAAATAAGGGGTCGTCCTGGAGTTGGTGGCACAAGAATTGGAGGGTCTTGCAAATACTGCTTAATCTTATCGAATGCTGCTTGACAATCTTCACTCCATACCCCATCGTTGTTCTTGCGGAGCAATTTAAAGATGGATTCGCAAGTTGCTGTTAAGTGAGATATGAACCTTGCGATGTAGTTGAGTCGTCTTAGACATCCTTTGACTTCTTTCTGCGTCTGTGGAGGTGGCATCTCTAAAGATTGCTTTGACTTTATCAGGGTCAACTTTAATGTCTTCTTGGCTTACTACAAAACCCAGGATTTTTCCAGTGGTTGCCCGAAATATGCATTTATTGGGATTGAGTTTCAATTTGAACTTCCTCAATCGATCAAACAACTTCCTTAAAATAGTTGTGTGCGCCACGCCCTGTTTGACTTGGCAATCATATCATCCACGTAAACTTCAATTTCTTTGTGCATCAAGTCATGAAAGAGAGTAACCATGGCACGCTGGTAGGTTGCCCCAGCATTTTTTAGCCCAAATGGCATAACTTTGTAGCAGAAAGTTCCCCATAGCGTAATGAATGTGGTTTTTTCACGATCCTCAGGTGCCATCTTAATTTGATTGTATCCTGAGAACCCATCCATAAAGGAGAAGGTTGAGAATCCAGCAGTATTATCAATCAAAACATCGATATGAGGAAGCGGGAAGTTGTCTTTTGGACTTGCACGATTCAAGTCTCTATAATCCACACACATTCTTACTTGTCCATTTTTCTTTGGTACATGGACAATGTTTGCCACGCACTCTGGGTAATTAGATACCGTAAGGAACCCTGCATCGATTTGCTTCCTTACTTCATCCTTTATCTTGATCAACATTTCTGGCCTCATTTTCCGTAACTTCTGTCTCACCGGCTTGAACTCTGGGTTGATCGGCAATTTGTGCACTACGATGTCTGTATCTAAACCAGGCATATCCTGATAGGACCAAGCAAAAATATCAGCATACTCATGAAGTAACTCTATCAACTTTTTGCGACTCTCTGAAGACATATGAGTGCCTATTTTAATCTCTTTGGCTTCGGCTTGTGATCCCAAGTTAATTGTCTCAGTTAATTCTTCATGGGGTCCCAACATCTTTTCTTCTTCTTCTAGCATTCTCAATAACTCAGCAGAGGGCTCGTCATCTATTTCCTCATCAGATTTAATATTGTATATAGGTGTATCGAGCTCGTATTTCGAATCATTATCGCATTCAATCTCAGTATTACTGTTTAAGACATAATAAAGGAGAAAAGAAAAGAAACAGAAATAAATGAATAAATTGGCCCAGAGAATAGTAGAGGAAAGAAACAAAGTGAATGAACTCAAACTTTATTGATATGGAAGAATTATAAACAAATAATAGGTCTGGATGGAATGTACAGGAAATAGAAAATTAATTTAATTAATTAAGAAAATGAGGGGAAGGAAAAAAAAGGGACAATTACTTTGATTTATTACTTACAAAAGACGGTAGCTCTAACATGCTCCAATTGCTCAGCTTGAAACCGTCTGGGCACGGGTAAACAAAAGGTCCGACTTGCTCTCTTTCTTCTGTCACTGCTGCCACTACAGAGCTCTCATCGTACTCCTGATGGATTGTGCCGGCACTTCTGAAAGAGAGGCTGAGAGGTGGAACAGTCCTCCTAGGGTAATCACGCTCCTCATTCTCAAATCTTGAGAGTCGTTTTACTTTTTCTAGATTCCGCACTCTAATGATGTCGCCTCTACTTGGTTTATACCCCAACCCGAACTTCTTTGTATTCTTAGCCATCCTCAGTAGCTTGTCTAAACTCCCATTGTCTCCTTTAAAGGCGGCTCCTAAAAGTCATGGCTTAGGTCTACCAAACTTCCCATGTAAAGTTGTAGCATTTGCAATCTCAAATGATTGGAATGAAGATTCAAAAGCTTCTTCTGCTGCTTCAACATATGGCATCTAAGCAAGCCTTGAGACTAGAATGTCTTCTTGTCCCGATATGATCACCAACTTTTGGTCAACCGCAAACTTAATTTTCTGATGTCAAGTGGCTGGAATTGCTCCTGCCGAATGTATCCACGGTCGCCCCAGCAAGAAACTATAAGCTGATGTGATGTCCATAACCTGAAATGTTATGTCAAAGGTGCAAGGACCTATCTGGATCGGGATCTCAATATCCCCAACAACAGTGCTGCGAGCTCCATCGAAAGCTCTTACTATCACAGTACTAGGCCTCATGTGGGACATATTGACCGGTAACTTCTCTAGCGTGGATCTCGGCATTATGTTTAAAGAAGATCCATTTTCAACCAGAACTTTTGCTACTAGGTAGTTTTTACACTTAACTGAGATGTGGAGAGCCCTGGTATGTCTTGTACCCTCTGGTGGTATCTCCTCATATGTAAAAGTGATGGAGCTAGATGCCGTTATATTCCCCACAACATTCCTCAAATTATCCACTGTGATGTCTTATGAAACGAAAGCCTGCTTCAAGGCCTCCAATAGTGTATTCTGATGTGCTTCAGACGATAACAATAAAGATAATATAGAGATCTTTGCTGGTGTCCGACCTAATTGTTCAATAACTTTGTATTCACTTTGCTTCACTAGCTTTAGAAACTCTTGAGTCTCTTCCTCGGACACAGATTGTTTAAAACTTACATCCTTTACAACAATTGCCTCCACCAATTCATCATGGACATCCTCGTGGAGTTTGGCCTTTCCTTTCTTATCCTCTTCCACTTTCTCCTTTTTCTTCTCACTTGCTTTCTCTTTATTCTTTTCACTAGTAGTTTCATTCACGCGCTTTAGCAGGCTATCCGGTGTATAACATCTTCCAGTTCGTGTCAAACCTCCCAGGGAGTGAAGGAGATGATACCTCTTGCCCTACAGTTACCTTGCACTCATATTTCCAAGGCACTGCTTTGGAACTTTTATACTCGAAAGGAGCTGGGACCGTGATAGTGATTGGTTTCCGACTGCAGCTGGGTGCATCTGGCTTTTCACGGTAAAATATGGTGAGACGTTTTGGCTTAAGCGCATCACTTGAGCCTTCAGCAACTGAGACATCCTCCACGACATTTATCCCTTTCTTCTGGTGAGAATTTGCAACAGTAAGGATTTTTTAGTCTAACAACTCTTGAACTTTCATCTGAAAACTGTTGCATTGCTCTAGGGAGTGACCTTTTGCCCCAGCGTGGAACGGACACGTCAGACTTTCATCATACCATTTATACTTGAGGTTTGAGCATAGGTATTCCACTGATACATATCCACTGCCCAAGAGAATTTCGGATAGTTCCTCTATAGGGGTTGTAATATCGACAACCTTACTCTTCGACTCGATCCCTTGGCATTCGATTGCATTTATTTGGACATTCTGATGATTCGGCAGCGGATTCTTACTTACATCAGGCCCATTTTATTTTTTAAAGTTCAACCAACCTGCCTTGATCAAAGCTTGAACCCTGTATTTCAATGCAGTGCAGTTCTTTGTTGAATGCCCTATGACTCTTGCGTGATAGTCACAACGAGCATTTGCATCATACCATCTTGGGTATGGAGGCTGGATCGGATCTACATGTACAGGTGTCAGCTGATTATTTTGAAATAACTGAGGTATAAGCTCAGTATAAGTCATGGGGATTGGGTCAAACTGGGTCTGTTTACGTGCCCCTCTATTAGTCTGTTGCCCTTGAGTATATAATGTATTATGCTGCTAACCCCTAGGTTGGAAATTTTGACTGGTTGGGGGTCGAAAATTTTGGGATGCATAAGGGGAGTAATGTGAAGTTGCATTATTCACAAATGGTTGATTATACCTGTATGGCGTTGGGTAATAATACGGAGTGTATCGCGATGTCCGACCGTACGATTGTTGTTTCCAAGAGTATCGGTCTACTCCCACCATTTGCACCTCACCTTCCTTCTTCTTGGAATTACTTGCATTCTTTGCAGCTAATGGCTCCTCGGCAGTACTGGTTATTCGCCCGTGTTTAACCCCGTATTCGATTCTTTCTCCGATGGTCATAATATCAGAGAAATTTGTGGAAGCGCTTCCTATCATCCGATCATAGAAAGGATGTTTTAGGGTATTGATGAACATGGCAGATAGCTTCTTATCCGTTAAAGGTGGTTGGACTTGAGCTGCCGTGTCCCTCCACCTTTGAGCATACTCTTTAAAGCTTTCTATACTCTTCTTCTCCATCCTCTGTAAATCTAAGCGATCTGGAGCCATGTCTATGTTATGCTTATATTGTTTTAGGAATGAGTCGGCCAGATTCTTCCACGAGCCAACATGAGAGCTCTCTAACTGCATGTACCAACGAGAGGCCGAACTAGATAAACTATCTTGAAAGCAGTGTATCAACAATTTGTCATTTTGGACGTACGCTGCTATCTTCCTACAGTACATTATAAGATGATTCTTACGCTGTCATCGCGACGCGGAGCGGCCAACGTCATCCCCTGACAGGTCTCTTTCGAGATTAATGTTTGGAGTCGCCACTAATCATTTATGAGGTGTGATTGGTCACCTATTTAAAAAAACTTGGTCTACGAAAACAAAACTTTGGTTCGGGAGTCGGTTGAGCGTAGGGAAGGTGTTAGCACCCTACGACACCCATTCGAAAACGATACCATATTTTGTCGAAAATTATCCTATTATACTTGGTCCAAAAAGAAAAATACTTTTGTGTTTGATTTTAAATGTCCCAAATTTATTGGTTCATATTTTACGATAAAATATGAACCAACAAGTATGAGTGGTGCAAAGACCATTAGAAAAACAAATTATCACCTCGAGAATATTGGAAAGATCAAATTTCTGTCATTGGGGTTTTCGAAATTATTATTTAGTAGAAAAGAAAAATTAATAAATAAAAATTAATTTTAGTGGAAGGCCCATCAAGACTAGAACTTGTGACATAAGAGTCCATATATAAACTTCATACCAATATGCCAACATCCTAAGATATTACTTGAAATTATATATAAATGTTTTAACATTTGAAATTCTATAAAACGAAAGTTTTTTTATTAAAAAAAAACATTTTATCTAAAATAGTTGTCTTGTAAAAATAATGATATAAAAAAAAACATTACTTTAGGTAAGCAAAGACTCAAACCTGAGACATATGAATTACTCTTAAGTAACCTACCACTATGCGAACACCACATGATACAACTTAGCTTTAATTCTTATCATACAAATCTTTATTTTAAAAAAATTGTTAAAAAAAAAGAATAAATTAAAACCGAAAAAATAATAATAATAATAATAAAATAAAAATATTATTTTGTTTTAGATTTGAAATTACTCTAACAAACTTCCTTAAAATTAAAAAAAAAACATTTAAAACAAACTTGTTTTAAAGAAAAAAAAATCATATTTAAAACAAACTTGTTTTTTTTTTAAAAAAGATCAAATCATATTTAAAACAAACTTATTTTAAAAATAATCAAATCATATTTAAAAGAAACTTATTTTAAAAATAATCAAATCATATTTAAACAAATTTATTTAAAAATATATATATATATATATATATATATATATATATCAAATTTAAAACAAATTTATTAAAAAAAATCAAATCATTTCTAAAACAATTTTTTCTATATCACGTATTGCAGTAAGGAAATCCTTGGTGTGCCCGCGGGTCTGAAACCGTGAAGGAGCACTCGAGGTCGGAGTCAGGTTGTCGGTGATTCGTGCGTCGGTTGAAGAAGTTGTTCGTTATATTATTGTTGTCCGTCGGGATTATAGAACTTTGTGCCGGACTACTGTGGTGCAGGTTGTCTGAACTTGTGATCACCGGGGGACGTGTGCAGTCTGTGTATCGTTGGGGTAGCCGGTCTGGGTGAAGAAGAAGAGAAGGTGATGGTAGAGAGAAAGAAGGAAGTGAATTTTTCTTCGTCTTCTCTGTATGGGTGTTCTGTCTTCCTTCTCCTCCTCACTGCAGCCCTCCTTAAATACACCTAAAAATAACGATAAAAAAGAAAAAGAGGCAAGAGAAGAGAGAAAAAGAGGGAGGAGAAGAAAGGGAAAAAAAGAGGGAGGAGAAGAAGGGGAGGGGAGGGAGGAGAAGAAAGGGAAAAAAAGAGGGAGGAGAAGAAGGGGAGGGGACAGACGTATGAAGGAAAAAATCAAAGGAGAGAAAAAAAACTGTTTTTTTAAATCTTAAAATCAATTAAAAAACCAATTATTTTCAAATAAAATCTAATTTTAAAACTTAATTTGATTTAGTTAAAACTTTACATTAAATTTTATAATAAAGTAAATTATGTTTTATTAAATTAAATCAATAAACATGATAAAATAATAAATAAATCAGTAATAAAATTTTTTTTAAAACGAAAGCCCGGACCAAAGACAGTATCTACATATACTATATCTAAGTGGAGTTATGGAGGATAATTTTCACTTCTCCATTTTGCCCATCATACTTCTACCAGATACTATTGTTTCAATGAGGCGTATGTTTAGAGAAGAAATGCGTCCCTTCCAATCAATATACTATATCTAAATGGGGTTATGGAGGAGAATTTTTACTTCTCCATTTTGCCCTTCATACTTCTACATGATATATTGTTTCAATGAGATGACTATTTAGAGAAGCATTGCATCCCTTCCCATATAGGTGTGATTGATCAAGAGGTGTGACTGTTTGAAGAATTATGCTGCTGTTTTGACAATTTGGTTCATTTTTGTTCTATAATATTTTTTCGTCAATAATATTTATTTCTCATTTATTTTAAAAATAAATGTATGCACTAATTCATTGATAAATGTCTAAATACAATTTTATTTATATGTTATATTTAGATATAAAATAAACATTGGTAAATGGTATAATATCTTAATTTATTTTTAATTCAAATCTAGTGTGTAATCTTTCGGTTATTTTACTCTACCAATAGTCACCAAACATAAAGTAAAATTGACATAAAAACACAATATTAAATTAATAAAAATAAAATTTTTATATGAATTCAAATAATATTAAATTTAACATATAAATTATATGATGACCGGTAAGGGAATTTTTGGAACATTACGTAAATGTACAATATTCCCACGAATAAATCCGGCAAAACAAATGTGGCTATCAAAATATTCCCAGATATCCTTATAATTTTTTCTACAAAACAAACGTGGCTATCTGAAATTCCAAACATCTAAAATTTTGGGCATATGAGATTCTAGACATCTGAAGTTATGTTGGGCATCTACATTCCCAAAAAACAAACGACACCTTTAGGTATAATTTTTACAATTAAGAGCTTGTGAGTGCAATTATAATAATTAGTAGAGTGAATTGTACGATTATGAGTACACACGTATGTAAAATAGAAGTTAAATTATAAGTTTAGTTCCTGAACTATAAAATTTATATGTAGTCCTTGAACTTTAAAGAATACCTAATAAGTCCTTTGAACTTTCATTTTGTGTCTAATATTCTTTGACTTATTCGAAAATTTTTAAAATTCATAGGCCTGTTAGACAACAAAAAGAAAATTTAGGATTTGATTAGATATAAAATATAATTTTATGTTGAGCTAATCGATTAATATAAAAAAATGTTGAATAGGCTAGGGACCTATTAGATAGGCAAAACTGAAACTTTATAAATCTATTAGAAACTTTTAAAATTAGGGACCTATTAGATCTCGTTTAAAGTGGAGAAACTTATTAGACGCATCTAAAAGTTCAGGGACTAAATTTTTAATTTAATTATATATATAAATAAATAAGGCTCAAAATTTTCATTTCTATCACCTGGGTTAGTTTAAACTTTTCAAATCACCTCAAATTAAATAAGAAAATTATGAAAGGTACATATATATATATATAAAGTTATCACTTTCAGCCATTTAAAACATTTATAAACCAAAATAAGGACAAAATTTTCATTTCTATCCACAATACAGTTGAAAACAAGTGGTTTCATGGTTTAATTAAATCTTCAAATCGCCCCCAAATTAAATAAACAGATTATGATAGGTACATATATCTATAAATATATATATATATAAATTTTTCATTTCCATGTGAAAAATATATAAACGAATAAGGACAAGTTTTCTTTTTAATTAATTTCTATATACAACTATTGATATTTTTTTAATTATTCCATTTAAACTACAAGCCATCCCCAAATAATTGAAAAAAAAATAATGAAAAATGGCTTATCATTTTAAGTTCTACGACAAATATATAAAATTCAATGCATAAAGACAAACTTTTTCATTTCTGTCGTATATACATTTTTTCCATAATTTAGTTTAAATTACAAACCACTCTCAAATTAAATAGCTCACCATGCATGTTAAGAATATGTTAGCATTTTTAATAAAATGGGCCACAATGTAATTATTTAATGTGTTTTTTTGGTATTTTAATTAAACTAAAAACGTAATCAGATTATGTGTAGGTTTTGACATATTAAAATAACTATAAATTGATCATGAAAACACGTGTAGATACCGTATATTATTCTCTAATTTGACGAGGGACAAAATTAACAAAACCTTGTAATTGACTAATAGTTTTTGTTAGATTAAAAAGCATTATGCATGGTCCCTAAACTTGTGATCTATAAACTTGGAAAATGAAATCCTATCACTAGATTTTCAACTCGAGTTTGATTGAGTTTAATTCTGTTGAATTTGACGGGGAGATGATATGAGATCTTAGGCAATACTTTGATAAAGAAGCCTTAAATAGAGAATATATTAAGATTTTTAACCAACAATAATTTTGGTTAATACTTTATTTTAATGTTTTTTTAATTTATTAATTAATTTTTGAATTATTGTTAATACATATATCAGTGATTATTGTTCAATACCTTATTTGTGAATCAACCCAAGTATATTCATATTAAATATAATATGTGTTTATCAGTAGATTTATGACTTCTACATCGAGAACTAAGATTGGTCTTTTAATTTCTTCATCTTCTAATTTGACTATGTTAGATTTAGTACCAAATAACTTACAACAAAACAATAAACTATATCAACATCATTTGGGTAAGCTAGCCAATTTTTCTATCATGTTTTTCGCCGTTAGACAATTTTTTTAGTACAATGAATATCATAAAAATGTCTAGAATCTTCTATCTTTTGGAAAAAAAATTAAATAACTTTCTCTAATGGAACATTTTTCTACCAATAAATCAATTAAAATCAATTTTTTCCATTGTGATCATCATATATGATATTCTAATTAAAACTTTCATATATATTACAATCAATTTTTCTATTCTTATGGTAGAAATATTATATTATAAGTAAGTAAATCAAAACAATCTCACATATCAAGGTATTGAATAATCAACAATATAAAATAATTTTTTTTAGAAAAAAAATATAAGAATTTGAATGAAAAAACCTAGAATTTTGAAGCGGCTAAATTGATTTGAGCAAATAATTATTTCTACTCTAGCAATTGATGATTGTAGTTGTGAGACCACACATAAGATTAAACATGAAAAGTTGAGACTTTTTTTTTTCAGTACAATATGTGGGGGTGGGAGATCGAACTCACAACCTCATGGTTCGAGTTATATGTCAATTATCGTTGAGCTATGCTTACTTTGGCGAAAAGTTGAGACTTGAGAGTGACTGAGAGAGTGGGTTAATGTTAAAATTAGTCTAACCTGCCTAGTATATTTATAAAGTTTTTTTTTTTGGGTGAGAAAATTGTTGGTGAAAAGATAAAAAAAAATAAAAGCTAACAAATTTGAAATGATATCCGATTAAAATATTGAGAAAATTTTATGAGCTATAGATTTTCAAGATAATTATTTATATTATTAATTTGTATTTTCAATTATTATAAGAAAAATTGAAAAGTATATTATTTTATATTTTAAATTTCAATCATAATTAAAAATCTAAAATAATTATATAACAATAGTATAGTATATATATACTATATATTATATTTATATGAAAAATATGACACCATTCTATACCGTTAAGCCAGCCCTGTTCCAAACATAATAAATATTTGTTCCAAACATAATAAATATTTAAACAAACAGTTCTTGCAAGATGAAGCAGTAGTAAGTATTTGGGACAGAGGTGGTCCCCGGACCGCCCGATGTCCTTGAGGTCTTAAGTTTTGAACTTACGCTGGTCACATTGTTGCTCAACTCAAATAACGAGCCTCATCCAAATATATTTTATTTCTATCCTATGTACATTGTTTTTACCTTCTTTCCCTTATAAATAGAGTTCTCGATATGAGTTGTGGAAATCACAGACTCAAAATCATTCGAGGACAAAAAGGAAAAAAGAAAAGAAAAAACATGTCATTGCAAAATACTTTCGCCCTTCAGTCCAAGTACAACGACAAATACTTGTGCTACATCGACAATGAAGACCCACAACTCCATGGCTTCCTCAAATTCTCCGAAGATGAGTTCTCAACTCATTCAAAATTCCACAAAGAGCCAGCCAGCACAGCTGATGAGTTCATCAACATAAGATCGGTCTACAGCAACAAGTATTGGGTGAGCCGATACGAGAACGACGAGCACTGGATCGTGGCCGAAGCCAACGAGCCAAATGAAGACCAATCGAGCTCGTCGTGCACACTCTTCCAAGCCATCCCTGTGGACGATGGGAGCGCCATAAGACTTCTCCATGTGCACCTCAACAAGTACGTTTGTTTATCCAAGGATTCCTCCCAATTCCCTCTTTGCATCTTTGCAGGATCCGTCGATCCCGATCCCGATCGCATCGACGTGTTCGTGGTCAAGAATATCATCCCCCCGAAACAATCAGGGCCATCGAGGCTTGCATTCAAGGGCGACAATGAAAAATACCTCAAGGTGGAAGTGATTGATGGAAAGCCACATCTGAAGTTCTCAGCTAAAGACACTGATGAAGCAGAAGTGTGGTTCAAATGCCCCAACATCGCCAAGAAGAATGATACAAGTGGTCATATTCAATCAAATTTTAACAATGAATTTTGGAGGTGTGACCACAATTGGGTTAATGCAGAGGCAGAAAATGCTACTGCTGATCCCAAAACTTTATTTCATTTTCATTGGGAAGATTGTTCTAATAACATAGTTACCCTTCGTGTAGGCAACATCTATTGCCAGCGATTTGTAGATCATGAAGGTAAGTCTAGTAAGATGGATTGCCTCATTGCAAATACTGTTGAGAATACCCCACAAGCAAAGCTACACGTGGAGGTACGGAAACGTTAATAAACCTCCACGTGGGATGAATAAAGGAAAATACCTGGGTGTTGACTGAGAAAAGTTTTAGTATTACGGGTATACTATATCCTTTTGATTTTTTCGTCATAAATAATTTTTTAATGTTGATGGACCCACCTCATTTTTAATACAATTTTGACGCCGCAGACAGTGAATGGAAAGAGTATTCATATACTCTCATAGTACCATAAAACTTTTCGGTGTTATATGATGAACACCTATCTTATGTTGACCACCATTAGAAGTGAAACGTCAAGAAAAGGACAATTTTTTCAAAAATAATAATAATAATAATAATGAACTGTTAATTTTTCAATGGTCATCAGCATAGAGATATATGTTCAACGCCCACTAGAAAGTCGGGCTTCAATGACAGTTAAAAACTGTCATTAACATAATTCATGACAGTTATATTAAGGCATCAAGGAGAACATGACAATTTTGAAAATTTGTCACTAATGCATTTACAACTACAGTTATAATTTGTCACCAATAGATTTTCCATCACAATTAAAAAATATCACAGAAACTCATTTAATTACAATTTATAACTGTCATTAAAACAATGAAAGATTTTATTTTCCTGTCAATAAAAATTCAATGACAACAGTTTATAAATGTCACAAAATATTTTTTAACGACTGCTAATAAATGTCAAGAAAAACATAACAATGACTATTTATAATTGTCACGAAAACTTTTATAGTGATGATTTTAACGGTTAATATTGATAGTTTTAACTGTCATGAAAATCTTTATATTGACAATTTTTAACTGTCATTAAAATCTTTTTATATTGACAATTTTAACTATCACGAAAATTTTATATATGATAATTGATTAATTGTGACAGTTTTTTTTTTGTCACAATTTGTGTTTAATAAAGGTTTGTAATTTTATATATGATAATTGATTAATTGTGACAGTTTTTTTTGGTCACAATTTGTGTTTAATAAAAGTTTGTAATGTCAATAAAAATTTATATATAACAATTTCATAACAGCCATGAAATACATTTTAATAGCACTGTACACGTAGCTTTTCCTTTTACGTAGTTGCTTCAAGCTCCTGAAGAATGACCACAAGATTAAGGAAACAAATATAACAAGAAAACAAAACTTGGGATATAACAAGATAAACAAATATGGATACCAAATTTTCAGTAATTAACACCAAGATCAATTCTATAATTCACTCAAACAATGGTCACATAGCCATAGAACAAACTAGCATACCATACCATGTTACCAAATTTATGTCATAGTTTCAATCTTTATTCCATAACTTATGGGCGAAGTAGGTTGCAAAAGTTCCAATTGAAGCGGCCACAAATATCAAGGTAAGGTAGCTACTGTTGAATTTAATGCATAGTTTGTAAAAAATTGAGTTTAATTTTTTTATTGTACTAAGTTTGAGAATGTGAAGATGCTTAAAAAAAAAAAAGGTCCTGACCCAAGTTTGTGAAGTTGAGATGTAAGTTAATATGTTTCCATTTGGTTTCAATCTCATTTATGTGTAATATCCAAGATAGTTCATTACAACTCTTCTACAGCAATAAAATTGTGTTTTCCTTAATAAATTTTCTTATTTATGCTCATCTTATTTTCGCTTAATAGATTTATATTTTAAATATTAATGGTTTGATTATCAGATCTACATTAATATTTTTAGGAAATTGGGATTTTTGACCCCTTTCAATAACCACTCTGGATTTTTGACCCCCTTTTGATTTTTACTTGACCCCTTCACCTCAGATTTCTGACCCCTCCCCTTATTTTATCATGTAAATTGACTAAATTGCCCTCATTTCATAATAAATGCATTTATGATATAATAAATTTCCAACCAACCCACCAACCACCAACTTAACAATTCTCACTTTGTTTTTTCAACTCCAAATCACCACACACACGCAAGTCACGTTTTTTTTTCCAATACTCAAGATTTTCTCCACGTGATTGTTGGCCCACATTATCCAATCGATCGGTCCCCACATAATCCGTTATCTCGAATCCATTGTTTTCACAATATAGGTATGTCCATTTCATCATTTTAGAATATTGTACTTCTTCAAACTTGTAATGATACGAAATTTTATCATTTTTCTAGAAAAAAACGTTATTTTACGGAAAACAGAAATGAAATCTAGAATTTATCTTGGACCGAGATTGGTACCGAGATGAAATTTAGAACCAGGTTTGAGACCGAGATAGAAGGTAAACTCAAGCCCGGTCCTTCATGTCCAGATACGACCAGGATCGGGACCGAGATGGGGATAAACTGGGGTAGACCGGGATAGGGATTGGGACCGGGATAGGGATTGGGACCGGGATAGGGACTGGGACAGGGACCGGGATAGGGACTGGGACCGGGACCGGGACCGGGATAGGGACCGAGACCATAAACTATAAAATCTTGAATTTTTCTTGTTTGTTTGTAAATTTATTGATTTGTATTTAATTATAGTGTTTTGGTCTATTTGCAGGATGCCTCGTGTTTTTATATCATTCAGTGGAGAATGGAAAGATATTGAAAAGGATTACGTGGGTGGTCGTACAAGAGGATTGACTGTGGATAGAAAAATCACCTATGCTGAATTTCTAGGACATGTATGTAGGCTAAGTAGTATAAATCCATTACAAGAAGATATCATAATTAGACGTGTATATAATTTTAAGGCGAATGTTTGTGTAATGGAAATAACTGACGACGATGACCTGACTTTCTTCTTGACTGGTGAAAATGTCTCTGAATTGCCGCTATACATATCTACCGTGCCAAAGAAGGTACATCAGAATGAACCGTACATGCCTTCTTTCCCATATTATTTAGGCCAACACGTGTCCAATGTTCCTATTCCCTCAGCTTGTGCCCCCCCATTTGCAAAACCCTTATTTCCGAGACCCTCGTTTTCAAGTCCGTCAGTTCCGTCCTCGTCGTCGAACCCCTCTTCTTCCCGCCCACCACCCCCTACTTTGGTCATATTGGTCATGATATAGCATCTCTCACACCGTTAGGGTCAGATGTTGTTCCTTGTAATTTGGGAGATGATAGGGCATATGATTGGGATGTGACTGACTTGTGGAATGGAAGTGAAAATGTGGATGAAGATAGTGATGAAGCATATCGTCCAATGACCGACATGGGAGAAGGAGACGACGAAGGGGAATATGGAAATGAGTACGCCAGTGATCGACTTGATGTGCAACATGAGCATGAAAAGGTAACAATTGATAATACAATGTCTGAATATCCTGTAGACGCCATCCATGAAATGGCAGGGAATAGAGTCACCGGTCAGTCAGAAGGTGATAGATTGCAAGCCATGGTCCAATCGGCTGGGACCGATGATGTTAAGGAGGGTGACGTATTCGACTCGAAGAAGGAACTAGTTATGAAAATGCATTTACTTGCATTGCGGAAGAACTTTCAGTTTTAAGTGAAGAAGTATACGCTGGAACTATACTTGCTGCGATGCATCGATCCTACTTGCACGTGGTGACTTAGAGCCACTAAGATTAAAGATTGCAACCTGTTTAAGATAAAGAAATATATCGCAGTCCACTCTAAGTGCAATGGTGCCGTTATGAAACAGGATCTTTGCAGGCGAAGAGTTGGGTGGTCGGTCATCTAGTACAATCAAAGTTTACTGATGTTTCTCGCACGTACAGGCCGAAGGACATCATGCAAGATATTCGTGAGGAGTATGGTGTAAATATGAGTTACGACAAGGCCTGGCGTTCGAGCGAAGAAGCACTCCGACTTATCAGAGGGGATCCAGCTTCATCGTACGGGCTACTACCCGCTTATGGGGAAGCCGTGAAAATCATGAATCCAGGTACTATATTTGAATTGGAGTTGGATGATAGCAAGTACTTCAAATATGTCTTCATGGCCATGGGTCAATCAATTAGAGGTTTTATGTGTTGCATTCGACCAGTTTTGGTTATTGACGGGGCACACCTTAAAGGGAAGTACGGAGGTGTATTACTAACTGCTTCTGCTGTTGATGCGAATAACCAAATATACTCAGTTGCTTTTGCAATAGTCGGGAGTGAGAGCGTCGCATCATGGGCATGGTTTATGACTCAATTGAAGAGTGTTGTCCACACCGTTCAGAATTTGGTCTTCATTTCTGATCGACATGCCGCCATTTGTAAAGCGATTGATGAGGTATTTCCTACTGCATTTCATTGCTTTTGTATACATCATCTAAAGATGAACTTGCTGGCCAAATTTAAAACGCCCGCGTTGGAGGCATTATTTTTTAAGGCTGCGAAGGCATTTCACGAGTCATATTTCAATGAGAACTGGGTCCAACTGTGCGCACACCCAGGAGTGAGGGAATATCTAGAAGCTATAGGAAAGGAACGATGGGCTCGCTGCTTTCAGACGAAACTAAGATATTCACAAATGACCACCACTATTGCAGAGTCCGTTAATGCCCTTTTCAGGCATGCACATAAGTTGCCAGTCATCGCATTACTTGATCATATCAGAGGTGTGTTGTAGAGGTGGTTCTACGAACGTCGGACGCTTGCTTCTTCACGTCAGAGTACGTTGTCTGACTACACAAAGGAAATGATTGCCGATGGTTCGGATAATGCACGGAGACACATTGTTATGAACATCGACCAGTTTAATTTTGAGGTACGCGACGGGAACCTCAATGGGGACGTTGACTTCCAATCGCAGACGTGTACTTGTCGAGAGTTCGATTATTTTAAAGTCTCGTGCTCCCATGCTATTGCTGCAGCCAGTTCTCGTAGCATAAATCCGTACACACTATGCGATGAGGCGTACACGGTCAATAGCTGGATGTTGGCATATGCAGAACCAATATTTCCAGTGGGTTCATCCTCAACATGGAAGAGTTCTCCGGGGTTTGTGAATATTGATGTTCAACCACCGAAGAAGGTCGTTAGGGTTGGACGGCGACAGACGGTGAGGATTCTTTCCACAGGCGAGGTCCGTCCACCGTGCAAGTGCAGTCGATGTGGTACATCGGGACACAATCGTAAAACTTGTCGCGAACCACTAAATACTGTGTAGTAATATTATGGCTATTTACGTTTTAATATGTAGACATTTATGTACCTCAAACAAAAATTTATTAGAATGACTAACACATTGTATTTTGGTAGATATGAATAGGTAGCTTGTACCGCAAGTAAGAATCCATGCACATGCATGAACAATAGGTTGCTATTCTTTCATATATGATTACAAACGTGTTTTATGTTATGTTACTGTTCATCAGTGACTACAGCTAAAAATAAGTATGCTAAAACAAATCATGATAGGTCATATTTAGGTCGGTGGAAAAAAAATCGATACAAAGAATAATTACAACTAAAAAAAGGGTCTGCGAGCCCACATTTGTACAACATATTGACGACGAAATAAAGAAATGTTACTTTGAGTCAAAGTGTCCATCTTTGACCCAGTTACATCGTACTTGAAAAATCTAACACAAAATATGCCGCAATCTGTGAACCCGGCTTGCTGAGGTACAGTACGTCTTTGGACCCTCCACGGCACCGTGGGCAGGTTAGGCCGAAGTGCGAGCATCCCGCTCCAATGAAGAATCGCCGGGATTATCGTGCACATTGGCTTGAGCGCCTTCTCGAGATCATCCAACGGGGTGATCGACTGTAGTGAGTCTCATACGGTTAAATCACCCTCCACAAGATCAATCCCGATCATGACCCAGTGGTTGCCGCCAACAATTGATCATTCTCCGTCCCTTTCTGTGGCAACAATTGATCTTGTCCTCCATCGGTCCCAATAATATCTTCTGTTACATGATCAACCACTGGGGAAGCATCCTTTGCTACATCATCGAGCTCAACTGGATCCCCAACCTCACCAGTAACGGGAGACTTCTGAGCGGTGGAAGTAGTAGTCAGTGGTTCTGTAGCAAGTTTTGTGGGTGCAGGAGGTCCAACAGGGGCCACTGGTGGATGCATAACGCGAGCCATGTGCTGTCGTTCGACATCAGTCGCCTCCAAACGAACTACAACCTTCGATTGTATAACACAAATAGTTAGGTCAATTTTAATATTAAATACTAAAAACAATAAGAATATGTTGTACTCACCTTGACGTTCTCGAAGACCTCTCGCTCCAAAACATTAAAAACACGCGAATAGGTGCAGGACCATCTAAGTAGACGAGGAATAGCATCGTCATTCAGCCTCAATGCTACTCGAGTCGACAAGGTTGATATTGTCTCGTATGCTCAAACCTGCAGTCACGTCAAGTTAGACTCTACGGTATTTCACAGGTACATAAATATATAATAAATTACATTTAAATTTCACTAACCTGAAAAGCGTATGGAAACCCATACAAGCTATACGTCTCAACATGGCTCGAGTCCATAGCGACCTTCTGTTAGTACGCCTCGACCTTGTCCTTCAGAGCGTTCTTCAAGCTCCAGAGAGTCCTTTCAAAAATCATTGAAATCCAGTCATAATTACAGAAAACTTCCAACCGATCCACAATCCGAAGGAGGCTCGTGTCCATTTTCTGCTTCCTTTCCTTGCCCATCATGGCAAACTCTATGAAGTACACTATAGCAATCTTCACAGCGTCCTCGTCATTTTCGAATGTGTGTTCTAAAAAAATTTTCTCCAACTCCGAACACTTCACACTCGCCTTGTCTTGAAAATACAGAATTCTAAGTCTCCGGTTATGAACATCCTCATCTACCCTATTCATGGTGTGTCTAAGACCGGTTATTAGGTCGAACTCCCGCTTCTCAAAAGAGACCCTATTCCCGAATAGGTTAAAGCTAATGAGGTCGCCTCTAGGTTCCTCCACCTCTCTAAGCAACAGGTGATGGAGCAACGGACCGTTAAATACAACGTTCATCCCTAAAATCGGACCAAAACATGTTTGACTAAACATGTCTAATTGAGAGGGAGTTAACCTAGCCTTAAGACGAGAAGAGGTTTTCCCTACGTGAGCGAGATTTGACAGCGCGGCCGGGAACCAGTCGTCTTGGTTGATCTTAAGTGTCATATCCATCTCCTATAACAAAACAAAACAATATTGCTTAGAAATGGACCGGGTTGAAGCCTGGGATGGAATCCAGAAAGTCGAAGTACAAGATATGGACTTTCTGGAATCCATCTCGGGCCTCGTCCCGGTCCATTTCAAACCGGGATGAGTCCCAAGATGGATTCCAGAAGGATGGCCTTTCTGGATACCATCTCGGTCTTCATCCCAGTCTATTTCGAATCGAGATGAGGCCCGAGATGGAATCCAGAAAGTCCATCCTTCTGGAATGAACTTTCAGGGTTTCATCCCGGTCTTAAATCCACCAGGCTTAAAGCCGAGATGGAACCCTGAAAGTCAAAAATTAAAACAAAACAATGGAAGCAACAATAAATCAAACTTCATAATAACCTTGGCTACTTCAGATAGAGCCGAAGGTTGAAATCATTCACACTCACGCAAAGAACGAATAAAAAAAAAGGTAGAAAATCATTCACAATAAGATCGCGAGTTCGAAAGAAAAATTACCTCAATTAGGGAAGGGGGAAAGCTCTGATAGAGACGAAGTGAGGTAGACGAAGAAGAAACGACGGAGATGAACTTGAGGGAGAGACCGGGATGAAGACTGGGATGGACAACGAGATAGTGAATGAGGGAGGGGAAGGACCGAGACAGGGAGGGAAAGGAGGGGAGGGCTGGGTTTGATTTCTTTTTTTAAATTGAGGGTAACTTGGTAATTTTACAAAGCAAAATAAGGGGAGGGGTCAGAAATCTGAGGTGGAGGGGGTCATAAATAGGTAAAAATCAAAAGGGGGTCAAAAGTCCAAAGTAGTTATTGGAATGAGTCAGAAATCTCAATTTCCCAATATTTTTAAGGTTAAATTTATTGGGGGTTAATTTTAGTGACTTTTGAAATATCTGATCTTATGCTTTGAACTTATAGTTTAGGTTAAAATATTCTTTTGATCAACGTATTGTTTGTGTACAAGAATGTCCGTCTAAACAATCAGGCTTATCTCTTTTCTAGTTAGGTGACTTGCAAAACAAAGATGAATATTCTGATGCCTAAGTTAGTAATGATGGGAGAATGTGTGTAGACTGTTCAAAAGGGATTTGAATATACCTTGGTAACAAATTACTTATCCCTCTCATAAGTGATCGAAGGCCGAGATTCTCTCCGCCAATTTCGATCGGGGCCAGATTATTGATCGGTGCTGTAGACACCATATTTGGTCCGACTCATTTTTAATTTTATTAAGTTTAATTTTTAATTTTTTTTGAATAATCATAACATAAATTTTAATATAATTGCTTTAGTTAAAAATAACATAAAATTTTAGTGTAAAGTTTTAATTAAATTAAATATTAGAAGTAGATTATGTTTTAAAAAATGTTTATTATTATTATTATTTTATTATTACTTATTAAGTTTTATTTTAATTCTTTTGATTTAAAATATCATAAGTTTACTTTATTATTAGTTTTAATATAAAATTTAATTAAATTTAAAATTAGATTTGTTTAAAGAATTTTGTTTTATTGATAAAATTAAGAATTAAAAACAGTAAAGATTTATTTCAAATTGATTTTAATGGTTTTGATTTTTTTTCTCGTCAAACTCTAATTACGTATCATTTTTATCTATTCTCACTTCCCTATTTTTTCTCTAGTTTTATTTTACTCACCCCACATTACCGTTGCCTTCCATGGTATTTAAGAGGAGGTTTTGCACAGAGGGAGGGACAGATTAGAAAGGCACAAAAAACAGAGGGAGTAAAAATAGAGAGAATACGTGTGAAAGCAGAGTTTTTTTTTTTCTCTTCGTTTCTCCACTTCATCTCATTTTCTCTCTAGAAATCAACCACCACCACCCTAATTTGTCGTCCTCCATTTCACTCTCAATCTCCCTCCACCTCGGCGATTAAATCTACGTTTTCCCTTAAGTAAGGTGAGTTAAATGGTGTTTGTGTGTTTATATTTAATTGTGATTTTTGTCGCTTTTTTTTTCTTCATTTTTTCCATTATTTGAGATTATTTTTCACTGTTTTTCATTGCTGAAAGTTGAAGGTTTTTGGAAGGTTTCACGTTGTTTTATTGCTGATTTTGAAGTGTTTATGAGTTGTATTTCTTTAAATATTAAAGATTTTTAAGTTGATTTATGGACGGTTTTGTTTTGGAATTTAGTAGATCTTTGAAGAGTTTAGAAGCTTTTGCTTTTGAAAAATTGTAGTCGATTTTGAGATATTTTTTTTCTGAAAATTGGTTATTCTTTCTTTTAATTAAAAATTTGTAGATTTTGAACTTTTTTTTTATTATTTATTTTTTGGATTTTCAAATTTGATAATCAAAATAAATGGTTGTTTTTTATTACCAATTAAAGTTTTAAAAAGAAAATAAGTCTTCTAAATTAAGTTTTTAAAATAAGTTTTAGAGTTTCTTTTTTTCTTACAGTAAAATGTGTTTAAAATAAAGTACCGAAAGTTTTTATTTTAAGTAAATAAAAAAAGTTTAATTTTAAAATTAAAGCATTGGTTTGTTTTTAAATAAGTTTCTTTAAAAACGAATAAAAGATTTGTCAAATCAGTTTCTTAATAAAATGAGCAAGATTTTTTAAATAAGTTTGGTTATAGACATAATTTTTTTTTAAATAAAAAATTTAAAACGAATTTTAAACTCAAAATAAATTAAAGGTTTATTTTTTTCCCTTTTTAATAAAGGATCCCGTTTACCTTTTTTATTTAAACAAAGTTTACGTATAAAGTTTTGTTGTTCAAAAAGAAATTTAAGTACATATCCTAGGGTATGGCTTAGTGGCAAAAGCTTTTGGTATTGACACTCATTATACAAGTAGTACTTCAAAATGTTTTTTTTTCTTTATTTTATTTTATATTTTTATCATTGTTTTTACTAAATAATTATTTTAAATAAAAGATTTCGTTTAGAGTTTTTTTTTAAACAAAATTCAAAAATACAAAATTTGTATTTTAAAAAGGAACATAACTTACATCTCAAAGTGGTGGCACACATTGGTGAGACGTTTGAGTGTTAATACTCATGTGAGGTGATAATTTTTTTCTAATGGCCTTCATGCCACTCATATCTATTAATTCAAATATTATAACAAGAGGTGTGAATTAATATAACATGGTAAATTTCAATCAAAACACAAAAATATTTTTTTTTCTTGGACCAAATAAAATAATAGGATAATTTATGATAAAATGTGTTACCGTTTTCGAACGGGTGTCGTAGGGTGCTAACAACTTCCCTACACTCAGTCGACTCCCGAACCAACAATTCTATTCAGGGGATGACGTCGGCCGCTTCGCGTCGCGATGATGTTGCGACAGGCGCTGACTACCTTCGACCACGTTGATGGCAGATACAATAGGGCGAGGTCAACCGCTAGAGGTCAACCGCTAGTCCCTTGCAGTCCTCCCTTGGCTGGTTCGACAAGTGGCAATCCTTTTTTACCCAATAACACCAGCCCCCATTTGCGAAGGCTGAGAGTATTTTTCCCAACTATGCAAAGTAATGTAGGTGTTAGGCTTTTTTGGTGAGTATATTGACAGAGACAAAACATGTGTATTGCTGAAACACCTATGAGAAAATAGTAAGGATAGTCCCTCTGTCGGTGTTGAGGGCATTTTGTGTGTAAAATATTTTTGTTTTATATTTGTGAAATTTTTATACCATTAGTTAGGCTTTTTTATGTAGATTTCAATTATAATTTTTGTTTTGTCATTTGAATTTTGCAGGATCGAGATTTTGATGCCTCAAAATTTGCGCCACACGCATATTAAGCAAAGATTTTCGAAAATTTTCGACAAATTTTTTGTTTAACTTTAAATGGGCTTTGGGCTAATCGAAATGTTTAAATGTCCACTTATTAAACCCTTGTTGAAATCAAATGAAAACAAAGCTCTACTTCCCCTCCTTGTTGCAATTTTTTTTCCTCCAAAAACACAACTATCATTCAATTTTTTCCACGAAATCTTCAAAGATCCTCCAAATCTCTCATTCCTTTCTTATTTTGGGCAACCTTAGGGTAGGGTTGAGGGATTTTAGTATTCTATTTTGAGCAAAAAATTGAGAACCCATGGAAGGCTCTTCTTCATCCAAACTGTGTGACAAAGAGAAGGGAAAAAGAAGATCGTGCTGCCACCACTTACTCCATTGGATTTGATTCCTCTTGAGCCGCCTATTGTTTTTGGAGAAAAGGCCATTTTCGATCCCAGGGAACAAAGAAAGAAACTATAAGAGCTTATGAGAGTATACCTAAGAAAGAATTCATCTATGGGTAGTAAAGATTCTGAAAATAGGGATTTTAAAGGTAATGTGACTAGGAATAATGAGGGAGTTGATAATGAAAAGAAAAAGAAAGAGATTAGAATTAAAGGCCATGAGGATATTTGTAATCGTATAGCGAAATTAAACGAAAGATGGCAAAAATCTGTGGAAAATTCAAGAAAATTAAGTGAACAAATGCAAGTCATACTAAATGAGATGAAAAATCGTCCTAGGTTTGAATTCACTCAAAACACCCCCATGTCCGAGCATTTAGAGTTATCCATCTCACCCCACCTTTTGTTCCTATTAATGTGGGTGTAGTAGAGGTTGTACAGACCAGTGTGACTCCGAGCATAATACAGAGCTGCTGGAACACTTAGATTCAGCCATTGTTATAATTCACTGCGAAATTACGTGAGGTGCAATGTTGGAGAGCACTCCACCGGCGACAATACAAGGTATTTCGTCTCCAAACTTTCTAGATCTCAATGATACTAAAAGGCCTTTAAATTTTGATAATGTAGAATAGGAAAGGACGAAGTCGAAAATGGCCGAAATTTTAGCGACGGTGGATGACGCGACGGGAGAAAACCCACTAGATGATGATGGGAATAGCATGGATGTTCAGGAGATAATAGCTTCCATTAGAGAGGATGAGATTCTTGAAGATTTGCCCCAAGAAGAGGAGAGTTCGAGGAAGAAGATAGCAATGACGATATTTCACAATTTGAAGTCCGTATATGCA
Organism: Momordica charantia; assembly: GCF_013281855.1. NCBI lineage: Eukaryota > Viridiplantae > Streptophyta > Magnoliopsida > Cucurbitales > Cucurbitaceae > Momordica > Momordica charantia. The sequence goes on along the minus strand of NW_028275157.1, from coordinate 9,124,136 downwards.
CTCCAGTACATGAATCATAGCAAGATGATGAGGTAATACCTTCTTCGGTCAAGGAAGGAGCGTCCGGTTCTTTGGATGCCCCACAAGAAGCTACGAAGTCATCCTTATCTTCCTCCAAAGGTTTGTCTCCCTCCCTTTCAACTATGAACGTATCTGACCCTAATTTCGTCGTTGTTGTAGAGGGCTCAGAAGAGGAGGTATGTTTGGGTAAAATGGTGAAGAAAACAAAGAAAGAGAAAAATTCGGCCCAAAAAGCGCCAGATGCTTTTTCAAGACCATGCACCTGGGTCGCAGTAGCGAGATTGGCAGCCCAAAATTCAGCTGGGGTTGGTCCATCTAAAAAAGCCAAGAGGTCTAGGCCACTTGGAAAGGCTGAAGAGCAACCCGAAGAGGCCGACGAAGAGGAGGTCGTTGCTACCGAGGCGCGACCAGAAAAGGCTAAAGAGGTGATATAGAAGTGAAGAACCTGACTTTACAGCCCGAGGACTCTTGCTTGAGAAGGGATTTGATGAGGAACAGGAGCCCGTGCCAGATTATGTCAAGCGCCAACTTGTGGAGCAAGGTTGGGAAACTTTGTTTGCTCCCCCTACACGTGTTTCGGAAGCCTTGGTGATATGCTGCCATTCACTTAAAGCGAGGAGATGTCGTGAGAATAAGGGGTAGGTTGGTAAGGATTTTTCCTATGATTATTAATACTCACTTTGGTTTGTCGAATGTGTTTAATACAGTAGGTAATGGAATTATTGTGCATCCGACTAATGAGCAAGTGGAAGAGGCACAAAAACTCATATGTAGGCCACACAAGACATAGACTGTCTTGCAAAAGGGGAAAGCTTTCGCTAGCATCACTTGACATCAATGAAAAAGGTTCACGGTGTGGACTTATGTTATGAAGAACTGATTGATCCCTACCTCACATGATGCCACCATCAACGTAGCAAGGTGACGTTGGTGTAATATCTGATGAAGGGCATTGAGTTCAGCTTTGGCCAACTCATAAGAGACGAACTTCGGGTTTGCTCTAAGAAAATGGTAGGTCCTCTTGTTTTTCTTGCGCTTGTAACAGAATTATGTTTGAAAGCAGGTGTAGAAGTCGATGTTGAAGATGTGGTGACGCCCAAAAAGTCAGCCACGTCCATGAGACGAGTTCGGGGATATTCGATAGTTCTTGAGGAGGACTCTTCCACTACTATCGCGGATCCCGAGACCTGAGGTGTAGTAGTGCAAGAACAGTATGATAAGTTGATGAACAAGTATGACCATCTCTTGGCTACTCAACACGCGACGTGTGAGTTTCTCAAGAAGCTTTATGGAGATGGTGCGTCTTCTCTCTCGGACAAGTTCAAAGCCGATTTGCCTTCTTCTTCACGACCAACCACCACTTCTATTGTCGACGATTCTTCTAATGATGGTTAAGTGAGTATTTCTCTCCTTGCTTTGCTTTGATACTTGATATTATTGATCATGACCTTGTTTACTTTTGTGTTTTTTTGCTTTCTAGTTTGTTTAGTTAGGCTTAGTTTTAGGATAGATTTTGTGGGATGTTATTAGTGTTGAAATGCTTGTTTTGTTTTGCTTCTGCATAATACTTTTAAGTTTAAACTTTGCATGCTCCTTTGTTCTAGTTAGAAGTTTGTCCTTAGCTTTTTCAATGGCATCTTTTCTAAACTTTCAGCATGCCCATCTTGTAAATGAAAAGCTTTTCTTTGTTCTTTGTTTTTGTATCATGTCGATGATGATACTTAAGGGCATTAATAGGTAGATTTTCTAGTTTTATGATCAAGCCATAAGTCATTTTCCACCTTTTATTTCGTTACTGACGATGTGTTCTGCTTCTTTTTTTGTTTTAAAATTTAAACTTTTTCATTACTTTGGAAGTCCTTGTCCTTTTTGTATCAAAATTTGGCATCTCTCAAAATTTTTTTCCCCAGTGAGGACATTGTTTCTCTTAAGTTTGAGGGACACAGTTTGTATCTTTTTGTTTTAGAAATATCATGCCTTTTATGTTTCGAAAAAGAGTCAGAAAGAAAATGTAAAAAAAAAAAAGTATTTTTCGAAAAAGAGTCATATGCAAGAAAAACGAAAAAAAAGGAAAAAAGAGTCCAAGAGAAAAAAATCAAGTAAAAAAAAAAGAGTCTTGAGAGAAAATAAGAGTGGAGGAAAGAAAAATAAAGTGAGAGAAGACAAGAATGGTAAGAAACATGAGAGGCAAGAAAATGCACTTACTTTTCACGAGTTCCACTATAGACGTTCATTTATCTTTAAATGGGCGACGTTAGCATATTTCAGGGTAGTAGCCTGCATATTAAGGTGACTTTGTGAAACCCATTGTTGACATCATTTTATGTTGGGCTACTACTTAAAAAGTTTCTATGAGTGACTGTGGTTGGAACCTGATGTTAGTGAGTGGAAAACCTCAAGAGCTAGTAGCCGGTCCATGTATCTTCTTGATGTAAATTTTTTAATCGAAAGAGAAGTGTGCAAATTTCATGGTTTTGTAAAATGTTTTCCGTTTTAGGACGAAAGAGGATTTATAATCATTTTTATTTTCAAAACAATAATGGTTTATGGCATGTTGGCTTGAGATTAAGGTTATGAGTTTAGTTTGTGGAGTCCTTTCGGAAACAAATATGATGCATTTGCTTAGAATATTTAAATTGTTGCTTCTTCATCTGTTTAGCATGTTGATTGTTTTGGAGTTGTTGTTGTTGTTTTTGCTTATGACAAGCAAATAGCTAAGTTTGGGGGTTTGTTAGGGGTGACTTTTTGCTGCAGAAATGTGATTGTCTGGGCATGTTTGATCATAAAAATGAATCATTTCCTTCATTTTTAATTGAAAGTGTTTACATATTTTTAAATTAAGATATGAGGAGAATATTTCTGGGTAATTTGCAATATAGGGTATTATGAGAAAAATGGAAGGAAAACGTGGTCAAAATTGGAAGAAACTCACTATTTTTCCTTAGGCAGGAAAATTGTGCCAAAAGCGAAGGAAAAAACTTGCAAAGGAAAAAACTTGGCTCCTTAAAGCGAAGGAGGGGCTTTCTCCTTAACACTATTAAATATTTGACAACTAAGAGAGAGAAATGCAAAAATAAAAATAAAATTTAAAAAATAATGAGTTGTCAAATATTTAATGGTGTTGAGGAGGAAGTTCCTCCTTAACTTTAAGGAGCCAAATTTTTTCCTTTTTCAAAATCTCCCAAAACGAGAGTTTCACTTATGGAGGGCATGAGAGTCAATTCACAAGTGGTTAGGTGGATCGAGCCAGTTCAAGTCAATTTGAGTTTGTTTGGAAGATCTCAACCCATTTCCTCCCATTTTGGTGGGGAGTTCAACCACTTTGGAGTCTTATTTAAGGGAGCCTTCCCTCGTAGTTGATCATCCCATTTGCTTTCAATTTCATGCACTCTCAATTGTATTTTTCGTTTTCTAGCTTAGAGATCGTTGTAGTTATTTTTCCCGTTGTTATTTACTTGTATTTCCGAAACTCTAGGTGTTGTTTACTTTTAATTCAAGTTATTTCCTTTGTTCTTCATTTATTATGTTCCTTTAAAGTTCTTAATTAGTGAGTTTAAACTCCCTTCATGCTTGGAAGAGAATAAGGTTAAGATAGAGCTCCTTGTACGTCATTATTATTTATTTTAATTCAATGGAAATGAATTCTCTTATGTTTTCGTGCGATTTTTTCCCTTTAATTATGGATTACTTTAGTTTTCAACCTCTATGTGAAATACCTTAGCCAAAATGATTTAATTTTAACATGGTCGGAAAAACTCCCAGAAAGTACCTTACGCAATTTTGGGTTGGTTTCTAAAAACTTCTCTTTACGTCTTCTTTCCATTTTGCCACTGGGAAACTGATTTATGCACCAAAGCCCAACTCTGAGAATGTTAGGTTAGGTAAAATAATAGGAAACCAATATGGGATGTGACTTAGACATCAGCGTATAAACCACGGTCCTAGATGTAAGCTCCCTCATAAATGCAAATGAGTCGATAAATACACTCTAGGATAATCTCACATAGAAATATAATTGTAGGTTATCCTAGGCTCTGCAGCAACCAAAAACGGTTAGTGAAATAGCAGAACTCAGATTTCCAGAATTAGCCAGATAGTGGCTGGCACTTTTTCCTTAAATGTGTATCTTCTATATTTTCTATCAAAACTTATCCAGGAAGCAGGGAGGTTATGTTTTATAAAAAAGCTTGACATTTGCAACCATAAACAACAACTTTTATAACCATTTTTTTCCATAAACATCAATTTGTATCTTGAATCATTTCACTTCATTAATTGATTTTGAAAGCACAAGTTTTTGAGAATTCGACCTTGAAATTACTTCCGAGTATTACTTGTGACCGTATACACTTACACGTGTCTCTTTATCTTTTAAGGTAGAGAAAGTTCCAACAGGAATCAGACTAGATGGGGACCTGACTGAGGAGATTCAGAGGCTTCAAACGGCAGCACGAGACATCGAGGGTGAGGTCTATCGGCTCACATTTGATCTACTTTCCAGCAGGGTGGAGGCTGAATGTCTGGCTTCTGAGCTTCAAGTGGTCGGAGCGGCTTTGTCGGATAAGACTACCATCTTGGCTGATCCCCAACTGCTCTTGAATGAGCGTCGCCTCGGAGCGGCCTTCGGAGCTTCAATTAAATTGATAGGTTGTAATCGTGATTTTTTTGGGTAATCAAACTCCATTAAATTAGGAGTTAAAAGTCGCATGAGTTACAGAAATATCCTTCCTAGCGTCGTCTAAAATCCAACAAAGAAATGAATCAACCACAAAATCCGTTAAAAAGAAAAAGGCCTCAGCAGCTAAACTATGGGCAATCATATTTCCTCCTCTTCTTACGTGCAGAAATTGAATAGAGGAAAACTCACGAGCAATAACTTGTATGTCATTGATCTAAAGACTTAATTTCACAATTTATAAGTCTCCACCATCAGATTGTTGATGGACAGCCTTTGAAGAGTCAGATTTCTTAAAGAACAACTAGCGTCCTAAATCAATCAGTGCAGCCATTCAAGTTCTCCTTTCATCCATAATTACAACCTGATACATGTGATTTGATTATGAACCTTACAACCCATATACCATTTAATTCAAACCAACCCACAAATACAAAAAAGCAAAGAAACTGGTGAAGCAGTTGGTTGCAAGAATTGTTGCAAACAATGATTGCCAACACTAAGGGCCACTAATGTTGAAATTTTTTTCAAATAATCTAAAATACATTCATAACTTGATTCTATTGACTTTTTGGCCCTTAAACTCAAACTAATTAATTTTAGTTAATTAATTAATTCATATTTTGATGTTAACAAACCTATTTTTTTATTGATTATATTTTTTTAGTATTATGAAGATTTCACGGCGCAAAGCTCTAAACAACAATTTCAACGTAATTCAAAAGGGGTTGAAATTGTTGTTTAGAGTTCTGCGCTGTGAAATATTCAGAATACTAAATTGCACCTCAAACAAAGAAATTATGGTCGAAAAGAGTTCAAAGAAAATATATCCATGGAAGATGACGTGACAAGCGTGCACTAATGAAAAGGCGACACATGGCGTGATGAAATTAAAAAAGGAAGGAAAATTAGCCAGCTTATTAAAAAAGAAAAAGAATCAAGATTAAAAAAAAAAAAAAGGGGAAATTGGAAAAGGGCCTAAAAAAATGATAACTTAGAGGATAATTTAGGTGGGTGGCTAAATTTTGCCACCCATTTTAAAAAAAAATGTCCATTAGTTTTTAATTTTGAAAAATTGCTAACGGATATTTTAGGAATTTTACAAAAGGGAGTGATTTTCCAACAATGCCATTTTTACATCTTTTTTGGATTTTCCTTATATTCAACCACCTAACAAATTTTGTTTTGAATTCAAATTGTGTTTCCTACATTCAAGAGATTTTAAGTTAATTATTTTAATTATTTTGTTTTGAATTCTAGTTAATTAAACGATTTGTCATTGTTCTGCGGTCTTCCATCTCATCTTTTTGTCATTCTTCTATTGTATCTTCTTCTAAGCTTCTTAAGCTTCTTATTCTCTCTTTGCAACAATGGATTGTGTAGTAATCACAATTCAATATGGTGGTACGTTGGATTAAAAAAATGTGTACAACAATTTCAACATCTCTCAAATGTTAGTCTGGAAGGACTCTACGTACGTTGTCCCAGCTTATCGAACGTATTAAGAAGAATATTCATTTAACAGATGGGGAAAAAATTGCATCCATATCGTTGGTTAAGAATGATAGTCACAAGTCTCTTATTATTAGACTAGCTGAAGATAGGAATGTCACGTGGTTTTTAACTATGTTTTCGAATGAGTTGGGGAGAGAGTACTGCATTGTCGTTGATACTGTGGATACTCATATTGACTCCATAGGTGGCAGTGGGACACCATTGCAGACGAATAGTAAATATCACCATTTACCCTAGTTATAAGAGCTCGTGCAATCTATAATAGATAACATTGTTGTAGATACTCTCATTGATCCCAAAATGGAAGTGAGACATTAGTACAGACAACATCTCACCATAAACGCAAGGAACTCGTAGTAATGGATCCGAGTCAAATTCATGGTTTCCCATCCAACTTTGTACTGAAAAAAGATTGCGTTTTTCTAAGTAAGGAAGAATTGAAAAAAGGCAGTTTACTACATAGCCTTAAAATGTAGTTTTTAGTTCAAAACAGTAAAATCCAACAAATAAACAGTTGGTATTAAAGTACCTCGACAAATCATGCAATTGGTATTTCACTCGTCTCGTTACCAAGATAGTAAAATATGGGTTATTAGAGAATTTGTAAAGGAACATAGTTGTTCTATTGATGCTGTAAAGAATGATCATAGCCAGGTGATCTCAATGATTGTTAGTGAGTATGCGAAGACAATCGTGGACATGAAAAGCAACTGTAGTCTTCGGGACATTATAATTACATTCGAAAGAACCATGAGATTAATATTATTTATTGCAAAGCTTGGAGAGGAAGAGAGAAGGTGCTAGAATCAATTATAGGGTCACCCGAAGAGTCGTACGCGCTCATTTTATCGTTCGCATCAAAATTAATTGAGAAAAATCCAGGTAATGTATATATATTTATTGATACTGTAGTTTTGTCGTATATGTGTATATTTACTAAACGTTATCATGAAAGAAACGTATGTGTAATTTTTTGAACTTTTATCATTATCGTATTTTTTTATTGATTCTTCAATTTTGTTGTATATGTGTATATTTACCAATAATTATCATACAGTAGAGTGCGGCGAGTGACGGAGGAGGCGCAATAGAGGGGGTGTGCTAGTCGGATGAAGATGAAAGGTTGGGGAGGAGTTGGTCGATGTAGCTGGGGGGTGGGGGGCCTGAAGTAAAGAAGATCGGAAGAAGGTGGGACTCCTAAACCCTCACTTTTTTAATTAAAGCCAAAGGTAGGACCTAAATTTTCTAATTTACCTAGTAATAATCATATTTACCCATTTTTCTTGAATGGTAGATTTTAGATGGATAAATTTCAAAATCTACACAGCAACACATTTTTAACAATTTATGGTTAAATCTGCTTCCAAATTCTGATTGTTGATTTTAAATTATGTTAACTTAACCATTTTAATTTCATTAATTTTTTTATTAGATATAGTTGATTCACTTTAACGCGGTTGTTTTTGCTATTCATTAAAAATTCTAACTCCCTAAAATTATACATATATATCTAATTAGTTACAATGACATATTTGTCTAGAAATTTTTTTAGTATTAAAAAAAATAACTTAGTCATTATTGCAATATTGGATAGATTTGACTATTTTTTAAAACGCGTTATTAAATTTGACCATTACTGTAGTGCAAGGGGCTACATTTAAACACCCATTTAAAAAAAATTGCCAAATCAACTTTTATGAGTTTTAAAAAATGGGTAATTTTCCAAATTTACCCTCCACCATATTTTTTTTTTGTGCTTTTAATTTGCAACCACCTAACATATCTTAAGAGATTTGAAACCTGTCGCAATGTTATCACGAAGTGGAGCGGCCAACGTTATCCCCTGAAGGGTCTCTTTCGAGATAAGGGTTTGGAGTCGCCACCAATGTGATTGGTCACCTGTTTAAAAACTTGGTCTATGAAAACAGATTATTTGGTTCGGGAGTCGACTGAGCATAGTGAAAGTGTTAGCACCCTACGACACCCATTCGAAAACGGTACCATATTTTGTCAAAAATTATCCTATTATTTTTATTTGGTTCAAAAAATATTTTGTATTTTGATTCAAATGTCCCACGATATATTAATTCACAATTTGTCATAAGATATGAATTAATAGGTATGAGTAATACAAACTTTTTAATTTTGAATTTTGTTTAAAAAAACGAAAAATTATTTATTTAAAAAGAAAAAAATCTTTTATTTAAAATAATTATTTAGTAAAAAGATAAAATATAAAATAAAATAATTTTATTTTGGACAAGCAAGGACTCGAACTTGGGTCATAAAAAGTTATCATCTAACATCTTAACATTATGCAACAGCCTAAGAAGCAAACTTTAATTTCTTTTCAAAGACAAAATTTTTAATTTATTTTTTAAAACTAACAAAAAAAACTTTAAACGAAATCTTTTATTCATTTTTAAAACAGACTTATTTAAAAAAAAAAAAACAAAACTTTGAAAATTTAAAAAATATTTTTTTAAATGTGGAACAAATCTTTTCTTTTAAAAAAACTTCTTTTTTTACAAATGCACATCTTTTCTTTAAAAAGCCTTCAAAACTCCAATTATTTGTTTTAAAAATATGTAAAAGTGTACTAACAAACTCATCGAAACAAATAAATCTTTTTGAAATAAATTTTAAAAAATTTTTAAAATCTTTTTATTTTAAAACAAAATTTAAAATATCAAAATCTTTATTTTCTTTTAAAAAACTTATTTAAACTTAATTCAATTTTTTTATCCTTTATTTTAAAATAAAACTTTATTTACTTTGCATTTTAGAAAGGAGGCTTAAAACTCAAAACAAACTCTTTCCTTTTCAAAGGATTTCTTTTTGCCATGGAATAAAAGTTTATTTTGTTTAGAAACTTAAAAACTCACATTTACTTACCAATGGTGGAGGTCGTCGGATTGTTGGTCGTGGATGCACCGGGATGGGTCGTCGGAGGCTGTCACTACCGCGGATGTTGTGCTGCCACCCGTTCGTAGGTGAAGAAAAATGGGAGTGAGAAGGAAGAGGAGAAGGAGATGGAGGAAGGAGACTTTGTTAAATAGGGAAAAAGGTAGGGGAGGGATGAAGATGATGGGTTTTAGAGAGAAAGGAAAATAAATTTTTTACTCAAGGGAAGGAGAGTGTTTTGGCCTCAAATTTCATGTTCTTTACTCTGTTGTGTTCTCTGTATTGTCTGTGTCTTCCTGTGTGTGAAACCTTCCCTTAAATATTAAAAAAAACCAACGATCGCTATGCTAAAGAAAGTAAATTAGAAAAAGGGGGGAAAAGCAACTAGAAGAAAGTGCCATGTTAGTGGACTTTGACGGGAAAAGGAGAAACAAAATCAAAATTGAGTTTTAGTAAAAAAAATCCATTTTTTAAATAAAAATAAATCTTTTTATTTAAAATAAAAAATCTTATTTATTTATTTATTTTATTTTAATAATAAATCAAATTCTTTTAAAACGAAATCTACTTTTAAATTTAATTAAAAGTTACCTTAAAACCCATAATAAAGTATAGTTATGTTATTTTTACCGAAAACAATTAAATAAAATTTAACAATAATAATAATAATAAATAAATAAATTTAACAAAAGAGAGTCGGAACAAATACGGTGTCTACAGAACCAACTTACTTTTCATATATTTAAGGGATTTTAAAAGATTTAAATTAATTGTATAGTCTCCATTTTTTTAAGCTCTCACTTATCCAACTATGATTTTACTGTCTCTCCTGTCTCTCCTTCTTTTATCATTTCATTTGCCTCCTTGTTAACATGAACATAAATTCTTTAAGTTAGTACATAGTATTGTTAAAATTAAGTTTTAATAGTAAGATTCTCTTATCTATGTCCTCTTAAATTTGTAGCATTCTTTGAGCGCTTATTATCAGATTCAGTTTTTAATCTTATGATCATCATCTACAAACTTATCATTCACTCCTTCATTCTCTCCACCAAACTTTGTACCATCCTTTAATACTTGAAGAATTATCAAAATTAGAAGCCTAGTACATGTATAAAACATTTGAAGAATTATCAAAATTAGAAGGTCAATGCATATATATAGCAATTGAAGAATTATGAAGGTCAATACATATATATACAATTAAAGAATCATCAAAATTAGAAGGTCAATACATGTATATATCACTATGCAACGACCAATATTCTTCAAGGTGGACCATAATATCTCTCATCCTTCCAAGCTCTCTCACTTACAACAATGGATTTCTCTCTCACTTGCAACAATGGATTATGTACTAATTACATAATACGATGTTACTTACGACCAAAATAATATCTACAATATGATTTCAAAATCACTCAGATTTAAGTTTGTATCAATTTAAATATGATTTTCTGTAATATATGCTTTGTCGAGAGTGATTGTTGCATCACTATGGATACAGCCTCTTAGACATTGGCCCCAGATTTACCTTTGATTGTTTGCACATTTTTTTGCACAAATGTGTGTATATTCCTAACTACCACACCCATATTTGCACTTAGATTTCCATTACTATCAAATGTTATATAGTTTAATTTAAATATTTATATCAATGGATATATATACCTAACCACTCAAATGTGTGACACTAGTGCAGACCACTATAGACACCAACATTGACCTCAGATTTACCTATGATTATTTACACATTTTTCACCAATGTATATATATGCCTAATTACCACATCCATATTTGCACTTAGATTTCTATAAATGTAATATAATATATAGTTTAGTTTAAATATTTGCATCAATGAGTATATATATCTAACCCCTCAAAAATATTTGCACCCACATGTTGTTTGTATTCTTGTTTCCTATTTGTTTTCATCTAATAAATAACCCAAAAACGAAGTAAACAAAGGAATGATAACTAATAAATTAACAAAATTTTTAAGTAATTTTCTTTGATAAGTTGTAAATAATATTCTAAAAATTATTTTTAACATAGCAACCATAAAACCCTAACTTTTAGGCCTGCAATAATTCTAATTATGATGTATTTGAAAACAAAAATTTATAAAAGTTAAATAATATAAAACATCGATATTTTGATACACGGTCCTAGATGTTTCTATAGCATACAGAGATATTTCTAAAAAAATTCACAAAAAATAGGAAAAGTGGTTAGAATATTAAAAAAAGGTTTTATTATAAACGAACCATCATTTAAATACATTTTTAAAACAAGAACAGAGGGCTCGTTCTACGAACACAAAATAAACACCATAATGAATTCTAAGAAGCTCGGTATACATACATGCATCGATTTGTAAATGTGAGTACTTTCGTGATGGAAACACCTTCCTCCCTATGTACAAATCATTTTTCAGGTATCGACGTCTTCTTTCCACGGAGTAATTTAGTTATCCCTCAAATTCAATAATTTTTTATTTTTTATTTTTTTTTTTTGCTGAAATGGTATAAATTTATAAAACTACATTTACATCTTCTTATCATAAAAAATCTTTATTTCACTAATTTACATGTTCTTTATTTTATTTTTTATTTATTTTGTTATTTCATGAATTCTCGAGCATCATCCTCATCTTCATCATGAGATTCTAACGTGCCTTTCTCACATTTCAAATGTTAACTTTTATTCATTGATATTAGATTGAAAATAACTAATTCGTAATCTTTAGTTTGTTTAACTTTGATTTTGTAAATTGATTTCGTTATGATTATGGTGCATGTTTTTTTTTTGCTACGTTTCTTGTTGAGAAAATTTTTCTAAAATCAAGCATTTGTTTGTATTTTGTTTCAATGGTGTATATTTGTCCGAAATAAATTTTAGGATTCTCTTTATAATAAATAATATTGTTGGACAGACTAATTTATTTTAGTCATTCTTGCAGTCCAAGGAAAAAAAAAACAAAAACAGAAAAGAAAAGATGCACCCTGCGCTTGTGCATTGTTTAAAAAAAATAGGGAAGATTCAGATGGGCCTCCGGGATTTCACGCGCAGGTCTGCACGTTTGGCTCAGTGTCTTCCTTGTTTGCGCGAGTAAGCACTTTTCGTACACTCGAAATTGGACATTTCTTTATTACCGTTGGGAGTTTTTTTTTTTTACCCATCTTATAATGATTTTATGTCATTTTCCCAAGTTTTAATTTTCACCGTTGATATATTTTACCACAGGTCTAGTGGTCCAAATCAATTATGATTTTAAATCCAATCTCCCTTTATTTAAACAATCTTCCTCTTAAAATTATATAATCCTCTCTCCAAATTTATATCTAATTCCTCCGTGTTTCTTCTCTCAAAAGCTTCAATGTCATTCTAATTTTTTGTGTCAGAAATTTTTATTTGAGACATTCTTGAGCTTGTAAATTTTATTTATTGTTGCCATTTGTAGGCTCTATATTGTAACGATTTTTCTTACAAAATTTGTGAGCAATAATTTGTCCATCTGTTAATTTTTTTTTTTGTAAACGTTGTTGTTGAGTATGCAAAAAGAGTGTTGTAATTGTTTTATCCTTAACTATGGAAAGGATCGGGTTCATTCTTGCTGGAGCATGAAGAGTGGAGTAGCGGTTGGCCGAACCATTATAAATTTTCAGTCGAATTTCTCTAACCCTTTCCTATTTATTTTTTGCAATTAATTTTCTTTATCATAACTTGTATGAAATTAATTGTTATAATTTGTCCTTATGGTCGATCTTTACATTAAAATTTATTAAGGTGTCTGCAATGTATTTCTAATTTATTGATCCTGCAATGTATTTCTCATTTATTGATCAATTTGTGTTAAAATTATTTGTTTGTATAAAGTTTATTTATTTATTATTCGTAAGGTAAATAATGAACAATAATTATGAGTGGCCTAAAGCCATTAAGAAAAATTTGTTTATTTGAATTTAAATTGGCCTCCCAAAATAAATTTATCACCTGAAAAATATTAGGGAATCGACGTCTCGAATTCTCCAATCTCCATCGGAAATTTTTTAGGAAAATATTAAAATAAGATTTAGAAAAAGATTTTATTTTTGACTTTTAGAAATATCATGAGTGCTTTAAAAAATATCAACTTTTTTTGGAGGAAGTGCCTTCATAAAGATGCTTTTTTTTTTAGCAAATTTTTTTTATAAAAGAAGATTTACAAAAAACAAAATATATTTTTATTTTTTAAAGGAAAGATATTTATTTGTTTCCAAATATGATCTTTTTTTTTTTTAGGAAAAAGAAATGGAAACAAAGAAGGGATAAATGAGAAAACGAATAAAAATACATCATTCCATTAGGAAACATATTAAAAATCAAATCTTGGCCTCCCGAAATATTGATCTTTTACCCTCAAGAATCCAAGAACATCGACCTCCCGAACATTTCAAGGTTTCATCATTGGGAGGTTCCCTTTTCTAAAATTTGAGTTGAAGATATTTAATAAAATCAAGAAAAATAACATTTACATAATATATACATTTGCCAAATATCATACACATAATCTAAATGATCATGTGAGAAATATAATCAATAAAATCTCATCTTACAAATAATTCAAGCAACCATAATATGAAATTGGCAATGGGGAAAAGGAAAAACAAGACGAAATAAAACAAGATAAGAAATGTATCCCGAAAATAATGTCGAAAGAATTAAAGTTGTACTTGGAACATAGGTAGGCACAAAAAATATATGACGAGGTACATCAACTTACTTTATTCGGCAAGAACATGGAAACTTACCGTTTTGCAAGCAAACTCTTATTCTTACCTGCTCCTTCAATTGCGGTGCAAGTCAAACGATAAAGAAGAAAATAATGGAGAAAATAGTGATAGAGCAAAAATTTAGAGAAAGTGAATAAGGAGAGGGGAAAAAAATAAAACAAAAGTAGTAACCAAAAAAAAAAAGAAAGGAAGAAGATGAAAAAGTTATGGTAAGTGGAAGAGAGAAAATAAATATATAAAAATAGAAAACGAGAGAGACCGTGTGGTGGATTTTGAGGAACAAGTAGGAATTGGTGAGAGAACATTTGGGGAAGAACGAAAAGTAACGAACTAAGAGGAAAAAAAAACAAAAAGGAAGCAAACCTCAGGAGAGAGCAAAAAAGAGAGCAGTAACATTTCTTTGATGTGTTTTTCCGTCCTCTAAACCTAGCCACCTAGCTCATAGTGTTTCAAAACCCTAATTTACAAATGGAAAACATATTTTCATTCATTACACAATCAATCAAATCTGATGATTTTATTACAAATTTTTTATTTTTACCCAAATTATGTTAAATCAAATTTAAAACTTTTACGTAAGATTTTGTTTTATTTTAATTGAAACAATTTTATTTATACAAAACATGGAAATTCACATTTAATAAAAAAAAAATCTTTATGATTTTGTTACTTTTTTTTTATTTTATTAAAAATGATTTTATTCAAAATAATAATAATAAGAAAATCGATATTTAAACCAAATTTTTTATTTTTTTAATTTTATTATTTTGATAACAAAATATTTCCCACAAAATATAAAGAAAAATTCTATTGGAAAAATACTATAAATTAAGTAAAAAAAGAATGATGAAATGGAATACCGGACAAATTTTGGGGTCTACAGTTTGTCCCCCTTTGTTCATCCTCGTAGAATTAAAAGGTGGACAAAGGCGTAGACCTCAATTTGTTCAATATTCTAATTTCATCGAATGATAGATGGGAATACAATCTAAAAGTAAAAAAAAGAAAAACGGCGAGGGGTAAACGCTAAACCGTAATTGAAAGACAGCCAGGGATAAACGCTAAACTGTCGAATGTGGGACGGCCACGGGTAAATGCTAAACCATAATTTAAAGGCTGCCAGGGGTAAACGCTAAACTATCGAATGTCGGACGGTCAGGGGTAAACGCTAAACCGTAATTTAAAGACAGCCAGGTAAACGTTAAACTGTCAAATGTGGGACGAACAGGGGTAAACGCTAAACCATAATTTAAATACAGGGGTGAACGCTAAACTGTCGGATGTGAGACGGCCAGGGGTAAACACTAAACCGTAATTTATAGATAGCTAGGGGTAAACGCTAAACTGCCTGATGTGGGACGGCCAAGGGTAAACTCTAAACTGTAATTTAAAGACAGCTAGGGGTAAACGCTAAACTGTCGAATGTGGGACGGTCAAGGGTAAACGTAAACTGTAATTTAAAGACAGCCACGGATAAACGCTAAACTGTCTGAGGTGGGATGGCCAGGGGTAAATGCTAAACCGTAATTTAAAGATGTTAGAGTAAAGCAAACAATATTTACAAATGGTATGTCCTTTTTTATTTTCTACGGAATGATGAATGAACTAAATTTGTCCACTTATAGCTTTCAAACAAGAGTCTTTCATATGCAAATTGCACAAGTATTTATACATGATATGCAACGATGGTGATTTTACGCATTTTCCTTATTTTATTTTGTGTGACGTGTAAAGCTCAAGGTTTATAAAATAATTATTTACATATTAACAAATATTTTTTCTCTCTTTAAAGGCGGTTTTTTTTTTTTTAAATATCATTTGAGATAAATTTGCTTAGCCTCTAGATCCTTCACAAATTTTGGGTGACTAAATCAAGAGAAACATAGTGTTGTCACTGAGATTTTTATTAACTTTTTTTTTATTTTTTTATTTTTTTTGAATGCGCCCTCACTTTGATAGGGTTGAAAACTCTTTTTTTTGCCATGATGCTCTAATTTATAGACTTGACTGCAAGCAATAGGCATGATTAGATTTGGTAGGTCAAAATGTTTATATACCATAAGAACAACAAATAAAAGTAATTCATAGCATTATTTTATTTGGTCTGACTATTTTTACAAATCTCAATTTTGTAATAACAAGTAGGATGAGAATGATGCGACTTCAAAAGGTAGCAAATATAATGGATAACTTTCAAGTTAAAGGTATGACAAGAGAATTTTGGGATTTTTTTTCAATTTTTTAAGAATGAGTGTAAGAATGAAATTACACAATTCAAAAATGTGTCATTCGAATAAAAAGAAATTAGAGAAACATAACAAAAGTTGGAGCATAAAGGTTAGAAGGTATGAATGAGGGTGAAAGATATAGTGAATGGAGGACATAAATGAAAGAGAAAGAAGTGAAAGACATAAATTGAGAAAAAGATGGATGTGAGAATGAAAATGCACCATTTACAAATGACCTTCAAATAGGAGAAATGGATTGGACACAACAAAAATCGGAGCATAGAGACTGGAAGATATGAATGGAGAAGAAAGATAGAATGAAGGAAGGATATTAATGAAAGAGATAAAAAGTGAAGTCATTATCTTGGACAACCTTCCTAAGATTCGATGATATAGCTTCCCAAGATTTCTCTCACAAATAGGTTGTTCAAGTGCATTGGTGTACAAACCATCTTTCTTTTCATCTTCAAGTCAAATAGAATGTGTTCTGACATATGGCGACTTTTTTTTTAGAAAAATGAGGTGACTCTTGTTTTGATAAAACTCTCTTTGGAATGACTTCCCAAGTAAATGAGTATCAATGCATGACCATGCAACCTATCAGCAATCATCTGGCTTTGATTCCTATTTAGGAAATTTTTTTGTCATATACAATGTCGATACGGTTTGTACCGTTCGTGCAACCAACAAATCACACTCTATTTGACTAAGCACTTGATATTGATGACCTTTGAATTAGCAATAAGAAATTTTTCTCCATTTGCACACTGAACATAATTCAGGTTGAATCCTTAAATGAATTTGTCATTTTTGATATCCCGATCGATCTTTCATTTTCCATGCGATTCATCCAAGTCTATCGAACTCTTTGCAATTAGTATTAAGCATGATAGAAATAACTAAAGACCATGTCAGATAATCTTGATGATTTTAGGAGATCAACAAGCAAATTTGAATGCCTCTGAGAACACGGCCAATAGGCTAACAAAACGAGCCACTCCACCAAAGTTCCTTTGTTGTCTTGAGCTGATTAAAATTTATCCTTTGGTTACAACCAATAAATCACCCTCTATTTGACTCTTTTAACAAGTGGATCTTTTCCATGTTTGCATGATGGACACAAGCCTTCATGCTGAACCACACATAAATGACCAAGCTTGAGAAATTTGCTTGCTCCTCCTTGAAAGACTTCTTTGATTGAATTCTTTTGAGTTCTAGCCGGCACGTGTATTACACTCACATAAAACATGATATTCATCATTGAAGACTTAGAGACAAATAAATGACTATTACCTCAATAACTCCTATAATGTTGAGAAGATATTTTGCTGCCCAGTTGAGTGCTTCAAATAGCCATACAATAATTATTTCACCTATTGGTTTGGACAACTTCAAAAGAATTTCCAACAACTTTCTTCATTTTTCCAAACCATGTCCTCTTCATATACCACTTGAAGAAAAGTCGTGAGTGTCGCAAAAATGAATAAAAGATGTATAGCCATGGTAATTTTATCTCATTATTTTGACGTTCCCTTCATGTTGCTTGAAGTATTAACCCTGTTGGTCTATTTGTTATTTACTGCCCCAACATAAAAAATGCCATGGAATAAAAGTCAAACAACCTCATAATTTTCTCAATCAACATATATTCTCGATGGCCCCAGCTATATGTCATCTTGGTCTTCTCTTTGCTTCAATAGTATGTAGATGTAGTCACCAAATTTTGGAACATAATACTTGATTCTGCTCACTATTAGCTTATCGACTTCGAAGTAGCAGAGATTGGAAAATTTGGTCCTCAATATAATTTTTTTTGTTTTGGACCATATTTCTCTACTTCACTTGTCTGCATCAACTTCATGATAGAACATCCTTAAATATGGATGTTTAAGCTATTACATCAATGCTAGAAAAAGGATACAATGGCTTGATATGACTCTCTAAAGCATGTGAACCTTTTCCTTTCAGCCTTTAACGATATATTTGCTCATTCCACTATAAGTTGAATATGGAATCTCATTGCACAGTATTTTATATTAGGAGGACATTTAAAACTCATGAAGTTAAATTTGTGTCTCATTGTAGATTGGTCATCTATTTAATATGGAATTTCATCTCCTGTTGGGTTTATGGTTGACGCTTTGGTCCTTCAATTCACTCATTGCTGCCAGTTTATTGTTGCTGCTTCTTTCGAGAGGGTATCTTGTCACTGAAACGAAAGCTTGAGAGTCGGGGAAAAGGGCACTTCATCATTTCAACTAATGCGGATGTGGATGTAATTCCCTCGTCGTGAAAGGGATAATATTCCAGACGTAGCCCCGATCAAACTGGCTTGTATCGCATTATCTGCCTGCATTTGATCTCAAACTTATCTCTCCAATGAGATTAACTCTTGGTTGCTAGCACATCTAACCCATAGAATGGTTACCCTTGAAAATATGGCTCACTTTATTTAAGGGAGGATACAAAATGATCGAGTAGAGAGGAATATTTGAATTTGAGCAAGATTTTGAAGACGCAATGAGTATAAGAACTATGCTTGTCGTTTGAAAACTTGAGATATATGAAAAGTAGCGGACCAAATTACAATTATCATCATGACTTGAAATTGAGTCAATAAAAGGCAAATACTACTTATCACTTTTAAAGCTACCTTATAGCATATGAGTCGGGGTTTCTCAAAGGTGTTAAAAGTATGTGAAGATGGCAAATATATGGTGAGGATATAGAAAAACAGTCAATTGCCCCACTATAGTAGGGTTATAATGTAGGTGAAGGAAAGATAGCCAATTTGCCCCACTATAGTGAAATGGTGTAGGTCAATAGAAAAATGACGGGTCAATTGCCCCAATAATTATGGTATGGTGAAGGTTAATATTGAATGGCCAATTGCCCCAATATGATGGTATGGTAAAGGTTAATTAAAAAAAATGGCCAATTGCCCCCCATATATAGAAAATTTATGGCCAATTGCCCTAATACAGTGGGATGGTAAAGGTTAAAAAGGGACAATTTCAACTCAAAGTTCGAGTCAGAATGACAAGAAAAAAGTGACATGTTAGGGTTGGGAAGGATAATTAGGTCAAAGACATTGAGTGGGGGTTTAACGGGTAGGATATTAATGACAACGAAATTTGGGACAAGAATGGTCAAGGTGGAGATCTCTTAGCATCAAAAGAGACCTCAATAGAAGACTCTTGTAGTTGTTCGAGAGACCATGAGGGCATTCATATTTTCTACATTTTTTACTTTTTTTTTACCCTTTTTTGTCTTTATTCTACAGACATGACTCTAATTTGCTTAAACACGATTTAAATCACCATATGAGGCTAAGTTAATTTACCTATCTAAAAACATTCGTCATAAAATTTGAAGAGTAATTTTAGGAACTTAAAGATACATTTTTTTTATAAAGGAAGTGAGACGTGAGAATCACAAAAATTAAAAGACTCAATTTATTTGTATTTTACACAATTAACTAGTAATTTTTTATGGTTTTTTTTAAATAAAAAAATTAAAGAAAGAAATAAGTTTTTTTCTTTTTTTAATTTCATGCACAACAAATGATGAGCATCTGTGTGAAGTGAGGAGAAAATATGTGTGAAGTGAGGAGAAAATAAAAGTTTGAGAAAGAAAAACATGAGAAAGGAAAAGAAAAAAAATGAAGAAAAATCATAATCACAAATAATATATATATGGACAGATATGTAATCAGTGAATATTTAGCGTGGTTAGTCTCTCCGTTCTAAAGGATAAAGGTCCCCAAGCTGTTCTCGATTCCCTCCTTATCCAGGAAAAAATAGAGGCACTCTTATCAGCCTCCTGATTAAGGTCGACCTGAGTGAGGGTTTTCATGTGCCTACACGGGAGTCCAATACTTCACGAAGGTCGCCATTACTCATCCTCAATTCTAAACTTAATGGTAAAGTCTGGGTATGAGGCTTGTGTATGTATGTGTGTGTCAAAATAAAAATAAAAATAAAATGAGGCCACATATTGAAAATAATACAAAAATAAAAAATAAAAAAATTACCCACTTAAAAGATGAAGTCCCCAGTGGAGTCGTCAAACTGTCGCTACGGGTTTGCGACGTGGAGTGGCCGACTTTCTTCCCGAGAGGAGAAAAATAGAGTCGCCACCCGTCTTTATTTATAGGGTATAACTGGGCACCCAAATGCATGGATAAGTTGATCTGCACAAAAAGATTTAGGTTTGGGGGTCTTTTGTGTATGGGGAAGGTATTAGCACCCCACGACACTCGTTTTTTCATATTATTTTAAAGAAAATGACCTTTAAAGAAAATAATTTTATTTTTATTTTTAAATGTCCCACGTTTTATTGATCATTATTCGTAAGGTAAATAATGGACAATAATTATGAGTTGCCTAAAGCCATTAACAAATTTTTTTTTATTTGAATTTAAATTAGCCTCCCAAAATAAATTCATCACCTCAAGAATATTAGGGAATCGACCTCTTGAATTCTCGATTCTCCATCATAGAAATTTTTTAAGGAAAATATTAAAATAAGATTTCGAAAAAGATTTTATTTTTTACTTTTAGAAATATCATGAGTGCTTTAAAAAATGTCAACTTTTTAGGAAGAAGTGCATTTATAAAGATGCTTTCTTTTAATCATTTAAATGTTTTTTTTCGCAAAAATTTTTTATAAAAGAAGATTCACAAAAAATGAAATATATTTTTATTTTTTAAAGGGAAGATATTTATTTGATTCAAAATATGATTTTTTTTAGGAAAAAGAAATGCAAACAATTTTGTATTAGTATTTCAATTACTTTTTAAAACCAAACAAGGGATAAATGAGAAAACGACTAAATATACATCATTCTATTAGGAAACATATTAAAAATCAAATCTTGACCTACCGAAATATGAATCCAAGAACATCTGCCTGCCGAACATTTAAAATTTCTATCATTGGGAGGTTCCTTTTTGTAAAATTTAAGTTGTAGATATTTAATAAAATCAAGAAAAATAACATTTATTGTATAATATTACATAATATATACATTTGTCAAATATCATACACATATTCTAAATGAACATGTTAGAAATATAATCAATAAAATCTCATCTTACAAATAATTCAAGCAACCATAATATGAAATTGGCAATGGGGAAAAGGAAAAACAAGACGAAATAAAACAAGATAAGAAATATATCCCGAAAATAATGTCGAAAGAATTAAAGTTGTACTTGGAACATAGGTACGCACAAAAAATATATGACGAGGTACATCAACCTACTTTATTCGGCAAGAACATGGAAATATACTGTTTTGCAAGCAAACTCTGATTCTTACCTCCTCTTTCAAATGCGGTGCGATTCAAACGATGAAGAATAAAATTATGGAGAAAATAGTGATAGAGCAAAAATTGAGAGAAAGTGAATAAGGAGAGGAGAAAAAAAAAACAAAAGTAGTAACCAAAACAAGAAAGGAAGAAGATGAAAAAGTTATGGTAAGTGGAAGAGAGAGAATAAATAAATAAAAGTAGTAAATGAGAGAGACCGTGTGGTGGATTGTGAGGAACGAGTGGAAAGTGGTGAAAGAGAATTTGTGGAAGAACGATAAAGTAACGAACCAAGAGGGAAAAAAAAAACAAAAAGGAAGCAAACCTTAGGAGAGAGCAAAAAATGAGAGTAGTAGTCTTTCTTTGATGTGTTTCTCCGTCCTCTAAACCTAGCCACCTAGCTCCTATTTATAATGTTTCAAAACCCTAATTTACAAAATGGAAAAAATATTTTCATTCATCACACAATCAATAAATCTTATGATTTTATTACAAATTTTGATTTTTACCCAAATTATATTAAATCAAATTTAAAACTTTTCCATATGAGTAAGATTTTGTTTTATTTTTATTGAAAAGATTTTATTTTAGAAAACATGGAAATTCACATTTAATAAAAACAAACTTTATGATTTTGTTACTTTTTTTTATTTTATAAAAAATGATTTGATTAAAAAATAATAATAATGAGGAAATCGATATTTAAACCAAAATTTCTTTATTTTTTATTTTTATTTTTTTTGATAAAAAAAATATATTTCCCACAAAATATAAATAAAAATTCTATTGAAAAATTACTATAAATTAAGTAAAAAGGAATGATGAAATGGAATACCAGACTAATTTTTGGGTCTACCATGCTTATAGTATTGAAATTTCTCCTTGTACTTCTAATGATTTATTTGATGTGAAGGAAAATTATAACTCTCAAAATCAAGAAAAATATCATGTAATTGAAAAAGAAAAACATGATGAAACCGGGTTGTATTTGATGGCTTATTCAAACTAGGGGTGTTCCAAAAATCCGGTGACCCGAACAACCCTAACAACCCAAAGGGTTAGAACTTTTTTGGTTTGGGTTGGGTTGGTCTTTTCATAAAACTGAAAATTCAGTTCGGTTCTCGGTTCGAAAGGTTTTTTTGTCGGGTCAACTTGACCCAACCCCAAATTAAATATTATATTATATATATAGAGAATTTTTTAGGGTTTTTTCTCTTTGTTTCACCCCATCTCACCTCTCATGCCTCCCCCTCCGCTTCTGTCTCCATCTCCCTCCCTGTCCCCCTTCCCTTTGTCTTCATCTCCATCCTCGTCCTCCCCTATCACATTTCTCTCCCTCCTTGCTATGTGTCTTTCATGTTCCTCCCCCCCCCGCCCTCCTCCCTCCTCCCTCCTCCCTCCTCCCCTTGATTTTTCTCTTGTCCCCTTCCCTCTCGATTTCTTTTTTCTCCTTTTCCCTCCCTTTCTGTGTTTCGTCTCCCTCCTCATCTCTCTATCCTCTTCGTTTTAATTGTCGTCGTCTTCAACTCTAATGGAAGGGGCGACTTTCGATTTTTCTCTCATCCCCCTCCCTCTCGATTTCTCTCATCTCCCTCTCCCTACCCACAGATCTACTCGTCGCCGCAGTGACCCATGAAGGGATTGAATCCCCAGTGGAAGCGCGTGAACGCGTTGCTCGAATTCTCCGATTGAATTAAATCACAAAGAGAACTAAAAAACAGAGGATAAATGGTTACCTTTGAATACATTTTCTTCACAATAGACCAATCGAACACCAATACCACCACAAGGACTTCCTCGCTATGCTCTAGACGATAACTGGTTTGTGGGAACTATCTTTGAAACAGGGAATTTGGTAGAGAATTGTGAGAGAATGAGAGAGTTCTTCCAAAATGCATCAATCCTTCCATAATGCAAATTCTTTGCATTTAAAGAAGATTGAGGAGTAGAGAGCAAGTTAACTCACCACCTCACCATAATCCCACTTGCAATGCTAGGAAGTGAGTTATTGAGTTAATTAAAAGTAATTTAATTAAACTAAATAATAAACATAATTTAACTAATTATTATGTTTTTGTTTTAATTAAATATCAGATTGTTGGAGGCAGGTTTCAGCATACACGTGGCAAGTGATAAGTGTATGTAAATTGCGACACGTGGCTTGTGACGGTCGCAAAATAACGACCAAGTATCTAAGCCTCGGCTCATCCCATTGGTCGAGCCGAATCCGTTCAGTGGCCGAGCCGGACAAGCTCATTTGGACTTGTGTTCCCACGAGAGTGGTCGAATCAGTTAGCTTACCTTAGCTCGGTCACGCCTCCGACATACTCCACGACAGCACGCCGCATTTCACGGCAACCTTAAAGAGCCGTTGAGGCCATGTCGGGAACGTTGTCGGGGTTTCTGCCTATAAATAGGATCATTTCATTCATTAAAAGGTACGCGAACATCTCGTTTCTCTCTCGATTTAGTTCGGACTCTTACTGACTTTGGCATCGGAGTGCTCACTCTGCCTTGTAGGTCCGATTCCGGGAGATCGTGGTTCAGCTCATTCTGTGTGAGCCGACGTTTGCTAAGTTAGACGATTTTCTGATTCAACATTTGGCGCTGTCTGTGGGGATCGCTGTTTGATATTCTCAAGCCATTCCTCACCAAGTTATTGAAGCAAGCAATGGTCGGACCAACACGTTCACAGCTGTCCTATACTCCTAAACCTGCTGAGGGTCGAGAGGGAGAGCATCGAACCTACGCGTGAAGAACCTACTCGCAGATGGCGGGTACCTCCAGTGACCTCGTTCCGGCCTGCCAAGCCGATGAGCAACGCACTAACACGAAGCACCCTCCCACTAGCGACAGGCCGAACGGCCCACCTACTCTAGAGAACCGCCGACCACGCCCGTCGACCATCCCGGGGTGGGGGCATGTCCGTGCTCGCTCGGGTCAGAGCGTCGACCCAAGCATAATGGCCAACACAATAGTTGAAATTGCGGAGGTTAAGGCTCGCCTCCTGCGATAGAGCGAGTCGAAGGCAAATCGACTCCTCGATTGTCCGTGATCCGCACAAGGGGAAGGGTCCGATCGACCCGAGTCCCATGGACCGGGAGAAAAGATCGCCCGTCCCTCTCGTCGTCCCGGAGGAATTCACATCGGCACTCCACCACCCGGGGCACGCCGAGGCAGGGAAAGTCTCACCTACAGGGATAGGACCCGCGACCGCGCCGACCGATATCAACCGGTTCAGCGTCCGAGGATGAAACTCCCTAAAGTCTTACTTGAAGACTCCATAGGGAGCCACGATCTGCGTGGCGTACTCAAGGTACGTCACTTCGACCGAGAAGACTTGCGCCACAAGAAAAAAGCTCCGGGTGACTTGAGGTACCGCGTGGATCGGAGAACCAGAAGTGAGGAGGTTAATGATCACCACGGTCAGTCTCGATCCGACTCGTGTATGGTTTGAAATGGATCAGCTTAGGGAGATGATGTAGAAGGAAATTGAAGACCTCAAAAATAACTACAAGGCTCCAGGCCAGGTCAACTTCTCGGAACAGGAGGAGCCTTCGTTCACCCAGGACATCTTGGACGAGCCGATCCCTCACAAGTTCAAAGCCCCCACGATGAGCCCGTATGATGGGTCAGGAGACCTTGTCTCGTACGTGGAAGTATTCGAGGGGAAGATGGAGTTCCTTGCCGCCAGCGATGCCATCAAGTGCTGAGCCTTCCAGATTGCTCTAGAGGGCTCGGCACTGTTATGGTATCGGCAACTGAAGCCGAAGTCCATCAGCAGCTATCAGTAGCTGCGCAAAATGTTTATCAATCAATTCTTGGCTAGATGGTTGATGAAGCTTCCAACATCTCTCCTCGGGACATTTAAGAAACGAGACCGTGAGTCCTTAATCGATTACATCACAAGGTTCATGGGACGAACACGTCAAGGTGGTTAACTACACCGACGAGATGGCAATAATATACTTCACCACCGGGTTGAATGACCGAAACCTGGTGATGAAGCTCGGCAGCAAACCGACCACCTCCTTGAATGAACTACTCATTCGTGCCAAGAGGTATATCGACGGTCTCGAGTTGTGGCAGGCCAACGGCAGGAAACGGTTCAATGGCCTAGACGATAAACCCCAGAAGAAGACGGAGGACGACCGTACCACCAGTCGCCTACCCGACGAGAAGTCCTCCAAGCCACGAGGCGACATCTGAGAACCGAAGAAACCTCGGTTCGCCTACGAACAAGCCCATAGCTGAAATCCTTGCAGATGTGAAGGAGGGTGGTTTTGAGAATTTACTCTCACTACCAGGAAAGATACGCAAGCCGAGTGGCAAAAAGGATAAGACAAAGTACTGTCGCTTTGACAAGGACCACGGCCATGATACCTTGACCTATTATGCACTGAAAGACAAGATCGAGGATCTCATTCGGCGTGGTTACTTGAAAAAGTACGTCGGCTCTCGCGACAGGGACGAGCTTATCGCGGCCACAAAGAACAACCGGGAGATGTCCCGAACGCCACCTCGGCGCACAGGTGACCGACCCCCGGTCATCAACACCATTGCGGGAGGGCCCAGCGGTGGGCAATCTCGGCAAAAGCACAAGGTGCTGATCCGAGAAGTAGTGCATGAGATCTGCACCTTATACTCAAAGGAGCCGACCTTGCCAATCCTGTTCGACGAATAAGATATAGAGGGTGCACACTTGCCACATAATGACGCCCTCGTCATCGCACCGTTGATTGATCACGTTATGGTCAAGCGGGTCCTCATTGATGGAGGAGCTTCCACCAATGTGCTTTCTTTCTCAGTATACTCAGCCCTCAAATGGAACGAGCTCAGCTGAAGCCGAGCCCTACTCCACTGGTGGGTTTCGCGGGGGAATCAGTAACTGCCGAGGGATGCATCTCACTTCCGGTCACTCTCGACGAAGGGGAGCAGCAGGTCACTTCGGTTGCCGAATTTTGGTGATCGACAGGACGTCGGCCTATAATACAATCTTAGGCCGACCGTTCATACATCAACTGAAGGTTGTTCCCTCCACCTACCACCAGATGATGAAGTACCCCACGGCCTCGGGGATAGCCACCATTCGAGGTGAACAGAAGACATTAAGGGAGTGCTACGCAGCAGCCCTAAAAGGCTCCGCCACTTGCGTAGCCATCACGGCAGAGGTCACACCTCCGGACGAGCCGACCCGGGGAACCCCAGCCGAGGAGCTTGAGCTTGTGCCATTCCTGAGCCCAGACAAGAAGGTCAGCATCGACACCAAACAAGGGGCAGAGACAAGAGAAGAGCTAATCGCATTCTTGCAAGAAAATGCCGACGTCTTTGCATGGTCGCATGAGGACATGCCAGGGATCGACCCGAGCATTATGGTTCATAGGCTCAATGTAGATCCTTCTTTTAGACCTGAAACACGCTGAATGCTCTTCCTCTCTGTCATTTAGCTATTTTTCTGCTATGGGTTGTATTTCTTCTTCTTACATTTTGTTTTCTTCACCCATTATGAGCTAAACCTCATTTCGGGGGAGGTTCACATGCTGTAACAGACTTGAGACCGAATCTCTAGCTGCTACATTTATTTTTAAGCAAATCTGAATTTATTTCTGAAATCTTCGCGTTACTGTTGGTCGTTGTTTCGTGTATGCTAGCTCCTATATTAACCCAGAAGGGCTTGTGGGTGTTGATTTGTTTTGCTTGTGATTAGCGCTTTTGTATAGCTATAGGGATACTCAAGAATGGGGTCCCCTAATCATGCCTATAATTTGGATTATTGCTTGGGTATTTAGCAACGAAAGTTGTATTTACTCATGTTTGGGGTGTCTCGGAAGGGAACCGAGTCAAACTGGGCATTAATAAATGTTAGCTACACTACAGTATAGGTTGATAACGTGTTAAAGTATGCTGAATCTCCCCCGCCATCTTCATATCTTTTAATCCCCCATTATCGCTTTCTGTGCTGCTATTTCCTTGTGTTGATAACCTTTAAACTGTTGTCTCTTGCAACGTTCTGTCGTCCTGCTATTTCTTTGTTTTAATTCTTTTAGATAATAATCATACTCAACTTTGTGCATTTTTATTTGTTGTCTGCTTTTATCGTTAAAATCTAAACCAAAAATCCCTATGGATACGATCGTGTTACGTACTACAATTGACGAGAATAGTGTACACTTGCACTTGCTTTCACATCGGTTGTGGACATGCAACACTTCGCTACTGGCCAAGCCACTCCCTGGTGACAAGCTAATCATGTATTTATCAATATCAGAAAGGGTCGTCAGCTCGATGCGCCTAAAGGAAGAGTAGGGTCAGCAACACCCTGTGTATTATACCAGTAAACCGCTAACCGACGCAAAAACTTGGTATCCGTTTGTCGAGAAGCTAGCCTTAGTACTCATCACCTCGGCTCGCCGACTGCGGCCATATTTCCAAGCACATCGTGTGACCATGCTGACAAACTTCCCTCTGAGACAAATTTTCCACAAGCCTGAAACCTCGGGAAGGCTTATCAAATGGGCCCTCGAGCTTAGCGATATGACATCTGTTTTGAGCCTAGGATGGCGATGAAAGGTCAAGCTGCCGCCGATTTCATTGTTGAGTTTACCTCGTAGAGGCATGGGGCCGACGACCAAGCCCAGTGGACCTTCTACGTCGATGGTTCTTCCAACGACAAAGGTTACAGAGCAGGCATGTTGTTGCTCGACCCAGGTGACCTCAGGTTCGAGTACGCGCTTCGGTTCAGCTTCAGAGCGTCGAACAATGAAGCGGAGTACGAAGCCTTGATAGTCAGGCTGAGGGTTGCGAGAGGGATAGGAGTCAGCAACCTCCTCATCCTACGTGATTCACAACTCATAGTCAACCAAATAAACAATGAGTACCAGGCGAACGACAGCCGGATGGAGCGATACCTGAGCAAGGCGAAAGAATTGCCCAGCCAGTTCAAGGAGTGCATTGTCTGTCAAGTACAGATCGGAGAATTCGAAAGTCGATGCGCTAGCTCGATTAGCCTCGGCATACAAGATCAAGCTCCCTCGCTCGGTACCCATGAGATGCTCAGTGAGCCATCCATCGAACGTGCCGAACTGATGGACGTTGAGCCACCTACTCTCACGTGGATGGACCCTATCAAGCTACCTGAGTCGAAAAGTCCCCGAGCACCGAGCTGAGGCATGGAAGTTGGGCCGAAAGGCCGCACTACGTTATCCAGTAAGGAAAACTCTATGGCTTCTCCCTTCCTCTCCTCAGGTGTCTTGACCCAGATGAAGCTGATTACATTATGAGGGAAGTCTTCGACCCAGTAAGGAAATCACTCCAGTGCTCGGTCCATGGCATTCAAAATAATCAAGCAAGGCTACTATTCACCGAGTTTAAACCGTAACGCGAAACAATTTGTCAAGAATTGTGACAAGTGCCAACGCTTCGCCACTATACCGCACCAACCTCCAGAGCTGTTCACACCAATATCGAGCCCATGGTCTTTAACTCAGTGGGTCTGGACCTCATCGGACCTCTCCTTACTGGAAAGGGTCAGGTGAACCATGTAGTCGTAGCTACAGATTACTTCCAAGTGGGTCAAGGCAGAGCCCCTGGCAAAGATAACCGAGCAAAATATCACGAGTTTCGTCTGGAAAAGTTTTGTCTGTCGGATCGGCATACCGTATGCTCTGATTACTGACAATGGCAAACAATTCGACAACGCTCGTTTCAATAAATTTTGCGACGACCTCAGCATTAGGCACTTCAGCTTGTCCCCTGTTCATCCCCAAGCCAACGGGCAAGTTGAAGCTATAAACAAAATCATAAAGCGAGGGTTGAAGACGAAGCTAGAGGCGCTAAAGAGGCGCTGGGCCGAAGAGCTTCCAGAGGTCCTTTGGTCGTACCAAACTACGGCCCGAGGATCAACTAGAGAGAGCCTATTCAGCCTCGCATTCGGCTCGAAAGCCGTTGTACCAGTAGAAATTGGCCTACCGACGTTAAGGGTTGAGAATTTTGACCAAATGGAAAACGATGAGGCGCTCTTGCTCAACCTGGATCTCTTAGAGGAAAAATGCACTCAGGCGCAGCTCGCCGATCAGAGTACCAAAACCGGATGGCTCGGTACTACAATGCAAAAGTCAAGCCGCGCTCGTTCAAGTCAGGAGACCTCGTCCTAAAAAAGGTTCTAACGCACGTGGACGCACTAGGGCCGAACTGGGCAGACTCATACAGAGTTCGTGAGATAGTTTGGCCTGACACGTATATCATTGCCGACCTGAACAGCAACAAGTTACCTCACCCATGGAACGCTCAGCATCTACGTATTTATCATCAATAAATGTAAAACAATCTAAGTGTAACTAGGTTGTATGCGTTATCAATAAAAGCTAACCTGTTTTGATCTAAGTCTACCTCGTCTAAAAAAAAAGAGGCTGAGCTAGATCTTAAATTAGTAGGGGAAGCGAAGTTACTCGCTTCGCTAAGCGACTTAAGTCATGCTTCCCCCATTCATTAGCAGCGTCATAAAAATGTGTATACATGTAAATATTTCCACGCGCTAAGGATTCGAACAGGTCGGTTAAAGCAAAGAGATGAACAAAAAGAAGTAACATTAGTTTCATTAAAGTTTACAAGGAGATGAGGCTGAGGAATGTGTACCTCAACCATTACAAAACTTAGCTGAAGCAGTATTGCTCTGACTCGACAAAAGCAGAAACAAAAAAGGTCAAAGGAGATGGCAGCGGTTGAGGCACTTCATGCTTCAGGGGTTCAGGTCAGTCTGGCCAAATACTGGGGCAGCCACTTGGACGTCTTCGTCATCCTCAGCCTCCAGCTCGGCCTAATACTCCTGGTACACGGAGGTGAGGTGTAGCTCGGACGCCAGCTTCCTCACGGCATCAATGGCGAAATCGAAGCCCTTGTTAGCCAACGCCTTCACCACCTCATTAAACTCCAGCATCACTTTGATCGCATTTTCCAAGTCTGTGTAGGTCGACCATTTCTTTTGGTGCTCAGCTTCCTTCGCCACTAGATCCGTCTCGGCCTTCATTCGAAAATCCGTTGGGATTTTGGCTCGAGCCTCAGCATCTTTCACGTCCAAAGGAGCTCGACTCAGGTGATTCTCTAGCGCAGTACGCTCCTTTTCTTCCACTATCTTCTCCGCCTTTAACTTATCCACCTTAGTCGCCAACGCCTCTATAGTCTTAGTGGCTTCACGCTCCCGAGAAAGGTTGATCTTCCTAGCGGTGAGCTTTTTGCTTATTAAAGAGCTCGTGCAGTAGGCTGTGAAATGGAGGTCGGCCAGCTGGTCTATCAGAGCCTGCACGTAATCAGCAGGCTTGTCCAGAAAGGTTCCCTCGCTCCGCTTCAGCGACTGAGCTGTGCTGTTGTGGACGGCCACCACAGCACTCTCCTGAAGGGCACTCGCTGAGAAGCTGAACTTGAAAGGGTAGTCGAAGTCCCTTTTTTGAGCAAAAAGAGGAACCTCCTCCTTCGACGTGATCTGGATAGGAGCGAGAGGTGACCGAGAAGAAGCCTTTCCGACCTGCGCATCGGCTGGCCCGAGTGTTGCCCCTTTTGGTTAGATCCAGAAGGAGCTGAAGCCAGCGTCTGTAGTGGCTCTACTTGGAAGGGCACCCAAGATCCAGCCGAAGCGCGTGCCCCCTGAAGTGAGGTTCCCTCACCTATAGCCCTCTTCTTAGCGTGGCTGACGGTATGAGCATCTCCGGCGCGCTTCTTGCTCAGGGAGTTGAAGAATTTGGACACCATCTTGTCAAGACTAGACGTTCGGCTCGGCTCGACGGTCAAAAGGCCTCAGTGGTGCAAGTTCACCTCGTCCAAGATTCCCTCGTACTAGATCTTCCCATAGCACTCTTTGACTTCTGCTAAGGTCTGGTTGAGCCGAGGGGCAGGACGAGGCACAGTTGTAAAAAAAATCAATTCGGGTCTAAACGGAAGCGGATGAAGTCAAAATGCTATCCTAAGACCGACCTGAGGTAAAACATACCTAACTCTCTGAATTTGCTAGGGACCTGGTAGAAAGGTTCTCCATTCCTAGTGACGAGCCACTTACCCGAGACGAGGAACCATTTGTTTTGCCAGTGCTTATTGGCAGAAGGGGAGTCAACAATCTTACAGAAAGAATTCCGAGCCGATATATAATATCGACCTGGATGCTCTTTATAGGGTTTTATTAATGGGTGGCGAAGAACTGACTTATGCTTAGGAAGAGATCTTCATCACCCGAGCTGAAGCTCCACTAGGTGAACCACAAACCGAGGAGAGTGTCCCACCCATTGGGCGCCAGCTGAGTAGGGGCCAGGTTGGTGGCGGATAAAAACCTCTGGATAAAGGGGTGGAGAGGAAGCCGAACTCCACGGTCGAACATTTGAGGGTAAAAGCCGACCCACCAAGGAGGGGGATTATTTTGACTTTCATTTACCTGAAACAGCCTCATTAGATGTTACCAGGAATTCTAACTTCTTCCCTAAGTTTGGATAGGTCAAACTCTCTACAAATGGAATGAGGAGGTTCATTCACAAGACTAGGTCTACCTGAGTTGGTGGCTTCATCTAAGTTCGGCTCGGATGGGTCAGGATGGGTCTCGTCTAAGGTCGGTTAGAGATCTAGGTCAATGCTAGAAATCGATAAACTATCCTCACGGCTTGTGCAAGCTCGGATAATTGCCCCCTAGACTCGGACGAAGTAGCCATTCGATAGAATTTAAAACACAAAACATTGGATAACTAACCTAAAGCAGATTCTGAGCCGAGGCGATCCTGAAAAGTTGAGAGAATCTTGAGAGGATTTCAGAGCAAAATCAGAAGAAATTGAATCTGAAGTTCTTGGAAATTGAATCTGGCGGCCACGATTTGATCTAGCTAAAAAACCAGCTAATGATAACTTCGCTACACGTCAGCCCTACCCAAGAATTTGTCATGGTCTTCGTGACTACGAATCAGGTCAACAATTCACCTCTACCACAGCACTGAGTTGAGTCGACACTGCGCCACAGCCCAGTGGGGGCCAATGTTGGAGGCAGATTTCAGCATACACGTGGCAAGTGATGAGTGGATGTAAATTGCGACACGTGGCTTGTGACGGTCGCAAAATAACGACCAAGTATGTACGATCGGTCGAGCCGAATCCGTTCAGTGGCCGAGCCGAACAAGTTCTCATTCGGACTTGTGTTCCCATGAGAATGGTCAAACCAGTTAGCTTACCTCAGCTCGGTCACGCCTCCGACATACTCCACGACAGCACGCCGCATTTCACGGCAACCTTAAAGAGTCGTTGAGGCCATGTCGGGAATGCTGTCGGGGTTTCTGCCTATAAATAGGATCATTTCATTCATTAAAAGGTATGCGAACATCTCGTTTCTCTCTTGATTTACTTCAGACTCTTACTGACTTTGGCATCAGAGTGCTCACTCTGCCTTGCAGGTCCGGTTCCGGGAGATCGTGGTTTAGCTCATTTTGTGTGAGCCGATGTTCGCTAAGTTGGATGATTTTCTGATTCAACACAAATATTTAATTTGAACTGTATTTAAATGCACATCTCTCTAATAACCTATAGTTTAATATGTATCTCATGCACATTAATTTTAACCTTTAGTTTTAATATAAATCTAAATCATATTAAATTTTATGTGAATCTTATTCAAGTAGTTCTCTCGTAACAATAACAATATAGTATTAATTTCACCCTTATTCAAAATTAATTATATAACGTTCAATATATACATTATATAAATGGTGCATCGTGTATATAAATTCTCTTATTAAATTTGAACATTTCAAATTCTTAATCTTCGTTTTACTCGTTGTGAACTAGCAAGGGTACCTAATGCATACTAGATTAATTAATTAAACTCAAACGCTCCAAATTTTGTCTACTCCAACAATCTCTCTCATCGCCTTGCTGTTATTAAGACTGTTGGGGCTTTGACGAGCTTGGCATTGAAGGAGGCAAAAGAGCTCATTGAAGATTTGCCAAAGAAGTATAGAGAAGGGATTTCGAAGGAAGAGGCGAAGGAGCTCATTGAAAGGTTATGTTTCATTATTAGAAATGTTTGAAATTTTGAATTGTAACTCCCTATGTTTCATTATTCGCTGGTTCGTTTTTTTTTTTTTCCCATTGTTAAACTGATGATGAATTTAGCTAGCAGCTCTGTTCATTGATGGCTTGTTTTTCCTGAATTTGAGCGCTCAATTCGTCATTTCTGAAGCTGTGTTTATATGCTCTACTCGGTTGATTTTTCTTGCTCATAATGTGTTTGTTAAAATGGCAACAAGAAGCTTTTCTATTTGCATTAATTCTCTTTTGGTCTGAACTTCTATAACTTAAAAGTGGATCTGAATGGACAAACTTTGGCAAATACTACACTACTTCTTGTTGCTTTCTAGATAAATTGTCACTTTCTGATTTATTTGTATGTTTATGCTTTGAAATGTGAAATGTATGGCCACATACTAGACTTCTGTGAGGGAGAGTCGAACCCATGTTTGATATTTAATTTACTTGTGCTAAACTATGAGTTTGTTAATCTTATGGCTAAAGAAATCTATGTTTGCAAAACCCACATTCTATACTTTGAACTTTGTACTAGTTTTTACAAAACCATGAACCCATGAGCGAAATATAAATTACACAAACTTTTTAAATGCTTTGTAACTATTTGGCTAATGTATTTGGATACATAATCAGTAATCTGATTGATTATTCTTGGAATTCGTTCAAATTTAGAGGGCTATGTGGAACTGCATGAAACTAGCATGCAAGGTGTTTGTACAAATGCCTGAACCAAATGGACTAATATGGAAGATGACACTATCCCCCATAAATTTTGTTTCGATGTATTTGCCTTTTAGAGTTCTCCTGAGATTTCATTTTCTTTGTCTTTATTCCATCATTATCTGTTATTTTCTAGTGTCTTCACTCGTCAATGTGGATGTTTCCTCTAAATTTAATTGCATTATTTTCCTTGCATAGTTTTAGAGTGAGAGTTTCATACCTCCGGTTCATTTGTTCATTTTTGTTACTTTTTTAAATGGGAAACTATCTCTGAAACTTTTATTGTTTTATGACCAGCCTAGATGGAAACTTTGAGACGAGTTTTTTAGCAGATTGAAGAATCAAGTTAATTTCGACGGGAAGTATGAAATGTGGAAGATGAAATAGGCATGCGAGTTACGAGGTAACAGAGAGGAGCATTCATCAACTTGAATACTATTTTCCAATGCTCTTCTCAGCTATGTGTCAAATCTCTTTATTTCATTACTCGGTTTACTATTGTAAAAGTTAAAAAGATGATGTTTTCTTGCATTTTAAGTTCCTCTTTTGTTCAAGTTTTGGAAAAGATCATGTTGAAAGTTTAGTTGAACATTAGTTTTTGTTTACAATGTAGTGAGATTATTGATGCGTGGACTAGTTATATATATGTTGAATTTGTTGAGTTAATTGTTATAAAAATACAATACTATTTTTTCAGTACAATAAATACAATACTATTAAGATATTATTTTGTGCATAGGTTCAGCCACGTGGGCAACCAACAATTTTTTTAATTAAATTGTTAACTAAATAATGATAGTTATTGTATGCCATTGAAAACCAATATTAAAAAAATATATATATAAAAAATGAACATTTTTTAGTGACGCACATATAATGACAGACATTTATAATGACGGGCACGAACCGTTATTAAAAGTGACCGTCATTAAAGAGAAACAAGGACACTCGAAACGATAACGAACATTTAATGATGCACATGGACATTGCCCGTCATTAAAACCATCTGTCATTGAAAAAGAAACAAGGACACTCGCATAGATGAAGGTCACCTGACTGTTACCGTTTCCGTTTAATGATGGGCAATGCTTGTCATTAAAAGTCAAATTTGTTGTAGTGGACGCTCTAGCCTAAAATAATGTTGATGCTCAAACTGGCGTGGTCCCTTTCGGACACCCAGAAATGAACATTTACAATTTATGTTGCGAAATACCCAAATATTAAAAGCAGTTTCTATGCGTGGTTAGGGGACCTTAAGCATCCACAAATCTACTAGAAAAGAGTAGCTAACCTCAAATAGAGCTAATCACACTACATGTATATCATTCCGAATCATACAAGAGCTAGCAAACTGATAAAAGTGGCCAACAAAAATCAGTAAGATGAAAATGTAAACACAACTCTATTTATCAGCAATGTAATCAACTAGAACGTCACTGTTCGCAACTACAGTAGAGAATCTCCCTCAAAAATGGGGTTTAGTTCATAGGGAATGGGAGAAATACATGGGTAAATGAAAGAGGTAACTCATTTCGTGAAACACGACTGTTAAGCTCCGAGAGATTGCCAGGTAAATGCAAGAACCAGTAGCTCCAATAGCTCGTTCTCCGAAAATGGGGTGTCTACTTTCTTGACTTGAGTACCAGACAAGGAATAATTTCTCTCTTTGGGATCTGTTCTTTTGGGTTGGGACAACCCTGCCCTTTTATATCAAACCCCAATTTTAGGGAAACAAATTGATTCCTGTAAGGGCACGGTTAAAATTCCCTCATAGGGCAGTTACTGCGATGTGATCACTTGGTATCACATATGCTCCAGCTTTGCATGCTCTTGCACGATAATGCTCCTGCAATTCTCATCTGGTTGAGCTGCTCTTAAACCAATTCATTTCTGCAGCCCCATCTTATGCACAATTGAAACAAAACAAGGGAAATAAGCATAAACTTATACAATTTTCATCAACTCAGAGGAATTAAAACAAACTAATTAACTTTTCCACTCAATTTCTCATTTCTAAATGTGATTTACACACGGATCCTCACATTTATGTACAGATTTCCTCAAGTATTTACTAAAATAACTCTCTTTTGGACAAGTGTCTGCCTGGCTTCCAAATCTATCTTTAATGGAATTCAAGTTTTTGTTTGTTTGGGAGCATTTCTCCTCTGTCTCACATGTCACTCATGCAAGAAAAGATGGCTTTTAGACAACAAAGTCAGTCAAATGGAGTTTCAAAGCTATGGTTGTCCACGTTTTTGCTCAACCTACTTATTTCCATTCAATTCATCAAGATTTTCTTCAGCTTTTGATCCCTTTTTAGAGCATTTCAGAGTTACTACTCAGCCTAACTTAGTTCTACTTTCAATTTAGAGTTTATTTGTCTTTTGAAACCTTATCTGTTTTAAGTTTTCAAGTTATTTTCCAGCTTTCACTTTGTTTACTTTTAAAACAGCAATTCATTTATAAAATTTCAGCAATTTTTATTCTCTTCATCTCATTTTCACTTCGTTACTTTGAGAAAATCTTGTAATCATATATTCTTGTGGCATAGAACGAGGGTTTACTCCCCCAGCTCGAAAGAGATGGGAACGTTCTTAATTTTACATCTTCTTTTTCACTTCTCTTTCCTTTAATTATGTCTTCAATTTACAACTCAACTTAATTCAGTTTTTACTTGTACTAAATTCCCTTTTTCGAGCTCAGGTTTGGACGATTAGCTAACTTTTTAAAAGGGACACAACAAAGGCAGAAGGAGCTTTCCACATATTTTTATCACTTAAGTTGTTTTCGAGACCTAAGGATTTAATTTTACCAATTAATGAATTCGTAATCTCAACAATGAAAGGGTTGAACTATTTCTTACAACTTAGTGATTTAACCCAGGAGAGGAAGACTTTAGACATAAAGGTTCCTTTCAAGTAGCCTAGACATAGAGCTTGACTTGAGGTTACGATTGATTATTAATCAATTAAGGCTTATTTTCTAATAGAGATATTAGGAAGCGACTTAGTGCTTCGAGATCACTTAGATATATAAAAGTTGAGAAGCAAATTTGTCATTTTAGAGTGAGAGGCGCCTGGCGCCTGGCTGCATTGCTATCGTGTTTTTAGTTAATCCAAAGTAACACGGGCTAGGCTTTATTCATTCAATTTTCATAAAATCAAAATTAACAACTGCTGCGTGCCTACAATGGTAGATTAAAATATGTACAAGTGCACACGACCTCAAGTAATAAGGGAAGATGTGAGTCTTCCAAGTACGTATCCACAGGGACTTATGAAAATCGAGTTGTTAAAAGCTTTTGAATTGCAATCGTCTGTTTGGTCCAAAAGATTGATGTGGTTGTTTTGGTTTAAAAAGGTCTTGCTATTGAAATGAAATCAACCCCTCTGCTACCTACCTTAGAATTGAATGAAAACGACCCAAACTACCAAACTACTGTGAGCGCTGTGGATTTTTAAAGTGGGGAAGAAAGTGGAATTTGAAATATTGATAAAAAATTGAATATTACAAATTAAATATCCAGAAATTAAATTTTTAAGTTGTGAATTTTGTTTCATTTTGTTTTGTTTATTTATTTCTTTAGTTGTTAGGTTTCTTCATTTTATTAAAAATTGAAGTTATATGTTTAAATAAGGAGTTTTTTTCTTTATTTTGTTAACATTACAAATTTACATATTTGTAACTTTATATGTGTTAAAGATGCCTGTGAGATGTTACTCGTTTTGGACAACTATATATAGCTGTAGTTTTCTTCATTTTAGATATCTAAGTATTTCTCATTTGAGTTCCTCCTCCTCTCACAAGAGTTCTCTCTTCGTTTGAGTTGTTGTTCTTGTTTGTGTAGAAAGCAAGTATCTAAGAGTTTTGCGAGATCCGATCCGAGTAGTTCGAGGTTGCTGTTCTACTGGAGTTAGTCGTTGTATCCTTCTGAGATGATCGCTGTAGTCTGCTAGCAACTTGTGCAGAGCGAATAACTGTCTTCAAGTCAGCCCTATTGAAGCGTGAGTTACGTTGTGATATGTTTGCCAACGTAAATTGTAAATGTTACCTAGCCCTTCTAGCCTGATCTTCTTCTCTTTCGAGCTGGAAGGAAGTGTATCACTTGCTTAGGTGGATGAAAAGAATGGAATTAAAGCAAAAAAAAAAAACGATAAAGGAATGCTGAAAAATAACTTGAATAAAATTGAAATGTACCTAAGCTTGAAACATTGAAAGATAGCTTCAAAAGTAAAAGCTTGAAAAATGTAACGGATTGAAACTAAATGAAGGATTGATCAAGTAAATTCAGAAGAGATGGGATAGTTTCATCTGCTGGAGTGGCGTGAATTTATAGGGCTCAAGTGGTTGCAACTTAGTTGCACAAGTGTAGGAAGTGCTAGAATTGAGGAAGCTTGACCAACAAAAATCACCCAAAATGGTCGAGTCTGCAACTACTCGACCAAGTCCCATCCCAAGCAAAATGTCCTTGATGTCCTTAATGAAATCACAGTTTCGACGCTTTCTTCGAAATAGTGTGGAGCGCTATTTGTACTTAGTCAAAGTTCTACTGTCGAACTAACGCCTACCACTATTTTTCTCTTGTCAACAAAAAGTGAGAATTTGCTTAGTTTTTGCCTCCGAAAGTGCTTAAAATCATATTTATGTTATGGTGAAGTGTCCTCCTGGACTATGAACAATATAAACTCTAATATGTGCATGTTATGAACACAAATGAACTAATTATGCTCCCAAGGTATGCATTAATGCCATCTTTTAACACTTGTGATGATGCTTGGATTTTGGTAGACCGGTTCACTCCACCTCTTGCACCAAACTCGAATATCAAGAGACCAGATACCTACAAAACCGAACAAACCTAACCCGGTGTGACTTCTGTCACACTGACTCCGATGCCTAAGTTAGCTAAAGGAGAAATCACTAAACAAGTAAGGCACTTGAAAGTGTAGTTTTGGCTTACCTTCAACGGGTGATCCTCTTCCTATTTATAGTCGATTTGCCCCTAGGGTTTCACAGATGTCAACCCTAGGTTTGATACTCGTGGGCTTATGGGCCGGGATGCCTCCAGCTTCGGTAGAGGAACAGGGACAGGGTGTTGGGTGTGTTGCCTTAAACTCGTAGTTTGTAATTAATATAAAAACAAATGTATATTCAATAAAGTTTTATTCAATAAATTTGTTGTTGAATTCATAGCATTGCATTGTCCAAAATCCAATAAACTAAACATCCAAGGTTATTTTCATGTAATCGGGACAGTATATATACTAGGTATATATTTGATATACTGGGTATATAATTGATATACCCCTGATATACGAGGTATATATTTGATATACCCCTGATATACGAGTGGATTGTCCCGTGAATAACCTAAAGGGTCTATAGTATATGGATAAGGCTGGGTACCTTATCCTGGCAACACTATGGATACAGCCCACTTTGTAAATGTTACAGACAACTCGATCCACGTCATTCGGGTGGAGACATGCGAGTGGGGGTATCCTATACAATGAGTTTGTATAAGACCGGACTGCGAAATAGACAATCTTTAAATGTAACGTCGTTGACTAACAGATTGTTATTTCATAGGATGACCAAACAACTCATTCTCAATCCTGAGTGAGTTATGGACTCCTGCCGTGAAGGCTCGTCCTTTGATCTGTATGGGTAAGAGTGGCCTGATTTTCTGACTCAATATTCCTACCATTTTGGGGACGAGACCGAGTGGGGAGCTGAGAACATAACTTCACAAGATGGAATTCACTCCTTCCCGATTTTAGGGGAGTAGATGAGTGTTCTCTTAAATGCTGACTTCGGGAATTGAACAATGGGCCCCACTCTCTCATTGGCCCGAGAGGGACTTCTGGTTATTGGTCGGACCATAACTGGGTTGTTCATTAGAGGAGCAGTGGTATTTAAGGAGTAAGTTCTAACTCAGGGGTAAAATGGTAATTTGACCCAACTTGAGTTACGAGCACTCGTGAAGGATTGACTTGTCATTTATAGTCGTATATCCATGGACACGAAAACATTCTATAGTGAGAAGAGTGCAACTGCGGGTCTTTAGTGGAATGACCCGTAGTTAACGAATATTGATTAACTCGGTCAATGAGTTTGATCGATTAATCTCGTATCGTTGGAGCTTCTGATCTGTAGGTCCATTAGGTCCTCTTGCTAGCTCATAATGGGTAAAACGAGGATAAAGTTTTTGGAAGAATTTGAATTGTTCAAATTACTTAAGGGATTATATGTAAATTGATACATTATAATATATAGTTAATTCTAAATTAAAACTATATATTATAAGAGAAATTATTTGAATGAGATTCAAATAAAATTAATATGAATAAGATTCATATTAAAAGTATAGATTAAAAATAATGTGTATAAGATGTACATTAGAACTATAGGTTATACGAGAGAAATGCTATAGAATATGATTCTATTTATGTTCATAAATAATTAAGTGTTAATTATTTGATATATATAAATATATGTTAATTAATTATTAATTAGATTAATAATTAATTGATTTTTATTAATTAATATGATTAATTAATTATTTATATATATATATATATATATATTAATTAATTGTAGGGGAGTGGGGAGTTGATATGACGTGGGGAGTTACCCCACGTCATTGTTCTTTCTTTCTTGAGTTGGTTTTCAGAATAGTTCTGTAACACAACAAGAAAAATACAAATAAAGAACTCCCAAGTTTGATTCTCTCAAGGAAAAAGCTCTCTCTTTCAATTCTCCCTCTCATTCCATACGGTGCTCCCACAAGCACGATCTCGAGATCCAAGAGGATAGCGAGAAAGATTCGGTGGTGGTGTTCAAGGGGAAATCGTTGAAGAAAAGTTCTTCAGAGGTAAAGACTTTCCCCTGTATTTTCCTCTTTGCACTTAGATTTTGTTTTCCCAAAAATTATCAACGAAGATCCGCTTCCGCTCCGGGATTTACATCCCTTCACAGGGCTCGAATTTGGGCCTGAACATCATGTATTTGGAGCGGGGACCGAGAGAGAGAGAAAGGAAAACACCGAGGGCCCTCTCGACCTAAGGCCGAGAAGGGGCGCCGAGGTGGGGTTGGCTCCTCGGTTGGCCGGCCTCCGTGCTTTGGGCCGGCCCTATCTGTCAGTGGTCCCGGTTGTTCTTCTTCTAATATAGTTTAATGAGATAATGTTTTCGGAGGGCTGTTTTAGAAACTTATTTACACAAATGTCTCAAATTTTTTAATTTTACACTTTTAGATTTGTGCACGTAAGATTTTTTATAATACCGATTTTACCCTTATTTATTGCATTTATATTTATTATTGTTAAATTTTTTTGTTGCAATCTAAAATATTTAAATCCCTAAATTGTAGACATAATCATTTAATTATTGTGGGCCCCATATCAATTTTAACCTACATGGAAAGCCTATATTAATTATAAAATGATTATGATGATTTCAATTTCTAAATTAATTAATGCATAGATTTATCCATGATTTCAAATTCAAAATAGTTGAAATATACCCACGATTTTTGGTCCATTTCTTCCCACGATGTTCCAACATCAATTTCTTCCCACATTTGTAAAAATATTGCTCTGCTCACGTTTTTATTCTTTTCACTATTTACTGCTGCTCAAAACCTTCTATATAGTTGCTGCTCTAAATTTTTTTTGTGAGAAGAAGATTCTTCCACATGATTTCCTTTGGTTGGTGATTGTAAAATATAGAACGATTTCTTTAGATTTTTTTTTTTCTTGAGAATAAGTTCTTTGCTACTTGATGTTATCCGGATATAATATAGAAGTATTCCTTTAGTTTTTTTTAATCTTGCAATTTGGTATTTAATAATAGATATAAAATATATCTGGATATAATCTTTAACTGTTGAAGTTTCAATCTCATATAAACTTATATAGCGTAGATATATATTATACCCGCATATAACATTAACCTATTCTATCAATTTAGACACCCTAGCACATACTTCATTCTTATGAATTGCTCTTATTAACATTAACATAACAAATTAAATGCAATCCAATCCAATACAATTACAAGATAAACCTATATGCTAAATATAAAATATATCTTGACTATTGAGTTCCTATAACTACCAAAATGGTACTTAGTTGTAGATATATGTTATATCCGCATATATAGAAGAATTCACACATAAATTTCACACCACTCAAATCATATTTGAATCTTTCTCAATAATGGACTATTTATATTAGGTATGGACAATGTATGGGTATGGAAAATATACCCTTCTGAAATCCTAGATTCTTTTTGAATGGAGTAACCGAAATCAAAGACTAAACAAACCTTCACTTTGACGGGCGTCTGACAATGACAATGGAGAAACCGGTCTTCTACGAACTGCACGATTTGCTTCGGGATAAACTGAGTTAACGGTCGGCAACGAGAACGGAATGACTTTACGCAACGGCCTAATGTGGATTGTTACAGGACAGTAAACGGAGAAAACGACCGGAAAGAATGGTGTTTGGGGAAGAAGGAGAAATCGGTGGAAGAAGAAACGGGCGGAAGTACGAGAAACCGAAGGAGTAAATAAAGAAACCGTAGGATTATTTGGGTATTTTATTTTTGGAAAGTCTAAATGGACATTTTAATAAGGAATTTAAAATCTAACCTACCAAATAAACCATTTTGATTTTCATAAATTTATTAATATTTAGGTGTAAATAAAGAAGGAAGAAAAGGTAAATGGTTGATGGGTACCATCTTAAAGATGACTATTTTATGACAGAATGAATCCTTTTACGTAATTATAATCTCTAAATAGGTTATCTATGTACTAATCCCTAGTTTAATCCTCTACTATCATACGAACCGTATTGCTCCATATAACAACTTGAAAGTCAGCTTTATCACACTCCCAAACTAAGTTATTTGCTTGTCCGCAAGCAAAAACTAACACTCTCAATTCCAATAACCCGTATGCAGAAAGGATGAATAAAACAAACTTCAAGAAGAACCAGGTGATGGACTCTTATATATTCTCAGGATAGACTTCAAAGCTTAATTCCCTACCATCAATCTCAAGTCATTTTACTGTAAATGTACCTTTGTTCCAAGAAATATATATATATAAAAAAAACATTTCTTAACTCCCCTCTTTTATCTAACTCAAAAACTCTTTTACAACACTAGAGAATCTACACGCTTTCTATTTGCCTAAAATTTCCGCATCAAGGAGTAGACATACTACTCAACATGGATGTAACGCCCTGTATTTTTGGTAATTTTTTTTATACGTAGGAAAATTGGTAATAAAAAATCTTTTATTAATTAAATTAGTAATACTTAAAACTATTTGGTTTAAAATTTAGTTTTAAAGTAATCAAAATATATATTAAGATATTTCCTAATTCAAAAACAAAAAGAAAAAGATAAATATAATTTTTTTTTTTTAATTTGAATTTGAATTTGAATTTACATCCTATTCAAATTAACCTTCCACAGTTCTATAAATAGCCCTCAAACCAAACCTAAATTGTATATCATCATTCTCCCCAAATATTTTCCTTTTTCTTATAGCCACTTTTCTTCTATTTTTTGGAAAATTGATTTGGATTGAGCCAATAAATTTCGTAGATTGAGACAACATTTATTTTATAGGATCATTGTATGATGTTTGTATGTTTATAATGAATTATTTTTGTGATTAAATGATATTAAGGATGCAATTGTTATTTATGATTGTCATGTTTGCATCAAAGTATGTTTATTTGACGTGGGACTTCGTGCATATGTGTATGGATAATGAAAATGTTATATATATATATATTTTTTAAGTTTGTGGCAACTGCCCTGTAACACACACAGACTAGTAACACACACAGACTAGACTGAAATTGAGGACTTACCTGTTAGGATTTATGTCCTAAAGTCTCGTAGTTTGTAAATTTCAATTATTTATGACTAAAATAATTATTTTATTTTATTTTGTTATGTGCAAATATTATCCAATTTTGTGAAAATCCAAAGTTATAAATGTAATCTTGAATAGTATATAGCTGACATATAAGAGGATGATGTTCAAGTTATAACCTAAATAGTCTATAATATATGGATAAGGTTGAGTGTCTTACCTCAGTAACATTATTAACGCGACTCACTTTGTAAATGTTACAGATGATTTGATAAAAAATTGTTCATGTCTCTGGGGGTATCATATACAATAATGAGTTTATATAAGACTGGACCCCGAAATAT
Organism: Momordica charantia; assembly: GCF_013281855.1. NCBI lineage: Eukaryota > Viridiplantae > Streptophyta > Magnoliopsida > Cucurbitales > Cucurbitaceae > Momordica > Momordica charantia. Next base: position 9,079,698 of record NW_028275157.1, on the reverse strand, counting down.
TTAATATTTCTTTGTAAATTCGTTAAAATATAAGATAATTATTTCACAAGATGATCATATGTGACTCGATCTTAATCTTGAGTGATTTATGAACTCCTGCCTGTGACGGCATGTCCTTTGATTTACATGGGTGAGAATGATTTTTGTAACCATTCAATAAGCCTACTATTTTGGGACGTGACCAAAAGGGAGTTGGGAACATAATCTCACAAGATGGATTTCACTCGTTCCCATTATAGGGTAAGTAGATGAGTAGTTCCTTAAGTGCTGATTTCAGAACTTGAACAATGGGGCCCCACTTCTCACTGACCCGAGAGGGACTTAGTTTATAGTTGGATCATAAACGGATTGTTCATTAGAGGATCAGTGGTACCTAAGGTATAAGATGTAATTACAGGGCTATAACGGACTTTTGACCCAGCTGTAATTTTAATCAAATCATGAAGGATCGACCTGCATGTAATGATTATATTCATGGACAAAACTTGTTCTACAGTGCGTAATAGTGTAACTCCGAGTTTATAGTGGAGTAACCTTGAGTTAATGAATGAAAGTTAATTAATTAATTTTGTATCATTGGAGCTTATAAAATGTAGGTTCACAACGTCCCTTTGCTAGCTCATAATAACATTAATTGACCAAATTATGATGAAAGAAAATTGAATTTGAAATGATCAAATTCATATTTAATGTATTTGGAATACATTAAATTGGAATACATTAAATAATAAAGAGAATAATGAATTAATGTATTTGATACATTTAAAGTAAAATTGGTATTTTATTAATATATAAGATATACTAATAAAATAATTATTTGATTGTGAATCAAATAATATAAAATTTTAATATGAGATATTAAAAGATTTTATCTGACATCAAATTCTCCTTATTGGTGTAATTGATACAGGAAAACATAATATTTTATGAGAATCAAATAAAATAAAAACTTTTTAATATGTGATATTAAAAACCATTGTACCTCAAGCTCTTATAAATAGAACATTTAGGATAAGCCAAAGCACACATTCATTCTCAACGAACCCTCTCGAAATTCTCTCGTTTCTTTCAAGGAGTCCCCACCAACTTTGGTTCATTGTTCGGAGGCATAGTGAGGAAGGTCTTGTGGAAAGATTCTACAAAAGTATTTTACTTTCTCAATTTATTTATTATTGTAAATATAAATTCAATGCGATCCAATAATTCCGTTGCGGAATGAATAGTTCATTCTATCAATTGGTGTTAGAGCAGTATTTGAATTGTATTTAGAATGAAAGTTGCATGATGGTGGGTGTTTTAATTTATATCATATATGATATGTCTGTGGTTTTCAAAATTGATTGTTTAGGCATTTTGGCATTAGTTTTATTGCTTTTATTAGATAAATTGTAAAACCTCAAGGTTAGGATTTTGTGTAATTTTAGTTTCAATCTTTGTTAATCTCTTCAAAATACAAAGGGTCTTCATTTTTGGTAGGTATGAAGCATATACTTCAATGATACATTGGATTTCTATATACATATATATGAAATTGGATTTTGCCAAGAAAAGGTAATGAGAAGTAAACCTGCATTTACAAATTAAAGCTTCGTTAAATCATCTCTACATGTGGTTGCGGTGGCTTCTCAAAGGAAATTTCTAAGGTTTCTCTAAACCTAATTTCCACGGGCCGCACCAAGAAGTTGAAGACCAAGATATGTCTTGGAAATTCAAATTTTGTAAATTTGGAATCCAATCTTTAATTTCTTAGGATATGCCAATTATGCCGGTCAATTATGCTAAGTTTTTATTTTAATTATGCATGTTGATGTATGTTTTAATTTGTTTTTAATGTTGCATAAAGTATGCGATATTTAGATTAAAATCTCACCATAGGTTATGCATGATGATTCGTTTTATATATTATTATTTATTCCAAATATTTAAATATGATTTTATTATATTTGGAACAATATTTTTTTTTTATGATTCCTATGTGATATTGTATTTATTTCAAATCTTTAAATGGTTTAAAATTTGAATTGAGTTATAAATATAATATCTTTCTAATAGGATTAGATTTTAAGATAATCTTTCATTTAATTAATTTTTAAATAGTTTAAAATTTTGATTAGAAATTGAGATTTTTTAATATGATTAAAAACAAGGCCTAATAATTTACTTAGGTTCATTAATCTATTTATTAATAGTTAATTAAAGATTAATGAATACAAATAAAAATTGACTATAAGGGAATTCTGTACGAGGAAGGTTTTGACTAGGCTTAGGTACTTAATTTGATCGAAAGGGAACACCTCTACCTGGGAACTGACCTGAGAGTTGAATTAGTCAAATTTTATTTAACTTCATTAAGCAGGCTCATAATGTGATTGGTTTTAAAAGTAGTTTGAAACTTGGTAATTTACATTAAAATCAATCGCACCAACAATAAAGGCAGATTGTGAACTTAGATAAATGAGATTAGTCTATTTTGTCTAAGTAGAAGAAATCCCTATTTTTCAAAATAGTGAGTGGGAGAAGGATGTGTGATAACACATCCTACGGTCTCCATCATTAGTTCACAACATGAGATCCATGCAAAGCCTCGCGGCGGCTTTTTGACCGTCCTCCTACGGAAGGTGTTTACATGGGAATCTCCGGAAAATGATAGGATTGTAGTTTTTATTCCAATACTTGACCTACCTTATGGCGGCACTTATTGGATAGAATTATAGGATCTAAAATGATAGGTTACACTCACAAAGGAATCATTAAGGTAGTTAATGAGGTCCTTGACTAAAAATAATGGTAACTAAATATTATAGGAATAAGAGTTATTATCATATAATTTTTAGTGGGAGGAACACTTGACCTATCCTACGGCGACACTTGTTCTAGCCCATTGAGTACCATAGCATTAGAAGTTATTTATAGGGTTATTTTATCAAATTGTTTGATTTCTATGCTAAAAATTGTTTGGATATTGTTTGCATTTTTTAAAATAATATTCTTTTATGTTTAAGCAAAAATGTATTCCTCTCTTATTTCTATATTAGCGGCTGAGAAAATGATTGGTGAAAATTTTACCATATGGAAAAATAATGTGCAGACTATACTGGTTGTGGACTATTTGAAATTCGTTATGACTGAGGAATGTCCTCAAGAACCCGCTGCTAATGTTGCACGAAATGTTCATGATGCATATGATTGCTGGAAAAGGGCCAACGAAAAAGCCAGGGTCTATATTTTGGCAAGCATGACTGATGTTTTGGCTAAAAAACACGAGAACATGACTATGTCATATGAGATAATGGAGTCATTAGATGTATGTTTGGTTAGCCATCTGAACAAACAAAACATGAGGCTCTCAAATACATTCATAATGCATGCATGAAAGAGGGGACATCAGTGCGAGAACATGTTCTTTGGTCCTGGAATGAAGTAGTGGATTGGCACTTAGATGTACGACTCCAAGATTATCAAACCAAACCGTTGGAGGACAAGTAAGAGACGACCAAATCAACAAATAAAGATTGAATCCATACCAAATCAGCAGACACATGAGCAAGAGTTCGATATTCAGCCTCAGTGCTGGATCTAGAAATAATAGCTTGTTTCTTAGATGACCAAGAAATCAAATATCAAATTACCACCAAAATATACACAAAATCCAGAAGTCGACTTTCTATCATCAGGGTCAGAAGCCCAATTAGCATCCGCAAAACCTTGAAGAAGCAAGTCAGTAGGTTTTTAATGCAACACACCATGACCAATAGTACCATTGAGGTATCGCAAAATCCGTTTAACAGCTTGCCAATGAAATACAGTAGGAGTATGCATAAATTGACAAACCTTGTTTATACTATAAGCAATCTTGGGACGAGTAAGAGTAGCATACAGTAGAGCACCAACTATACTTCTATACAAATGAACATCATGAAAAACATCACCCTTAAATGCAGAAATGACAGAACCACTAACCATCGGTGTTGAAATAGAGTTGGCCTCCTTCATTTTCGTTTTATGAAGAAGGTCATAGATGTATTTGTGTCGAGATATAAAAATACCACCAGATGAGGGATAAGAAACCACAGCTCCAAGAAAGTATCTCAATTGCCCAAGATCTTTAAGAGAAAACTGATTATTAAGGGCAAGCACAACAGGGTCAACAGTAGAAGAAGAGTTACCAGTTATAACTATATCATCAACATAGACTAAAATAAAGCAGTGATGACCATCTTGATGTCGAACCAGTAATGATGAATCAGCACGAGAATTGGAAAATCCAAGAGTGTGAAGAAATAAACTAAGACGTTCAAACCAAGCTCGCAAAGCCTATTTAAGACCATAGAGAGCCTTTTTCAACCGACATACAAGAGGAACAGTTCCCTAAATAATTATACCAAGTGGTTGAGACATGAACACCTCTTCATTCAAGACCTCATGAAGAAAAACACTATTGGTATCAACTTGCCTCAAAGATCATCCTTAAGCAAGAGTAATAGTGAAGAGTACACGAATAGTAGTAGGCTTAACCACAGGACTAAAAGTCTCAGTATAATCAAGATCAGCCTCCTGATGAAATCCCTTAGCCACGAGTCGAGCTGTATAACGGGAAATATAACAATAAGAATTTCTTTTAATCTTGAAGACCCACTTGCAACCAGTAACCTTTTTATGTGACAATGTAGAAACAAGAGACCATGTATCATTTCGAAGTAAAGCTTCACATTCTTCCCGCATCGATTTGGCACAATGCTCATACTGAAGAGTAATTTAGCAGATGGGGGTTCTGATTCAAGATATGGAGTAGGAAAAACATTTGGTTTGAAAATACCATCTTTTGCACAAGTAACCATTGGATAGATATTCATAGCTAGTGACGTAGAACTGGAAGGTAAAGAGGCAGAACACGAAGGTAAAGAATGCGATGGAGAAGAACTACATACTGGCTCTTCATTCACAGAAGAAGACAAAGGTAAAGATGCGGAATTATAATTTAAAATTGGAGAAGATAGAGTTGCATTAGTACATAAAGGAATGACAGTGTCAAGACAGGTTATGGTGGGAGCATTAAATGTTGGATGTGAAGTATCAGGGGTAGGTACATCATCAATTGAAGACCGTTGGACGAAAGAAGAAACAATAAAAGATGATTGTTGGTCTGAGGATGGAGCAATAGTAGGTGCGTGAGGAGGTACAATAGATGAATGAATAGGTGAAGAAATAATAGGCAAGTACGACTGAGATGTAGACAATTGATCAAAAGAAGAAAATTGAGATGACTTGGTAGCAGCTGGAAAATGATATTCATTAAAAAAAATATAGCGTGAGATGAATAAACGACCTGAAAATGAAAGACACTTATAACCCTTGTAAACATTGCTGTAACGAAGAAAAATACAAGGGGTTGAACGTGGTTTAATTTTATGTTTATTGTAAGGACGTAGAGAAGGGTAACATAGACAACCAAACACTTTTAGAAAGGAATAATTGGGTTTTAAACCAAACAAAACTTTCATAGGCAAAAGACCACGATGAATTGTACATGGAAGAAGGTTAATAAGATAAACAGTGGAAAATGCATCATCTCAAAATTGTAAAGAAAGAGAAGCATGAGACAATAAGGTGAGGCCAGTGTCAACAATATGTCGATGTTTTCGTTCTACAATTCCATTTTGTTGGGATGTATAAGGACAAGCCATACGATGTTCAATCCTCTGAGATTCGAGAAATTGACTGAAAGATTTAAATGCACCCCTACCATCAGTTTGGAGACCAAGAATGGAAATTCCAAATAATTTCTCAACATAAGTTTTAAACAGCAAAAAGGCCTTAAAAGCCTCAGATTTAGTTTTGAGGAAATAGACCCAAGTATAACGGAAGAATACATCAACAAAGCTAATGCTAATGTAGTATTTATAGCCATTATGATACGTTTTGAAAGCTGGACCCCAAACATCAGCAACAATAAATTGAAGTGGAGCATTATTAGTGGCAAGAGAATCGTAGAAACGAAGATTATGACTCTTACCAAGAGCACAGGTTCCAATGGTATTTTATTTCGAGAATAGGAAATATTACATGAATCAGGAACATTTTGCACGGTATTAAGAGTAAGGTGGCCAAGACGCCAATGCCATATGTCTAATACAGAAGAAACAGAAGCAATAGGAATAGAAAAATTACAACTGTCATTTAATGAATGAATAGTAGATTTATGAGAATTCTGAGAAGTAAAAGCCGATAAAGCAATACCAACTTTATTACAATAAGAAATATGAGCAGAGACAGGGGCGGAAGAGGTCTTTGTCAAGGAGAATTCGTACATCCCATCATTGACTTTACCCATGAGAAGTATTTGTCCAGATTGGATATCCTTCACAAAGCAATTATATGGGGGAAAATCAAAGAAAACAGCATTATCTTTGGCAAATTGACTAAAGCTAAAAGAGATCCTTTGTAGTATGTGGTACATGAAGAAGATTCTTGAGGAGAAAAGTATTGGAAGACAATTGAGGAGAAGTAGAATGAAGTAGAGAAGCACGAGTATGAAGAATATCTAAACCCATATGAAGAACATCTAAACCCATATCATTACCAACGTGAACTTTGTTTCTTCCATGATATTAAGCTCCAATGGATAGATTTCCAAGATTATGTGTGACATGGTTTGAGGCGCTCGAATCAGGATACCAATTTGTATCATTGTTCAGATCTAGAGAAACCATAAATGCATTCATTGGAACCTGTTGTTGATGTTGTTGAAAGATAGGTCATGGAACAAAGGGAGAATTAGTCTGTAAATTAAGAGAAGAATTATGCTGAGTGTTGGGACCTTGATAAGTGCGATCGAATCGCTTATAACATTTCACGTCAGTATGGCCGAATTTCCCGCACAACTGACATTGGATTCTAGAGTTAATACTCCAAATTCGACCTCGATTCCAATTGTTATTGGATCGATTATTTCCTCTGCCTCGTTATTGTTCCAGTTGGTTCTAGTTTCTGCAGAATTCGAAAAATTTCCTCTCTTCTGATGGTCTTGGGTGGTAACATTAATAGAAGATACAGATGCATCAGAATTAATTTGTGCATTATTCCTCTCATTTCGTGCTTCTTGAGCTAAGAGAAGTGAATAAACCTCTTGGAGTGTTGGAATTTCTTTTCCAGCCGAAATTACAGAAACCGTAACATCAAAGTCAATTCCAAGACCAGCAAGAAGATGCATAATATCATCATTCTTTGAGAGTTTCTTACTTGCGGCAGCCAACGAATCTGCAATAGTTTTTACCTTTAGGAAATAATCCTTAAGATTGAGACTTCCTTTCTTTAAATTCTCTGGTTTTGATTTCAATTCCATAACTCTAGCTAAATTACGTGAAGAAAACAAATTATTCAGAATTGTCCAGACTTCGTTGGCTGTTTCACACTCGAGCATCTGTGATAAAATTTCTTCAGTCATGGACCCAAGGAGCCATGAAGTGATTAATTTGCCTCGTCTCTTCCAATTAAGAAATTCTTTATTTATAATTGCAGTGGAAGATGATTCACCTTCAGATCTGATGAATTCTGGTGGAATTTGTGCCTCTGGACCGATAAATTTGTCTAAGTCATGACCTTGCAGCGCTATAGTAACTTATAATCGCCACAGTAGAAAATTCACGTCATTCAATTTCACCGTTACGATCTTGTTCGCAGGATAGATAAGCAAAAAATTCTAATTTGTCTCTAAGAATGAAGACGTCATGCAGGAGCTTTGAGTCATTTGACTTAATGCTCTGATACCATAACAAATTTTCTAAATTGTAAACTAAGGAATGAGAGAGAGAATAATGAGCACGAAAAGTTTGAATCAATTCTCCTTAACTTTATGTGATCGAAAGATGGGTTTTTATATCCCAATAGCCAAATACAGTGAAATAAATAATCTCCATTTAACTAATTTAAAACAGAATAAAAACTAATTGAAACATAAATGAAAACATAATAAAAACCTAATTCTAATTACACATTAGCGAGCACTCTTAACAGTTTGAACCCATCTATGATTCTGGTAGTCAAGCATACCTAATTAAGCATGTCCAACTTGGGTTCAACTCATGTAGTTTGAGGGATGGTTCAATTCGTAATGCATGCTTATTCATCATGACATCTTCAACTCCACTCCGTAACCTTGGTGACCTCCATATTGCTATGGATTGGGAATCATTCTTTATTTTGCCCAAACACATTGCATTCAAAGGTGGTAATCGTTCCTCAAAGCAATATGGTTTCAAAGACATGAGTATCAAGAATTTTCTACGAATGACATGACAGACTCAACAATGGGAAATGAGGTTTCAATCACAAGACATGGGGATGTTCGTATTAAGTTGAACCACTTTGCTAAATTTTGGAGACTCAGTCCTCATTGGATTTGGGCAGATTCCACTAACCCCACTGCAAATAACAAAGATACCTGATTCAAGCCTGTGAAAGTCGCTAACAATATAGTGGCCTTTCGCAACTTACGTAACAATCATTTTTGCATAGGGCTCACATTGAACCGCAAGACAAATTGACAGATTGCCTAGCAAGGAGACCTAATGGACCTACAGATCAAAAGCTCCAACGATACGAGATTAATTGATTAAACTCATTAACCATATTAATCAACATTCGTTAACTGTCGGTCACTCCACTAAAGACCCACAGCAGCACTCTTCTCACTGTAGAAGATTTTCTGACCATGGATATTGACCATTAACGGCAAGTCAATCCTTCACGAGTGTCCTTAACCATATTTGGATCAAATTACCATTTTACCCCTACGTTACATCTTGTACCTACCGCTGATCCTCTAATGAACAACCTGGTTATGGTCCGACCAATAACCAGAAGTCCCTTTCGGGTCAGGGAGAGGGTGGGGCCCCTTGTTCAAGTCCTAGAGTCAGCACTTAAGAGAACACTCATCTACTTACCCTAAAGTCGGAAGAAGTGAATTCCATCTTGTGTAGTTATGTTTCCAGCTCCCCACTCGGTCTCGTCCCCAAAATGGTAGCAATATTGAGTTGGCAACTCGGGCTACTCTCACCCATACAAATCAAAGGACGAGCCCTAACAGGCAGGAGTCCACAACTCACTCATGATTGAGATCGAGTTACTTGGTTATCCTATTGAAATATTAATCTATTAGCTAACGGTGTTACAGCTAAAGATTAATTATTTCGCAGTCCGGTCTTGTACAAACTATTGTATAGGGTACCCTCACTCGCATATCTCCACATGAACGACTTGGATCATGTCATTTGTAACTATTACAAAGTGGGCCGTATCCATAATATTACCAAGATAAGGTACCCAACCTTATCCATATATTATAGACCCTTGAGGTTATTACTGGAACATTATCTACGTGTATATCGAATATATAGTGTATATATATACACTGTATACACTATATATCAAATATATACCATTGTACATTAAATATATACTATATATCTGTTATATACAATTCCAGTTACATGACATAACCTTGGATGTTAGTTTATTGGATTTGGGTTAATGCAATTCTAAGAGAAACGTCAATAACAACTTTATTGAATAAATATTTGTTTTATGTTTACAAACCACGAGTTTAGGGGATAAAACCCAACAAACTCTCACTTGAACTAAACTCTAGTGCGGTGTACAAGATCTAAAAGCAACAGTGGGTTGTACAATAAAGTATAAATACGATAAACTAGAGCATACACTGTACCCTTTATAAGTTTCCCACTTACCCTAGAATACATTGTACATATCTCGTAGGCCTAGACTTTCTAAATGGCCCTCAAACACTTTAGCTGTAAGAGCATTTGTAAACAGATCAGCAATGTTATGCTTCGAAGCTTTCTTCGTGATGATCACGTCCCCTCGCTGCACAATTTCTCTATCAAGTGATACTTTCTCTCGATGTGCTTGCCTCTTTTGTGACTTCAGGGTTCTTTAGAATTTTCCACAGCACCACTGTTATCACAATAAAGTGTGATGGACAAAGTCATGTTTGGAACAACTTCCAAATCAGTTAAAAACTTTCTAAACCACACCGCCTCTTCTGCTTCTTCACAAGTGGCAACATATTCGACATCTATTGTGGAGTCTGCGATGTATCCTTGTTTGATGCTTTGCGATACTACAACTCCTCCATTAAGAGTGAACACTGATCCCGAAATGGATTTCCTTGAATTCTTATCACTTTGGAAATCAGAGTCAATGTATCTGTAAGGATCAAATCGTTAGCGCCGTACACAAGCATATAGTTCCTCTTTTTCCTATGATACTTGAGGATTCCCTTAACGCCAGTTTAGTGATCATATCCTGGATTAGATTGATACCTACTGACAATCTCTACTGCATAGCAAATATCAGGCCTACTACACAACATGACATACATCAGGCTGCCCACTGCTGAATCATATGAAATGCATATCATATCCTCAACTTCTTGAGGTGTCTTGGGACATTGTTCCTTAGACAGAGAGATTCCGTGCCTGAAAGGTAGTAACTCTTTCTTGGAATTCTGCATTTAATATCTGACAAGCATTTTGTCGATATAAGTTGCCTAAGATGGGGCTAGCGTTTTGTTCTTTCGATTCTTTATGATTTGAATCCCCAGAACAAACTGAGCGTTTCCCAAATCTTTCATTTGGAATTCAGTTGCTAGTCACTTCTTAATGTCAATTAGGAAACCTACATCATTCCCAATGATTAGGGTATCATCCACAGACAACACCAAGAAAGCTACAGTGTTATTGATGATTTTCTTGTATACACAAGGCTCATCAACATTTTGGTCAAAACCATAAGACTTGATTGCAGTATCAAATCTTATATTCCAAGATCGAGATGCTTGTTTTAATCCATAAATGGATCTTTTAAGCTTGCAAACCTTTTTTTCTTGACCTTGCTTAATTAATGAACCCTTCTGGTTGAGACATATAAATACTCTCTTCAAGATTGTCATTCAGGAAAGCAGTCTTGACATCGATTTGTCAAATTTCATAGTTAGAAAACGTGGCAATGGACAAGAGTATTCTTATATACTTTAGCAAGGCAACCGAGGAGAAAGTTTCTTCATAGTCCACCCCTTCCCTTTGGGTGTAACCCTTTGCCACGAGTCTAGCCTTAAAGGTCTATACCGTTCCTTCGGTGTCTCGTTTTCTCTTGTAGATCCACTTACAACCTATAGGTTTGGCCCTATCAGGTTGATCTACAAGGTTCTAGACAGAATTGAAGTACATAGACTGCATTTCAAGGTCCATAGCTTTGACCCATTTGTCCTTATCAACATCTCTCATTGCCTTTTTGTAGAACAATGGATCCTCAACGCCATCATCAGGTAGACGACCTGGATTTCTGTTAAATCCACATAACGATCAGGTTGTGACGCAATCCTACCACTATGTCGAGGCACTCTCAACTCTTGAAATGGATGTGACTGACGTGATGTACTATCGCCATCAACAACTCTTGTTGAAGTGCTAGCTTTATCAACAACTATTGTTGATGTATTTGTAGTTTCATCGGAAATCTCATTTAACACAACCTTCCTTTGTGGTTTATTATCTCTCATGTGGTCTTCTTCCAAGAATGTAGCATTTCTCGATACAAAAACTATGTTTTCTTGTGGACCGAAGAAGAGTCCACCTATCGTTTCCTTGGGGTAACCTACGAATATGCACACTTTTGAACGAGATTCCAATTTCTTTGGGTTTGTCACTAACACATGTCCTGGGCATCCCCAAATTCTGAAGTGACGTAAACTAGACTTACTTTCTCTCCATAGTTCAAAAGGTGTTTCAAAAACACTTTTTTTTAGAAATGTGTTCAAAATGCATACTGCAGTCTCTACTCCATAACCCAAAAACGAGGCAAGCAATTGAGCATAGCTCATCATAGATCGAACCATGTCAACAGGGTTCTATTTCTCCTTTCTAATATACCATTCTATTGAGGTGTACCAGGTGCTGAGATTTGGAATGTAATTCCATGTTCTATCATATAGTTCTGGAATCTTAAGTCCATATACTCTCCACCCCGATCAAATCGAAGTGTTTTTATCGTCTTACCTAATTGGTTCTCAATTTTAGTCTTGTACTCCTTAAACTTTTCAAGGGCTACAGACTTATGTTGCATTAGGTAGAGATATTCATACCTTGAGTAATCATCTATGAAAGAGATGAAATACTCATAGCCTCCCCTGGCTTTAACATCCATCGCACCACAAAGGTCTGAATGTACCAGCTCCAAGGGTTCTTTAGCTCTATAACCTTTTCTAGTAAGAGGTCTTTTAGTCATATTGCCTTCAAGACAAGATTCACATGGAGGTAAGGAGTCATCTTCTAACTCGCTTAGAAGTCCACTCTTAACCAATCTCTCAATCCTATTGAGATTTATGTGACCTAATCTTAACTGCCAAAGATAGGTATTTTCTTTTGGATAAGTTTTTTGCCTTTTGTGCTGAGTTTTAGCATTTTTAAACAATTATGTATTTAAAATTGTTATAGTTATGGTTGGTCTTAACACATATAAGTTGTTTTCGAGTTTTACAGAACAAATATTAACACCATTTCGTGAAATGAACACTTCATTTAATGAAAAGGAAATAGAATAACATTGTTCTAGTAGACAAGAAATTGAAATTAAGTTCCTCTTTATTTTGGGAACTACATACACATTATCTAATAATATATATGTATTCTTGTTTAAAAACAACTTTAGGTCTTCCACTGCGACTGTTGAGATGACATCTCTCATTCCGACTTTGAGAGTCATCTCCCCAGCATCAAGTTACCTCTAGGAACTAATTCCCTTATTTGGCTTTCTTCTTTCCGGCCAAGTATTTCGGGCAGTTTCTTTTCCAATGCTCATCCACGTTGCAGTAGAAACATTTTCCTTTGTCTGCAACTTTGATCTTGCCCTTCTTGGCAGAAGAAGCAATAGTAGGGTTAGCTTTCGCCCCCTTACCACTGTTCTTCTTCATCTTGAAAGTCTTACTTCCAAAAGAAGGATGCACAGATTTGGTTCCTGAGGTCGAACCTCGATGAAACCGTTTTGAGGTGGTAACGTTTGCCACCCTTTCCTGCCCCTTATTTTTCTTAAAAGATTGAAAATTTTGTAGCTCATTTAAGAGCGTGGTAAGGTTGTACTCTATCTTGTTCATGACAGCATTGCCGCGGAACTGTAGGAAACTCTTTGGAAGAGATTCCAATATAAAGGTGACTTGGCAATCCTCGTCTATGATGGCCCCGTTCACTTCAGCCACATTAAAATGGACCATCAGGTTGAGAACATGTTCTCACACTGATGTTCCCTCTTTCATGCGGGAAGTGTAAATTAACTTAAGGGCATCGTCTCGGGCTTGAATGGACGGTTGTCCAAACATGTCCTACAATGAGTCAATGATCTCCCTTGCGGTGACCATGATGTCATGCTTTTTGGCCAGCACATCAAATATGTTTGCCAAGATGTAGACCTTGGCCTTGTCATTGGCCTCGATCCATCTGTCATAGGCATCCTGACTGGCTCGGACTGCATTAGACATGGGAGCCTGAGGACACTCCTTAGTTAAGACGAACCTAAGATCATCTACCACGAGTATCCTGTTAAGGTTCATTTTCCATTGTGGGTAATTTCCACCGTTAAGTTTTTCGGCGGCAAGTAGGGCAATACTTTTGGACATGCTGAAATACAAACAAATATATATTAGACACTTGTACTACCCATTAAAACCCAATCAATTTTAGCAAAAAGTAATAATGCACCCTATAATCAAGATTATTTTTGCAACGATGCTTCAGTGATTTAGAGCAACAGCTACTTTTGAGTCCACACAATCGTGTTGGATACCCGTGCAAGTGTACACTATATCCATCGATTGTAGTACGAAACGAGGTCGAATCCATAGGAACTTAAGAAAATATTCTAAACTATGCTTGAGGATACCAAAAGTACAAAAACAATAAAATATAGATGATTGTGTCCATAAACAAAACAATAAACGATCCCAGTGATTACGCTTGTTTACATGCGTAAAAAGAAGGTTTTAGATGCTGTTTTTACTATGTTTCAGCTTTGTTTCGGATTTTTCTCGATCGTTTGAGTTCCAATTCATGCAAAATTCATATACTATGGTTTGTGGATGGCTTATATTGTATTTATGATATTTTAGGACCATTTGAGAGTGCAAATTAATCAAAAGAAGCAAAAAGACGAAAAAGTATCATGGGAGGCGCCAGGCGCCTGGGAAGCCTGCAGAAAAACTGGTTTTCTTCCAACTTTGCCCTTAATGAAACGCGTCTTCCAATGCGTTTTGGTGGTTCCAACCGATGCATACGTGTAGAAGAAGTGTTCCACTATCAGTTTGAGCACGATTTGGTCAGTCAAAAGAGTTGGAAATGGGTGATTCACCATCGTTTTAGGACCTACCTAACCAATTCTGCACAGCTATAAATTCCAGCAACTTCTCCACCAAATTCATCAAGCCTTGCTTCCTTCTCTTGATCATTTTTAGTGTTTCTTTGTTGCTTTCTAAGTACTTTTGAGTTGCTTTCATTAGTTGCTTTTGGTTTTTAAATTCCGAGCACTTTACATTCTTTTATTGAGCTTTGTTTTGTTTCCATTTGTACTTAGTTATTTTCTACTTATTCAAATATATAAAAATCTAGCACTTTGCTTATCTTCTCTTTGTCTTTACTTTATTTTTAGTTAAGAGAGTTGTGTTTTTGGAGGAAAGAGCACGTGACACTCCCCCTTGCTTGAAAGAGAAGGGCGAAGCTCTCAATCCCGATAAAAACTCTCCGTTAGTTAACTTTTGTTTTTCACACATGCATTCCACATTCAACCATTTTACTTGCTGTATTTTCTTCAATATGTCTTTCTAAATTCCCGTCTCTAGCCCGGTTATGGATAGTTAGCCTTTTATGTCTAAAAAGGGTTGCTAAGAAGTAGTGTTTTTACTTTCCATTCATTGCTCAACATGTTTTCCCAAAAAAGTTAGGATTTAGAGAAGGCCACTGTAAGTCTTAACAAGTCAATACTGAACAGGTTGCTTATTTGCATTGTTGAGTGGTTAAACCGAGGAGAGGAGCGCCTTAGACATAAGGGTTCCGCTTAAGTAGCCTAGACATAGGACCTTAACCCGAGGTTGCGACTATTTCCATCCTAAAACTAAGATATATCTCATAATAGACATATTAGGGAATGTCTTAGGACTTTGAACTTGCTTAGACATAAGTAAAGTGAGAAGCGTAGTCGTTAGTTTCTAAAGTAAAATGCATATTATCCTTAGCATGTCCTTGATTCTTTGTTGGCTAACTTGAAGTAATTCGGGCTAGGTTTTATTATTATAAGTCCAAATCCCAAATCCAAACCATTATTTGTGACCACTTCCCATTTACAAGAATCACTCATTTCAACATTCACTA
Source organism: Momordica charantia (assembly GCF_013281855.1). Classification (NCBI taxonomy): domain Eukaryota; kingdom Viridiplantae; phylum Streptophyta; class Magnoliopsida; order Cucurbitales; family Cucurbitaceae; genus Momordica; species Momordica charantia. The sequence continues at coordinate 9,064,267 of NW_028275157.1, read as the reverse complement.
TTCTTTAAAACTTCAGAGTTTGGAAATTGTTTAGAAGTCCTTGAGGATCGATACTTGGATACTCCATCCATTTTATATTACTCTGACAGGTGTGCGCTTGCATCTATATAATTGTTACCACGCTTAGTGCGTGCATTCAGCATAAACATCCCAGTCAAGTTTTTGGCGCCGTTGCCGGGGACTTTAGTTTTAAAATTATTTTCAAATTCTTTTAGTTTTTATTTTTTGTGAATTGTTGTTGGGTGTAATTTCAATCCACCATTTTTGTTCTATATTTTTGGTCGTTTATCTCACAAGGGTAACTTAAAGTGCATGAGCACAAGATCTTTTCTTCTACCCCTTGACCCTGAGATTGAGCGGACCCTTCGAAAAACTCGAAAGGAGCAAAGACTTCGAAAACAACTAGAAAAGCAAAAAGAGAGAGAAGGTGAAATCAGTCCTGAAAGTGAGGTAGAGAGTACAAGCACATCAATGGCAGATATTCCACCTCGTGATCCGGTTGATCCACCTGCTGTTAACGGTAATATGAGGGATCATGCGAGAAATGATGAATTCAACCATATCCAGATGGCGGACAACAGAGACGTGGCAATGCGAGAATATGCCGCCACGGCTTTTCAGAACTTTGATTCAGGGATAGTCAACCCTATTCCAGCCCACGCAAACTTTGAGCTTAAACCAATGATGTTCCAAATGTTGCAGACAATTGGACATTTTGGAGGGCAGGAACATGAGGATCCACATGATCATCTGAAATCATTCATTCAAATTGCAAATGCATTTCGATTACCTGGTATAACAGACGATGCTCTGAGACTAACACTTTTTCCATTTTCTTTGAAGGACCAAGCTAGAGCATGGCTCAATGCATTTCCACCGGGATCCATCACCACATGGGGGTCGTTAGTGGAGAAGTTCTTAACAAAATTCTTCCCACCTACTCGCCACGCTGATATCAGAGAGGAGATCATCTCCTTTAGACAATATGATCGTGAACCTGTTCACGAGGCGTGGGAGAGATTTAAAGAACTAATCAGGAAATGTCCGAACCATGGCTTGCCGGCATGCATCCAGATAGAACATTTCTTTAGAGGCTTAGATCATCCTACTAAGATGATGCTAAACAATGCTGCCAACGGAGCCTTTACAAAGAAGACATTCAACGAGATAGTTGACATCCTAAATGACTTAGCTTCACACAACGAACTATGGTGTTCGCAAAGATCTAGGGCAGCACCAAAGAAGCAAGATCCAGCTGGAGTTTTGGCTCTGGACATTGCGACCTCGATGCAAAAAGAGATGGTTACAATGAACCAGAGGCTGAAAGAGATGGCATTGGGAATAAAAAATCCATTAGCCACGCCGATACAACCTGTGCAGTCGGATTATTGCACTCCTGCCTCTGTTTGCCAAGTCAACGATCTCATTTGTTCATTTTGCAATGAAAACCATATTTATGATAATTGTCCACATAACCCTGCTTCCGTTTTTTATGTAGGACATGGGAACAATAGGAACTTTAACCCATATTCGAACACCTACAACCCAGGTTGGAGGCACCACCCTAATTTCTCATGGGGAGGTCAAGGAGGTTCGAGCGGTTTTAGTCAAGGGCAGAGCCAGCAGAACAAGCAGCCCTATGTTCCACCTACACAGCAATACATCCCACCACCGCAACAGCAGTACAATCAGAGAACACAGACTCCACCAGTTCAAAATAACAACTCAAATCTTGAGAATATGATGAAGGAGTACATGGCCCGAACCGACGCAGTGATACAATCCCAAGCGGCATCAATGAGGAATTTCGAGACCCAATTGGGACAGCTCGCCAATGAATTGAAGCATAGACCACAAGGTTCTTTTCCAGGCCATACTGAATTACCAAAACGAGAAGGGAAAGAACAGTGCAAAGCTGTCACCCTCAGGAGTGGACTGGCATATGATGGACCAACAATGCCAACAACAGATGTACAGATTCCGTCCACTGAACCAATTGTAAAGATACCAGAAAATCCAACAACACCAGAAAAAGAAAATATTAGAAAAGGTAATGAGGACACCCCGAGTGTTCCTCCACAGGTACAGCCTTCTTTTACCCCTACTCCCCCGTTTCCACAAAGATTAGTAAAGAAAAATAATGATTCCCAGTTTAGAAAATTTTTAGATATTTTAAAACAACTGCATATAAATATACCATTAGTAGATGCTCTAGAACAGATGCCAAATTATGCTAAGTTTTTGAAAGATATAGTTTCTAGGAAGGAAAAAATAGGAGAGCATGAACTGGTAGCCATGACAAAATGTAGTAGTGAAGCTGTAGGCAGCCCGCTACCCATGAAATGTAATGATCCTGGCAGTTTTACCATTCCATGTTCCATAGGAGGAAAAAACTTAGGTAGGGCATTATGTGATCTAGGCGCTAGCATTAATCTTATGCCATTATCAGTTTTCAAATCTTTAGGCATAGGAGAAGCTAGACCTACTACGGTTACCCTCCAACTAGCAGATAGATCTATCATAAGACCTGAGGGAAAGATAGAAGATGTTTTAGTCCAGGTGGACAAATTCATTTTCCCTGCGGACTTTATCATTCTAGATTGCGAGGCAGACTTAGACGTTCCCATTATTTTGGGAAGACCATTTCTAGCCACTGGGGATACAGTTTTTAATGTAAGGAAGGGAGAAATTACAATGAGGGTAAATAATGAAGAAGTTAAATTTAACGTTCTAGATGCCATGAAATTACCAGGAGACTTTGAAGAGTGCTCTGCTATAAATAGCTTGAATCCTATTATGTTTGATGAGTTTTATGACTCGTTAGTTACAGAGATTGAAGAAGAGCTTGATAAGATAGCAGAAGGACCAGAAGATGTGGCTAATCCTATTGAAAAAATACAAAAAGAAGAATGCAAGTCGTTACTTCCGTCCATAGTGGAACCACCCACGTTGGAGCAGAAGCCATTGCCGTCGCATTTGAAATATGCGTATCTAGGGGATAACGACACTTTACCAGTTATTATAGCTTCCAATTTATCACCTACTAATGAATATTCTTTATTGCAGATTTTGGAGAAGCACAAAAAGGCCATTGGATGGACGATAGCAGATATCCGAGGGATAAGCCCGGCCTTTTGCATGCACAAAATTCTATTGGAAGAAGATGCTAAGAACTCTATTGAGAGTCAAAGGCGGTTGAACCCGAAGATGAAAGAGGTTGTAAGGAAAGAAATTCTCAAATGGCTTGACGCCGGTGTTATATACCCAATATCCGACAGCAGCTGGGTAAGCCCACTACAGTGTGTACCAAAGAAGGGGGGTATAACCGTGGTGGCCAACGAGGAGAATGAGCTCATCTCAACCCGAACTGTGAGCGGGTGGAGAGTTTGCATTGACTATCGCAAACTCAACAAGGTAACAAAGAAAGACCATTTTCCTCTCCCGTTTATTGACCAGATGCTCGACCGTCTGGCAGGTAAGGATTTCTATTGTTTTTTAGATGGATATTCGGGTTATAATCAAATTACTATTGCTCCAGAAGACCAGGAGAAGACAACATTTACGTGTCCGTATGGTACGTTCGCTTTTAGGCGAATGCCCTTTGGACTATGCAATGCACTCGCGACTTTTCAGAGGTGTATGATGGCCATCTTCTCTGACATGGTAGAAAATATTCTAGAAGTTTTTATGGATGACTTTTCTGTTTTTGGAAATTCTTTTGACGCATGTTTAGTTAATTTAGAGAGAGTATTGGAGAGATGTGAACAAACAAACCTAGTCCTAAATTGGGAGAAGTGTCATTTCATGGTACAAGAGGGTATTGTTTTGGGTCACAAAATTTCCAAGCAAGGAATAGAGGTAGACCACGCTAAGATAGACATCATTTCAAAGCTACCTCCTCCTACAAATGTCAAAGGGATTAGAAGTTTTTTAGGGCATGGGGGATTTTACCGCCGCTTTATAAAAGACTTTGCTAAAATTTCTAAACCCTTGTGTCAATTGTTAGAACATGATAGACCATTTGTTTTTGATGATGACTGTTTAAAATCATTTGAAATGTTGAAAGTTGCTCTAAGTTCAGCTCCTATAATTATCGAACCTAATTGGGATTTACCTTTTGAGCTCATGTGTGATGCCAGTGATTATGCAATAGGAGCTATGTTAGGACAACGTAAAAACAAGATCTTGCATCCTGTGTATTATGCTAGTAAGACTCTGACCGGTGCACAACTCAATTACACTACTACTGAAAAGGAACTGTTAGCAGTTGTGTTCGCCTTTGATAAGTTTAGGTCTTACTTGATAGGCACAAAAGTCATTGTTTTTACTGACCATTCTGCTTTAAAATATTTATTTGCTAAAAAAGATGCTAAACCACGTTTGATACGGTGGATTTTGTTACTTCAAGAGTTTGATATTGAAGTTAGGGACAGGAAGGGTACTGAAAACCAAGTTGCTGATCACCTGTCTAGATTGGAATCCCCGCTCTGTGATGATGGAACTGTTATACGTGAACAGTTTATTGACGAGCAACTCTTGCGAGTTGATTCAGTTCCGTGGTATGCCGATATAGCAAATTATTTGGTAAGTCGAATAGTTCCTTATGAGTTCAACAAGCAACAGGTAAAGAAATTTCTAAATGAAGTTCGATGTTATCGTTGGGATGAGCCTTTTTTATATAAGCTAGGACCTGACAATATCTTACGCAGGTGTGTCGCAGAAGAAGAGCACGAGGCGATATTAGACGCTTGTCATATGTCTCCATATGGAGGACATTTTGCAGGACACAAAACCGCAGCCAAAGTTTTGCAAAGTGGGTTCTTTTGGCCCACTCTGTTCAAAGATGCACATAAGTTTGCCCAGGTTTGTGACAAATGCCAACGGACAGGTAATATATCTAAACGCCACGAAATGCCTCAAACCTCGATCCTGGAGATTGAAATATTTGATGTGTGGGGTATAGATTTTATGGGTCCATTTCCATCTTCTAATGGTAAGCTTTATATATTGTTAGCAGTAGATTATGTTTCGAAATGGATAGAAGCCATTGCAACTGCTACCAATGATTCCAAAGTTGTCATTCGTTTTCTGCAAAAGCACATTTTTACGCGTTATGGAACCCCGCGTTGTCTGATAAGCGATGGGGGGGCTCATTTTGTGAATAGGTCTATGCAACAGTTGCTGACTAAATACAATGTGCGTCATAGGGTTGCAACAGCATATCATCCTCAGTCGAATGGGTTAGCCGAAATATCTAATAGGGAGATAAAAAACATTTTAGAAAAAACTGTAAATCTTAACCGTAGGGATTGGTCTTTTAAGCTTGATGATTCACTTTGGGCATATAGGACAGCATTTAAGACTCCCCTCGGCATGTCCCCCTATAGGCTAGTTTTTGGAAAAGCATGTCATTTGCCTCTTGAGCTAGAATATAAAGCATTTTGGGCTACTAAGAAATTAAATTTTGATTTGTTGGCTGCAGGTGAAGCGAGGAAGTTACAATTGTTGGAATTAGAAGAACACAGGCACTTTTCTTATGAGAATGCTAAGTTGTTTAAGGAAAAAACTAAACAGTGGCATGATAGGCGTCTTCGGCCGAACAATCTTCAAGAAGGTGATCTGGTTCTGTTATTCAACTCTAGGTTGAAACCTTTCCCTGGAAAACTTAAGTCTAGATGGTCTGGTCCCTTTCAAATTTTTAAAGTCTACCCATATGGGGCAGTGGATCTAGTTGACTCTAAGGGAAATGTTTTTAAAGTAAATGGGCAGAGACTTAAGCCGTATTTTGGAGAACCAGTGGATAGAGGAAAAACCTCTATTCAACTTTCAGGTCAATAAATTTTTGCGAAAAATGTTTTTTCCTTCTTATCCGTTTTTGAAAGAACAAAAGTAAAGGAAGGAAGTCTTTGTATCTTGTATTTTCTCTTTGTTTCATTATAAAGTTTTTCTTATTAAGAGAATGTTTTTGAAAACGTTGAAAAAAAAAAGAAACAAAAAAGAAAAAAAAAAGTTGAAAAAAAAAAAAAAAGAATTATGCAGGCGCCTGGCGCCTGCCCTGTTTTTCCAGCATTTCGAAAACTCTCAGGTTCGAGAAGTCGTGCAACATATCTACAACTTACGGACTTCATTGGAATTTGCGGTTTTACCTTCATGGCCTCCAGCGCTAGCTGCTATCCTTAGTCATCCATCTCCCAGCACTGACACTGATCCTAGTCCACAACCTCCGACTTCATGAAGGGGAGGTTCCTTCTTTGCTATTTTTTGTGTTTTCTTCTTTTGGTTAATGACGTAGTTTGCATATTCTAGCATTACTACGCATGTTTTTTTTTGTATTGATTATGTTTCGAGCTCAGTTGAAGCATGAATAAATTAGTATCGTTTATCTTCTGATCACTTAAAGTATGCCTTCACTTAACCTTAGTTTAGCTTTTCACATGCCTATTTTGAAGCATCTGTGCTGTGCATGTGATTTCATGTCGATGATGATTATAAGAGATTGTTGAGTTTTCTGTTCTATGCCTAACTAAGCTTGGAGCTATTTCCTTTGTTTATGTGATAAACTCATTTTCTTTTATGTCTTTTTGATCTTTACAAACTTTAAGCTTTTTCTTTGCCCCTATATAGGAAGTCCTTGTCCTTTTTATTGTTAAGCCTTTTTCATCCGATGCAAAAGTCTTTTCCCAGTGAGGACACTGTCTCTCTTAAGTTTGGGGGGGACAGTCGTTGTGTGAGTCGTTGTTTCAGAAAGATAAAGTGTTATTTATATTTGAAAAATCATGCTATTTTCTTTTGAAAAAGAGTCAGTTGGAAAAACAAATGCTATTAAAAAAAAAGTGTTGAAAAGGAAAAAAAAAAACACAAAACAGAAAAAAAAAAAAAAAATTTTGCAAAAGAGTAAAAATGAGTCTTTGTCAAAGAAAATAAGAGTGGGGAAAAGACTTGTGTTAGAAAGAAAAGAGTGGTAGAAACAATGAGAGTTAAAGAAAATGTATTTATGATTTCCGAGTCCTACTGTAGACACCCATTTAGTTTTAGGTTGGGTATTGACTTTGAAAATAGCAGTAAAGATGGTGATAAGTGACTTCGTGTTTCTCATTGTTGTCGTTTTATGACCTAGCTGTTAGTTCAAAGTCTTTCTACGAGTAGCTGTGGTTGAAACCGATGTTAGTGTGTGGAAACCTCAGGGGCTAGTAGCCGGTCTTTCAGATGTAAAAGTCTTAGTGTAAGAAGGGAGTGTGCAGATTCCTTAGGGGTATTTGAAAACGTTTTCTGTTTTTGAAAGAGAAAAAAAGATTTTGAAAGAAAAAGTTTTTATCATTTCAAACTTGGTTTATAGTGACTAAGTTTACAAAGGCAATAGAATGGTAGGCTTTGACATCTTTTCCTTGAGACAATTTATGATTGAACATCTCGGTTGCTTTTGCTTTTCCTTGTCCATGTGTTAGAAAGCTGATTAAAGTTGCTAAGTTTTGCTTGAGGACAAGCAAAAAGTTAAGTTTGGGGGTGTGATTACGCTTGTTTACATGCGTAAAAAGAAGGTTTTAGATGCTGTTTTTACTATGTTTCAGCTTTGTTTCGGATTTTTCTCGATCGTTTGAGTTCCAATTCATGCAAAATTCATATACTATGGTTTGTGGATGGCTTATATTGTATTTATGATATTTTAGGACCATTTGGGAGTGCAAATTAATCAAAAGAAGCAAAAAGACGAAAAAGTATCATGGGAGGCGCCAGGCGCCTGGGAAGCCTGCAGAAAAACTGGTTTTCTTCCAACTTTGCCCTTAATGAAACGCGTCTTCCAATGCGTTTTGGTGGTTCCAACCGATGCATACGTGTAGAAGAAGTGTTCCACTATCAGTTTGAGCACGATTTGGTCAGTCAAAAGAGTTGGAAATGGGTGATTCACCATCGTTTTAGGACCTACCTAACCAATTCTGCACAGCTATAAATTCCAGCAACTTCTCCACCAAATTCATCAAGCCTTGCTTCCTTCTCTTGATCATTTTTAGTGTTTCTTTGTTGCTTTCTAAGTACTTTTGAGTTGCTTTCATTAGTTGCTTTTGGTTTTTAAATTCCGAGCACTTTACATTCTTTTATTGAGCTTTGTTTTGTTTCCATTTGTACTTAGTTATTTTCTACTTATTCAAATATATAAAAATCTAGCACTTTGCTTATCTTCTCTTTGTCTTTACTTTATTTTTAGTTAAGAGAGTTGTGTTTTTGGAGGAAAGAGCACGTGACACTCCCCCTTGCTTGAAAGAGAAGGGCGAAGCTCTCAATCCCGATAAAAACTCTCCGTTAGTTAACTTTTGTTTTTCACACATGCATTCCACATTCAACCATTTTACTTGCTGTATTTTCTTCAATATGTCTTTCTAAATTCCCGTCTCTAGCCCGGTTATGGATAGTTAGCCTTTTATGTCTAAAAAGGGTTGCTAAGAAGTAGTGTTTTTACTTTCCATTCATTGCTCAACATGTTTTCCCAAAAAGTTAGGATTTAGAGAAGGCCACTGTAAGTTTTAACAAGTCAATACTGAACAGGTTGCTTATTTGCATTGTTGAGTGGTTAAACCGAGGAGAGGAGCGCCTTAGACATAAGGGTTCCGCTTAAGTAGCCTAGACATAGGACCTTAACCCGAGGTTGCGACTATTTCCATCCTAAAACTAAGATATATCTCATAATAGACATATTAGGGAATGTCTTAGGACTTTGAACTTGCTTAGACATAAGTAAAGTGAGAAGCGTAGTCGTTAGTTTCTAAAGTAAAATGCATATTATCCTTAGCATGTCCTTGATTCTTTGTTGGCTAACTTGAAGTAATTCGGGCTAGGTTTTATTATTATAAGTCCAAATCCCAAATCCAAACCATTATTTGTGACCACTTCCCATTTACAAGAATCACTCATTTCAACATTCACTATTCTTTAAAACTTCAGAGTTTGGAAATTGTTTAGAAGTCCTTGAGGATCGATACTTGGATACTCCATCCATTTTATATTACTCTGACAGGTGTGCGCTTGCATCTATATAATTGTTACCACGCTTAGTGCGTGCATTCAGCATAAACATCCCAGTCACCCAGCAGTGAACACGCTTTAAAATGTCGACAACAAGAAGAAGCTACATCACAAAATAACAAAATGGGGAGTAAACAGATATGAAAAGACATAGCATGCTTTCACTGAATCACAACCTATGCTCTAGCACAAAATCATTTGTTAATACTCAACTCGACATGGTTCCCTTCTGAGACACCCAAACACGAATACCCACAATTCCCGTTGCTAAATATCCAAGCACTAAGCACAAGTTCTAAGCATGATTAGGGGACGCATTCCTGAGTATCCACGACCCTACTAGAAAAAAGTAGCTAATCACAAATAGAGCAAGTCAGCTACTCGTAAGCCCTCCCGAGTCACACAGACGCTAGCATACAAAATAGAGTGACCAACAATGTTTAGTAAGGATTAAGAAATAAACACAGTTTTATTTAATAACAAAGAAAATCAGCTAGAGTTTCAGTTGTTCATCAGTTACAGCATGTAAATCTCCCCCAAAATGGGGTTTAGCTCATGAAGGAAGAAGAAAATACAGTGGGTAAAGAAAGGTTACAACCCATTTCAAGAAAAGAGAAGAAAACCGAGAATGGAGATGACAGCTCGAAGCAGCAGCCGAATATCCTCCTCTGTCGTCAGCTCTCCTCCGAAAATGGTGAGATTCCTCTTCCTTGTCTTTTCCAACACTAAAAATTGTGTCTCTCTTGAGAACTGTGTGTGTCGGCTAAGTCAAAATGTCCCTTTTATATCGGGTCCCAATTTTAGGGCACCCGGTTGGAGATTGTACGGGCAATAGTAACTTGTCTCGTGTCTGGGATAATTACTGCGCTGTAAATCCATGCTTCATCGATTCTACGCTCCAACTTTCTTCTGCCCTGCCTTGAACATGCTTTATATACTCTTTTTTGGGCTCAAGGCTTTCTTCATGTCTTGTCTTCTCTGTCCAAACGTGTGCAATTAAGCCAAAAATACGAGAGTTTAGCATAACTTTTAGCCAAAGCAATCAAGACATGAGACTTTTAGCTTGCACTTCGATTTCTTATACTATTTATGAGATTTGAGAGCTAAATTAGACACACTTTGACATTTTATTATGGAAAATCAACCAAATATTTACTAAAATAACTATCTTTTAGAGAGTTATCAGCTACCGTGGGACAATCAGCTACTCCTTCACTGAATTGAGACATTCTCAACTAAATATTACACCAGAATAACTCTTCTTCCTATAATAGTTAGTCACCGTTTGTTTGGTCAAGGAGTTACTGACAAACTTAACAACTTCCCGTAAGTATGACCCACCATTTTCAGACCCCAGAGGTCTGCCCCAATAAGTCTGTCGTAGAGAAGGACAAATATTGGTGCAAACCTAAGAGATCTTATCCATTTCTAGAGTTCGCCCTGATTTTGATTCCATACAACAGACCCTCCGTAGGGGTGGTCGCTCCAGGACGACACGCAGGCCGTGTACGAAACCTCATGTTGCAAACCAGTGGAGGAGATCGTAGGATATGTTGTCACACGTCCTTCTCCCACTTACTATAAATACTTTCTCCATTCACCTTGGTATTGAACCATGCAAACACCCCGCGCCCAGGACGACACGAAGCCGAGCATGGAACTCACGATGAACTTATACGGAGAACGTGAGGGAAAGAATGTATATATATATACCACAAATATCTCATATACTTGGTATATTTTATATATACACCTAATCCTCCCACTTAGTAATTTAAAACTAGGGTTTATTACTTAGGTAAAATCCGGCTAAATGAAATTATCTAACTTTATTAGTTTGTCCAATAAAACTTTTATATTGGATTTGTTTAACATTAATGTTTTAGTTCATTAAACACTTTAACGAACTAATCACATTATCACATGCTATAAAATATTGACTAATTCAACCCCCAGGTCGGTTCCCAGGTAGAGGTGTTCCCTTACGATCAGCTTAAGTACCTCAACCTAGACAGAACCTTCCTTAGACAGGGTTTCCTTATAGGCAATATTTTATATTAACCTTTTATTTCGTTGTTTTAAACCTATTTAAAACCGAAAATAAAAAGTATATAACCTAAGTTAAAATCAATTTCGACCCCTTTAAAATTAATTATTAAAGATCTAAGGTTTGCATGCAACTCTTGATTATAGACTTTAATTTCTATTTACCAAACTTATAACACTTATAAATTTAAAGAAATTAAAACTATAATCATCCATCAATGACATGCATAAATATAACAATTATATTTACTAAAGTAATGTCATGCTCAATGCAACTTTATTTTCATCTAATTAATACAACACTTATATTAATCAATTATGAAAATGAATCATGCTATCATACATTACAACTATTATATACATATGACGTATGAACATGCTTAACCTATGGTAGGATTTTAAACTATATGGCATACTTTTTGCAACATATAGAACTAACTAAGTATACATTCACAACGCATAATAATTAAATAGCAAAATAGATCGATTTTTTGCTTCCTTTAAGAAATGAAACAAAAGCAGAAAAAAATTCTTCCCGACAGTTAGGCGCTGCCACACTGCAGCGCCTCCGCAGCTCTCGGGAAAAAATCGCACAGGCAGCGCCTAGGCGCTGCACACTGTGCACTGCCTCAAGTTTTCTAGGCTCCTGGCAGTGCCTCGGCGCCGCCCCCAATGTTGAGGCACTATCCGACATGTTTCTTCGATTTTTTCTTCACTTTTCTGATACTTTTTCACAGCAACTCCTTGCCACGAACGACACGGACTTACAAACTCGATTTACAGAATGAAACGCTAAAAAATGGGCCCTTACATTGATCAAATCAGCGAAAAAACTGTAAATCTAATGCTAAAAACCGAAAACATCTATGTGAATGCGTGTGCTTCGATCTTGTTTTAGTGAAACATACATTTGAAGACACCTCTTCAATGTAGACACCAACACCACCAAAAAGTCTTCCTTGCTATCCTCTACATGTTAAGAACTCGGTTTGTGGGAACCGTCTTAAAATTGAGAGGGAAATCAAAAGATTGAGATAGCGGTTTCTTGTTAGTATTTGGTCGACCAAAAAGAAAAGTGGAGAACCTCCCTTTTATAGGGAAGGAGGAGTGAGGGGGAAGTCTCACTTCCCCATTTCTCACCATTATGGTGGGGAGTGGGAGGTTTTTCCTTCCGTTTCTTTCTCTTTTTCTTTTTTTTTCATGTAATTAAATTAATAATTGAGTAAATCTAATTTAATTAATTACAAAAAGAATTATTAATTTAATTTAATTTAATTTAACCAAATTAGCCTATCACATTAATTTAATTAAATATAATTTAATTTAACCAAATTAGCCTATCAAATTAATTTAATTAAAATCATATTTAATTAAATTAAACTTAAATTAATCAACCATATTAGAATCAAATTCTAATATTCATCTCTCTCATAATTTTGAATCTAATTCAAAATTAACTTTATATTACAATGTAAAGATACATTATAGTTATTGCATCTCATACAATTAACTTTTAATTTCTTTTAACAAATTTGAACAATTCAAATTCTTTTCAACACTAAATGTTCTTAACTATCCTTTACGAGCTAGCAAGGGGACCTAATGGATCTACAGATTGGAAGCTCCAACGATACGAGATTAATTGATTAAACTTATTAACCATATTAATCAACATTCGTTAACTATTGGTCACTCCACTAAAGACCCACAACTACACTCTTCTCACTATAGAAGCTTTTGCGTCCATGGATATTGACCATTAACGGCAAGTCAATCCTTCACTAGTGTTCGTAACCACAATTGGATCAAATTACCGTTTTACCCCTGTGTTACATCTTGTACCTTAAGTACCGCTGATCCTCTAATGAACAACCCGGTTATGGTCCGATCAATAACCAGAAGTCTCTCTTGGTCCAATGAGAGGGTGGAGCCCCTTGTTCAAGTCTCGGAGTTAGCACTTAAGAGAACACTCATCTACTTACCCTAAAGTCAGGAATGAGTGAATTCCATCTTGTTTAGTTATGTTCTCAGCTCTCCACTCGGTCTCGTTCCCAAAATGGTAGGAATATTGAGTCGGCGACTCGGCCCACTCTCATCCGTACAAATCAAAGGACGAGCTTTAAGACAGGAGTCCATAACTCACTAGGATTGAGATCGAGTTACCTGGTCATCCTATTGAAATATTAATCCATTAGTTAACGGTGTTACAGCTAAAGATTAATTATTTCGCGGTTCGGTCTTATACAAACTCATTGTATAGGATACCCCCACTAGTATGTCTCCACACGAACAACCTGGATTAAGTCATTTGTAACTATTACAAAGTAGGTCGTATCTATAGTGTTATCAGGATAAGGTACCCAACTTTATCCATATACTATAGACCCTTTAGGTTACTACTGGAACATTATCCACCTGCATATCGAATATTTACTATATATATATATACATTGAATATCATATATATACGATGTATATTAAATATACTATATATCTATTATATACAGTTCCAATTATATGACATAACCTTGGATGTTAGTTTATTGGATTTGAGTTAATGTAGTGGCGATCAGAACGTATATGGATAGAATTTATAAGAGGATCTCGAAAAATCAATTGTAAGAGAAATATCAATAACAACTTTATTGAATAAATATTTGTTTTATGTTTACAAACCACGAGTTTAGGGCATAAAACCCAACATGAATTCCATCTTATGAAGTTATGTTCTCAGCTCCCCACTCGGTCTCGTCTCCAAAATGGTAATGTTGTGTCAACAACTCGGGTCATTCTAACCCATTCAAATCAAAGAACGAGCCTCCACAGGCAGAGTCCACAACTCACTCAAGATTGAGAATGAGTTGTATGGTCATTCTATGGAATAGCAATCTATTAGTCAATGGTGATACATCTAAAGATTTGTTATTCCTGGTTCGATCTTATACAAACTTATTGTATAAGATACCCTCACTCGCATGTCTCCACACGAACGACTTGGATCAGGTCGTTTGTAACACTTACAAAATGGACCGTATCCATTGTGTTGCCAAGATATGGTATCCAACCTTATCCATATACTAGAGACCCTTTAGGTTATTCCCGGGACATTATCCACTTGTATATCGGGGGTATATCAAATATATACCCAGTATATATACTGTCCCGGTTACATGAAAATAACCTTGGATGTTGAGTTTATTGGATTTTGACAATAAATTCAACAACAATTTGATTGAATATGAAAACATAACTTTATTGAATATAAATTTGTTTTTACATAATTACAAACTACGAGTTTAGGGCAACACACCCAACACTCGGGCCACTCTCACCTATACAAATCAAAGGACGATCCTTTATAGGTAGGAGTTCATAACTCGCTCAGGATTAAGATCGAGTTACCTGGTCATCCTATGAAATATTAATCTAGTTAGTTTATGGTGTTATAACTAAAGATTCATTATTTCACAGTCCGATCTTATATAAACTCATTGTATAGGATACCCCCACTCACATATTTCCACATGAACGACCTGGATAGAGTCGTTTGTAACTATTACAAAGCGGACCATATCCATAGTGTTACCAAGATAAGGTATCCAACCTTATCCATGTACTATAAACCATTTAGGTTATTACTGTAACATTATCCACTTGTATATCAAATATATACTGATGAGTGAATTTTGCATTTAGTAATTTAGAGTGTTTTTGAGTTATTTGACAGTTTTTACAGACATTTTCTTAAGATAGTTTAATTGTTTTCAGTATTTCTTTCTTTTGTAGTACTTGAGTTGAAAAAGAGGAGAAAAATAGCAAATAAATAAGCAAAAGCGAGCCAAATTCCAGTGCATTGGACGCCTAGGCATCGAAAATTGACAAAATGGCAGAATGTTGGGCGCCTAGGCGCCGACCTGCAAAATGTTGAGCCCCTAGGCGCTCAACAGGGCACCTAGGCACTACGAATGTTGAAGCGGTGATTTTACATGCACGCGTTTGGGCGCCTAGGCACTGTCGACAGAATTTTGTTAAATTTCTCACTTTATCCCTAGCAGTAGAGGAGAAAAAATAGAGGGTTTTAAGATGAAAAGTGACTTTTTTTAGAGAGAAAAGTTGGGATTTTGAGAAGATCGGAAGGAACGCGAAGAACGGAGGCTCGAGAGATCACCGGATTTGTTTTCTTTCTCTTATTCTTTATCACTTTTAGCTTCGACTTCCTTCAATGATGTTGATTGAGATTTACTTTTTGGATTCAAGCATGAACTAAATACACTTTTCTAGGGCCTTGATGTAGCCTTTATCAAACTTCATTCTTCCATGTTCTTTGTTTGATTTTCTTTCTAAACTTGTTGGTTGTGAAAACTTTTTCTATTCTTATTGCATTGTTTAGATTTGGTCATTCTTTACATTGATTCCTTGTCATAAATCGAGGTTGAGAAACAAGATTATTGACTGAATTTGAATAGTTCTCCCAAATTAAAGCAAGAGATAGAGATATTCTTGTAAATTTTGTGGCATAGTTTTTGGGTTCTGCGTGCTTAATTATTTGAATTGTTGGAGTAGTCATAGAGATATAGATGCTCTACTTTTCGAAAAAAATCGTTATTGCTTGAGAAAGAATATCGAGTCAATAGGGTAGAATCTGCCAACAACCATTGTTTAGAAAAGTTTCGAAAGTAGTAGGGAGAGTTAAAGGGCGATATCGGTGAAGTCATGCTCTAGAGTTTAATCCACTTGGATTTACTCTTGATTCTTGATAGTTGTGCTATTTTCTTCTGTTATTGAACTAGTTTCTTTTAGGATTACTTAATTTCACCACCATTAAATGTCTGACATTCAAATAAAATTGAAGTGGAGAATTTGATAATTAGTAATCATTCATTCCCTATGGAGCCGATACTTTACTTACTTCTATATTACTTGTGACGATTCGTACACTTGCGAATTCGAACAACATATACACTGTATATTAAATATATACCGTATATTAGTTATATACTATTTCAGTTACATTAAATAACCTTGAATCTTAGTTTATTGGAATACGAGTAATGCAAAGAAATAATAACTCTTTATTGAATAAATAAATAATTTATTCATTAATTACAAATACACGAGCTAAGGGCACCAAACCCAACAACAGCATCATCAATAACCATCATATCGGATGTGAGCCTCCATAAATATGAATTTGGTTTTTTCACTATATCAACCCACACTTGTACAATATTTGGATCGAGAGGGATGTGATACACAAGTACTTATGGATCATTAATGGATCATTAGAAGACAATCTTCCTTCAGCAATTACTTCTCCAGAACTAATCTATTCGAGCAACATGCACTTTCGTGGAGCATTATTGATGGTAATACTCTAATTTTATCAGTATAGAAAATTTCAAAGATTAATAAATTTAAATACTAATTCAATACAAACATACATATAGTGCTAAACATATCGGTGGAGAACCTAAGTTTGCTAATGGAATATGTGTTGATGTCGGTACATTTGCAGTACGATTGGAATTTTGTTTGCTTGATTTGGCCTATATGTACAAAGTATAGAAATAATGGAGTCTGAAAGAATCATTTAAAATAAACAATGTTAAGTAACTTTACCTTATATGCGAGTAGGGAAGATACCAAAGACTTCAACTCAATCATTTCCGATGTCATTCAGTCGCATTGTTCTTGAAGAGATGTAATAGTTTTATCCTTTTGAGTCATAGAGAACAACTTTGATTTTGTCACTCCATGTTTATATCCTGTTACATAACCACAATCAAAATCCAATACTTTACTGATTGCATCATCAACCACATTAGTCTCATTACTCATTCCTTCATGACTCATATTTTGATCTAAGCGCTCCTAACATTACGTTTCAAAACATCCACAAGATTAAAGATAGTAATTAGCTTCCAAAAACTACCATAGAACTCCAACCATTATTCCTAAATAAATATACCCACAAAACACATGGATACAACTAACTAACACACTCAATAATATATCAACTCTATATCTACAAAACCACAAACTCAACAAACTCAACAAAACTACTAATAGTGAACTCCACAAAGAACAAAAGTCATACATCTAGAAAAAATAATGATGGGGTTCATAATAAAAACACCAAGATACAACAAACCTAAAACACCTAATTGAGATGTACTACATATTTACAAAAGTCATTCACAATTAATGATTCCAACAAACTCAACAAAACCACAAGAAGACAACAAACTCAACACTACCACTAATAGAGAACTCCATAAAGAACAAAAGTCATACACTTAAGATAAACATATTGATAGTCTATGGGGGGGTTCATAATAAAAACATCTAGATATAACAAACCAACACCTAATTGAGATATACTACATATTTACAAAAGTCATTCGCAACTAATGATACCAACAAACTCAACACTACCACGTAAGAACAAAAGTCATACATCTAGATAACATAATGATAGTCTATTGGGGGGGGGGGGGTTAAACTCTACCATATGTTAAATTCATATATATACCTTAATCAGTTAAGCTGTGTTCAAATTGTCGAGAAAAAATTTATTTATAGAAAGAATAATGTAAGAAAAACATGATTCATCCTAAGAGTGACTTGTAATTTAACTTTTTTGGAAAATATATGTATGCATGTGTTTATGTTTATTCTCTTAAATTTTACTATAAAAAATGAATTTATGGTTTGGTGTATTTGGGGACAACGAGTTAGGTGGGTTGGGGTTGAGTTGAAACTCTACCCAAATCACTGCAAGAAATATGTGGCTCCTCACTAGTAAGGAGGAATCTTGTCCTTACCACCCTTAAATATTTGACAGCTCATTAATTTAAAAAAAAACTTTTGTTTTTGCATTTCTCTCTGTCATCATATATTTAATGGTGGTAAGAACAAGATTCTTTCTTACTTGTGAGGAGCAAAGTATTTTCCAATCGCTATTCAACTCCCCAAATAACTATTCAATTCCTCTACCTATCTTATGCTTGTTCAAGTGAGTCCCACACTTTTATCTGTTTATCTCCTCTTTCTCATCTCTTTTTTCCTACGCTTCATCCTATCTCTTCTTTTTATTTGTTATTATTTTTTTAATTGCTTCAATTTTGTTTTTGACAAATTAATTGCTTCGATTCACCTCTCTCTCTCCACAAACCCAGTTATAAACATTGAAGTTTTCTAAATTATAATATGAAGATATAAATATATATAATTGTTTTCCATTATAATCATGAATATAAAAACTATACATTTATATGAATTGTATTCCATTTGTAGTTATGTCTTGATATAAAACAATGGTAAAAAAGCTAAACTTATTTAAATTTTAATCTTTGATTTAATACAATTAATTAAATACTTAAATTTAATATGAATCTTTGAGTGAAAAAGTTGTCTATTTTTTCTTTTAATTATTGTTCTCTTTTATCCATGTTTAAACAACAGACGTAGTTATAAGAAAATATATATAATTTTCAACGTGATTTTAAAATAAGAAGAGTATATTATTTTGGATATATATATATAAAATTTCAAGTAACAAAAATATAAATGGTATATTCTATTTTCAAATAAATAATATTTAATTTAACCAAACTATATTAAATAAAGTGTTTAATATTTAAATTAGCCACAATCAAAGTAACAAATATATATCTATGATATTCATTTTGAACCTAGTCATATTAATATGATATAAATATATAGTATTTTATTTTTTAACCTAAAAAATTTAAAATAGTTTAGAGAATTAAAATTACACTCAAGGACAGAAAATAATTAAATATGTATTAAAAAAATATTATTACTTTTTGATTTTTTCAAAAGTCACAAATGAGAATTTTGTATAATTTTAATATACATATTATCTAACAAAAATAACAAAGAATGAAATGCAATGTCATTTTGATAAAATGTTAAACCCAATACTATATATATAAATACATATTCTCTTTTATAGTAGTTAAACAAAATTTTAGGTGTCGTTTGTTTTTCGAGAATGTAGATGACCGGCATCTAGAGATGTCCGAAATTTCAGATGTCCGGAATGTTAGATGTCCGGCATCTTCAGATAACGACGTTTGTTTTGTAGGAATATTTTTAAAGATATCCAAGAATATTTAGATAGCCACGTTTGTTTTGGAGGATTTATTCCTAGGAATGTGTTAAATTTATAGAATGTTCCAAAAATGCCCTCACAAATATTTATATAATTTATAAATTCATCTAATATAATAGATTTATTTGAATTAACTTAATATTTTTATTTTTTATATGTTTTTTTCTACTTCTTTTATTTTATTTTTTATATGTTATTTTGTAGAACAAATTAATTTATTATTAATTTAATATAAGTTTCATTTTTAATTTTAATAGTTTTCCAAAAAGGACAATTACGGTAAAATTTATTTATCCTATCATCACATTATATTTTTTTAAGAAGAAAAATATTAAAAAATGTTGCTTTACAATTATATATATATGATAATAAATATTATTAATAATGTAATTCCTTCACAATATTAAAAATAAATGGGTATATTATATAATTTAATTGTATTTTTTTTACATGTAAATCTAATGTACAAATATACTTAATAGCATAAAGTTATTTATTAAACGATGAGTATATTAATTTATTTTAATTATAAATTAAAAGATAAAAATAAAGAAATTTTTTAGGAAAAATTTTAAAAAATTGATGAAAGAAAATATATGGAGAAAAAATGAAGTGCAAAAATGTAAAAAGTAGATGCACTCAGCACGGAAATCTTGGAAATCCGTGTTTCAAAAGGGACATCTAAAACTCGTAAGATGCCCCCGTATGGGCATCCTAGGATACCCGGACATCTCGAGATATCCGAACATCTTACATTACTGCACGAGAATCTTGGATTCGCACGAAACAAACGGTGCCTTAGGGTATTCATCAAATAATGTAACTTAAAATTCCAATCGAAAAATTTGATGGGAAAAAAACTCTATTAATTATAATGTCAAGTAATATATATATTGTTGGAATCTATATCTAAGTAGGTATAATAACCCCAGCTTCATAACTCTGAGTAAACAACTCTAGACGCAAAACACAAAAATAACTCTATACCTCAAACACAGACCAACTAACTTCAGATTAATTAACTTCCTACATCATATAACTCGATGTTTTATAACAACGTGTTTAACATGAGATCGACAATACTTATCCAATTTTATTTTTCTTTAAAAGACAGTGTTCTAATGTTGTTTTTTTTTTTTTTAATCTTAATCCTATCCATTTCATATAAAATATATGCTTAATAAATCATCAGAGGCACATAAAAATACTTTTTCCAATAATTCTTCGAAACAAAAACTTATCAAAATGAACTGCAACACTTTAAAAATTTATCGGATTTTAAGGTGTAATTTGATAATTGGAATTTTAGGGTAAAAATTGGGTTAAAATTGATATTTTAACCGTAGTTTCTGGTTTTTGCAACCAAAAAGTTTTGCAGTACACTTAGCAGTAGTGGTTCACGTAAGCCATTTTGTTTGAAAGAGTTTTATCATAAATTTTCTTTCTTTTCAGTTTCTTTAAAATTTATATACATAGGTTTAAATTTAATCCTATTTTGTTCCTTTTTTTTCTAAGTACAATCCTATTTTGTTCCTTCATTTTTAACTTTGGTCTATTTTGATCTTTGAATTTGAATTTCTAAAATGTATAATTCAGTCCTTGAGCTCTAGAAGAAGAAGCAAAATAAAAGAAAAAATAAAATACTTTTGTCCAGGAACCTTCATAATGTTTATTTTAACCCTAGAACTTTAAAAAATTAACCACTTTGGTCCTCATTAGATTATTTTTCAACCAAAATTTGCTTTTCAATAGTCATGGTCTGAATACATGCTCACATTAACACACTAGAACTCATACTCAGATCATATTATTAACTATTAAAATAAAAATAAAAATAATACGGATCAAAAGGTTTACTTTTATAAAGTTCAAGTACCAAAACAGATGTTTTAGGACCAAAATAAAATAATATTAAACTTTCATATGTATATTTGGAAAGTAATTAAAAAAGTATATCAATTTTAAAATAATAATTGCAAATATGGTAATTGTTTTTTAAATTTCCAAATCGTTCATATTCTTAAATAATAGTAATTAGTATATTGATTTATTTTATGCATGGTAAATCAATGACAAACTTTACTTAAGATTCAAAAAGATAGAGGTCGGGCGGGCTGTGAAGGCTCGTTTAATAGACAGCAAGCTACGGCTTTGACGAGCAACAAGAACTGTGGCCTTATCAATCTAGAAAGGAAAAAATAAATAAATAAATAAAGAAAAGGAAAAAATATGATGTTTTCAAAAGATTGATATAAGCATATAATGATCCACGATAACTACTGATTCTTCTATTTTATTTTTTCTATATTCGTAATTATTTTTTAGCTGCTATATATATATATATATTTCTGACATATGAAAGTATAAATATTGGTATATGAGAATAATATAGAAAAAAAAGCATGATTCATTATTAGAAAAAGTTTTTTTTAGAAAGAATAATGTAGAAAAAAACGTGATTCTCATAAATTACTTTTTTGTGGTTGATTAATTGTAGCAAAACATACATTTATTATTATATTATTTTTTCTATAAATAACTTTTTATTCTTATTTTTTCTATAAATAACGTTTTTCTTCTCATCAATCATGTTTTTTATATATTATTATTTCCATAAATAACTTTTTCTTCTCATCAATAATGTTTTTTTCTATATTATTCTTTCTATAAATAACTTTTTCTTTTTATCAATCATGTTTTTTCTATATTATTCTCTCTGTAAATAACTTTTTTCTTCTCATCAATCATGTTTTTCCTGTATTTTTTTTTTTGAATGAATGTTTTTCCCGTATTATTCTTTCCATAAACAACTTTTTTTTCCCTCAGGAATCACGTTTTTCCTATATTATTCTTTCTATAAATAACTTTGTCTTCTCATCAATCCTATTTTTTCTATATTATTATTTTTATAAATAACTTTTTATTCTCATGAATCCCGTTTCTTCTGTATTATTCATTATATAAATAATTTTTATTCTCATGAATTACGTTTTTTCTATATTATTCTCATATAATTTAGAAAAACTATTGAAGTGGAGGTGAGTTAAATAATACAAAACAAATGTGGAGATGGGTTAACAATGCGATCTTCGACTTAACTCTAAAAAGTGTCAAATGTTACCCGTTGATAAATTTTCATTTGAAAATTTTTTGAAAACTATTCTTCTTTAGAGAGAATTGAAAAAGCTATTCTTAAATGTGTCAAATGAGCTAGAAAACACATATTTGGTATGGAATTAACATGATTTAAACAAAAACAACATTAGAATTGAGTTTTTTAATCTAGATTTGTAAGTTTTAGTAGAGTTATTTAATAATGGATTTGGTGCATTAATCAAACTAAATTGAGAAACTTTATTTTTATTAAATTAGTGAATTTTTTTTTTTTGTATTTTTCTATTTAAATTTGTGTTTTTATTTTTTTTAGTACAACTAATGTGGAAATGAATTAAACTTCCCATCTCTCGACAAGAAGTAGGATGTCTTAACCTTTGAACAATATTTATATTAGCAATTTTTTTTGGTTTAAATGGATGAGTGAATTAAAATAAATTTGAATAGAAAATAAAAATTACGACACTTCAAAGTTATCAATTTAAATTTATTAAAAAAGAATGGATAGTCCAAATTATAGACATAATTGGACATAAAATTTAAAATTACTTGAAAAACATATATTTTTAAAAATTGCAAAAGTGTATAAAAAGAAAAAAAAATCGTAAGAAAGCCTGGCATGAGGTTTGAACTTTTGTCATGGTTTACTGTTGGGAAATTTAGGGGGTGTTTAAATATCATGGAGGAAATGTCTGTATAGAAATTCTGTTTTTTTTTTTAATAATTTAAACGTTTCTTTAACAACAAAATTTTCCTTATAAAAAAAATTACAAAAACGAAATACATCTTTTTTCAATTTTTTAAAGAAAAGATAATTATTTGTTCACACAGATAATTTTTTTAGGAAAAAATAAAATACAAACAATTTGTATTAGTAATTTAATTATTTTTTTAACCAAAACATGGGGATAAATAATATCAATTTAAATTGTACATTTTCTTTAGAAAACATATTCAAAATCAAATTTAAGCCTCTTGGAATTTTGAGTTTTATCCTCAAGAATCCAAGAATGTTTCCATTACAAATGAATCGATCATAATAGAAATAAAGACAAAGGAATAAACAAAATAAAATAAACAAAGAAAACATATCCTAATGCATGAACATCTCATATTAAATTTGTAATTAGGTCATGACAAAAGCAAGATATGGCAAAATAAATCAACGTATTTTTAGTTTTTATTCGATTTTATTCGATGAGAAAGTGAAAAGTTACCGTTTTTAAAACACCCTAATTTTGCCCGTGAAATACCAATCAAAAGTTGAAAGAGATATTAGGATGAAAATAGTGATAGAGTCGAATGGCAGGGAAAATCAAGAAAAAGTAAATAGGGAGGAAAAAAAAGAAAAGAAAGAAGAAAAAAGTAATAAAAGGTTGTCGGATGGAAGAAACAGTTGTGGGAAAAAATCAAAAAATAACCCACAAGAAAAAAAAATTAATGAGAGCAAATAAATAATAATAATAATAATAAAAAGTCCAGAATAATGCAAAACTTTTGCGGTCATTAATAATAAACAACTCCCAATAAAAACTATTAATAATCAACAATATTTTCGGTCATTAATAAAAGCAAATAAGTGAAAACAATTTAAATTGCCAATTTACCCCGTGTTTAGCATTCATATATATATATTTTGAAAGTCACGTCTGTCGCTACTCCATTTAACAACTCAAAAGCCACGTCAAATTTCGTCAGGTTTTTGAAAGAGACGGTGTGAATACGTTTCCAAAATTTTATAGAGCGAAGACCACCGGCACAAACTAAAATTTCCAATGGAAAGTTAAACATAAACAAACAATAGACAACTACTTTTAAGATTTGTTGAGGTACATGGGCTAAATCTAGATATTTGAAAGTACAGACACTCAAATAGAATAAGTTCTAAAGTACAAGGATAAAAATGGTATTTTAGCCTAATTTTTGTCCTCTTGGTGAGGGTTTAAGCAGGGGTATTCACGATTCGGTTTGGTTCGGTTTTAGAGTCAAATCGAAACCGAAACTTGAAAAGAAGAAAGTTTCAAACCACACCGAAATTTGGTTCGGTTCGGTTCGGTTTAGTCGGTTTCTGGGCTAGAAAAGCGGCGTATATTTCAAGTGCACTTTTTTCTTGTTTTCACCGAAGTCTGACTTGTGCATCAAAGGGGTCGGAGTTGGTGGCTGGCAACGACGGAGTTGGTAGATGACAGAGACGAGGTCGGAGTTGATGGTCGGCAGCGGCGGAGTTGGCAGATGGTAGTGGCGAGGTTGGAGCGGTGATTGGTAGCAACCGTGGTGGTCGCAGCACAGTCATGAAGGTAATAAGGGAGAAATTAGAAGGAAGAAAGAAAAGGCAGGGAAATTGGAGAAGGAAGAAACCAAATGGGGAGGGAAATGGAAGAAAAAAAGAATGAAAAATGATTGAAGAAAGTGAATAAAAAAATTTTGAAAAAAAAAATTAATATAAAGCTGCAAGCCAGCAACCATTAAATCAAAGGCTGCATGCAAGGTGGCAGCTGTCTTGAGGGATTCGAGGTGGCATTGGCACTTGTGTCATGCCTTTAAATGTTGTATAATATAAATAATAATAATAATATCTATATATAATTATATATTCGGTTCGGTTTTAATATCGGTTTTCGACTCTTGAAACTGAAACCGAACTGAAATTTCGGTTTGACTATTTTATTAAACCGAACCGAACCGCAAACCTGTAAAAACTGAAAATTCAGTTCGGTTTTCGGTTCGATTTTTCGGTTTCATCGATTTTATCGGTTTGGTTGTGCACCCCTAGGTTTAAGCATCTAATCCTACTATAGTTGTTGCCAACAGAGGTTCTAAGATATTCAAAGTAAAATATTTATTAACTGCAGTCCTATCAAAACGTTGATATACGGATATAATGATCAACAATAATCACTATTTCTTCAATTTTAATTTGCCAATCATACCCAGCTTAGCTCAACCATTCATTGATCTTCTTCCTTTCCTAAAGGTTGGAGGTTCATTCCCTCACCTATATTTGTTGTATTAAAAATAATTCTTATATTTTAAATTTTCTACATTCGTAAAAGTTTTCTATTAGGTGCTATTTTTTTAATATTACATATCTAAATTATACTACATTTGTGGTTGTTTCGTTGATGCTGAAATTTGGTCATTTGGAATCTACCAAATTTGCACCAATCTAATCTTCTAGAATGAAAGGAATCGATGAACCCTGCAAAATACAAAGGTTACACACCAGTGTGGTGCCAGCCACACACATTTCGATGCTTAAGTCAGAATTGGAGTTTTATGAAAAGCGTAGCAAATAGTAGAGTTTTGTGGCATACCTCGATTATGATTATTTTCTTTTCGAGCCTTTTAATTCTTTAAATTTAAATAAAGGGAATTCAAAGGATAGAAAATAGGGTTTTTCCTATCCATAACACAACTCCATATACCACTTTTGCTCCCATTTTGAAGTTAATGTTATAAATTTAACATCTAGGATGACATACATGTAATGATGAGATGTGTTCAATTGTTTTAATTACCAAACCACATAAAGTTATATGAAACAGACACATTTATTGTATCTTAGCTTGGAGGCATTCAATGTTCTCCTATTCAACACATTTGTTGTAAAAAAACATGATATATGATTTAGTAGTGTGTAATTTGTGTACCCAACTAGCTGAGAGGCAATAATTTATGTATAAATAGTCAGTTTGAGTTTGAGGTTTGAAGCACAGCAAAGAGTGAAAAGTTAGCAAGAAAGAGAGAAATGGCCTTGCTCCCAAAGTACGTGGGTTTGAGATCTTTGGCAGATGACTTATATTTGAGGTTCGTAAAAGAAGATGTTCAAATTCATGGATATGTGAAGTATGACTCACATGATGTGGTAACACCTTACACAAAGTATGAAGTGGAGCCTGCAAAAGTTGGGAAAAGGTATGTGAATATAAGGTGTTGTTACAGCAACAAATATTGGGTTCGCCCTTCCATGAATTCTCGGTACGTGGTTGCAGCAGCTGATGAGCCAAATGAAGATGAATCCAATTGGTCATGTACGTTGTTTGAACCCATCCATGATTCTGGCAATCAAGCATACCGAATTAAGCATGTCCAACTTGGGTTCAACACATGTAGTTCGAGGGATGGTTCAATTCATAATGAATGCTTATTCATCATGACATCTTCAGCTCCACCCCGTAACTTTGGTGACCTTCATATTGTTATGGATTGGGAATCATTCTTTATTTTTCCCAAACACGTTGCATTCAAAGGTGGTAATCGAGGCAAGTTCCTTAAAGCAATATGGCTTCAAAGACACGAGTATCAAGAATTTTCTGCGAATGACATGGCAGACCCAGCAGTAGGAAATGAGGTTTCATTCACAAGGCATGGGGATGTTCGTATTAAGTCGAACCACTTTGGTAAATTTTGGAGACTCAGTCCTAATTGGATTTGGGCAGATTCCACTGACCCCACTGCAAATAACAAACATACCTTATTTAAGCCTGTGAAAGTCGCTAACAATATAGTGGCACTTCGCAACTTAGGTAACAATCATTTTTGCATAGGGCTCACAACGGAAGGCAAGACAGATTGCCTTAATGCTTGGGTTTCCACCATAACTAATGAGGCACGCATGGAGATACATGAGCTTGTTCTTTCAAGAAGCATCTATAACGTAGATTTTCATCTTTTCGATGCACGAATATATGGCGAAAATATCATCGCCATGGCCAACGGCAATGCTGTTAATAATACCAATGAACCGAACACAATAACTATTAGGTTCTCCTATACCAATAGGGTGACTAATACATGGTCTTCCACTCTTTCAGCCAAGCTTGGCGTGAAGGCAACCTTCAGAGCTGGTATTCCAGTGATTGCACAGGGCCGAGTCACCATTTCTGCAGAGTTTTCAGGAGAATACACTTGGGGAGAAACTCGAGAGACAACAGATGAGATAGAGACTACACACACCGTAGTTGTGCCACCAATGACTAAGATGACTGTCAGTCTATTAGCAACACAAGGTTACTGTGATGTCCCCTTCTCGTATTATCAACGTGACGTTCTTATGAATGGGGAAACAGTGATTGAATTATATGAAGATGGTCTGTACACTGGGGCCAATTGCTACAACTTCAAGTATGAGGCCAAAGATGAACCACTTTAAGCTGATGTTGTTTGGGTCGATTCCACTTATGTTCCTAGTTATAATCTTTAAATAAGGCTACTAGCCATCATAAATAAATTTGGTCGACCCAAGATATATCTTATGTAATCTATATGTGTTCTCTTCACTGTTGTGATCACTATTGCCTTGTTTTATGTCTTTTAAGTACAATTTTATATCTCTAATCTATAATATATATAAAGTTACAACTTTGAAAAAGTATTTTTAATAACTTTAATGATTTTAAACTTATGAACATGGGAGCTTGTATATAAAAAGTTTTTGCTTATTTATCTCTACAAATTTATGATTTTACATTTGGTTGGAATTACTAATGGCTGAAGGAGAGCTCCGGGCCACGCCAGGGAGGGCCTCATTGACGAGGATCCCCTTGCAATGCTCGGACTCCTTGATGGCTCAGAAGTGTACGATATATCGATATAGAACACTAGAGGGGGGTTAATAGGGTTGCGTACCAACTTTAAGATTTTAAAAAAATAATTTTAAGAATAACAAAAATCAAACAAAATTTAAATGCACATATTAAAGAGTAGAGAGGGAGATGACGTCAGGAATTTTTATAGTGGTTCGGAAATCTCTACTCCACTCCCCAAGACTCCTTCTTGGGTATTTTACTGTGTCGGCTCTCTTACGGGTGAGAACCAAACCAATCGACCCTCTTTTTTATCATAGGCTAAAGAGAAACAAACCAATCGACTCTCTTTTTTATCATAGGCTAAAGAGAAACCCACGATCATTTTTACTGGTTCAGGATCCAACCAATTGTGTTTTCTCATAACCCAAGGTGTACCCACACACTACAACAAATATCACATACAATAGCGTCGAAAAAAACTTCATCATAGATGGTAATAGTGTTTTTAGACGCGATCGTAGGCGATGCGAGACTTTCCATAATCGTTTTTTTTGGCATGCTATACTCAACGTTATAGAAAGTTCACTTATAATTAATTGCATGTATGCAATGTTATAAATTCTATCCATAGCGTTGATGAAAATACTATTTTAAACTTTATATAGCTTTAAAAAATGTTATGGAAGACCTTTTATAGCTTGTCACGTACGCTATAGTTGATATTCCATAGCATTTTATGTAGCATCATTTTAACGCTATTATAAAGATTTCATAGCGTTTTTTCAGACGTTGTGGTAGTCGATGTTAGGGAAAATACCTTACTTTTTATAGCGTTTTTTTTAGTCATGCTAAACACTATTAAATATTACATAATTATGCCATTATTAACCTTTAATAGCAGTCATAAAGTGCTATGACAAACTTTTATTAACTTTGCAAAAATATTATAGAAATGTTTTCATAGCGTTTTTTTTTTTTTTTTTTTACATTTATAGCATTTTTCAAATAGTATCACATATTATTATAGCATTATTCCCACCACAATTTGAGATAGTTTTCGTAGTTAAGCATGAAAGGAAGTTAATTTCATATTCACACCTACAAAGTATTAGAAATTTTTAAGTACATAAATACAAAATCTTCAATTTCAAGCACACATCAAATTAAGTAGATATATATAATCTAAAAAAAGTTCATATAAGTCTTAGAATGTTCTATACATATTATATTAAGTCTAGAGTCGTCCCAAGTTATATATGAAGCTAAATAAGGTACCTGAATCTAAGACATTTGAAGAAGTTCCCTGTTCTCAAAAGCTTGATAGATAATAAGAAACATGGTCCAAAAATAGTGCAAAGGAGTGTCAGTATCTCCACCTATAAAAAAACAAAAATAATATATATTTGTAAGATCGAACTTTATTTTTGCTACTAGATAAAAAAACGTAATCAAACTCAAAAATAGAAATTTACTTACATATTTATATTTTTACTTTATCAGCAGGTCAAACAATCATAGTACCCACTAGCGGATTATTCCCCAGTGGAAGTGATTTATCGCTTGGTTCAGTTTTCCTTTTGAAATTTAAAACACAGAAAAGTAAAGAACAGGGGAATTGGGTGCCTGGACATGAATTGGCCCCTGATTCCTTGGTGACGTCGGCCGAGTCTTGATCCAGAGAGGTGGCACATTGATCAGAAAATTTCCCTGACAAAGACATTGTCACTAAAATCGGGCAGGGCTAAATATTCCTTGACTAGTTCTGCCAACTCAATGACTTGCACTTGCTCGAATTGGAATCCTGCCAATTCCAAGTTCTCATCGTGCTGAATTTCTCGCACTGGGATAGGGTCCAACACCTTTGAAGAATCTTTTCTTCACGTTAACCCAAACAATACCTCCACTCGATCTTCCTTACTATGACTCCGGCGAGAATCTGGTTGGTGGAAACCAAAAGGGATTGAGAGCTGGAGAGAAATTTTGAGAGTTCTATAACTTTCTTCCGTAGGTGAAGCAACCAAACTGGCAAAATTAGTTTCTGCCAGTTTAACGAAGAGTGACGTGGGGAGTTACCCCACATCATCACTTCCCACTCCCCTGCAATTTTGCAAGACGAGTTTTAATTAAATATAAAATTAATTAAATATAAAATTAATTAATAATAAATAATTAATAATTTAATTATTAATAATCAATTAATTTAATTAATAATTATTAATCTAATTAATAATTAATTAATTAAGTATAAATATTGATTAAATAAATAATTAGCCATTAATTATTTAACTTTTAATTAAATATCACATATTTAATTAAAACCAATATATTTAATCATATTCAAATGCACATTTGTTGTATAACCTATAGATTTAATGTACATCATACGTACATCAATTTTAACCTATAGTTTTAATATGAATCTAATTCATAATTATTATATGAATTTTATTCAAATATTTCTCTCATAATATATAATATTAATTTCGAATCTTTACCCAAAATTAATATATATATTTATATATGTATCAATACACATTATATACATTCCCTATTTTCAACAAAATCTTGATCCTCGTTTTACATGTTCTGAGCTACGAAGGAGATCTAATAGACGTACATATTAGAAGCTCCAACGATACGAGGTTAATTGATTTAAATCATTAACCAAATTAACCAACATTCGTTGACTGCAAATCATTCCACTAAAGATCCGCAACTGCACTCTTCTGCAGAATATTTTGTGTCCATGGAAATTGACCATTAACGGCAAGTCAATCATTCACGAGTGTTCGTAACTTCAGCTAGGTCAAATTACCGTTTTACCCACCTGAGTTACATCTTGCACCTTAAATATCATTGCTCCTCTAATGAACAACATATTTATGATCCGACCATTAAACAGAAGTCTCTTTCGGGCCAGTGAGAGGTTGGGGCCCCTTGTTCAAGTTTTGGAGTCAGCATTTAAGGGAACACTCATCTACTTATCCTAAAGTCGGGAATGAGTGAATTTCATCTTGCGTAGTTATGTTCTCAGCTCCCCACTCGGTCTCGTCTCCAAAATGGTAGGATGATTGAGTCGGCAACTCGAGTCACTTTCACCCATACAAATCAAAAAACGATCCCTTATAGGTCGAAGTCCATAACTCGCTCAGGATTAAGATCAAGTTATCTGGTTATCCAATGAAATATTAATCTAGTTATTTTGTGTGTTATAACTAAAGATTAATTATTTCGCGGTTCGATCTTATACAAACTCATTGTATAGGATACCATCACTCACATGTCTCCACATGAACGACCTGTATAGAGTCATTTTGTAACTATTACAAAGCGGGTCGTATCTATAGTGTTACCAGGATAAAGTACCGAATCTTATCCATGTACTATAGATCATTTAAGTTATTACTGAAACACTATCCACTTGTGTATCAAATATATACACTGTATATTTAATATATCGTATATTAGTTATATACTGTTCCAGATATATTAAATAACCTTGGATCTTAGTTTATTAGAATACGAGTAATGCAAAGAAATAATAACTCTTTATTGAATAAATAAATTAATTGTTCATTAATTACAAATACACGAGGTAAGGGCACCAAACCCAACAACAACATCATCAATAACCATCCTATCGGAGATGTGGGCCTCCATAAATATGAATTTGGTTTTTTTCTTGTATCAACCCACACTTGTACAATATTTGGATCGAGAGGGATGTGATGCACAAGTACTGATGGATCATTAGAAGACCATCTTCCTTCAACAATTACTTCTCCAGAACCAATCTATTCGAGCAACATACAGTTTCGTGGGGCATTATTGATGGTTACACTCTAATTTCACCAGTAAAGAAAATTTCAAACAGTAATAGATTTAAATACTAATTAACTACAAACTTAAATATACTGCTAAACATACCGGTGAAGAACCTAAGTTTGCTGATGGAATATGTGCTGATGTCGGTACATTTGCAATGTGATTGGAATTTTGTTCGTTTGACTTGGCCTATATGTACAAAGTATAGAAATGATGAAGTCTGAAAGAATCATTTAAAATAAACAATGTTAAGTAACTTTACCTTACTTGCGAGTAGGAAAGACACCAAAGACTTCAACTCAATCATTTTCGATGTCATTCGGTCACATTGTTTTTGAAGATATGTAATAGTTTTATCATTTGAATCATAGAACAACTTTGATTTGTCACTCTATGTCCATATCCTCTTACATAACCACTAGGGTTGTAAGTAACCGAACCGACCCGAGAATCCGAACCAAATGTATTCGTGTCGGGTCGGGTCGGGTCAGTTTTGATAAATATCGGTTCGAGTCGGTTTGACCCAACTAAACCGAGTCCCATATCGTTACCTTACCCTAGCCCTACATGCTTTTTCGTCTGCATTCTCGATGGACAAGGCGGTGGCACAAGAAGACGATTCATGAACATCGGCATACGACAAAACTCACGGCGGAATCTCAGGCGACACTCGACGGAACCCACGGCGGAACATGGCACGCGATGTAACCCACGACGAAACCTCAAGTGGCACGAAGAATCCATGGTGAAACTTGAGGCAGTAATCGATGGAACCCACGGCGAGCAGTGGCGGAAGGAAAGGAAAGAAACCCAATGGCTGCCCCAAAAATCCCAGTTTCTCTCTCCCAAAATCTCATTCAATTCGATCTTCTCCCCTTCAATTTCCATGGTAAATCTCTCTCTCCCAATCAATTTCAATTTCTCCCTCCCATTTAATTTCAATTTCAATTTTAAATCTCTCAATTTCGTGAACGAAAGTATCCCATTTCTCTCCATTTGAGAACGAAGGTTTCGAGATGGAAAGAAACAAAATTTAATCCCGTTGAATTTCAATTTTATATAATTTAAATTTGGACACTAATCCCATCTCGATTTCGGGGGAAAAAAGAAAATCGACCTGACCCGGCTTGTAACCGACCTACCGTGAAACCGACTAACTTAGGGTCGGTTCGGTTTCGTTATGAAACCGACCCGACCCGAGTAATTTACACCCCTAATAACCACAATCAAGACCCAATACTTTACTGATTGCATCATCAACCACATTAGTCTCATTACTCATCCTGCGCTCCTAACATTACGTTTCAAAACATCCACAAGATTAAAGATATTAATTAGCTTTCAAAAACTACCATAGAACTCCAACCATTATTCTTAAATGAATATACAAAACACATGGATACAACTAACTAACACACTTAATAATATATCACTCTATATCTACAAAACCACAAACTCAACAAACTCAACAAAACCACTAATTGAGAACTCCACAAAGAACAAAAGTCATACACCTAGAAATAATAATGATCGTCTGGGGGAGGGGTTCATAGTAAAAACATCGAGATACAACAAACCTAAGACATCTAACTGAGATGTACTGTTGGAAGCGTGTGATGGACACTTGCTAATTTAGAATCAACAAAACTCGTTTGAGAATAAACAACTTCACTTGTATTGAAAAATTTCTCACAAAATACACATTTGGTTCACAAACTCTCTCAAACTCTCTTGTTTTTCTTCTCCACACACTTGCTTGAAATACAACAAGAGATCATCCTATTTATAGGACTCCATGGAAGAATCTAGATCCATAAACTCCATTCTATGAATCTATACATACATGAACACACAATTAACTTATCTAAATACATGAATGTACTAGTTCATGTACATGTATCATGTACCTAGGAATGTATATGCATAATGTATCTAGAATAATACATGTTTAATTTTCAACATCCGCCCTTAAACATGTCTTCCTCGTAACTCCAAGTAAATTCCTCAACTTGTTAAAGACGTTAACTTTGAGTGGCTTTCTGAAGATATCCGCAATTTGATCTTCAGTTTTCACATAATCAACTTGAATCTCTTTTCTTGAAATGCATTCTCTGATGAAGTGAAATCTCGTATCAATGTGCTTATTTCGACCGTGGAACACTGGATTCTTTGCTAGAGAATTGCTGACTTATTGTCTACATGGATCATAGTTGCATCTTCTTGTACAATTCCAATTGCCTTCAACAAATTTCTCAACCAAACTGCATGACACACACTTGATGATGCAGCAATATATTCTGCCTCACAAGTAGATAGTGTAACAATAGCCTGCTTTTTAGAACACCATGTAAAAGCAGTATTGCCAATAAAGAACACAAACCCACTTGTGCTTTTCCGATCATTAAGATCTCCAGCCCAATCACTATCACAATAGCCTTCAAGTTTGAATTCGCCAGATGATGAATAGAATAAACCATAATCCAGCGCCCCTTTGAGATAACGAAGGATTCTCTTTGCTACTTTTAAATGAGTAGTTGTAGGAGATTCCATAAACCGACTCACCAATCCAACATTGAACAGAATATCAGGTCTTATGCATGTCAGATATCTCAAGCTCCCAATTAAGCTTTTAAAATATAAAGGATCAACAACATCTCCATCTTCATATTTTGACAATTTCATTCCAGTTTCGATCGGAGTAGCAACTGGTTTCGAATTGAACATCTTGAATTTCTCAAGAATTTCTATAGTGTATCGTTCTTAAGAGATAAAAATTCCTTCCTCCGATTGATTCATCTCAATGCCATATACCAATGTCTGTCATCTCGAATTCTTGAATCATTGCCTTCTTAAATTCGTCAAACATGTTTGGACAATTTCCTATAAAAATCAAGTCATCAACATATAGACAAACCAACAAAATATCTCTATGATCGTTAGTCTTTGTATAAAAAGAATGTTCATGTGGGCATCTTAAATACCCATTGTCATGGAAATATTTGTCAATTCTGCTATTCTACATCCTTGGAGCCTGTTTCAACCCATACAGTGCCTTCTTAAACTTTAGAACTTTATCCTCTTGTCCTTTCACCACATAACCAAGAGGTTGTTCTAAATATACTTCTTCAAGATATCCATTCAGAAAAGCCGATTTGACATCCATCTGAAAAATCTTCCATCTATTTTGAGCCGCAAGTGCAATCAACAATCTTATAGTCTCCAAGCGAGCAACAGGAGCAAATACTTCATCGTAATCAACATCTTTTCTCTGAGAGTAGCCTTTCGCAACTAATCTCGATTTATGTCTTTCCACTTCTCCTCTTTCGTTTCTCTTTGTCTTGTACACCCATTTGACACCTACTGCTTTCTTTCCCTTTGGAAGATTTGAAAGCTCCCATGTGTCGTTCTTCTTTATAGCCTTTATCTCGTCATGCATTGCGGTCTTCCATTTTTCATCTTGTACAGCTTCTTCAAAATTTAAAGGTTCACTGTCTCCAAATAGACAAAAGAGAGTTAGATCATTAAGACCTTCATTTAACTCTTCAGTTTCATCATATATGTCCCGCAAACTTCTCATGCGATGATTCCCTTCACTTGAAATTGATGTAGATGATGAAGGCCTGGTTTGTACTGGCGTGACTGGTGATGAAGGCGGTGTTGATGGATAAGCAATATCACCAGTTTCATCATTATCTTCTGGAAAAAATAGGTACTTGTAGTCTTTTGGTTTATCACTCCAATTCCATACAGCTTCTTCATCAAACACGACATCTCTGCTTGCCACCATCTTCTCTGTAGCAGGATTATAAAGCTTGTAGCCTTTGGAGCTTGCATCGTAGCCAACAAAAATATGTTTCTCACTTTTATCATCGAGCTTACTGCGCTTCTGATCTGGTACATGGGCATAGACAATACTCCCAAAAACTCTCAAATGAGAAATAGATGGCTTTCTTCCGGTCCATGATTCTTGCGGAGTTTTATTCCACACACTTCTAGTGGGAGAACAATTGGACAAATAAACAGCACATTCAATAGCTTGTGCCCAAAACTATTTTGGCATCTTCTTACTCTTCAACATGCTCCGAGCCATGTTAAGTATAGTTCTATTCTTCCTCTCGACAACACCATTTTATTGTGGAGTCCATGGAACTGTCATAGGCCGACGAATTTCATTTTCTGCACAAAAATCTTTGAATTCATTCGAAGTGAATTCTCCTCCCCTGTCAGATCTCAAAACTTTTATATAAAAACCACTTTCTTTTTCAACAAAAGCTTTGAATCTCTTGAACATGCCAAATACTTCTGATTTCTCCTTGACAAAATAAACCCAAGTTTTTCGGCTGAAATCATCAATGAATAATAAGAAATAATTATTCTTATCGAAAGAACTTGGCTTGATAGGACCACAAAGATCAGTGTGAACAAGCTCTAGCGGTCTCTTTGCTCTCGAAGAAGATTCTTGTGGAAAACTCTTTCTTGATTGCTTGCCAAACAGACATCTTTCACAAAATTGATCTGGATGCTTGACATATGACAATTCTTTCACCATGCCATTCCTGGCTAATAATCTCAAGCCATCAAAGTTCAAATGCCCAAGTTTTAAGTGTCAAATCTATGATGAATCTTTCAAACACGACTTCAAACATTTTGTAACATCAGTTTGAATGTTTAATGGAAACATTTTATTCTTCGTCATTTGGACTTTAGCAATCATATTGTCACGATGATCCCATATTGAAATACATCTTTCATCAAAATATTGTAGCCTTTCTCCAAGAGTTGTCCCAAACTCAAAATATTATTCTTCATATTTGGCACATAATAGACATTAGAGATAAACTCATGCTTCCCGTTTTTCAAATTGATCAAAATCTTACCTTTTCCTTTTACAGGAATTTTTGTAGCATCACCAAATATGATATTGCCACCAACAGATTCATCCAATTTCACGAACATGAATTTACTTATGCACATGTGGTTGTTTGCACCACTATCAAGATACCACGAACTGTTCTCACATGTTTCTTCATCTCTGCATGCTAAAAGCAATGATGGCTCACTACTTTTAACATCTTCTTCACCGTAATTGACATTTTCTTCTACTTTATTTCTGCACTCCCAAGAATAATGATCGAATTTATGACAATTATAACATTCAACTCGGCTTTTGTCATACCTCCTGTCATCATTTGACTTTCCTCCATACGACCTCGAACAATTTTGTCTGCCACGACCTCTTGACAAATTGGAGTTGAAATTACTCCCATCAAACTTTCTTTGACCAAAGTTTCCTCGACCACGACCTCTGAAGTCACCATGTCCACGACTTCTACCACGACCATGACCTCGATAACCTCTTTCTTGGCTATCTTCTTTATCTTTCAACTGCAATTTTAATTGAAAGAGTTGTTCGATTATCTGTTTGCTCTTCTTGAAAAGCTTCTCTTCATGGGCTTGCAAAGTACCCATAAGTTGATCAACTGACACTGTACTCAAATCCTTTGATTCTTCAATTGCTACAACGATGAAATTAAATTTTTCATCCAATGAGCGAAGTATCTTTTCAACTACTTGCTCATCATTTATCGTCTCACCATACCTCTTCATTTCATTTACCACGGCTAGCAACCTTGAAGTATAATCTGAAATTGATTCAGACTCCGTCATATGTAATGCTTCATAATCACCTCTCAATTTTTGAAGTCGGACCTTCTTGACCAGATCAACTCCTTTATAAGTATTCTCCAAAATTTGTCATGCTTGCATTGCGGTGGTTGCTCTAGAAATATTCTCAAAATTTGTATCATCAATGGCTTGATGAATAATGGTGAGAGACTTTTGGTCTTTCTTTCTGGTATTTTGCAAAGTCTCTCATTAAGCTTGATTCAAAACCACATCCTCTGCTGGTTCTTCATAGTCTCTATCAACAATCTCCCATACATCTTGTGAACCAAGTAAAGCCTTCATATGAATACACCAACTGCTATAATTTTCTTTGGTAAGACGAGACACTTGGAATGGAACCAAATTGTTGTTTGCCATTTGCAAAAAACAACTCTTTTCAAACTCAGGCTCTGATACCACTTTATTGGAAGCGTGTGATGGACACTTGCTAATTTAGAATCAACAAGACTCGTTTGAGAATAAACAACTACACTTGTATTGAAAAATTTCTCACAAAATACACACTTGGTTCACAAACTCTCTCAAACTCTCTTGTTTTTCTACTCCACACACTTGCTTGAAATACAACAAGAGATCATCCTATTTATAGGACTCCATGGAATAATCTAGATCCATAAACTCCATCCTATGAATCTATACATACATGAACACACAATTAACTTATCTAAATACATGAATGTACTAGTTCATGTACATGTATCATGTACCTAGGAATGTATATGCATAATGTATCTAGAATAATACATGTTTAATTTTCAACATGTACTACATATTCACAAAAGCCATTCACAACTAATGATACCAACAAACTCAACACTACCACTAATAGAGAACTCCACAAAGAACAAAAGTTATACACTTAAGATAACATAATGATAGTCTATGGGGGGTTCATAATAAAAACACCTAGATACAACAAACCAACACCTAATTGAGATGTACTACATATTCACAAAAGTCATTCGCAACTAATGATATCAACAAACTCAACACTACCACGAATAGAGAACTCTACAAAGAACAAAAGTCATACATCTAGATAACATAATGATAATCTACGGAGGGGTTCATAATAAAAACACAGATACAACAAACCTAAAACAAAGAAGGTATTGATCTCTATCAATTACTTATAATTTGCTCTTTTTAACCTGGGATTACAACTTACTAGCAAATGCTATTACTACCCATTTTTTCGATTTATCTTCCCCCACTGTTTGTCCTTTTATCACAACTTTATATCCACCTTTATTACCTTTCCAACATTACTAACATTAACGAGCATTTTTCTTAAGGCGTTCATGATTTGGATGTAAGATACTCTTCGAAATTTTTAACTTTCTATTTTTTGTATGCTAGAACTTCTTGTCTAGTTCTTAAAAGGGTTAGCAATAGAGACAAACAAGAAGTTAAATAGTAAATTGTGTACGTATTGGTGTTGTATAAATTTAGTGAGATTTGATTCATTTGATACGCTAAATTTCCACTTTGTTAGAAATTTGATGAAATATTATTTCTTTACCTTCTGGATTTACATCTTTAGATGATTTTTGAAGCACATAGTGTGTAGTTGGGTTTTAGAAGATTTACAGCTTTTTTGGCCTTTGGTTGATTTCATCGCTTTATTGTGTTTACTTACTATGAATTTTTATTTATTTTCTTAGATCTAGCAAATAAGTGTTGGTGAGAAGTTAAGATGGAAGCATTCAGTTTGTAATATCCATTTTGACAAAGTTTATTGTTGTATTTTATGCTCTATGATGCTTTAATTTATGAATTTGGGTGATTTTTGTTATTTGCTAACTTTATCTTGTTGAAATTACTTATTGAATATTGTATAGTTCAATACATATTTTGTCTTTTAGATTTATGTACTTTATGTAGCTTCATATATATTTAGTTGGAACAATTATGAACTTATACTAGATATATGTATTCAAACATTCTAAAAGATATGAATTTTTTTTTGAAATTATATATTTACTTAATTTGATGTTTGCTTCAAATTGAAGATTTTATATTATATGTACTTTAAATTTTTTAATATTTTATAGGTGTGAATATGAAATTATATTATTTCAGGCTTAACTATGTAAAGTATCTCAAATTGTGGTTTGAACAATGCTATAAGAATCTCTAATACTATTTGAAAAATGCTATATAAATGTAACAAAAAATTCAGCTAAAAAAATATATATATATGAAAACTTTTCTATAGCATTTTATAGTTGCCATTAAAGGTTTATAATAACATAATCATGTAAGTTTTAATAGCATTTAACATATATGTAAAACAATGTTATAAAAACTTTGCCACTTTCCATAACATTGGCTACCACGACGTATGGAAAAATGCTACACAATCTTTATAATAACGTTTATTAGATGTTATGTACAATGTTATAGAATGTCTGCAATAGCATTAAATTTAAGCTATAAAAGGTTTTTCATAGCGTTTTTTTTAAGTTATAAAAGAGCTTCCATAGCGTTTTTTTAAAGCTATAAACAAACTTTTATAGCATTTTTTTAAGCTATAAAAAGTTTATTATAGCGCTTTTGACAACGGTATGGAAAGATTCTATAACATTAAAATTATGCAATCAAAAGCGGACTTTCTATAACATTTGGCATAACATAAAATAAAAAAA
This sequence comes from Momordica charantia, assembly GCF_013281855.1. Classification (NCBI taxonomy): domain Eukaryota; kingdom Viridiplantae; phylum Streptophyta; class Magnoliopsida; order Cucurbitales; family Cucurbitaceae; genus Momordica; species Momordica charantia. Next base: position 9,024,266 of record NW_028275157.1, on the reverse strand, counting down.
CGCACATCGTCTACCACCGCGTCTCAAAAACACTATGGAAAGTCTAGAATAACATTTTTTTAACGCTATCGTATGTGATTTTTGTGGTAGTGATAGAACTCCAACCATTATTCATAAATAAATATATCCACAAAACACATTCAATAATATATATCAACTCTATATCTACAACAAAAGTCATACACCTAGAAAAAATAATGATAGCTAGTCTATGTGGGGGTTCATAATAAAAAGACCTAGATACAACAAACCTAAAACACCCAATTAAGATGTACATAACTAATGATACCAACAAACTCAACAAAATCACAATAAGACAACATATTCAACACTACCACTAATCTAGAACTCCACAAAGAACAAAAGAGCGAGCTTCTTCCCCCAAATATTTTCCTTTTAAGGTTTGTGTAAGGAGAGACATAGGCTTTGATATTATTCTCAATCCTTGTTTTGCCAGCAGGGTCTAGTTAAAAAGCTCAAGATCTCTGAAGCCCATACCTCCCTTGAATTTTTTGAATTATCTCATGTCTGTCTCTCTCCCAAAACTGTTAAAAGACCTAATTTTATAAGGCAAACAATCACGATAGCCTCATGGCACCATAAGTGAGCGCCAAGCGCCATGACACTGCATATAAAAAAGACGAGCAGAAGAGAAGTTCAGAGCACGGCGGCACATAGGGCAGCATCTAGGCACTGGTCTCTCAAGCCAAAATTTCCACTTTCTATTTTTTTTCTATGGCAGGTGTCCCGACACATTTTTGGGTGCCTTGGTGCTGTTCTCTTGGATACTTTGGCTCCAACAAGTGTCGTAATGTCTTCTTACTCACTCAAGCTATGATATTCCTCTCAATCCGATCCATTTTTGTCTCATTTTCTCACGACTATTTAATCCTTCAAAAATATATTCTAGGTGCGTAAATCTATCATAAATAAATGAAAACTAACCAATAAGTCGTCCAATATTAGATATCATAAAATGTAGTGCACAATAGTGGGCTATTCGAGATTCAATCCACATTCCCCATTGGTTGTACTAAACATAAAACTTAAAATGGGAGCAAAAAGTAGTATCTAAGCAGAAACAAATGTTGTATAATTTAGATAATGTGATGCTAAAAAAGTATATACAAAAATTAGAATAGAAGAATCAGTGATTACCGTTGCTTACTATACAAGTATGTCAATGTTTTGATATGACCACAGTTAATAAACGCATTTAAGTTCATGATTGGTTTAGGTTGATCCATGGTTATAGCATCAAATAAATTAATATACTAATTCATCTCAATTAAGTTTATGAATGATTTACCAATTTGTACTAAAAATATAATGGTTTACCAATTTACAAAATTACTATATTTGCAATTATTATTTCAAAAATTTAAATACTTATAATTACTTTAAAAATATATATCAATGTTTAATATTATTCTATTTTTGTCTCTACAATATACGATATCTATTTGGATCGTTGAACTTTTAAGTTGGTTCAATTTTAGAACTTAAACTTTTGAAATGCCTATTTTAGTCTTTGAAATTTATAAAAATAAACATTTTTGTCACTTGCTTAATTTTATTTTGATTTTAACCAATTAATAATAATGTTTCAAGGATGTGTACTATGTATTCAAACCATGACCATTGGAAAGTAAATTTTAGGTGAAAAATAGTCTAATGAGGACCAAAATGATGTTTAGGGACTCAAATAAACATTATAAAAATTTTGAAATCATAGAGTTGATTTTTATATTATATCTTTTCTTTTTTAGATAAAAAATAAAGGGATCAAAATTCAACCAAGCTAAAAATTAAGAATCAAAAATAGAATATAAATCTATGTATATATTAAAAGAAAAGCTATCCATAAAACTTTTCCGAATAAAAATGGCTTATGTGTACTGCCAAGTGTACCACTAAATTTTTAGTTGGAAAAGCCAACAAATATGGGGAAAAAATCAATTTTGACCGAGAAATTCCAATTTTACCCTAAAATTCCAATTTTCAAAATTTCACCTTAAAGTTATAAGTGTTGCGGTAGTCACCTCAAACTCAAACTTGTAGAACCGTGGCAGTTTTTACCTATTGATAAATTTTCATATTAAAGAGTCATTGAAAAAAATATTTTCATTTGCCTCCATGTAACTGATATCCAGATAAAAACTATTTTTATTTTTCTTATTTTTTAAGGATTAAGTACACAACTGACCTTTATATAAGCACCTAATTACATAAATGTTTAAAAACTCTAAATTTTATAGATTTGTCAAATAGAGGCCGGTTTAAGATGAGACCCATATAAAAATTACCAAATTAGCCATATTCATATATTTTTAATAAACAAATAAATAATTTACCCAAAAAAAAAAGGGAAATAACACACTTTTAGTCAACCTCCCATATATCATCTTCCCCAAATTCAAGAAACCTGCCACACAGTTCCAACAATGGAGGCCCAATCAATCAAACAATTCAACAAGGATACCACATTTTTGTGCCTGTGAACAACAACATTCTCATCGACGGTATATTCACAATATTCAATCTGCTAGAAGCCGGAACGGATCCGGCAATCTGGCGCAGCGGGAGCACGTACTAGAAATTTATTTAGTAGATCTTGATGGTATCTTTTAATTAATTGTTTTCCGAAAAAAACAAAGAGGATTGAATCCCTTACCTTTGAAGCATAGACGATTGACTTCAAGAGGACTTCTCAGCTATCCTCGATCTACAATGAACCTATGTGTCGGCACTTCTTGGGAGAAAGAGGAAGAGGATATTATTCCTTGGTGGCTACTTAGGGAGGAGAGGGCGATAACATTAGCATGGCTCAGGGTTTTGTCTATTGATTAACCCTTGTTTACAAGGGTAAAAAAAAGGTTAAATCCATAAGCTTTGTTTTACTAGGGAGTAGTTCTTCATTGCTTTATTTTATGTCCAAATGGTGTTTTATTCATGCATTATGTTTTACCGTGGTCTAAACACGTAAATATTAAGTTTTGGTAGCAATGGAGTTTGAGAATATATATAATACATGCAAGGAATGGTGGTTTGTTAGCATAAAAAGTAAATCAAAAGGTGTTGCAAACCAATGGATGACCTTACTTTTCTCAGCCACACCCAACAATCTTCAAGTTGCCTATAAACTCCAGCATCCTCTCCTTTCATTTCATCATCCATTGTTCACTTTTTGAGCTTTTTAATGTTTTTTTCTCAACCTAGCTTATTTTTTAAACTTGTTCTTCTTTTAAAAGTTAGATCATTTACATTTTGTTTAGTTATTTTTAGAAATTTGAATTTGTAATTTGCAACTTTATTTATAAATTCTAGCAACATTCATTCTCTTTCGTCTGGTGTTCTTCTTGTTACAACTTAAAATATCTTGTAATCACACATCTTTGGGGAATAGAATGAGTTTTTACTCCCCGAAGCTCGAAAGAGACCAGTAAAATTCATACGGATTGCAATTGTTTTGATTTTACAACTTATTTCTTATTCCATTCTTATTTAATCATGTCTTCTATGTCTAAACTAATTCGATTATATTTTTACTTTATAACTATGAGCTAACTTCCATTTCCTAGCCCGACTATGGATAATTAGCAAACTTTTTTAAAGGAGAGACAACAAGGGTAAGAGATTCCCACAATTGTTCATCAATTAAGTTGTTTTCATAAAGTTAGAAGAGTTTATTTGGCCCATTGATGATTTAACAAGTTCAATACTGAAAATATTGACGTTTTTTTTTTATATATTTTAGGGATTAAACCAAGGAGAGGAAGACTTTAGATATAAATGTTTCGTTCAAGTAGCACAAGACCAAAAATCGTCAAATTTTAACAAAACATAAACTCTCCAATAAAACTCAAATTTCAGAAACAAAACACTTGTAAAATAGTCAAATAACCCTAAACTTTTAGCAACATAACCTAATAGAATAGTAAAAAAATCTCCACAATTTTAATCTTATACAAACAGTTCAAATAGCTACCAATTTAGAACCAAAATCTCACATAAATTGTTCACTCACAAACTTTCCAAAATCAAATACTTCAAATACCAAAAAATTTCAAAATTTCTCACCTTACTCACTAACCTTGTTTAATCGCTAGATCAGGTGCAGTCACAAGATCTGGGTATCACAGATCTGCTTGTAGGTCACTGTGAGTGTTGGGCGTTGTAGATCTAGTTGTTGATGGATCGGTATGAAAATGGGTGAATAGGGTTTAATTACAATTTATAAATTTTTTTACTACGGTGGGCCCAAATTTAAACAAATAAGTAAACTTTTTACGAATAAATAATTTTAACACAAAATTAAGCAATAAATTAGAAATAACATTTCAAGCACCCTAATTAATTTCAAGGTAAATGTTGCACATAAAACATGAATAATAAATTCTAGCAATTAATTTCATGCAATTTTATAATAAAGAAAATTAATTGCAAAAATTAAATAGTAGAGGGTTAGAGAAAGTGACACCGGAAATTTATAGTGGTTCGGCAACAATCGGCCTACTCCACTCCCCAAGTGCCTCTTGGGTATTCTATTAAGAAACTTGACTCTTTCCACGGTAGGAGTCAAACCAGTACACAAAGACTTATTTTTCGGGAGCAAAAAGAAACCCGATCCTTTCCACAGTTCAGGATCAAACCGTTACAACGCTCTTTTTCGGGCTCAAGAGCAACCCTTACAAAGAATGTGGTATTTGAATAGAATCTCACAAACTCTCTAAAAAGAGTGGATACACAATTTTTCGCTCACAAATTTGTAAGAAAAGTTCTTACAAATAAAAACCCTCAATTTGGCGAAGAGAATAAAACGTGTAAAATTCCAAGTGTGATATTTATTTAATTTAAAAATAAAAATAAAGGTTTAAGTACCACACTATTCGTGTTACTTAAAAATAAACCTTTATTTTGTGTTAAAATTAAAAAAAAATTCCAAGTGTGATTTTTATTTAATTTAAAAGTAAAAAAAATCTAGTTTAAAATAAAGGTTCGGCTTAATGTCGATAAATAATGTCCTAAGTGTGATTTGTAGAGATAGAAAATGTGTAAAAAAATCAACCTATGAAAAATGAGTATCTACTAAGCAAGTGTTGTACTTTTCAATTATTCCAAAGTTTATAAGATTGTTCAGGAGTTCAGATCATGCGAAAAATCTAGTTTCGCATGTTGCTAATAGGAAAATGGATGAGATTATGCAGCATCCAGCAAACTCTTCATTATATGAACTAATGAGCTCTCTTTGTCATGCCTCATGGATCGATTACAAGATCGAAAGCTAGAAAACTTCAACAAGCCTTACTACTTCATGTTCAAGTGTTCGTGTAAGATGTTGGAAGAATTCACTACAGTTTGGTGCAAGTTATCCATTTCTAAGTGTTTTTAAGGCAAGTCAAAGTCAACTTGGTCAAGGTCAAAGTCAGCTTCATTAAGAGAAGTCAAAGTCAACTTATTCAATTAAAAAACCAAGTCAAACACTCACATCCCTCATTATGGACGTGATTCCACTTATTTTTGTTGGCTTTCCATTTTCTTATCATTTTCATTTGCTTGTTTTTTCATTTATTTAAGTTATGTCTTTTCATTTGCAAGCCTTTTCATTTCTTGTAAGTTATGTATTTTCATTTAGAAGTCTTTTCATTTCTGGTAAGTTATAAATCTTTCAATTTGCTAAAGACTTTTCATATGGCTCGCAAGGATGGCTATAAGAGGTTTTTTGTTATAGACACGATTTGAAGTTTAATGAAAAGTGTGTTTTCTCATTAGCTTGGTTGAGAGCTTTACCTCTCATACCTTGTGCAATTTCTTGTGTCTTTAGAATTTACATGTTAGGATCATTCAAGTGGTGTTGATCATACCTCTTGTAGAGTGATTCGAATCACGAGTTTAGAAACGAGTTTTCTCTTCTCTTGATATTGATCATCAAGGTAATCCGTTCTTAAACTTTTCCTTGGGTTGATACCATAATTGTTTTTGGGGGTTTTTGGGATTGTGTTCTATGAGTCTTGTTTGTTAGCAAGGTTCTTAGATCTAACTCTCAAGAGTTTATTAACACTTCATCTTGAAGGTTAAGTTATTATCTTTGACTGAATTTTGGTTTGGAACCTAGGAATATTTCCTTGCGTTTATCAACTGATGGGGTGACTTCATATAGAAATCTGAACAATAAATACAATTTCTGGCCAACAACAATATATGATCTTCCACCATGGTTATACATGAGGAGGAAATTTCTGATGCTAACCATGTTGATCTCAAGACCGAAACAACCTAGTTATGATATTAATATGTATTTAGCCCCCTTGATAGATGACTTGAAACAAATGTGGGAATATGAAGTGAAATGTTATGATACACGTAGACAAGAAAAATTTACTCTAAAAGTTGTTTTAATGTGGACCATCAATGATTTTCTTGCCTATGTTAATTTTTGCGGTTGTAGTATTAAAGGTTATAAAGCTTGCTCGATATGGGGAGAGAACACTTCTTCAGTCAGATTGGCACATGAGAAAAGAATGTATATATGGACCATAGAAGATTTTGGCCAATACATCATCTATACAGAAAACAAAAAAAGACCTTCGATGGTAAGAAAGAGTTTAGGATTGCTCCATCACCATTGTCAGGTGAGGATGTTTTTATAAAATTTAATGACATTGACTTTCCAAATAATAGTATTAGAAAAGAAAATCTGTATTTTTTTTATTTGTCATATTGGAAGAGATTACATGCTAGACATTTCTGGATGTAATCCATATTGAGAAAATTTTGTAAATAAATATCATAGGAACATTATTTAATATCGCAAGAAAAAGCAAGGACGGAATAAATGTTAGACTTGGTCTAGTTGACATGAATATTCGAACAAAACTAGCACTACAAATCAAGGGAAGAAATGTACTTACTTCCAGCATGTTACACATCGTGAAGAGAGGAGAAACATCATTTTTGTAAGACTTTATCTGAAATCAAAGTGCGTAAGGGGTATTCTTCAAATATCAGAAGTCTTGTATCAATAGAAGACTTGAAAATTAACGAGCTTAAATCTCATGGCTGTCATGTTTTGATGCAACAACTTCTTCTAATTGCTCACCAGTTAGTCCTCCCTAATAGGGGTGAGCATCGATCCGTCGAGGTTAGTTTTTTGCCAAAAATCGACGTCGAAAACCGACCTAGTTAGTTTCTATTATTTGAAACTGACTATCTTTAATACATGCTAAAGTCGAACGACCAACATGTCGATTGGGTCGGTCGGTTGGGTCGGTTTGTATTTGTTTTTTTTTCCTTAAAATAGCTTTTTTTCATTGGTTTTCACAAACCGATGAGCGCAAGAATGAGTAAAAAACTTAAACGATTACTGTGCACGAAAGAAAATGGTAGAGGAAGCCTGTAGCACTGCCCTCGTGCACTAAAGAGAAAAGATGAGCGTTGTGCACAGAAGACGGCCGTGGCTGCTGTGACACATGAACAAAAGGGAAAATAACAAAGAACATAAAATAAAGAAGATGAACAAACGAAGATGAATAAAAGAAGAAGACGGAAGATTGAAGAAGATGGAAAAAAAGAATTGAAGAAGAAGAGGAGGGGCTCATATACAAAAGGGAAAAAAAAATCAAAGAACAGAAAAGAAATAAGATAAATAAGAGAAGACCGAAGAAGATGAAAAAAGAATTGGAAGAAGAAGAGGCGGCGCACGATTAGAGAGACAAAATAACGAGAAAAGTTTTTTGGGAGAGGGAAGGTTAGATTAGATAGGTTAATTATTAAAAAATAAATTAAAAAAAAGCTGTGGGGGGAGGAAAATTTGGATTAGATAGGTTAATTATTAAAAAATAAATTTAAAATAAAAAGAAAAGTTATGGGAAAGAGGGAAGGTTAAGTATTAAAATAAATAAATTTAAGAAAAATAATAAAAAGTCGGAAATCAGCCTTGGCTTATGGCTGGTTTCTTGGTAACTGTGGCAGCACTGCAACAGTTTGTTCTTAACTTTAATTTTTTATTTTTCCCCTCAGAATTCGGTCGGTCAGTCGGAAGGTTATTATTTTACCACTCAAACTGATCGACTGGTCGGTTTTGAGATTTCAGAATCGACCGCCGACCGAATATCTCATGAAATTGACCGACCAACCTCATTTTGGTCGATTTTGGTCGGTCGGTTCGGTTTTTTGGACCTTTTTTCTCACCCCTACTCTCTAAGCATGTGTGGTAGCCATCATCATTCTTTTTCTTCTTTGATTAATGCAGTATATTCTAAGATTTTGCATGTTTCTAAATTAGGTAAACTCCAAGATGATGTTGTCACCTTATGTCTGTTGGAGAAGTACTTACCATCTTCTTTCTTCGTAGTTTTGATGCTTGGATTTTGGTCTTCCCGGTTCTAATGCACACCAAACTCGATGATCAAGGGACCGAATACCTACAAAACTGAGTAACCTTAAATTAGTCACACGAGCTCCGATGCCTAAGTCAGCTATGAGCGAATAACCAGTGCGTAGTTATGTGGGTGGAAAAGGTGGGTTGTCTCATCCTCTTAAAACTCGATTTTGGAGGGCTGCCTTGCAAAAGATGCATGGTAGACTTCGCAATGCCCTAGGCTTGTCCTAACTTCCCGCACGCTCGCTTTTCTCTTCCTATCAGACTCTCTTTGTTGGACGTCCCATTATTGTCCGGATTTCCCTAGTAGGTAACTTATTGTCATTCTATCTGTTTAGGGTCGTTTTGGTATCTTCCACATACTCCTTGAGATATCCTCTCCGAATAAGTCCTTCCACCTCTTCATTGAGATCAAAGCAATCTTGTGTGGCATGTCCGTGGTCTCGGTGGAAGAGGCAATACTGCCCCTTGCTTCATTTGTTTGGAGGTGCTTTCATCATCTCTAGCCATCTAAGCAACCTTTGATCCTTGATCTCCATTAATACCTGTTCCAGTGTGACCGTAGCGGAGTATATTTCTCGAATTTTCGAGGTGGATCCTTCTGGCTAGTTCGATCTCGTCTTTCCCATCTCGACCCCTGTTGCTTCTCCCCGGACCTTTCTCTTTTCTGGTCGGCTCGCTTTCCTTCGGGTTCCTTTTTTAGTGAAAGAATTCCCTAGCACTCATGTATTTCTAGACTCGGCTTAGTGCTTCTGCAAAGGTGCTCGAGGTCTTTTTTCCGAATGAAAACGACAGGTGCTCATCTTTGAGGAACCAAGAACAAATGTTGCTGGAGCATCCATGCCCAAAGAAACAGCAAAGCTGAAGCAACCAGAGCAAATGGCTGCTCTAGCAGAATATACTCCTATGCCTCCATATCTGAAAAGATTGCAGAAAAAGAACCAAGACACTCAATTCAGAAAGTTCTTGGATGTGCTGAAGCAATTGCAAATCAATATTCCACTAGTGGAAGCGCTAGAGCAAATGCCTACATATATGCGGTTCTTGAAGGATATTCTCACAAAGAAGCGTAGGCTGGGTGAGTTCGAGATGGTATGTTTAATCAAGGAATGCAGTACAATCTTGACCATCAAGATACCCGAAAAAATGAAATACCAAGAAAGCTTTACAATTCCAGTATCCATTGGAGGTTAGAAGATTGGTCAAGCTTTATGTGACTTGGGAGCAAGCATCAACTTGATGCCTTTGTCAGTTTACAGAAGGTTGGGCATGGAAGAAGTTATGCCTACAAATGTTACTCTACAGTTAGTAATCGCTCCATTGCGCATCCGAAAGGAAATATTGAAGATTTATTGGTACAAGTAGATAAATTTATATTTCCTGCTGATTTCATAACCCTTGACTATGATGCAAATAAAGAAGTACCAATCATCCTTGAAAGACCATTCCTAGCCACAAGGAGAGCATTAGTAGACATACACAAAAGAGAAGTTACCATGCGTGTGCAAGATCAGAAGATCGAGTTCTCAGTGTATGACGGTTGGGTGTGTTGCCCTAAACTCGTAGTTTTTATTTATGTAAAAACAAATATATATTCAATAAAGTTTTATTCAATCAATTTGTTGTTGAATTCATAGCATTGCATTGTCCAAAATCCAATAAACTAAACATCCAAGGTTATTATCATGTAACCGGGACAGTATATCTATTGGGTATATATTTGATATACCATTGATATACTAGGTATATATTGATATACCCCAGCTGATATACAAATGGATAATATTCCGGGAATAACCTAAAGAGTCTATAGTATATGGATAAGGCTGGGTACCTTATCCTGGCAACACTATGGATATAGCCTGATTACGCTTGTTTACATGCGTAAAAAGAAGGTTTTACATGCTGTTTTTACTATGTTTTAACTTTGTTTCGGACTTTTTCTCGGTCGTTTGAGTTCCAATTCATGCAAAATTCATATATGATGGTTTGTGGTTAGCTTATATAGTATTTATGACATTTTAGGACCATTTAGGAGTGCAAATTAATCAAAAGAAGCAAAAAGACGGAAAAACCATCATGGGAGGCGCCAGACGCCTGGGAGGCTGCAGAAAAATTGGTTTTCTTCAAACTTTGCCCTTAATGAAATGCGTCTTCCAATGCGTTTTGGTGGTTCCAACCGATGCATACGTGTAGAAGAAGTGTTCCACTATCAGTTTGAGCACGATTTAGTCAGTCAAAGGAGTTGGAAATGGGTGATCCACCAGAGTTTTAGGATCTACCTAACCAATTCAGCACAGCTATAAATTCCAGTAGCTTCTCCACCAAATTCATCAAGCCTTGCTTCCTTCTCTTGATCATTCTTAGTGTTTCTTTGTTGCTTTCTAAGTACTTTTGAGTTGCTTTCATTAGTTGCTTTTAGTTTTTAAATCCCGAGCACTTTACATTCCTTTATTGAGCTTTATTTTGTTTCCGTTGTTACTTAGTTATTTTCTACCTATTCAAATTTATAAAAATCCAGCACTTAGCTTATCTTTACCTTGCCTTTACTTTATTTTTAGTTAAGAGAATTGTGTTTTTGGAGGAAAGAGCACGTGACACTCCCCCTTGCTTGAAAGAAAAGGGCGAAACTCTCAATCCCGAGCAAAACTCTCCGTTAGTTAACTTTTGTTTTTCACACATGCATTTCAATTTCAACCATTTTACTTGCTGTATTTTCTTCAATATGTCTTTCTAAATTCCTGTCTCTAGCCCAGTTATGGATAGTTAGCCTTTTATTTCTAAAAAGGGTTGCTAAGAAGTAGTGTTTTTTGCTTTCCACTCATTGCTCAACATGTTTTGCCAAAAAGTTAGGATTTAGAGAAGGCCACTATAAGTCTTAACAAGTTAATACTGAAAAGGTTGCTTATTTGCATTGTTGAGTGGTTAAACCGAGGAGAGGAGGCCTTAGACATAAGGGTTCCGGTTAAGTAGCCTAGACATAGGACCTTAACCCGAGGTTGCGACTATTTCCATCCTAAAACTAAGATATCTCTCATAATAGACATATTAGGGAATGTCTTAGAACTTTGAACTTGCTTAGACATAAGTCAAGTGAAAAGCGTAGTCGTTGGTTCCTAAAGTAAAATGCATATCGTCCTTAGCGTATCCTTGATTCTTTGTTGGCTAACTTGAAGTAATTCGGGCTAGGTTTTACCATTATAAGACCAAATCCCAAATCCAAAATCATTATTTGTGACCACTTCCCATTTTACAAGAATCACTCATTTCAACGTTCACTATTCATTAAAACTTTAGAGTTTGGAAATTATTTAGAAGTCCTTGAGGATCGATACTTGGATACTCCATCCATTTTATATTACTCTGACAGGTGTGCGCTTGCATCTATAGAATTGTTACCACGCTTAGTGCGTGCGTTCAGCATAACCCCAGTCAAGTTTTTGGCGCCGTTGCCGGGGACTTTAGTTTTAAAATTATTTTCAAATTCTTTTAGTTTTTATTTTTGTGAATTGTTGTTGGGTGTAATTTCCATCCACCGTTTTTGTTCTATATTTTTGGTCGTTTATCTCACAAGGGTAAGTTAAAGTGCATGAGCACAAGATCTTTTCTTCTACCCCTTGACCCTGAGATTGAGCGGACCCTTCGAAAAACTCGAAAGGAGCAAAGACTTCGAAAACAACTAGAAAAGCAAAAAGAGAGAGAAGGTAAAATCAGTCCTGAAAGTGAGGTAGAGAGTACGAGCACATCAATGACAGATATTCCACCTCGTGATCCGGTTGATCCACCTGTTGTTAACGATAATATGAGGGATCATGCAAGAAATAATGAATTCAACCATATCCCGATGGCGGACAACAGAGACGTGGCAATGCGAGAATATGCCGCCACGGCTTTTCAGAACTTTGATTCAGGGTTAATCAACCCTATTCCAGCCCACACAAACTTTGAGCTTAAATCAATGATGTTCCAAATGTTGCAGACAATTGGACATTTTGGAGGGCAGGAACATGAGGATCCACATGATCATCTGAAATCATTAATTCAAATTGCAAATGCATTTTGATTACCTGGTATAACAGATGATGCTCCTAGACTAACACTTTTTCCATTTTCTTTGAAGGACCAAGCTAGAGCATGGCTCAATGCATTTCCACCGGGATCCATCACCACATGGGGGTCGTTAGTGGAGAAGTTCTTAACAAAATTCTTCCCACCTACTCGTCACGCTGATATCAGAGAGGAGATCATCTCCTTTAGACAGTATGATCGTGAACCTGTTCACGAGGCGTGGGAAAGATTTAAAGAACTAATCAGGAAATGTCCGAACCATGGCTTGCCGGCATGCATCCAGATAGAACATTTCTTTAAAGGTTTAGATCATCCTGCTAAGATGATGCTAAACAATGCTGCCAACGGAGCCTTTACAAAGAAGACATTCAACGAGATAGTCGACATCCTAAATGACTTAGCTTCACATAACGAACTATGGTGTTCGCAAAGATCTAGGGCAGCACCAAAGAAGCAAGATCCAGCTGGAGTTTTAGCTCTGGACATTGCGACCTCGATGCAAAAAGAGATGGTTACAATGAACCAGAGGCTGAAAGAGATGGCATTGGGAATAAAAAATCCATTAGCCACGCCGATTCAACCTGTGCAGTCGGATTATTGCACTCCTGCCCCTGTTTGCCAAGTCAACGATCTCATTTGTTCATTTTGTAGTGAAAACCATATTTATGATAATTGTCCACATAACCATGCTTCCGTTTTTTATGTAGGACATGGGAACAATAGGAACTTTAACCCATATTCGAACACCTACAACCCAGGTTTGAGGCACCACCCTAATTTCTCATGGGGAGGTCAAGGAGGTTCGAGCGGTTTTAATCAAGGGCAGAGCCAGCAGAACAAGCAGCCCTATGTTCCACCTACACAGCAATACATTCCTCCATCACAACAGCAGTACAATCAGAGAACACAGACTCCACCAGTTCAAAATAACAACTCAAATCTTGAGAATATGATGAAGGAGTACATGGCCCGAACTGACGCAGTGATACAATCCCAAGCGGCATCAATGAGAAATTTCGAGACCCAATTGGGACAGCTCGCCAATGAATTGAAGAATAAACCACAAGGTTCTTTTCCAGACCATACTGAATTACCAAAACGAGAAGGGAAAGAGCAGTGCAAGGCTGTCACCCTTAGGAGTGGACTGGCATATGATGGACCAACAATGCCAACAATAGATGTACAGATTCCGTCCACTGAACCAACTGTAAAGATACAAGAGAATCCAACAACACCAGAAAAAGAAAATATTATAAAAGGTAATGAGGACACCCTGAGTGTTCCTCCACAGGTACAACCTTCTTTTACCCCTACTCCCTCGTTTCCACAAAGATTAGTTAAGAAAAATAATGATTCCCAGTTTAGAAAATTTTTAGATATTTTAAAACAATTGCATATAAATATACCATTAGTAGATGCTCTAGAACAGATGCCAAATTATGCTAAGTTTTTGAAAGATATAGTTTCTAGGAAGAAAAAGATAGGAGAGCATGAACTGGTAGCCATGACAAAATGTAGTAGTGAAGCTGTAGGCAGCCCGCTACCCATGAAATGTAACGATCCTGGCAGTTTTACCATTCCATGTTCCATAGAAGGGAAAAACTTAGGTAGGGCATTATGTGATCTAGGCGCTAGCATTAATCTTATGCCATTATCAGTTTTCAAATCTGTAGGCATAGGAGAAGCTAGACCTACTACGGTTACCCTCCAACTAGCAGATAGATCTATCATAAGACCTGAGGGAAAGATAGAAGATGTTTTAGTCCAGGTGGACAAATTCATTTTCCCTGCGGACTTTATCATTCTAGATTGCGAAGCGGACTTAGACGTTCCCATTATTTTAGGAAGACCATTTCTAGCCACTGGGGATACAGTTTTTAATGTGAGGAAGGGAGAAATTACAATGAGGGTCAATAATGAAGAAGTTAAATTTAACGTTCTAGACGCCATGAAATTACCAAGAGACTTTGAAGAGTGCTCTGCTATAACTAGCTTGAATCCTATTATGTTTGATGAGTTTTATGACTTGTTAGTTACAGAGATTGAAGAAGAGCTTGATAAGATAGCAGAAGGATCGGAAGATGTGACTAATCCTGTTGAAAAAATACAAAAAAGAAGAATGCAAGTCGTTACTTCCGTCCATAGTGGAACCATCCATTTTGGAGCAGAAGCCATTGTCGTCGCATTTGAAATATGCGTACCTAGGGGATAACGACACTTTACCAGTTATTATAGCTTCCAATTTATCACCTACTAATGAATATTCTTTATTGCAGATTTTGGAGAAGCACAAAAAGGCCATTGGATGGACGATAGCAGATATCCGAGGGATAAGCCCGGCCTTTTGCATGCACAAAATCTTATTGGAAGAAGATGCTAAGAACTCTATTGAGAGTCAAAGGCGGTTGAACCCGAAGATGAAAGAGGTTGTAAGGAAAGAAATTCTTAAATGGCTTGACGCCGGTGTTATATACCCAATATCCGACAGCAGCTGGGTAAGCCCAGTACAGTGTGTCCTAAAGAAAGGGGGTATAACCGTGGTGGCCAACGAGAAGAATGAGCTCATCTCAACCCGAACTGTGAGTGGGTGGAGAGTTTGCATTGACTATCGCAAACTCAACAAGGTAACGAAGAAAGACCATTTTCCTCTACCCTTTGTTGACCAGATGCTCGACCGTCTGGCAGGTAAGGATTTCTATTGTTTCTTAGATGGATATTCGGGTTATAATCAAATTACTATTGCTCCAGAAGACCAGGAGAAGACAACATTTACGTGTCCGTATGGTACGTTCGCTTTCAGGCGAATGCCCTTTGGATTATGCAATGCACCCGCGACTTTTCAAAGGTATATGATGGCCATCTTCTCTGACATGGTAGAAAATATTTTAGAAGTTTTTATGGATGAATTTTCTGTTTTTGGAAATTCTTTTGACGCATGTTTAGTTAATTTGGAGAGAGTATTGGAGAGATGTGAACAAACAAACCTAGTCCTAAATTGGGAGAAGTGTCATTTCATGGTACAAGAGGGTATTGTTTTGGGTCACAAAATTTCCAAGCAAGGAATAGAGGTAGACCACGCTAAGATAGACATCATTTCAAAGCTACCTCTTCCCACGAATGTTAAAGGGATTAGAAGTTTTTTAGGGCATGGGGGATTTTATCGCCGCTTTATAAAAGACTTTGCTAAAATTTCTAAACCCTTGTGTCAATTATTAGAGCATGATAGACCATTTGTTTTTTATGATGACTGTTTAAAATCATTTGAAATGTTGAAAGTTGCTTTAAGTTCAGCCCCTATAATTATCGAACCTAATTGGGATTTACCTTTCGAGCTCATGTGTGATGCTAGTGATTATGCAATAGGAGCTATGTTAGGACAACGTAAAAACAAGATCTTGCATCCTGTATATTATGCTAGTAAGACTCTGACCGGTGCACAACTCAATTACACTACTACTGAAAAGGAACTGTTAGCAGTTGTGTTCGCCTTTGATAAGTTTAGGTCTTACTTGATAGGCACAAAAGTCATTGTTTTTACTGACCATTATGCTTTAAAATATTTATTTGCTAAAAAAGATGCGAAACCACGTTTGATACGGTGGATTTTGTTACTTCAAGAGTTTGATATTGAAGTTAGGGACAGGAAGGGTACTGAAAACCAAGTTGCTGATCACCTGTCTAGATTGGAATCCCCGCTCTGTGATGATGGAACTGTTATACGTGAACAGTTTATTGACGAGCAACTCTTGCGAGTTGATTCAGTTCCGTGGTATGCCGATATAGCAAATTATTTAGTAAGTAGAATAGTTCCTTATGAGTTTAACAAGCAACAGGTAAAGAAATTTCTAAATGAAGTTCGATTTTATCGTTGGGATGAACCTTTTTTATATAAGCTAGGACCTGACAATATCTTACGCAGGTGTGTAGCAGAAGAAGAGCACGAGGCGATATTAGACGCTTGTCATATGTCTCCATATGGAGGACATTTTGCAGGACACAAAACCACAGCCAAAGTTTTGTAAAGTGGGTTCTTTTGGCCCACTCTGTTCAAAGATGCACATAAGTTTGCCCAGGTTTGTGACAAATGCCAACGGACAGGTAATATATCTAAACGCCACGAAATGCCTCAAACCCCGATCCTTGAGATTGAAATATTTGATGTGTGGGGTATAGATTTTATGGGTCCATTTCCATCTTCTAATGGTAAGCTTTATATATTGTTAGCAGTAGATTATGTTTCGAAATGGATAGAAGCCATTGCAACTGCTACCAATGATTCTAAAGTTGTCATTCGTTTTCTGCAAAAGCACATTTTTACGCGTTATGGAACCCCGCGTTGTCTGATAAGCGATGGGGGGGCTCATTTTGTGAATAGGTCTATGCAAAAGTTGCTGGCTAAATACAATGTGCGTCATAGGGTTGCAACAGCATATCATCCTCAGTCGAATGGGTTAGCCGAAATATCTAATAGAGAGATAAAAAACATTTTAGAAAAAACTGTAAATCTTAACCGTAGGGATTGGTCTTTGAAGCTTGATGATTCACTTTAGGCTTATAGGACAGCATCTAAGACTCCCCTCGGCATGTCCCCCTATAGGCTAGTCTTTGGAAAAGCATGTCATTTGCCTCTTGAGCTACAATATAAAGCATTTTGGGCTACTAAGAAATTAAATTTTGATTTGTCGGCTGCAGGTAAAGCGAGGACATTACAATTGTTGGAATTAGAAGAGCACAGACAATTTTCTTATGAGAATGCTAAGCTGTTTAAGGAAAAAACTAAACTGTGGCATGATAGGCGTCTTCGACCGAACAATCTTCAAGAAGGTGATCTGGTTCTGTTATTCAATTCTAGGTTGAAACTTTTTCTTGGGAAACTTAAGTCTAGATGGTCTGGTCCCTTTAAAATTTTTAAAGTCTACCCATATGGGGCAGTGGATCTAGTTGACTCTAAGGGAAGTGTTTTTAAAGTAAATGGGCAGAGACTTAAGCCATATTTTGGAGAACTAGTGGATAGAGGAAAAACCTCTATTCAACTTTCAGGACAATAAATTTTTGCGAAAAATGTTTTTCCTTCTTATCCGTTTTGAAAGAACAAAAGTCAAGGAAGGAAGTTTTTGTATCTTACATTCTTTTTGTTTAATCATAAAAAGTTTTGCTTATTAAGAGAATGTTCTTGGAAACATTGAAAACGTTGAAAAAGAAAAAAAGAAAATTACACAGGCGCATGGCGCCTGCCCTGTTTTTCCAGCATTTCGAAAACTCTTTTTCCTTCATGGTTTGGGTTTCATTTTCGAATTTTATGGGTTTTATTTTGGGTCAAACATTAATCCTTTGTGATTTAAGTTTCAAATCTCTCCTTAAACTCAAAAAAAAAAAAATACTTCAAATTTTGTTTCCCTAATCCAATTTGGAATTCAAACTTATTTTTTCCTTTTAGGTTTAGGAAACTTAGTTTGAACTTAAAACTCAATCCCTTTCCATTTAGGATTTTGTTGGGGAAAGCTTTAAATAGACCCATTGCCTAAGCCTTCCACCTCACCACAAACCCACACAACTCTCTTCCTCCCCTTTGTTTTTTCGGAAAACCCACTCCCTTACCACCATTGTTTTCGATTTCGGCCACAACCAAGAAGAAGCAGAAATTTCCAGCCTTTATTTCTTTCTATGGCTTCTTCTTCTCAACACACTTCACTCCCTACTTCTCCTTCCCAAGCTCCTACACAACCTCCTATGATGGGCCCACATGGTTATGTCAATTTTCAGCAGCTACCTACCTTTAATATACCTCAAAACAGTGAGTTTAGGACTGCAAATCCTCAACAACTTCCTCCAATGATCAATCCGGGTATGTACCAACCGTTTATGTTTAACCCGGTTCCTTCCTATCATTTTCCCTTGTCCCAAATGCAAATTCCAGCTAGTGTTCATCCTTATGGAATGCCCAACCCTTCTACTCTATTTCCTAGCCTTCCACCTTATTATGGAATGGGTAATTGGGTACCTCCACAACATTATGGGATGATTTCACCTAGGGTTCCCCCACCACCTCAACTTCCATTCCTAGAAAGAGGACCTCAAGCACCCCAATTGAACCCTAACATATTGAGTACCTTCAACATGGGACAACTAAAACCCTTAGAGCCTCCTAGGATGCCAATCCCAACCAATATGCCAATGGATACATGAGTTGAGCATGGAGGAGAGCAAGAGAAGAGCCATAGCCAGAGGCTCGAGCCTGGGGTCTCGATAGGGCAAAAGAGGAAGGGCAAGGAGGTGACGACGGACCCAGAAATTGAGGAAGATGGGAGTAGTAGGCGTCTGACGCCTAAAGATTCATCTATGGAGAACAGGGATGAGGAGCAGTTTTATTCATCTCCGTTGATTATCACACCTGGAGATGGAAATGATGATTTTCTACTGGTTTCACGAGGCAATTGTTCAAATATGCCGGACGAGGAGGATACCGAAGTGGTAAGGAAAGATACTCAGGAACCTTCCCCATTGGATACACCTACAGACGGAGCATGATGAGCATGTCACTCAGGATAGGGCACTGTTGGTTTATGCCATGCTAAAGGGCATAGATGTGAATTATGGAGAATTGATCAATACCAGTATCCATGAGTGTGCCCACCGGACACGTGGTAAGCTTTATCACCCACGCTTGGTCACTTCTTTATGCTTGCGACAAGGTGTGCAGCTCTCTGAGGATCAAATTAAGAGAGATGCCCCAGTTGTGGAAGAGAAAAATATTCGGAGAATTATCGCCCATGCGCTACAAAGAAGGGCAGGTACTGAGACGTCTCCTACATCGGAGATCCGTCGTCTCCGAGAGGAGAACCAACAGCTGCGAGATCAGGTTCGAGAAGTTGTGCAACATATCTACAACTTGAGGACTTCATTGGATTTTGCGGTTTTACCTTCATGGCCTCCAGCGCTAGCTGATATCCTTGGTCATCCATCTTCCAGTACCGACACTGATCCTAGTCCACAACCTCCAACTTCATGAAGGGGAGGTTCCTTCTTTGCTATTTTTTTGTGTTTCATTCTTTTGGTTAATGACGTTTTTTGCATATTCTAGCCTTACTACGCATGTTTTTTTGTATTGATTATGTTTCGAGCTCAGTTGCAGCATGTATAAATTAGTATCGTTTATCTTCTGATCACTTAAAGTATGCCTTCACTTAACCTTAGTTTAGCTTTTCACATGCCTACTTTGAAGCATCTGTGTTGTGCTTGTGATTTCATGTCAATGATGATTCTAAGAGATTGTTGAGTTTTCTGTTCTATGCCTGACTAAGCTTTGAGCTATTTCCTTCGTTTATGTGATAAACTCATTTTCTTTTATGTCTTTTTGATCTTTACAGACTTTAAACTTTTTCTTTGCCCCTATATAGGAAGTCCTTGTCCTTTTTACTGTTAAGCCTTTTTCATCAGATGCAAAAGTCTTTTCCCAGTGAGGACACTGTCTCTCTTAAGTTTGGGGGGGACAGTCGTTGTTTCAGAAAGATAGAGTGTTATTTATATTTGAAAAATCATGCTATTTTCTTTTGAAAAAGAGTCAGTTGGAAAGAAAGAAAGTGTTGAAAAGCACTTAGCTTAAAAAACAAAAAAAAAAAGAGACAAAAGTTGCAAAAGAGTAAAAAGAGTCTTGTTGAGAGAAAATAAGAGTAGGGAAAATACTTGTGTTAGAAAGAAAAGAGTGGTAAAAACAATGAGAGTTAAAGAAAATGTATTTATGATTTCCGAGTCCTTCTGTAGACACCTATTTAGTTTTAGGTTGGGTGTTGACTTTGAAAATAGCAGTAAGGATGGTGATAAGTGACTTCGTGTTTCTCATTGTCGTCGTCTTATAACCTAGCTGTTAGTTTCAAAGTCTTTCTACGAGTAGCTGTGGTTCAAACCGATGTTAGTGTGTGGAAACCTCAGGGGCTAGTAGCCGGTCTTTCAGATGTAAAAGTCTCAATGTAAAAAGGGAGTGTGCAGATTCCTTAGGGGTATTTGAAAACGTTTTCTGTTTTTGAAAGAAAGAAGGATTTTGAAAGAGAGTTTTTATCATTTCAAACTTGGTTTATAGTGACTAAGCTTACAAAGGCAATAGAATGGTAGGCTTTGACATCTTTTCCCTGAGACAATTTATGATTGAACATCTCGGTTGCTTTTGCTTTACCTAGTCCATGTGTTAGAAAGCTGATTAAAGTTGCTAAGTTTTGCTTGAGGACAAGCAAAAAGTTAAGTTTGAGGGTGTGATTACGCTTGTTTACATGCGTAAAAAGAAGGTTTTAGATGCTGTTTTTACTATGTTTTAACTTTGTTTCGGACTTTTTCTCGGTCGTTTCAGTTCCAATTCATGCAAAATTCATGTATGATGGTTTGTGGTTGGCTTATATTGTATTTATGACATTTTAGGACCATTTGGGAGTGCAAATTAATCAAAAGAAGCAAAAAGACGGAAAAACCATCATGGGAGGCGCCAGGCGCCTGGGAGGCTGCAGAAAAACTGGTTTTCTTCAAACTTTGCCCTTAATGAAATGCGTCTTCCAATGCGTTTTGGTGGTTCCAACCGATGCATACGTGTAGAAGAAGTGTTCCACTATCAGTTTGAGCACGATTTAGTCAGTCAAAGGAGTTGGAAATGGGTGATCCACCAGAGTTTTAGGATCTACCTAACCAATTCAGCACAGCTATAAATTCCAGCAGCTTCTCCACCAAATTCATCAAGCCTTGCTTCCTTCTCTTGATCATTCTTAGTGTTTCTTTGTTGCTTTCTAAGTACTTTTGAGTTGCTTTCATTAGTTGCTTTTAGTTTTTAAATCTCGAGCACTTTACATTCCTTTATTGAGCTTTATTTTGTTTCCGTTGTTACTTAGTTATTTTCTACCTATTCAAATTTATAAAAATCCAGCACTTAGCTTATCTTTACCTTGCCTTTACTTTATTTTTAGTTAAGAGAATTGTGTTTTTGGAGGAAAGAGCACGTGACACTCCCCCTTGCTTGAAAGAGAAGGGCGAAGCTCTCAATCCCGAGCAAAACTCTCCGTTAGTTAACTTTTGTTTTTCACACATGCATTTCAATTTCAACCATTTTACTTGCTGTATTTTCTTCAATATGTCTTTCTAAATTCCTGTCTCTAGGCCAGTTATGGATAGTTAGCCTTTTATTTCTAAAAAGGGTTGCTAAGAAGTAGTGTTTTTTGCTTTCCACTCATTGCTCAACATGTTTTGCCAAAAAGTTAGGATTTAGAGAAGGCCACTGTAAGTCTTAACAAGTTAATATTGAAAAGGTTGCTTATTTGCATTGTTGAGTGGTTAAACCGAGGAGAGGAGCGCTTTAGACATAAGGGTTCCGGTTAAGTAGCCTAGACATAGGACCTTAACCCGAGGTTGCGACTATTTCCATCCTAAAACTAAGATATCTCTCATAATAGACATATTAAGGAATGTCTTAGGACTTTGAACTTGCTTAGACATAAGTCAAGTGAAAAGCGTAGTCGTTGGTTCCTAAAGTAAAATGCATATCGTCCTTAGCGTATCCTTGATTCTTTGTTGGCTAACTTGAAGTAATTCGGGCTAGATTTTACCATTATAAGACCAAATCCCAAATCCAAAACCATTATTTGTGACCACTTCCCATTTTACAAGAATCACTCATTTCAACGTTCACTATTCATTAAAACTTTAGAGTTTGGAAATTATTTAGAAGTCCTTGAGGATCGATACTTGGATACTCCATCCATTTTATATTACTCTGACAGGTGTGCGCTTGCATCTATAGAATTGTTACCACGCTTAGTGCTTGCGTTCAGCATAACCCCAGTCACAGCCCATTTTGTAAATGTTACAGACGACTCGATTCAGGTCGTTCGTGTGGAGACATGCGAGTGGGGTATCATATACAATGAGTTTGTATAAGATCGGACCGTGAAATAGACAATCTTTAGATGTAACACCGTTAACTAACAGATTGTTATTTCTTAGGATGACCAGGCAACTCATTCTCAATCTTGAGTGAGTTACGGACTCCTGCCTGTGAGAGCTCGTCCTTTGATCTGTATGGGTGAGAATGGCCCGAGTCGCCGACTCAATATTCCTACCATTTTGGGGACGAGACCGAGTGGGGAGTTGGGAACATGGCTTCACAAGATGGAATTCACTACTCCCCGACTTTAGGGAGTAGATGAGTGTTCTCTTAAATGCTGACTCTGGGACTTGAACAAGGGGCCCCACCCTCTCACTGGCCCGAGAGGGACATCCGGTTATTGGTCAGACCATAACCGGGTTGTTCATTAGAGGAGCAGTGGTATTTAAGGAGTAAGATGTAGCTTAGGGGTAAAACGGTAATTTGACCCACCTTGAGTTATGAGCACTCGTGAAGGATTAACTTGTCATTAATGGTTGTATATCCATGGACACGAAAACATTCTGCAGTGAGAAGAGTGCAACTGCGGGTCTTTAGTTGAGTGACCCGAAGTTAACAAATGTTGATTAACTCGGTCAATGAGTTTAACCGATTAATCTCGTATCATTGGAGCTTCTGATTTGTAGGTTCATTAGGTCTCTTTGCTAGCTCATAACGGGTAAAACGAGGATCAAGTTTTTGGAAGAATTTGAACTGTTCAAATTGCTCAAGGGAATATATGTATATTGATACATTATAATGTATAGTTAATTCTAAATTAAAACTATATATTATGAGAAATATTATTTGAATGAGATTCAAATAAAAATTAATATGAATAGGACTCATATTAAAACTATAGGTTAAAAATAATGTGCATAAGATGTAGATTACGACTATAGGTTATACGAGAGAAATTCTATAGAATATGATTCTATTTTTGTAATAAATAATTAAGTGTTAATTATTTATTTGATATAATTAATTGAATTGAATTAATAATTAATAATTATTTATTAATTAATTAAATATATATATATATATTAATTATTATTATTAATGAATAATTATTTATTAATTAATATGATTAATTAATTAAATATATATATATTAATTATTATTATTAATTAATAATATTAGTATATAGATTAATTATAATTAATATTTAACTCCCCTGCATTTTAGCAAGGGAGTGGGCAGTTTAATGACGTGGGCTAACTCCCCACGTCATGTTGTTGGTTTTTCTGCAGAAGAGTTGTGTTGAAAAAGGAAACATAACAAGAAAAGAAAACATCCAGCAATCTTTCTCTCTCAATTAGACTCTCTCAACAATCCCTCTTGTTCCAAATCGATCATTCCCACAAGCGTGTTCTCGATACCCAGAGGATAGCACGGAAGTTCTATTGGTGGTGTTCGGTTTAATCCATTGAAGAAGCGTTCTTCAAAGGTAAGGGAAACATTTCTTTTCCCCTATATTTACTTTTGCACATTGGGTTTTGTTTCTCAAAATTGATGAACGAAGATCATCGCTTCCACTATAACATCCTAACAATTGCTATCAGAGCAGTGTTAATGTTATTATTTTTTTAGAACAAAATCGGTGTTCTTGGTGGGTGTTTCCTTATTTTCGAAATATGGGTTTGCAGGTTGGAAATTTTCCGGTTTTTGGCACTTAGATAGCAATTTCCTTCTTGATTTGATCATGTAAGTGCCCGGTGTTTTGGGCATTGAGTTTTTGTATCGAGTTTGTAAGTCTGGGTCGCTCGAAAGCTGTTCATTGCATCGGATTGGGTGAAAAGTTGCAGAAAACAGCGAAGAAGACAAAGCAGGCCGCACAGACAATGCCATGACGCTATGCAACAGCGCCATGGCGCTGCGGGAACAGTGAACTTGTACATTGGAGCAAAACCTAAATTTGTACCGGTCAAATTTGTCAATTCTCCAAAACTTATGTTTTTAGAAGAGGGTTAAAAATCAATTCTTTCTTGCACAGAGAGCTAAAGAAGAGCCGAAGAATCCAATTTGGCAAACAGAAATTATCTTCGTGAAGTCCGATTCCTGACATCAATAAAAAAATATTGATACGTTTTTGTGTGTTTTACAACAAAAACAAAGAAATGCTGACAAAATGTATAAAATGCATAGTTTGTATAGAAATCAAAGTCATAATGGGAGAGTAAAACTCAATTGATTAAGGCATATATATCTTCGACCAAAAAGTTTATTATTATTTTTTATATCTATAAGTGTTCTGGCCAGCTTGCGCGTACCTCGATCTAATCTCATAGGACAACTATCTGACCTTACAACATTTGGTGCTAGGAAACACATATCAATTACTAATTATTAAGATAGGTGACTGTCATGAGTTTGAACTCATTCCCTCTTAAATTAACCCAAGCCCCTTTTAACTAATGAGTCACTCGTGATGGTTAAGAATGGAGGGTTTTTGGGCTGATTAGCCCTATTACCAAGGCAATATTGTTTTTTACCCATTTTTTCTAAAATTTATGTTTTCTAATCTTTGCTGACATCATCTTTGATACCAAATTACTTTCATTATCCCTCCACTCATTTTTTTTGTTTAGATTTCTCTCTCTTATTCCCTCCCTCTTTTTCCAGATTTTTTTTCACTCTCTCTATTTCCCTCTCCCTCTTTTTCCAGATTTTCTCTCTCATTTTCCATTAACTCATTCTTTATCTTCCTCGTTTTCTTCTATTTTTCTCTTTTTTGCAACATATGGGTATTTTTCTCTCATTCTTCTATTTTGTTTTGAATTTCTCCCTTCCTTCTTCTTTTTTTTCTTTTTTAACTAACAAAAGGTAATAGAAGAGGGGAGAGGGGAGAGGGGAGAGGGGAGAGAGGAAGAAGGAAGAAGGAAGAAAAGAAGAGGAAGGAGGAAAGAGAGGAGAGAGAGTGAGAGTAAGAGTAAGAGTAGGAGGAGAGAGGAGAGAGAGGAAGAGGAAGGAGAGTGAGAGGAGAGAGGAGAGAAGAGAGAGGGAAAGAGAGCAAGAGGAGAGAGAGAAACAGAGGAGAGGGAAAATTTCATTATTATTAGAGATAATATATTCGGAGGGCTGTTTTAGAAACTTATTTACATAAATGTTTAAATTTTTATAAATTTACACTTTTAGATTTCTGCAGGTACGATTTTAATTTAATTCCAAATTCATTTTTATTTATTAAGAGATTTTGATTTTTTGAAATATAAAATTGTTATTTCCATAAATTAATATCACAATCTTTAATAAATGTGGGTCCCATATTAATTGCCAATTCAAATTCCTTAATTCTCTCCTCCAAATCCCTAAAAAAAGATTTATTTGCTTTATTTACAATTAAAAAAATATTCAAATCTTATCATCCCCATTGTTTCCGATTTTCTTCTTCGTTCACTTCCAAGGTATCCCGTTTTTTCTTCTGTTTTTCTTCTTCGTTCACTGCCCAGCACAACATCTTTGTCGTCTACTACGGTGCTATGAACACTTTCCCTTCAATTTCTGCTATGGTGTACGGTGCTACAATGTTTCAAAATGGTAATCTAAATTTTCTACACTCCTCTCACATTCGCACTTGTTAAAAAAAAACACAGTATGCTGTTTGCACGCCACTGCCAAGCAAAATCCTGAATTCAGGTTTTTCCACCGTCATTCACGCCATAAGCAATTACATGGTTTTGTTATTTCTTATGATTACAAGTTAATATCACAGTTTTTTCCACTGTCACATTATTTCTACACTTCCTATTGCCGCACTTCCTATTATTATCTTGTTTTAAATTACATTTTAGCTATTCATATTTATGGGTATAAATTATGTTCATATTGTTTCGTTATTATAAGATAGGGATTAGTACATAGATGGGTATATAATATACTTGTACTCTTGAAATCTACTATTAAACATTATGTATAAACGGCTATTAAGTAGTATATAATTTATACCCACGTAAGTAAATGTACTTTTATAAATGTCATGTAGGTAGCACTTCTATTACCGTGAGCATGTATCATGGTGGTTTTTGGAACGACAGAGATAATTACGTGGAATACAAAGTGTCACAACTAATTATACATCAAGAAATGTCATATGCCAATTTGATGAAAGATATAATGGAACAATTGGGATTAGTAGGTAGTTTTGATTATTCTGATGTCTTTTCTTGCATTGGAACCACTCAGTTTGTTAAGGAGGACATGAAAATATCATACGACAAGGATGTGCATTGGTTATACAACATCATTTTTAATGGTGTCGTTCAATGTTGTAGTTTAGTCGTTGATTGTAGAAATTGTCTTTCTAACGTAGTAGACCGCATGCCTGTTAACACTTCAAGTTCGATAGACAATGGTATACCATCAATTGGTAAATTTCATCACTTGATTGATGTTGCCAATATTTCGGGGAATTTCCACGTTGAAGTGATGACAAGTTTTGTGGAAAGAAAAATTTACAGAATGTTTTGCGGTCTGTGGCTATAGGAGATAACTTTCAATTTCGGACTATCAAATCAAATCGTGATGTACTCATTGTCCGTTGCTTTATGGACAATTGTCAGTAGTATCTTCATGCTTCCAAGTTTGGGGACCAAGGAAGTGAGATTTGGATAGTAAAGAAAGAGTTAGTTAATATATAACTGATAAGATAAATACAGTGAATTTACCTCCTATTTTTTTTTTTTTCATCTCAAACAAAGACCGCTTTCCTTTGTGATTCTACATTTCTATCGCGAAGTAATGAATTGGGTTCGTATAGGCATTTTAGACGCCCCTATTGACATAGCCTTTCTGGCTATATTTTCTGCTACTCCACCCATTTCATAAAGTATTCTACCTGGTTTAACAACAGCTACCCAATATCCGGGGGATCCTTTGCCTGAACCCATACGTGTTTCTGGAGGTCTTAGTGTAACGGGTTTGTCTGGAAATATACGTACCCATATTTTTCCGCCGCGTCGTGCATTTCGTGTCATTGCCCTTCGTCCCGCTTCGATTTGTCTAGATGTGATCCAACCGGGTTCAAGTGCCTGAATAGCGTATCTACCGAAGCAAATACGATTGCCTCGATTTATACAAGAACATACATGTTCTCTTGAAATAGTTCTTAACGATCATAGGCAAGCAACTTTTTTCTGTTATCAAGGGGTTTATTAAGGATAGGATTAACATGTCCGGCACAGATTTGCTTAGTGTTAAAGATGTTATATCTCTTGTGCGTAGAGAACTCGGTATTAGTATCAATTATCAAAAAGCATGGTGTCGAAGAGAATCTGCAATTAAAGAAATTAGGGAATCTCCGGAAGAGTCTTACGCATTAGTACGTTCTTTTTGTCACATGATTAAGGTGAAAAATTCAGGTATGATTCTATTGACGTATTTTCAATATATATCCCCGTTAGGGTAATATATTATATAAAGTTGAAAATCATGGAAGGTTTCAGTACCTTTTGATGGCTTTGTCGTCTTCGATCGATGGTTGGAAATATTGTCGACCTGTTATTTCAGTTGATGGAACTTCAATGAAGAATAAGTACGGTGGCACTTTGTTATCAGCATGCACTTTAGACGCAAATGATTAGATATTCCCTTTGGCATTTTGTGTTGTCGATTCCGAGAACGACGCTTCATGGGTTTGGTTTTTTGAATAGCTAAAACCATGTATAGGTGCTCGTCAAGACCTTGTAATTGTCAGCTGAGAAGGTTTTCACCACTGCTTGTCACTGCATATGCACGTACCATCTCTTCAAGAATTTAAAGTTGAAGTACAAGGAGAAAGTTTCTGATAAATTATTCTTCCCATGTGCCAAAGCATACAATGTTGAGGATTTTGAACATAACATGCGCCTTTTAGATTCTACTGTATGAGGCATACGCGAGGAGTTGTTGGGCATAGGTTTCTCTAAATGGTCGTGTGCTTATTCTCCTTCATCAAGATACAATTTTATGACAACCAACATTTCAGAAAGTCTAAATGCTGCCATGAAAGATGCAAGGGAATTATCAATTACTTCCATGTTAGAAGTCGTGCGGATGATGTTGTAGAGGTGGTTCTATGAGCGTAAGAACGATGCTGATTTTCAAATTACTGAATTCACTAAAAGTGCTGAGAGTAAGTTAAGAGAACAAATTTCAACTGGTTGTACAATGCAAGTAAGTTTTCATAAGCATCATTACATTAAATTTATTAATACCCATGATTTATTAGTACATGTTTTCTGTTTAATTAATTAAGTAGATGTATATGTTTGGACTCTTAAGTAATTAATAACTGATGTTTGTTATCTTTCAAATTTCTTTTAGGTTTATACTGTTAATAACGATATTTATCAGGTAATTGATAAGCATAGACAGTTTGAGGTAATACTTCAAAAAAGAAGTTGTTCTTGTCGTCGGTGGGATATTGTTAAAATACCTTGTTCACATGCATGCGCTGTACTGATTCAGAATCATTTACCTACAAAAGGTTACGTCTCCTCCTATTATTCGAACAACTATTTACGTTCCACATACAGTGGAAGTATACACTCATTAGGTCATCAGTCAAGTTGGAATATCCCAGAAGATGTGAAGATTATAAGGATGTTGCCGCCCAATGTGAAACGTCCTGCTGGTAGACCAAAGAAGTTGAGGATTCCATCAGCATTGGAATTTTAAAAACGTGTTAAATGCAGCCGTTGTGGAAGATATGGTCACAACAAGAAGTCGTGCAAATTTTCCCTTACGCAATAGTTAGATATTGATTTATATGTTTTTTATTGCTTATTGTATTTTTTGCACTTAAAACAATTTCATATTACTGTTTTTTAAATTCAGTTCTATAATATTTCTATTATATATACTCAAACTACAATTTATACTGTTACTTAAGTTAACAAATACATGTTGATATATCCCTTTATAAACACTATAAGATATATACCTGGACAACCATTGGAGATATTGATAGTCAAGTAATTTCATAATTTAACAAATACATGTTGATATATCCCTTTATAAACACTATAATATATATACCTGTACAACCATTGGAGATATTGATAGTTAAGTAATTTCATAATTTCATAAGTTGACAAATACATGTTGATATATTCCTGTATGAACACTATAAGATATATCCATGTACAACCATTGGAGATATGGATAGTCAAGTAATTTCATAATTTCATAAGTTGACAACTACATGTTGATATATCCCTGTATGAACACTATAAGAAATATTCCTGTACAACCATTGTAGATATTGATATATCAATCAACCGTGTCTAAAGTTTATCAAATGATATTACTAACTTAGTATTCTCCACAAAAGAAGCTTCAATATATCAAATCTCTGAGTCGTATTTAATACATCTAACCAAAAAGTACATAATAACTACCACAAAAGTTTGAATAATGAATTCCATTACATAAAGTCGATACTTAAAGTTGTGATAACAAGTTGAAAGTTAGAGCCTCAAAATCTTCAATGCTTGGTATGTTATATTTACTATCTTCTGCTGAACTGAACTTTGTAGTGTACGGTGATCTATTCACCTTATAAGGCATCACCACTCTACGTTTTGTCCGTCCCAATAGTTCGACTTCAGCATCTTTCTTTAATGTCTTCATATCTCCATTCCCCCCTTTCTTGAACGGACCTATTCCTCTCAACTACACATTAATATAACTTTATGTTACATATAAAATATAGTCTCACATACGCCAAATATCCATGGGTGGCAACAACAGAATCGGTTTTAAGATGTTACATGGCATCAATCTTGATTCCTATATTAATATGTTGATTACACGTTATTTCAGTTGCTCACTCCCCACAGACATCGGCATCAATCTTGCTTAAGAGTTTAGCTCTATCAAACTTCAGTTTTGTGTATCAAAAGAAACAGTTGACACTGTTGAGAATTCATCAGCAGTTTGATTCCTAGACTTCAATAATTATATACTAGATGTTGCATCTCACAGACAAACAAAGCTCAAGCAATAAGGCTTATCAAAGTTAGCGGAATCAGATGACAACACAAGCGCGAGAAGTTAAAGAGTTTGTATACTAACATGGCCCGGGTTAAATGACGCCACAACCCAACAGTCACTGACAAAGGATAAAGGGATATACCAGCATATAATTCTCAATATGTTATATATTATGTACAACTAGATCCATATATAGTGGTCAGACCAGATAAAACATTATATTAGTTATTCTGAAACAATAAATCCAAAACTTACAGCATGGATGTACATGTCTCCCTCAGAATTAATATCATTTTGGTCGATGTTCTCCTTGTACTGCACGAATCAAATTATAACAAAGCAACATAGAGTATCGTTGAATGAGCCACTACTCAAGATTAGTACTATCAAAACAATACAAGCAAACCTTTTTTTGGCAAGCCTTTTCTATCATATCAACCTCATTTAAAAATGTTGTGCATACGAACTCATCTTGCATTAAATCTCCTTCGGTTTCTTTAACTCTGAGTTCCTTGCAAAATGTAAAACATAGTAAATAGCATTACACATGTCCTTCACAGATTATGAAAATTAAGCATAATTTACACATATACGATGCATTAATTTTAGATACTCATGTTATTACGATCTCCATCATTATCACTCTTAGTTGTAGCTGCACTGTCCCTTGATCCATCGTCCTTTGGTTTATTTCTTCCGAATTTTCTTCATGTTTATCATCGCCCTCATGACCACCATTGTTACCATTCCTTCCACCCCCACTCCCATCACCATCCCCATCCTCCTTTCTGATAACATTTAATCTATCATTCACTAGTCGTTTAACACTCTTAATCTCAGAAAAGAGTGTATTGATTTTGCAATTCATGTTATCGAGGCTACTTAACATCATTTCTTTAAACTCTTCAAAAAGTGGAGTTATATAGCTTTCATTCCTATTCGATGGTTCACCTTCCTCCAAAATTATTTTTTTTACCTTTAATCGGTGCATTCTCATCTTCTTCGAACATATTTTCAAACTCGAACTGCATTAAAATTAACATATCAGTAATATAGTCATCAATATATATATATATATATATATATATACATTGAAAATAAAACTAATCGCTATTAAAAATAAAGAAATAAATAATACCTCCTCATTCTCGAAAACTCTAATCGCTATATCCCGCCATTCCGGTTGTGATGTAGCCTCCCAATTTACCATTAGTGGTATATTAGTAGATATGTGCTTGGCATATTTTGTTTCTGCTGAAGAAAGCAATGGTATGCATTTGTATGCCCAAATAACCAATGCTAATGGCATTCCAGAGAGTCCCACAACCGATGCATCAGAGTTTTTAATCGCTTTCTTTATAGAGTCGATTGTTGAGTTATAGCAAACACGCCCCCACGGGTAGTTCTCAAATTGTTCGGTGTCATCAAGAAGCTTGATATATTGCACCTCAATTCCGACTGCTCGTTGTTTTCTCAACAAGAAATTTGACAACAAAAATAATTGTGCCATCTTAACCCTGTCCTTCTTCTTCACTACATCCATTGAATTAAACAAGGTACTTGTCGTTGCCCTCTTCACGGGAATTGTTGAATTGTTGAAATATTTTGTCAAGAATCTCTCACTCAGTTTTTTGAAGTCCACAGAAGGTAGTTCATCACACTTAGGTCCAGTAATAGCCTCAAATTCTTGTAATCCAAAATGAACCACTTTGATCTCAAAGTTGAAATTAATTCCATCTCCTGGGCAAGGGCTGCATTGTCTCCTAATTATGTGGTTAACTAGTTGTAGTGGATATTTTTTGATCTTTACATCTAAGAAGCTTCCAAAACACATATTTCTAAATTTTCTTAGATGTTTTTTTGAAAGTACGTCCTTAATATTCTCCAGCATTTCTAATTTTGAGTATATTTGAGGTTTGGTTCTATTTAACCACTTATCCCTAGGAAGTAACAATGGAGCCTCCTGAACATGATATAAGCCTAAATGTAATAATATGCACATGATATATTGAAAAATAACAATACAGTACATGGATATATAATACATACCACATACACATCTGCCTTGTTCTGACCAATAAAATTGCTTTTATCATATTTCTCTTTTCTCCTCCTATCTTTGCGTCTTGGTTTTTTAACATTCTGTAATTCAATAAAGATTAATATAATCACTTTCACTTAACAATGTACTTATACCAAAAAAAAAAAAAAAAGAAGAATTATCATCATCACCTTTTTGGTTGTCATAACATCTTCTTTCTTTTTCCCCTTAAATCCTGGCACACCATTTTTTTATTTTTTCAACCTTTCAATTATTGTCTTGACCTTTTCATCTTGTTCTGGTAAAATGATTATTGGCGAGTACTTCTTATAACGAGGCATATTACCGAACAAATCTTTGTAGAAGGTAGGCTTCAATGGCTGAGCATCCTTTTTTTTTTGTCTTCCTCGGGGCTCTCCTAAAAGCAACCCAATTTAAAACATACATGTATTTATAACCTACATAGATATTGAAAATAATATAATGAAATTATTGCTTACCTCTGAGCTAAGATTAACATATAAAGGGTCTTTCTTCGACTTGCTGGAAGATTGGTTAAGTAACCTATTACTTCTTCTTCTTTCCTTCTGTTTTGGTAGCCCTTTGCACTTGACCATGTTAACGTAATTCAACTAATATATATCCACCTAAAACATGTAAAATAGTAAAGGCTCATTACAGGGCAAACAATCCTAGCTGAAAGCCAATATGAAGTTCTATAAGACATGGTATAAAGTATAACATATTGAATATACAATATATCCGATATAACATAGACTAAACCTTATGAGATATAAAATTTATCCGTATGTATTGATGTAAATCATTAACGGTATATATCCAATAGATTTTTAACTTTAAATCACCATCAGTATATATCGAGATACATAAATCTTGAGATATAATATATATCCTTATCTAAACACTATATATCCCCACATATACGTTATTCAGAACAAACGAATAAAGAAAAATATACTCGTATATACCAATATAATACCGAAAGTCCTCTGTAAACTAAAGATATATTATATATCCTAATACATTTTCCATGGAAATTGTTTCACTGGTATATATGGAGATACTTTAATCTAGATATATATTATATATCCTAATCAGTATCACTATATTATATATACTCAAATATACACTATTATAAAGGATAATAGCAGATAGCAAGAGATAATGGGAACCAGAGAGCAACAGATTCTGTCAAAAAATGAAACCTAAATTGAGCATATACAATAAGAACTATATACCTCGATTCTGTGCAAAATTGAAACCTAAATATAGCATAAAATACGATATAATGGGACATGACGGATTGGATTGCTCATGCGACGGAGG
The DNA here is from genome assembly GCF_013281855.1 of Momordica charantia. Lineage (NCBI taxonomy): Eukaryota > Viridiplantae > Streptophyta > Magnoliopsida > Cucurbitales > Cucurbitaceae > Momordica > Momordica charantia. The sequence continues at coordinate 8,990,561 of NW_028275157.1, read as the reverse complement.
AAGAAGATGAAATTAGAACTTACAGTGTAATGGAGTCGACGTAGCCGCCGGAGACGAAGGAAGCGTGACGATGTTGCCCTATGAAATGCGACGGAGGCTGCCGGAGAAATCTTCTGCAAAGAACGGAGAAGCACCCGCCGGAGAAATACCTTGAGAAACGTCGACGAGAAGCTTGAAGAGGGAGAAACCGTACAGTTGCAGCGATGAAGAGGGATAAACCGACGGAGATGAAGGAGGCTACGAAATCGTGGGTTTTTAGAAATTTCAATTTTGGAAATTTGAATTAGCTTAATTTTAGGGATTTGATATATTTTAATAATTATTTACCAATTTCATATTTTATTAATGATTTAATATTGAAATGGATATATTAGTAATTTCTATTATGAGTACCATCTATTTTCGGAATTATGTTAGACAAAAGTGTAAATTCTAGAACTTTCAATCCTTTTATGTAATTAGGTCTCCTAAATATACCATCTATGTACTAATCCCTTATTATTATTTTGTCTTTCCATATTCCTCTCTCGATCTTTTCAACAATCAAAATTAATTTTCCTCTCTTCCTCACACCCTCTTTCTCTCTCTCTAAAAATAGGGTTTCCTCTCTTTCTCACACCCTCTCACTCCATGCCCAATATTTTTCTCTCTTCTTCACACCCTTCACTCTCTTCCTCACACTCCCTATAAAAAATCTAGCGACTTTTTCTCTTCCTCTTCCTCACACATCTCTCTCTAAGTCTCTACGTATTAGTCGGATATGATCGTGATCGAGATCGAGAGCGAGAGCGAGATTATGAGCGAGATCGAGAGCAAGATCGAGAGCGAGACCGAGATTTTGAGCGAGATAGGGAGCTATCGTAGAGATTTTGAGCGAGATCGAAAGCGAGAGGAAAACGGCGAAGCCGCCGGCGGCCAATAAAAGGAAAACGAAGGTGCCCACGGTCGGATCTCGCTCTCGACGGCTAGATCTCGCTCTCAGACAGTCTTATTTTTAGAGAGAGAGAAAGTGTGTCTATGAAATTAATTTGATTTTTGTTCCATTATAAATCTATTTTTAGATAAAGTATCTATGAAATTAATTGGGTTTTTGTTCCATTATAAATCTAGAGAGAGAAAGTGTGACTATGAAATTAATAGAGTTTTTGTTCAATTCTAAATTCTATTTTTAGAGAGAAAGTGTGTCTATGAAATTAATTGGATTGTTGTTCCATTCTAAATCATATTTTTAGAGAGAGAAAGTGTGTCTATCAATTTAATTGGGTTTTTGAGAAAAAATTGAACGAGAATGAGAGAGAAGAAAACAAAAATGAGGAGAGAGGAAGAATGATGTTTTTTGAAATATGGAAAAAGAGGGTGAGTGAACAAGATAGAAATCTAAAAATGAGTGGAGGGTTAGTGAAAGTAATTTGGTAGCAAAGATATGTCAGCAAAGATGATGTCAGCAAAGATTAAAAAACATAGGTTTTGAAAAAAGTGGGTAAAAAACAATACTGCTTTGGTAAAATGGCTATTCAGTCCGATTTCCCAAGAATGGATAAATTATTAAAGCAGAATGTCAAGTCATTAGAGTCGATTAGGGCATTACTTACCTCGAACTGATGGCAATTCGTGAGGGATTTGGAGCGGCAATAGGTGAAAACTCCAGAACAATCCATCTGGAAAAAGATTCATGGGAGGTTGCTCAAATTCTTCATGACATTCACCGAACATTACAGAAATTTTTTGGCTGTTTGAAGAAATCAGAAACTGAGGCAAAACTGAGTAATCTTGGCTATCTGTCTATACCACTTGGCTGTCTGCTTGAGTGAATAATTAATTTTTTTTTAGGTTGGTTTGTTTATATTTGTCCTCACAAAATAAAAAGAAAATATATATATATATATGAACTTAGCAAAAAAAAATAAAAAGAAGGCATAGGAGAAAGCTCTCGAAAGGCTAACAAAAGAGCCTAGTGAGCTACCAACTAACATAGAGGCATAGAGAGAACTTCATACTAAATGAGGGGCAACGATTTGTGTCATACTTTTTCACTGGTTAGGTGTGAGTTTACAGAGCTAAGCCTAATCCATGTTAGAATTAGGAATTCCTCTTCCAACTCATCCCGGAATGGGCGTTAGGCAAAGAACAAGAAGAAAACAAAAGGATAAATTTGTCCAATATGTCCAATAGTGACAAATCCAATAGTAACAAATCGTGCCTCAGTCACCAGGATGTTTAAGAGAGAAAAATAGACTTCTTCATACATTAGTGAGATTAACATATTTAACGCATGCAACAAGAAATGACCAATACCGAATGAGCAACTAGAATTTCTACTTTCTATTAAAAAAAAACTTTAAAACATTCCGATCCCGTGATGACTTGTAAGATCACTGAAATTTATATAGCTACATGCAGCCACCAATAATATCACCTAAAAGATCAAATTGCAGCAGAAGATTTCAAAACTAGAAGAGTATCCGCTCTTGATAAACATCCAATGCCTCGATGACTTTCTCTATGTACAACTTCCTATGCAATCTGTACCTGCAAGGAACCGATAAAACTCCATTATTTATTTTATCCTTTTTTTAATAACCGGGAGTCCGGAGTTTTGCTTCCCTATTCCCAATGGCACCTGCACCAGCCTCAAGGCCTAAACCAAGGAGATATCAAAGTTTTTGGTATTAAGCTCAACAAAAGGTTCGAACTTGAGACCTCAAAGCTAATATGATGAAGAGACTCCAAACCCTTACCAACCGGGCTACTCCTTAGGGACTCTCATAAAACTCCATTATTAGCCATAAAAACGAATGGGAATTTCATTTATCACCGTTAGAATCATATAATTAGTTTAAGAAGGAAGAAGATAGTATGTACTTGATTGAGGCTTCTAGCGTCCTTGTAGGTTGTGATATAGAATCTGTTGGTTGTTTCAAACAGCAGCACAGTAAAGTATTAGCATCTTCAAATAAAAGATCTCAAGAATTCTTCATGGTTTTCAAATTCGGTTTGGGCTCTAAGCCGTTTAATAGTTATCCTATAAGTAACAGAAGCCTTTAATACAGGAGATGGTGGGTCTGCTTGACGTACCTAGCATTTTTTGGTCCTGTTCTGATGTGGTAGGAAATGCAGCGAGCATCTGTTGGCACTCTTCTTGTAACTCTTTTACCGCTTTCCTCTCCCTGCTTGGGCTTGGCGGGATATCCCCATCTGACCATGAAGGCAGAGATCTTGCCGCTGCAATCACCGCTCCGTCAACAAAATTATCCTCCTTGTTCGATAACCGACCTGCTATTGTTATTTTTTTCATTTGGTCAGCACTTTGTTGAATTACTGAGTTTTTCCCCCTTATAAAAAGAGGTAAACAAAAGAAAGTTTTCATAACCATACCATTATAGTAGTATTCTTCAGGAAGGCCAGCTATATTGAAAACTGATAAGAATGAGTCCAGGTGAATCCGTGAATTACCGGAGAACTCGATCATATCCCAAGGATTCTGCAGTTCCCCAAGTTAGATGCTAAAATCACACACTACAAGGACAAGATTCATGTAAATGATAATGGAGTAGGACACCAATATTTCTCTCTTTTTTAAGGAAACACAATCTTCTTCTACACCAGCCTGAAAATAAATTGCATCATTAACTCGAATATATCTGGGAAGTTAAGTTGTGCTCGAAGGCAAATTACCACTGGAGATGAAAAGCCATATCTCTGCAGAAACATGTTGTTCTTTTGCCCATTCATGTAATTGACTGTCATCTGCAAGTCAAACAAGAGATAGTATAGTCTATTATGTCTACATACGTAGGCACAAAAGCTATTATCAGCACAATTATGTTTCAGCATTAAATGTTAAAAAGGTTTTATTGTATAATTCTGGACTAATTCTGGCAAGCTGAGATTGCAAATTGTAACAGCTTTCATTGTTTTTTTGCCACGATGTATTTGTAGTAGTAGCACAAAGTACTGCATCAAGAAAATATACAGAAATTTGAAGTCCCAGGAAGTGAAATTCTTTCTAAGACTGCGTCAAAAAGAAAAATCCTCATATCACACTCCTTCCAGTACGTGTGAACTGCAAGAGGAATGAAACCATCAACCATCTTCTTTTTGGCTGTGAAGAGGTATTTTTTTATTTTTTATAAGAAACAAAGATGGAATATTCATGAACCAAGATCCAAAAAGGGAAAGTCAACCTAAAGGCGGAGGGTTGAGAGAACCCTCCTCAAAGGACTATACAATCACAGCATTCCATAATCAAAATTGTAATTACGGCTTCTTGGTGGGCTACAATCCACCAGCTGTGGAGAGGTCATGATTATGCAACAAGTTCAGACTAGTTTAGTGTCTACATGAAGATCTATAATTGGTGTCTTCAGAGATCTTTTCGGGATGGTGGGTAATAGGAAAAGCTAGAACTCTTCGAAAAACCGCTATTCGATGTATTGTGTTAATTGGATAGGAAAAAAGCAATAGGATTTTCAAAGAGATAAATAATTTTTTTTATAGCTCTTGGGAGGTTGTACAATACACCACACTACCTCCTGTTAGGTTATTTATTCTACAGGCTGCTTCCTCTTACGTAAAACTACCCGAACTTTTATAAGTTTCCTTCGAGTGATCGAGAGGAGATGTCTTATCTCCTCGCCTATTTTTGTATATTCCATCTTCTTTGATCTGAAATGATTTCTCTCATCAATGAATGTATGTGTATATATATATTTGTCTCTATGTAAAATTTTTGCAATGAGGCAACCGAAATGTTTCCATATAAGATTGCCAAGAAAGAAATTGTTTAAGCTATGTTGGAACATTGCTAAATTTGAATTTAATAAGACAATGTGAACCTCTTGCCCTTTTTTGATCTGCTGCCCAGCATTAATCATCACCTCAAGCATCCGATCCTTAAACCGCCAGTGGAAAAAACAATTTGGCCGAAAAGAATGGTTCAGCATGTCTGCATAATATGGTTAAAAATTACTCAATTTATAATATAAAAAGTAAAAACGATGAACGTAATAAACTTATCTGAAGGCTTCCAACAGGTAAGTGAAATATACTAATCCTGTGATGCATTTTGAGGCATCTTAGCCTGTTATTTCTACTAAAGTGCTGCCAACAGTTCCATTGATTCTTATCCAGAAAAAAATCAGGTTAAAACATGATTCAAATCACCTAGGGGCTAAACTCTTTAGTGTTTCCAGTACCACAAAACACATTTAGAACTACCTATATGATATAGAGAGCAAATTATGCTTTAAACACTACTTTAATGTTTGTTGTCCAGAATTCTACCTCAGCAGACACATATACCCCCCAGCAGAAGTTTACCAGCATAAGGAATTAGCATATTTGCATCTTGTACTAGAGCTCCGATCCTTGTTTGCATGTTGATGCATCGTGATTGTGCTATACTCAAAGCCCAAATGAATCTTTTAGGATCTCGAGCAAGGCGCTTAATTTTAAGGGGTACACCACTGTGCTGAAGTATTATAGAAACAATAAGTCATATAACAGAACCAGGCACATTAGTTTTATGGAAAATTAAAAGTACATTCCATCCATGTCATAGAAATTTCTTTTACTTTACCCAGTTCCTTTCCCAGAAGTCCAGAGCACGACGCTGCTGGTCTCTAATGGTTGAGGCAAGATTTTCATCCTGCAGCTCCAAAAGTTCTTCCTATGATGCATATACATCACGCAAGTTGATCATTAAGGAATCACAAAATAGCAAAATCGTTAATAAGGGAAAGAAGAGTGCAGCAACCTTTGAGGAACAAAAACTCAATAAACTTCAACAATAATCTAATTAAATTGCATTCCCATATTTCTCAATGTTCGGACTTCAAATTACCATACATGAGAAAACAAGTCAATATTGATTGCATGACAGCTAAAACCTGGGTCCAATATTGTCTATCACTTATTATCCCTTCCAACGCAAGTAAATAAGTTCCTATGGGAAAACACCACTTTATGGATAATTTTCTTCATTTAATCAAATTTTACTTTCATAATCAGTCAAATATAAGGAAGATTTTCATTTGAGAACATGGAATTAAATGAAATGCATTAAATCTTTAGGCATGAAGATATTGTCACTGCTTAATCATAAATGCAAAATTTTCACTGTTCATTCATAGATACCTCTGAAGCTAGAAGCAAGCTTGTACATTCATCAATACTTGGTAAGAAATCACCATAGAGCTGCCAAAAGTTGTCCTCTCGATCAAATGCATATAAAAGAAGACACGCTAACCTTAAATCCCAATCTGTCTGCCATAACAAGATATGCTTTATATAAGTTATTTACAAGCAAAAAAAAAACTTCAAAAAAAAAAAAAATTGAGCATTTATCCAAATTGAATGAGATAAAATATCAGATAGTCAGGTTGGAGGCAGAGAAATAAAAAGAATCATCTAAACCAGAATAAAATAATAAAATGAAAAATCTAGTTAAAATAATTAGCAACAATAAAATGAATCTTCGCTAAGAAAAAGTATGTACAATCTAATGAAAAATTTGCTTACCTCTGGATTTGTTGAGTTAATTATATCAAATATTGGATGACCCACTGGAACTATATCAGGGAAAAACATCCACGGGAGTTTCTGGCTTATGGTTAACATTAGTTCTAAAGGAATTTCCATAATAACCTGCGAATGAATAGATAAAATAAAACCACCATCAGTCATCAGCTACAGATTTAAATACCAACCAAGGTCAACGAAACCGACAATTTGTGAAGTAATGCATGAAACTGACCCTAGCACGGCGAAGAGGTTCAACATCTTTGGAAGCGTATACTCCAAATCCATCCGGTCCTTCTTTGAATTCAATTCCATAAGCTCGCATGCTTCTGACATATCCTATCTTATAGAAGTCGGGGTCTGCTGGTTCCAACTTCGGAGGTTTAAGGGTAAAAATGGCAGTAAAGACTAAACGTTAACCCAATGTACCCATATTAATGAAAGACGAAAAATGAAACAAATCATAGATCTGTTTAGCAAAGAATTTTATGATGGTTAAATGTGGATTCCACCTCAGAGGTAGATTCGTCTGCTTTTGGTGACTGTAGAAGAGGAAATGCAGGCATTTCGGTTGCAGCTTTAATCGGCCGCAGTCTGCTTTTAGTGGAAGTGGAAGAACTGTTACTGAATCGTGGTGACGAAGAAGGCCAAAAATTCTTCACCTGCATCCATTATAGAGAGAAAATGAGAGACAGACAAGGAGTAGAGTGCGTTGCCATAGGAAGAAAGGTAGAAAGGACCTGCGGGCAGGAGATGAAGCAGTGGGTTGGCTGATGGAGGGACACAAAGTTCGCCATTTTAGAGGGGAATTTCTACCGATCAAAAGCTTGCTTTCAGTTTTTCAGAAGAACGTTATCCACTTGGGCCTCCGTTTTCCCTCCCATTTTTAAGAACAGGATTGGCTAATGCTTTGCATTGTCTAAATATGTTTCAGATAAGAAATTTCAATAGTTAAAATGTAATTTGGCCAATGCTTTGCATTGTTTAATTCTTTAAGAATTTTTCAAAAATTTCGTGTGCTTGCACGGGAGCCGGAACTCCATGAAAATACAACAGATTACTCAATCCTCATCTTTTAGAATTAAATACAAAGAAATAAATAGCTAAAACCAATATCAAATATCCACAAAATTTCAGAAAACCAAATAAAATAACATGGAAAATAGTCCCAAATCTCTCAATTTTCAATCAAACAAGAACATGGAAAATAAACATGAACATGGAAAATGTCCCAAAAATTATCCAATTTCAACCAACAAAAACATCGTTCAATATTCATCCATAATAATATGTAAAACACCCCAAATTACTCAATGTTTTCAGCAAGCAATAAACATGAAAACAGTCCCCATAGAACCAAAATCTCTTAAAACCCCCCAAATATCCATAAACATCAGAACCACAAGCAAACCACATAACTACGCATAGTCAAATACACAAAAATTTCATAGCATACTGAAGTATTTACAAATTTCAAAACTTATATACTCAAACACAGAAATCAGACACTGAAATCACAAACAGTCCAGTCCAGATAAGATTATCGCCGTACTCGGATTTAGAACCACAGGTTTTAGAAACTTTACTCACTTTACTCACCTATGGATTTATGTTCACTGGTCGTCGGAGGTTGGGTTGCTGGAATTCTGCTGCGGCACCGTCGGGTCCGCCGCCGCCGCTGGAGCTCGTGCAGCCGCCGGACGTCTACCGATGTCCAGAGTGGGCTCGTGCTGCGGGGTTCGTAGTTGTGCCTCGCCGGATTTGCAATGAAAAAGAGATATGAAAAGTTCGGATAGAGGAAGAGGGAATGGTGGTGGGGTTCGTTATTTTCCAAAACGAGGGGGTTTAGCGCTTTTTGGAGAGAGAGAATCTAATAGTTAAAAAATAAAATAAAATAAGTTACTAAAAAAGAAACTTTTTCTAAGCGGAAATCATATTTACTTTTTTTCCCGTCCTCTATTTACTAACATGGTTTTAAAAATCCGTAAACACATCGATATTTCCATCAACATATCCATATTTTCATGGGTTCCCGCTATGTGCGGGAGTCCTTGACAGGCACTCCAAAACCCGCCAACGCTCATTCAAACCCGGGTCGGTTGGTCCTCCATTCATCCGACCTGTTGTTCTGTTCCCGCCACAAGAAAGACGCACAGAATAGGTATGCCCAGCGCGCGGAGGATCCGTTGAGACTTTCTCTTGTCTCGATAGGGAACTGTACGATCTTTTCCCCTAATTGTATTGAATCGATAAAAAAAGAGGTCAGTGCTACGACCCCCTATTGTTTGAACCAATATTGACCGGAGACGAGCCCCGACTTGCATAGGTCCTTGGTTTGACCTCCCGTAGTGGTCCTTGCTTTTAATAAAGTGGAGCGGGGCCAATTTCTCATACTTGCTCAGTGTGCCCCCCTTTCGTCGAGTGCCCCGCCCGGTTCACTGGGCTGACAAGGAGTAAATTAACATTTCCATCCTAGTAAAAAAAATTGATAAAATATGAAAAATATCAACAGAAATGTCACTAATAAGATTAATTATTTTAAACTAATTTAGAAATAGGAAAATGTTTATTTGTTCATTTAAATATTTTTTACGATTGTTTTAATTTTCTTAACTTTTACAAAAGTATCCATCGATATCGATATCGACATTTTATCAATATTTACATGTAATATAGACCTCGATATTTCCATCGACATTTTAAACCTTGCTTCTAAAATCGTAGCCGACAGCCAAAGCGAGCATAGCTCAATGGTAATTGGTATATATCTCCAATCAAGATGTTGTTTGATTTCCAACTCCACATGTTGTACTGAAAAAGAAAAAAAAAAGTCTTCGCCATTTGTGAACTTATTGCTGATCTCCTATGTTCGTCAAATATTTTTTCAATTTATTTTTGTTTTATCATTTTTTTATTTTAAACTTTTATGGAAATAAAACTTGGTTGAACCAAATACAGTGTCTACAACATTCTTGAGAAATAATAGTCTTTTAACCCACCCAAGAATAACATGTTAATAATTAGTGCAAACATGTGTTATTTTATTTTTTAGCGTTTCCATATTTTATGCTTAGTAGTTAATTTAATAGTTGACAGTAAAGCTACGCAGTAGATGAGTGGATGTGTAATTTAAAGAGTTTCTATGCTTAGTGGCTTAGTGGAGTAACGGTGTTAGATAAAAAGAATTTGAAGGATAGTGGTCTACTTAGTGAGTTAGTGATCGGTTATGAATTTTCCTATAAATATTTTGTAACAATTCTCAATTTAATTAATAGAAATTTTTCCTTCGTACAATTTCTCTCTAGCTTCGACTTTGTTGTTCTATTTGTTTTTTCGTTACATGGTATCAGAGAGTCCAGGTTATTTTCCCTGCGTTTGAGTTTAGTGCTCGACAATTGAGTTTAGTACTTGTTGAAGATGAACGGTGGAAGTAATGTTTGTGTAGACAAGCTTATGGGGGATATATAATTATAGCTATTGGAGGCAAGGACGGATCCAAATTTTCTTTTTCAGGGGTGCTTTATATAAAATTCAGTAAATATTCTCCACGAATTGGATTATTTTTTTAAAATTTCTTTTAAAATAATGATGATTTAAATAAAAAGGCAAAATATATTTTTGGTGTTTGAGGTAGGTGTTTACTTGGTTCCTGAAATTTCAAAATGAACACTTCTGGTCTCTGAGATTTGAGGTAGGTGTCTAATTGGTCTTGAAGTTTCAAAATGAACACTTTTGGTCTCTTAAGTTTGAGGTAGGTGTCTAATTGGTCCTGAAGTTTCAAAATGAACATCCTTGAAGTTTAAAGTAGGTGTCAACTTGGTCCCTAAAATAAACACTTTTTGTCCCTGAAGTTTGGGAAATAGTTCTAAATGGTCCATGATTTTTTATTTTTTTACTATTAATTTAACTAATATTAACATGACGTGGCAAATTACATTTAAATTGTTTATTGTAGTTGCTGATGTGGCAAATTATATTAATTAAATGATATATGTCCGGCAAAGACGTGGTGGTTGCTAGAAAGAGAAAGGAAGAGATGAGGAGACAAGAGACAAAGTACAATCACTTACACATATATTTTTAACTAATATAATTTGCCACATCAGCAACTACAATAAATAATTTAATTGCAATTTACCACGTCATTTTAATATTAGTTAATTAAAAGTAAAAAAAATAAAAGACTATTTAGAACTATTTCTCAAATTTCAGGGACCAAAAGTGTACATTTTAAAACTTGAAGGACCAAGTTGACACATACTTTAAACCTCAAGGACCAAACATGTTCATTTTGAAATTTGAGAGACCAAGTAGTCATCTACCTCAAACATCAGATAGCAAAAGTATTCATTTGAAATTTTAGGGATTAAATAGACACCTATCTCAAACTTTAGGAATCAAAAATGTATTTTGCCCTAAATAAAATGATATAAAAAATACGTTTTTCCAAAATTATTTGAAAAATAACGCTTTTGGTGGGTGGAGTACGACTGAGAGACGACCATTTAGGCGGTTGGTCGACCACTATCTAGGCACTCTTTTTTTCTTTTATTTTTTTTTTGTAATTTAATAGCATCCTTTATCTTTTATTTGTTTCTTATATAAACTAATTATAAAAGTTAGTTTTTTTTAATATACATTAAATTCTTATTTTATCTAAATTCATAATATTATATAAACTAAATTTTATCTTTTATTTTATCATTAAATTCTTATTTTAACTAAATTCATAGGACTATATAAACTAAATTTTATCTTTTATTTTATCAATAAATTCTTATTTTAACTAAATTCATAATATTATATAAACTAAATTTTATCTTTTATTTTATCAATAAATTCTTATTTTAACTAAATTCATAATATTATATAAACTAAATTCCATCTTTTATTTTATCTTCAAGATCTTTTAAGAATTATAAAGTTATATGTTATAATTCAAATTAAAAAAATAATAAATTAGAGAATAATATTTTACGTTTATATAAATAAAATAATTATTAATGTCAATTTATAGCCTATCTATCTAATCCGTCCACAATGGGGACGTCGCCGATTATGATGTGGCTGACGACGATCTCTTGGTACGGCTGGTGTCTCCCGATCGTCTATAGGGTTGAGGTACTGTACATGCTTCCCATGTCCACGTCTATGGCCTACTCCATAACCATACTGTGGTGGCAAATGTGGTATATGATACTGACTTGAACCAAGAGTCAATGTCATGATCATAGGCGTGGATGGATCAACATCATCTTGTGTCTATGCAAACGGTGGAACGTCATCGACGTTATGATAAATAACTTCAGGTACAGGAACATCAAGCTCGATTGGAGCATCTTGCTCTAGTTGACGACGTCTTCTAATCCTAGGGCCATGAGCAGGTGTAGACACTCCAGCTAATGAAGGCTTTGAAGATATCTCCCACTAATGTTACACAACCTACTAATATATTCTGATGACTAGAGAATACTTATTTGCTCGAAACACGCAACATGGAAAAAAATTAATAAATATATATTTAAATTCGAATAGTTTATATAACCAACTCATGTATTCGGGATCGAGTGAGATATTGCCTAGTGATTGATAAATATATAACCAAATGCTACTCCTTCTTGAGTGAGATATCGTCTAGTGATTGATAAATACCAACTGTATTTGGGATCGCAAACACCATCATCGTCCACCGAAGGATTCACAATAATAAAATCTCTACGCACGCGCCACCTCACTACATAAGGTGCAGTCTAGTCCTGCCATGTGCTATCTTGAATGTATACGTCATGTATCCTCAGTTCCCAGCTGAGCACTTTTTGATTCCTAGAAGATTTGGTCGCCATAACTGGCTTTGGTGACAAAATTAAGCTGTCGTCACTAGAGTAACCTTTGGCAACGACATAGATTTTGTGGCCATAGGTCCTTTTTTTTTTGCAATATTAATATTATTTTCCTGAATAAAATAGACACGAGTTCAAAATTTTCATATAAAGATTTATAATATTAAATAATCATTGGTTTTACAATCTCGTAGAAAAAGTTCAATATAAAGTAAAATTCAACATATTAAACCTATGCTAAAAAGTCTCATAATCAACAATCTAACATATTCTAAGAAGTCCCATAATCAAGTCTTTCATAAAACCTTCTCAAATTTCCAAAAGCTTTGGATAGAGAAATCAAACAATCAAACAAACCTGAAAAAACAAATGACAAATAAACTTATGTGAATAAAATAGTTAATTTATTTCTCAAAACTAATTTAATAGCCATAAAAATGTCTAATTCACCCTACATGTCATGAACTCAAACTAAGCATTCAAAGTTAACACAAGACATAAACTCACCACTTCCCTTCAAAGTTAACAAATTTCTATTCTAACTCACTCCAAATGTCATAAACTTAAACTAAGCATTCAAACTTCCATTCTATACAACTCATTAAAACTTAAACTAGATTTCACAAACTAGAAGATTAGAAGAGCACCCCATCTCCAAAACGGAGATCCAATTTTAAAATGATAAAATTTACCCAAATGATATACACTCCCTCCCCCAAGCAATTCCATTCAAAGTAAAAAAAAAAAAAAAAAAAAAAACTTCAAATTCACAATATTTACTCTCACTTAGTCTTAAAAAAGTGCACACACACTCTATCACTAATTCACTTCAAATTCAACAAAGTTATTCAAAAACACTTTAAATATAACAAAATTGTAAAAAAATAACTAAAAACAAACATGTCTATATAATTCATTCAAATTCAATCCAAATTGCACAAACTAAAGGAAAAGTATAAGAGCACCCCCCTCCCAAACAATTCCATTGAAAGTCAATAAATACTCATTAAAACAAACTTGGAACTCACAAAACTTACTCTTACTAAGTCTCAAAAACATGTACACACTCTATCACCAATTCACTTCAAATTCAACAAAGTCATCCAAAAACACTTCAAATGAAACAAACTTGCCAAATGTAACTAAAAACAAACATGTCTATTTAACTCATTCAAATTCAATCCAAATTGCACAAAAAAAAAAAGAAAGGAAAAATACGTATAAGACCACCCCCCTCCACACTTCCCTTCAAAGTTAACAAAAACTTATCAAAACAAACTTCGAATTTCCAAAACTTACTCTTACTATGTAAAACATGCACACTCACCAATTCACTTCAAATTCAACAAAATCATCCAAAAAACACTTTAAACGTAAACATAGCTAAATCATTTATGACATACGTTCTAAATGACTACCATAACTGTAGGATAGCCACATTTACAGTCATTGAATTCTAACCAAGCTCTATGTGGACGTACCTGATGAGCTGGCCCCATCAAAACGAATTATAAATTCTAGCATCATTGATCTCAAATCTGACACTTCATCGCGTAGACTCGTAATCTCATAATCCTTTTGTGAGAGATGCTCCTTAAATTCTCCTCTTAGGGTAGATATTTCTTCAGACAGCTCTTATTCCCGCTGTGAAGAGCTACACTTGAAGAAGAACCTTTACTAGATTTGGGTTTTGGGCCCCAACCATCGCTTTTAACGTAGCATGATCGGGACCTAAGAACTGTTTCCAGTACTTCTGGGCCTGACATCGATTTACCTCCATCTTACATAGATTATTCTCTCACACGTATCATGTCTAACTGCATATATAGTAAGAAGAACAACAAAATGTTCACACATACAATTTGAAGCGTAATTTGAAGTTAATTATTATTAGAGTAGTAAACTTACATAAGCTGTCTCGACGCCTTCAACCCAATCTTTAACATCGGAGTATCTAGTCTCCCTGAACAAATCGATTTCACTAAAATTTTCGCCTCCCTCTTGCTATTTCTAAACTTGATAACACATAATTGTTGAAAATAATAGGAATTTAAGTATATGAAAGAAAAATATGATTGCATTATACCTTCTCCTTGGAAATAATAGCTAACGCCTTCGACCCCGCACGATGGATGAATGGGAGCTTCGCCCAATTGCGTTTGTTGGTCTCAGATTTTTGCTAACAAAAGAAACTTACATCATAATATTGAATATAAAGTATAGAAAAGAAGTATAAGTTATATTCGTAAAATACCTTCCACTCATTTGTCTCTCATCTATCGGATAACATGTTCCAATCGTCAGGTTTTGCCAACAATTGCTCTAGTGGAGTGTTGCAAGCAATCTCAAGTGTGGGATGACTTAGGTAGTATTTGTGCAATTTTGCCATATACGCCTTAAATGTTGATTGCATCGCATGATCAATGAAATCCATCAAAATTTGATCTGACTCGTCGAATTCAAAATGACCCTTAAAAAAAATATACCGAACCAAGTGATGTATTATTACTGTTGCATCATACAAAATGATAAAACATATTAAGTACTTAATATGTTATTTACCTTGAGATGGGTTATAACTGTCATCTTCTCCCTTTCTCCGACCTCACTCCAAACGTAGAAAATGTGGTGGCCAATGGTGCAGGTTGGTTTATTTTTTGTGTGGTCACATACGATCTTTACTTTTGTGCTAGTTGCATGGACCTTATTTTCTAGTTCTATCAATCGGATGTATTCTCGCACGCCCGTTCTATCTATATGTATTCTTAGACAAACAACTAAAAGTGTAACAACCTGTATTTTCTAATACAGTCGACAAAATGCGGAAGCGTAAACAAATAAACACTATATTAAAGGAAAAACTTATTTATTTAGTTTGATACTATGACAAAAGATAAGGACAAATGCAAATTTGAAACAAAAACATATACTATAATAAAACCAAAGAATAACTAGCAGAACTAACTAAGTTATCATAAGCTAAAAAAACAATGTAAAATACTAAAGATTCCAACTCCTCATGCCAGAATGCTATTATCCTCAATCACTATCAGAGGAGTCACTCGAACCTTCATATGAAAACATTTAGAAAACAGAAAAAAAATGAGTACAAAAATACTCAATAACCAATTTCCATATCAAACATTAAAATTCATTTTTTCCTTTCAAAACATTTGTAACAAAAATACAAACAGATAAAAAATTTTAAAATTCCTTCTAAAACATTTAGTACAACTTTCACACTTTTGAATAAACTAAATCATTCAAACATTCAAAACAATGTTACATTCATTCATACTTTCAAAATTAAAGTGGAAGGTTGCATTATTTGGGTAGCCTACACAACATATGTGGTTGAGTTGTCAAAATAATATCGACTAGAACAAACAGAGCGGTTACTTAAATGTGAGGCCATGTGAGTGAATAACACACACATGAATCTTCATTCTCAAGAAATGTCAAACCACAAAAGTGTCTTCCCACAAATAAGCCAGAACAGGAATTCATCAATTCCAAATTAGGCTACTACCTAAAATAAGCAAAACGTTTGTCAAAACAAAAATATGGCATATCCGGATAGTCCTATCAAATTAATCAAAATATATTTCAAATAAAATGCAAAACAAATACTTAATTTCAATATTAAATTAATTCAAAACATTTAACTAATTTCAAACAAACTTTATCAATCATCCAAAACATAATTTCAAATATTTCACAGATAAACAAAATATCAATTTCAAACCTTTAAATAAATCTAAATTTTTTTTATCAAATCATATAAGAATACTTCAAATACTTTGCAAATAAACATAATATCAATTACCAAATTATTTTTCAAATCCATAATAAAACTTCAATTTCATAGACAATATATCAATTTCAAACCTTCATATCAAATCTAAAATAGATTTTTGAGTTTTGGAAGGGGATATGACAAATTACTTAGAACATTTTTCGAAGGGATATAGTAAATCACTTACCTCTTTTAGAAATCCTACAAATCTGAAACAACCAATATCCAAAATCAATCCTTAAATCCTAGTTAAGCATTTAAAATTCAACCAATTACTAAGCAAATCTTATCTACCCAATTTTCTCATTCAAAACATTTTTATGCAAAACAATTAGGAAAATATGGATTTAGGGCTACAAAACCAGATCTGAAAAACTGGGTTAAAAAGCCCCTAAATTCAAAAATAACAACTTTAAAATTACAAAAATCGGTATAAATCAATACGGATCAAAATTACGAAAAGTTTCTCAACAAAACAAACTTAAAAATCTTCTAAACAATTGAAAATTTGAGGATTTTAAATCTGGAAAATTTTCTGTTTTATAAAATAAAACTTCCAACAATTTTCCACGTAGCAATTACCAATTTATTGATTTTTTACAGAAAAATCAGATCTGAAAACTGTATAGAAAGCCTTTAAAACTTGGTAAAAACATAAAATTTTTCATTTAAAAATTAGAACAATAAGCTATAGTTTATGTGATACAAATAGGTAGGTATACTTTTTATGCAAAAAGAGTCCAAATATAGTCCAAAAACAGTCTCATAAACAACAAAATTCAAACTAAAAATTCTGGAAAATTTTTAGGATAAAAAGTCCTTAAAATCTTTTATTATAAAAACAAAGGCCTTAAAAGTTTTCCCAATAAACTGAATTAAAGAAATAGAGATCAAGAAAAATAAAACTAAAACAATGAGGAAGAAAAAAGCTTACCGATCTTTGAGAGAAAGTATCAAAACTCTTTCTTCTTTTCTTTCTTTTTCTCTTGGAGAGAAAACTAGTCTAGCAGTTTAAGAAAATAAAACCTAAGGTTTAAGGGTTTTTATAACAAACCCTAATGAATCCTTTTTTAAAAAAACATAACATAAAAAGATAAACATTTAATAAAACTCTTTCTTTTATTTTTTAAATTCTAAGAACAAATTATCTTTTAAAAACAATTTTTAAAACAAAAAGGGTTATCTTTGAGAAAATAAAACAAAACAACTAAAAAAAATTAAATATATATATTTATATATATTTTTTCGGTTGTTACAAAAGGTATTATATATTAATAAAACAAATACTAAACATAAATCAATTTGATGCGTAATTTATCCAACATATATTTAAATGGACGTACTTGGAGGAATACTTATTCGATATTGTACTCATCATCAACATCATCTATACTATTATCAGTGACTCGTCCATATCCTCTAATTCGTCATTTATAAAATCATCCACATTGTTCGCGTCTATGCTTCTATTGGACTTTTCTCGACTCTCAACGACAATAGGATCAACATCATATTGATGAAATGAACTATCTTGAGTAGATTCATCTACCCCGATCCTAGGTCCTACTTCTAACAACAAAATTTGATCATTTTCAACGTCTTCTTGTTATGGAATATCTCATACACGTTTATTTAGAGTATTTTGCACAACATTCTAATTATTACCAAGTTTGGGGTCATCCAAATAAAAAACTCGGTGATCTTGACTGGCGAGAATTAACAGGTCGTTTGCATAGCAATAATTAGACGAATTAATTGACTTAAAACCTAAGTCAACTCGAATTCTATTATTCTTAGAGTCTATGTCAAACCATTTGCATTTAAAAAGTATGACACGTCTCCCATAAGCATAATCTAACTCCCAAACATCACTCAAGACACCGTAAAAATTCATGTCATCCCCGCCTCCACACACCATGACCCCACTATTTTGTGTCATTCGACAACTATCTCGTTCTATAAAATTTTGAGAATGTTTCTAAAAAATGAGAAACAACGAATATGAATAGTTGTCAAATGCTTAAGTTTCTTACTAAAATTGATAACGAGAAACAAGAAATGAAAATATTACCAAACGAAGCAATTAAGGTAAAGTTGGATTAATGGGATATTCAAGGCAATTCGGCTAAACGATATTGGCAATAAGGAAATTGTTTGAGTAATGGATGAGACATTAGCCAGCCTTCCTCTGTGGGTCCCCAATGTGGCTCACCCAGTACTGTTTCGCTGGTATATTTACCAAGGTCAGTTAAGGGGTGGAAACGGAAGTCCCGTTTGAAGGCAGTGGCAAGTTCATATTCAATTATTAATGCTGAAGGTCACATTAACCTCCATGTTTTTTTATTTATTTCAGAAACTAAATGCAATTCAAATGTTTTATCTCATTTAAGAATTCAGCTTCACTTGTTAGTTGCTTTGTGGTCGACAACATAGGTAGAACGAGTGATTTATGTTTGTTGTGGAAGAAAGATATTGATATATTGATTCGTTCCTATTCTCAATACCATATTGACTCTTTGATCTGTTGGAAGAATATAGGTTCTCTGGAATTTATGGGAATCTGAAGGCTCATAAACGACACTTCTCTAGGGAATTAATCCGCAGGTTGCATAACTTGGATTACTTCGCTTAGGTTCTTGGGGGTTATTTAAACGAAATTTTATGGGACGATGAAAAGAAAAAGGGGTCAGCACAAAGTCAGCAAAATAACTTTTACTGCACTTTTTCCTCGAGTAAATGTCTTCTTTTGTTTTCTGCAACTCAACTCCCATGGTTAATTTCGATACTCCAGCATTGCTTGCGCTGAGACAAATCATCTCAAATGAGTAAATTTCTTTATAATATTCAAGATAAAATCACAGATTATGCAGGATTCCAATTATACAGTTCTTACACCTATAACACTTCTAAATCAGAGTCATTCAAAACTTCTCTACCCAAGATGAATTTCACCCAAAATACTCTCTTATGGAGAATTATCACATACATTCTTTTGCAGAGGGTGGATGAGCTGTTAGAGTTGGAAGAAATCTACTTGAAAAGGTCGTGAAAAAATTGGCTTTAGTGGGGTAATCGAAATACTATGTGGTTCCTCAAGAAGGCGTCTACGAGAAAAAAAAATGAAGTAGAAGAAATTGTGCTAGAGGATAACATGTGTACGGAAGACAAGTTCATTTCTGATTTTAATGGCATTTTCTTCTATTCTAGGTGTTCATAAGAAGATATGAATAAGGTTTTGCAGTATGCAAAGCACAAGGTGTCAATCTAAATGAATGCGACCTTGTTAGCTCCTTTTGATAGAAAGGATATTGAGAGAGCCATAAAACAGATGCACCGCACCATGGCACCGAGGCCTAACAATTTTCCATCCCTTTTCTTATCACAATGGACGAATGTTTGGCAATTTTAAATAGGAAGCGACCTGCCAAGGAGTAGAACAAGACTTCCATTGCTCGTATTCCAAATAAGATGAGGGCGAGGCTTGTATTAGAGTATAAGCCAATCATCTTATGTAATGCTCATACAAGATTTTTTCGAAGGTCTTAGCGAAAAAGCTAAAGGTTGTTTCGGGGAAAGTTATTTCTGATTGTCAATCTGCCTTTGTTCTAGATTGAAACATCTCAGATATTGTGATTGGACACGAGTGTATTCACGCTATGAAGAACAAGAGGATGGATAAAACGGGCTATGTAGTTTTGTAGTTGGATATGAGTAAGGCGTACGACAAGGTGGAGTGAATCTTTCTTGATAAAATGACTTAAGTTGGATTTTTATGCTGAATGGGCGAGCATTATCTTGGATTGAATAACTACGTACACTAATGTTATCTGCCTTCATAAATGGTGAGGCTAGAGGGCATATTCTCCCTCAAAGAGGTATTCACTAAGGCGATCCATTATCTCCTTAGTTGTTCCTTATTTGTGCGGAAGGACTTTCGGCCTATATACAACATGCTCATGAGTCTCGTCCGTTGTTACCTATCTTGAAACTTTGAAATGTCCTAGCATATCTCATCTATTCTTTGCAGATGATAGCGTTGTTTTTTTAAGGCCAAAACTGACCAACTTTATACTATAAAAAAATGATTGTAGATATTATGAATAAGCCTCTGGAAAGAATTTTTTTTTTTTTGAGAAATCAACTCTATAATTTTCTCCTAATATCAACAATGATTTTCATGAGTACATGAAAACTATGGTCGGAATGCGCCTGGTACCTAATTTGGGAGATTAGGGTCTACCCTTAGTTCTTTTCAAAAACAAGAGTAAAAAATTCAAATCAATTAAGGATAGAATTCGGGGGTGGTCCAAGGTTGGAAGGAAAGCTTTTTCCCTTGTTGGTGTAAGAAGGTGCTTTTGAAGAGTGTTGTGCGAGCTATTCCATCATATGCTATGAGCTACTTTCTACTTCCAAAAAAATTTTGTCTTGATATTTCTTGGGCCATGACTAAGTTTTGGTGGGACACAACGAATTCGAGGAAGAAAATACAATAATAGATAAGCTTGGACAAGATATGTTGGCCGAAGGAGCCTAGGGGTCTTAATTTTCATGACTTGGAATTGTTTAACAAGGTTCTTCTTGCTAAACAAATTTGGAGACTCATCACTAATGCTTCTTTGCTTTTTTCTAAGGTTGTTAAAGGGATCTATGCTCCATATTCTTCCCAACTCCAAGCAGAGTTTGGATCTCAACCTTATTATTTATGGCAAGGCTTAGTTTGGAATTTGGGACCTTTTGAAGCCTGGGATAGTAGGGAATGACTCTAGCATTGATTTTTTTAGGATGCTTGTGTTGGTTTTTTGGTCCTTAATCTCGGTTAATTAATTTAATTAATTAATTTTTTGATGATAAAAAACACACTTAATATTAATTGTTTTGATGTGTAAGAATTATTGTTATAAAGCATAAATTTATTACGAGCTTTAATAATATTATATGATTTACTGATAATATATATTTTGTTTAACAAAGAGTTTTAGTGTTTTAAAGTGTCCACAACGTAGAACTCGATACAACGATTCCAACGGATCTTGAATCGTCCAGATCAGAGCTCAAACAAAGAATTTATGGACAAAACAAGTTGGAAGAAAAAATATCGAGAGGATGACATGGCAGACGTGGACCAATCACGAGGAGACATGTGGCGAGCTTAATTTTTTCAGTTAAAAAAAAAAAAAAAAAAAAAAAAAAAAAAATAATATAATATATATATATATATATATATATATATATATATATATATATATATATATAAAAGTTACCGTTACTTAGAAAGTAAAAAGAAAAAAGAAAAGAAAAAAATTGATTGAAAAGGCGCTTGACACATTGGAAAGAAAGAAAAAAAAGTGTGCAGCTAGCCGTATGAGAGAGAAGTTTTTTTTTAATATATTAATATTATTATTATTATTTACTTTATTTCAATTAAATCTCCACCCTTGATTTTTAACATTTGAAGATCCAATTGCCCTAAATAAATTTTGATTTCAAACATTTTTCCTACTCTATTTAAACCCCTCATTCTCTCAAAATTTAACAACTATCTCTCCATTTGCTCTCCAATTCCTCAATTGTTCATCTCTCTAAAAACTTCAATTTATGCTTCAATTCTTATGAGAGATTTTCAGATTCCAATTTTATTTTCTTTTAGCCATTTGGGGCTTTTAATTTGTAAGAATTTTTCTTACAAATTTCGCGAGCTTGTACTTGTAAATCTACTATTTGAGAGAGTTTGTAAGCTCGTTCTTAAATTTTCAAATCTATTGTAAGGGTTGCTCTTGAGCTCGAAAAAGAGCGTTGTAATGGTTTGATCCTGAACCGTGGAAATGATTGGGTTTCTTCTTGCTCCCGGAAAAAGAAGGTGTTGTACCGGTTTGACTTCTATCGTGGAAAGAGTCAAGTTTCTTAATCGAATACCCAAGAGGCGCTTGGGGAGTGGAGTAAGCAGTTTGCCGAACCACTATAAATTTCTGGTGTCATTTTCTCTAACCCTCTACTATTTAATTTTTGTAATAAATTTTCTTTATCATAATTTCCATGAAATTAATTCCTATAATTTGTTGTACATGTTTATGTGCAATATTTACATTGAAATTAATTTAGGTGCTTGAAATGTTATTTCTAATTTATGTTAAAATTATTTATTCATAAAAAGTTTACATAATTGTTTAAATTGGGTCCACCGTGTTAAAAAGTTAATAAAGTTTAATTAAACCCTATTCACCCCATCTCTAGGATTGTCATACCGATCCAACAGCTTGGATACTAAGAGAGTTGACTTTTCATCCATTCACTGGGAGTTTAGCTATGACGTATTTCCTGAGAAATTATATGAGTCCTTCATCTAGTTCATCATGGAATGTGATTTATCCATTGATTAAGTATATTGATTGTTGGAGTTGAGTCGTTGTTTTTGCTTAGGGAGAAGCAAATAGCTAAGTTTGGGGTGTGATGAACCTTGTTTTTCAAGGTTTAAAGGTAGATTTTTTATGCATATTTAAAGCTTAAATGATTCATTATTGTTTATAGATTGCATAAATCAGGTACATAATGTTAGTATTTGCATAGGACATATCACGAATGCATGAGAATGGAAATTGAGCACTTTTTGGAGCATATATAGCAAAAACTTACGTTTTTTCACTATGCAGGTTAGAAACGCCTCGTGCTTCATTTCAAGTGGAGGGCAGCAAAAACATTTCCTAGGTCAATATTTTCAGTCAAGTCGACACTGTTGGGGTTAGTTTGAGTTCGGTTGAACAAATTTCTACCATTGTAGCACCAAATCCCTCCTCTTTTGATGGCTATTTGCAACTGCACGAGCTCCTAAATTCAAGAGTTCTCATAGCAGTGGATCATCATCTGGTTTTTAGCTTAGAATCACATTGTTGTCATTCTTCTTCAGTTTTAGGGTTTTAGAGTTCTTAGCCATCACTTGTTTAGTATAATTTCATTCAAACTGTGTATTTAGTTCTTTACAACTTCTTTTTATGTTTTCTTCCTTCTATTTTGTTTATTTCAATTCTCGAAGACTGTCTAGCGAGTTTTATCTCTCTTTAGCTTGAAAGAGAAGTAGGTTAAGTTGTAATGACCCGGATTACCTTTAAGAGTATTTTCATGAATTTATATTATTATTGTCTTTTAGCTAAGCTAGTCAAATCTAATTAAGTTTACGTTAATAAACTTTAATCCATATTAGTTAATAATTGTAGTTCTTATGCTCTGACTAATTAAGTTCAAGTTAATTTTGTTTACTTATTAAAATAAACTTACAACCAAATTTAGCGATTTATCTTATCCATATTTAATTAATTATGTATGATAATAGAAAATAAATATGCATAAGAGATAAATAAGATTAGCAACAAAATTAGCAATAATACTTTAGTAATTAGATAAATGTTGTGAATTATGGTAATTATAATGGTGGAGTTATTTGAGTATTTATAAAATTTCATACATTTTACTCAAAGTTTTATTATAAGGTAAATAACCAAGTAAAGTCCCAAATTATATTTCTTTTACTATTTATTTTTCTACCTTAGCCAAATTAATTTAATTGAGGGAATATAGAGAGTTTTACTTAACTCGTAACCATAATTAGGCAATATAACCCACCTTCCACCCAAGAGACACATGTAATCATTAAGTAGTTGGGAAGACCAAAAAACTCTCTTTCCTTTAGTTGGCCGGCCATGCATGACAAGAGAGAAGAAATTTGTTTCATCTTCCAAGATTCAAGTTTGTTTCACCTTCCAAATTCTCCGTTACCTATGTCTATTCCTTTCATTTTTCTCCAAGAACAACTCTCGAATTTTTCTCATCATCATCTATCCTAGTGCTGTAAATCACACCTTAGGCGGAGAAATAGTTGTTTTTCCAAATTTCTTCAAGGTCGTTCATTGGTTTTGTCTTTTCGGTAAGAAACAGTTTCTTTTAGTCTAGTTTTATAAGTAGATTTTTCTAATAATTTTTATGGAACCTAAGCATGTCCATGTCCATTTTTCTAAGGTTTTATCATCATTTGAAGCTCTATTAGTTGCTGGAAAATTTTCTCATTCTATTCTTTATGGTAGAGAGAAAAACACGTCAACGGTAAGCATTATTCTTCCTTATTAAATTATTTTTAGGGTTCATTATTATTAAGAAAAAATAGGTACTGTGTAGGCCTTATTTTTGTTAATTTGAGGTCTGAAAATCAGAATTAAAATCATCCTAAAAATGTTCATAATGATTTTTAATGGTTTACGTTTTTCATAGTTTTAGCTTGTTTAGTACAAAAAATCGGATTTGTTAATTATGAAATTTTGTGACCATGACTAGTAGCTTAATATTAGCTTAAATTATATTTCTAATGTATTAAAATTAATTTTTTGATTAATTTTACATACGGCTTAAAATCGGTAAAAGCTAGTGTTATGTGATTTCTTTATTTTTGGTAAATTTTGAAATTTAGTAAATCATCTAATAGATATTGTTTATCAAAAAATTAGAGGATAATATGAGATTCAAAATTAGTTTTACAAGTTTAAATATTATTTTTATTAATATGAAATTTATATTAGTGAAGTAGTGAACCTATCTAGTTTATGAGGTTTTTTCTTAGAATGCTAAATTTAGGCAATTGAGTCGTAATTTTAATTATGTAAACTGTTATTAGGAAACGTTAAGGATTTATCATTAATTTACGACGTTCAAGTAAGTAGATTCTATCCTAAGTTACCGCCTTGTATGTTTTGTTGTATTATTGGTTGACTGTAAGTGAATTATGTTATTTGTTACCTTGGTTTGCCATTGAATTATATTATTCATGTTGCTTAAATATATTTTATTATTGAATGGCTGTTGTGGTTAAATTTGATGTATTGCAAATCATGTTGTGGGTTTATCATTTCATTTTAAGTATGTTCAATAGCAAAGCATGTTTAGGTAAAGCATGACATATGTGTGAAACATTGCATTCGTAATTAAGGTAGTAGTCTCATGTGTCATGGCCGATTTAGGTAAGATTAATATTAGACATGAAATACCCAAATTAAGCAGTTATGTTATGCAACTATATGTATGGTTTCTGCTAAGGGCTGGGCCGTAAGAAACAAATTAGTTCATGTTAATACTAATGGTATTTAAGGGGGGTAATTACCGTATAAATATTAGATGTGGAATTGACCGTTATGGTATAGGATATTTATGCTTAGCATGACGCCAAATTAAAGATTTAGATATGTAAGTTTATGCTAGCAAACACAAGTATGTTAAGTTAAATTTTCCATTATTTATATGTTAGATTGAGGTATGCATGCATATAAGCATGATGCGTGTGTTTGAGCATGAAAGGTTCCTTATGGTTGGAACTACTTACGGGGTATTTTTATACTCACTTTATGTGGTTTCAATTTTTTTTATAGATAGTTATGTAGATGACGAGAATAATGTCGAGGATGACATTGATATTAATGAGGAGGAGATATGAGACACACTTGGATTTTATTTAGAATTTATACTTTTAATTATGACTAGACCACATTTTTACTTTCTTTTATTTAAGGGTGATAGATTATGATTTCCGCGGCTAGAAATTTATAAGTTAAGTTTTATTAAGTTATTGTTTCCATTTTTAAATGAAATAACAAGTTTTTATCTTATTTTATTTTAATGAAACTATGTTTTATGAGTAATTATCTCAATTTGATATTATTAAATACATATAGAAAAGTAGGGTCATTACATTAAGTTATGGCTCGCTGTTACTTTTTGTTAAGCCTCAATTTTTAACAATGGCTATTATTTATTTTATTTCCTCGAGTATTTTCTGCAATTTAATTATGAGCTAAATTAGTTTTTCAACTCATCTATAAAATGCCGTAGGAATATCATTAAAATGTAACACGAGAGAAAAGCCACAGGTCGTTACGCTACTAGTTAACTCCTTAACATACTTTCTTAAGCGATTTTTTGAGTTGGCCATTACAAAGTTTTGTTAAACTGAAGCCTAAAATTGAAAAAGTTAGGTTAAGTGTTTAATAGAAAGTTAATACCTTAACATACTTTCTTAAGCGATTTTTTGAGTTGGCCATTACAAAGTTTTGTTAAACTGAAGCCTAAAATTGAAAAAGTTAGAATAAGTGTTTAATAGAAAGTTAATATGGGATGCAGCTTAGACATAAGCACATAAAAAAAAAGTTGGTAGTAATTTCTAGGTTGTAATCATGCATAGATATATGACTAGTGCTTATCCTTGGCTCTAAACAGCTAAAAGTGGTTTGTGACATGAGTAGAACTGGTTTTCAGTAGAAGTCAAATAAGTGCCTGTTGCCTTTTCATACTTGTGTTGTTTCTTCCAAAACTAAGGTACGAAGCATATGAGTTGTCCTTAATCAGTAGCCTTATATTTTCAAAACCAAAACATTACCACAACAACCATTTTTGTAACCAAGAAAATCGATTGCAATTTGAAACTCTTCACAAAATCTCTTTTGAATCAAAGTCCTTGTGGATACGAACTCGGAATACCTTTTCTCTGTGTCACTTGTGGCAGTGTGCACCTGCATGCAACCTCTTATCTATCAAGGTTGAGGTGCAACACTATTACTTGGCTTTAAGCCATTAGGGCCATGATCTCTTGCTTTTCTTCCATTAAAATTGTGGCATGTCTATAGAGAAGCAAATGATGCTATACTATTCTTGTAGTTAGAGAAGTACTTAGGTTGGATGTTCCCTTCCTTTGGTTATCTAACTTTCGTCTTTGGCTTTCACATAAGGTGAACGAGGATAGCTAAAGCAGCACTTAGTTGGATGTTCCCCACCACTTTCTCAACTGTTTTTAATGAAGTTTTCATTTCAAAAAATAAAATATATCATCAACTTGAACATAAGCATATATATGGAATACCTTCTTTGTAGTGTGATATACAAAAAAAAAAAACGTATTTTAAACAAATAATTACCAATAAATTTTATCCCGCGTGTGACCCACCCATTGGCAAGAGAAGCTCCTGAGAAATTGACTCAAATAACCTTCAAAAGTTTTTGAAATGCTCAAATGACCCACCCTTTCTAAATGTGCCCAGATGACCTACTTTAAGCATTAATGATGTGTCAAAGGAGATAAAATGACCAAAATGTCCTTAATTATAAGACATGACCGCTGGAAAAAACCTCGGCCGGGGTCATATTAATTCCAGCCCGTGAATCATTTAATTCACAAAAACCATTGCCTTTAATTTTGCTGCTTTTGATTTCTTCTTAAGATTGGACTACATTTGAAAAGCAATTTTGTTGTTTTGTTTGCTTTGATTTTGAAACAGGTTGTCATTTTTAAATTTAGTTTCGTATTTCGGCATAATTATGTTAAGGTTGACTATGAACCTCGAGCGGGAGTTATGGTTTCCCAACCGAGTTTCATAAGAAACGATGAACCTCGGGCGAGGTTTCACCCGAGGTCAACGGTTGGTGATAGAAAAGGTTAACGCTACCTCGAGGTTTCTAAGTCTCCGTCATTTTTCTCGGGTTCGACCTCGAGCGAGGTTGAGCCCGAGGTAATTGAAAGAGGCTCAACCTTGAGTGAGCTTTCTCATGGTTGAGCCTCTTTCAATTACCTCGAGTGAGGTTTCTTGAGGTTCTCTTTCAATTACCTCGAGCTCAACCTTGCTCGAGGTCGAACCCGAGAAAAATGACATTGGCTTACCAAACCTTGAGTGACGTTTCAAATCTCTTCAACCTCGCTCGAGGTCCATTATTCTTCACCCGAACAAAAGGTAGTATGAACGGTTTGGTTTTCTGAACAAAAGGTAGTACTGTAATTTTGTTACCTTTTAAAATTAATTAAATATTCCTGTGGGTCATTTGAGTACATTTTGAAAGGTGGGTCATTTGAGCATTCCACAAACTTTTGAAGGTCATTTGAGTCAATTTCTTCATTGTCTATGGAACTGTTGTTTTCTTCATTGTCTTTTCTCTAATCCAGGAGAATCTCTTCAATTAGAAGGGGCCTTTTAGCTTTACTTTTTTTAATGAAAGTATCTTTAATTCAAGAAAAGAACCAATAATTGTAACTGGCTACAATGATTGATTTCTTCTATTGTCTTGACACTTGTCTCAACATAATTGGATACAACAAAAGAGATAAAGATTAGCCGACAAGACAAGTCCTTGACTGACATCTTATCTCTTTGGAACTACTTTATAAAAAGTAAAGATAAGCGTGACCGACAGGGGGCATCTTATCTTTCAAAAAGTAATAAAGTAAAGCGGAAAATTATTACAAACTGACAAATTAAAGTAAAGACAGAAAATAAAAGCTGATATGACTGTTTTCGGACTAGACATTTGCTTCAGAAGTTTTGATGAAGTCAACGTCTTCTTCTGATTTAGTGAGGATTGCGGATTCTGTATATCATCGTATAGGCTTCTCTGGTGTCTGATTAGGCCGTTCCATCCAGGGTCTTACTCACGGCCTCTTGCCTAAACTGGCCAAGGATAAACTTCTATCTTCGACCAGGGTTGCCTTGTGAGATATAGAATCCTCTCGACTGAGCCAATCCTTTACGCTAACTGCGCTGCCTTGTGGTTGGTTATTCCACATAAGAAGCGTGCCATCTACATCATCTGAATCTCTTCTGTAGTTCCTTCACGAAAACAGACTGGGATAGTGATGATAAGATCAGAATACAATGATCTTATCTAAAAGCTTAAACGAAATTTAAACAAATTAATTTACAATAAGAAAATTAATTAAACACTTGAAATATCCAGCTTCAGAATCAGCAGGGCTGTGAATCTAGATTTGGATCGTTGATGTCGTAGCCTTTGAAGGGATCGAAGTCGTCTTCATCGTCTTCAACATCATTATTGACAGAGGCGGAGGAATCAGCATCCGCCTGAAGGTCGTCTGGATCAGAGATTTGAACCTCGACGGTATTGAGAACTGAGTTGAAGTCGGCTTGAGATCCGGCTCCAACTAGCGAGCTCATGACGGCATTTTTGGCGAGAAGGAAACTCTCATCTTCTTGCCTCATCATGTCTTGGAGATGAACATTGGTTTTAAACCAAATTTTCATCTTTTCAGCTTCTAGGTAGGAATAATCAAATTTCTCCCACCATTTGATGCGTAAAGCTTTTTCAACGCTTTGAAATTGCCACTGGGTCCTAGCTGGAAATTCCAGCAAAAGATCCATGGGATTTGGAAATACAAAGCGAATCTAAACGTCTTAGAGAGGGGAGACGAGTAGATACTTTGTTGGAAAAGATGGTACGAATGTTGAACTTCGACCGGAAAAATTTCCTCGGAGAGTCCAAAATACGTCCACCAACTTTGAAACCAATTTGGAAAGTGAGATTTGTAAGCTTGCTTACAAAAAATCACAAACCAAGAGTGGTTGTAGCCTTGAAGCTAAAAGACAACATACCACGCCTTCATGTAGTCGCGATAGCTGTAGGTTTGTGGCTTGAAGGGTCTTGTAAGTTTCTTCCCTACGAACATACCCTGTTTCCAGGAGGAAGGGGTAAGAATTCGGAAGATTCTGAATTTTGAATAAATGGTCCTGGAAGGATCATTTTTATCTGGAGCATGAGTTATTTCTGCTGATTTAGAATCAACTAGAATAAACTCATAAAATGTGCGAGTCTTTAGAGGATTCTCTGGCAAGAAGTTAAAGCCGTGAGCAAATATTTGTTTGCAGACTTCTTGGACTGAAGGTCCGTCGAATTTTGGTTCGATGGTTGAATCCACCATGGTAGTTTTGGTGAAATAACCATTAATTGGGGGTCTTGGCTGAAAAACCTTTGGCCTGACAATTTGAGAGAATGAGGAAGGATTCCTCAGAATAGTAGATTTTGAAGAGGCGGCTGCTGTAGTAGGGCGCCTGTTTTTCGTTGTAGTGCCGGAAGGGCGTAACAACGTACTTGAGGGAATTGGAAAGCTAGAAGGGCCTGATTGAATTGACAAGGTCTTTTGTGAAGAACCTTGTTGACGTCTGGATATTGTTTCGAACTGAATATCCATGGCGTAGTTTTCTGCATTCATCGGAGATGGTACAGATGATTCAGAAATGGGCCTTTTGCCCTTTGATGTAGCAGCTCTGGAAGAGGATGCTACTGTTTGAGGAGAAATGGTGATTTCATTTGTCGGTGACGAGGGTCGCTGATTGTTTTGCGGCGGGGGCCGCTGAGTATTCGGCCACCTTCGACCGTGAGGAGGTTCCATCGAGAGGAAGAGAGGAAGATGTGGTCAGGGCTGATTTTGGTGTCTTCAAGAAGTGTTCTCTTGAGAGGTAATCAGCAAGAGAATTCTCACTTCCTTTTATAGGTACGATTTGAAAGTCAAGCAAGACAGTATGACCTGCCATCTTGCACAGATTTGCTTTGAGACTAGATTCTTTACATCCTTTTCAAATATGAATTTGCTTGCCTTTGAATCTGTCCGGATAGTGAAATCTTTATTGATAAGATCTCCTTGGAATTTTTGAAAGCAAAATACTATTGCTAATACTTCTTTCTTTATTGTGGAATATTTTTTCTGGGCACTATTCCAAATGCCTGAATGGTAACGGATAATCATGATTTTTCCGTTAATTTCCTGTTTGAGTACACTGCAATAGCCGATATCTGACGCGTCAGTGTCTATTATGATCCGTGCTTGATCATTCACTAGAGATAAGCATGAGATGCTTTTTGCCAGAGATTTGATGGATTGGACTGCGCGTGTATGCTCTACAGTCCATGGCTTTGGATTTTTCTTTAACCTGTCATAGAGTGGCAGACAGATTGTACGAAGGTCTTTAATAAAATCTCCAATATAATTTACACAACCCAGAAATCGCTGTAGCTGCGTTTTGTCTTGTATGACATCTGGGAATTTATCAACAAATTCCAGAGACCGTTGAATTGGCTTGATGATTCCTTGATCAATATCATAACCAAGAAATCTGATCTTTGTTTGAAACAATTTGATCTTAGGTTGTGAAATCACAAGACCATTTGTTTTGATAATGTTGAGAAATAACTGTAGATGCTTGAAGTGGTGATCTACAATATTTGAGAATACCAAAATATCATCAATATAGACTATTCTGAAATCTTGATATTTGTTGAAGATATCGTTCATAATCTTCTGAAACTCGGAATGAGCATTCTTTAATCCGAATGACATTACATTCCATTGAAATTGTCCAAATGGAACATTGAAAGCCATCTTGTAACGGTCATTTGGATGAATCTGGACCTGCCAAAACCCAGATTTTAAATCAAACTTTAAGAATACCTTTGCTAAAGTGATCCTTTTTAGCAAATCCTGCCGATTAGGTATAGGATACCTAATCCACTTGAGAACTTTGTTAAGAGCCTTGTAATTTATCACAAGCCTGGGAATTCCTCGTTCTTTCTCGGCTTGATTGTTGACATAGAAAGCCGAACAAAACCAAGGGCTTTTAGAAGGGCTGATGAGTCCTTTTTTGAGTAGATTTATTATCTCGTCTGTACACGTCTTGACCAGATCTTTGCTCATTTGAATAGGTCGAGCTTTAGTTGGGATTTCGGCTTCTTTGAACCCATCGACATATGGTAGATTAACCATATGCTTCTTCCTATCCCAGAAGGCATTTGGGATGTTTGACCAAACTTCCCTTTCAAGCTTTGCTTGGAAGTTCTGAATTTTAAGTTGAACTGATGGCATGTTGATCTAAATAGCCACCTTGCATGTCTTAATATCATCTTGAAGGAATCCAATTTGTTTTTCCTTCTTGGCGATATTATTGATGAAAAGGCTAATATCCTCTTCGATGGATGAAATATATCTTGGAATTATCGGATGACTGAATTCGAAGATAATTTCTTTTTTGAACTTCTTGGAAACTATCCCTTTATCAATGACTGAAAAAGGATATAATTCAGTTAAGAAAGGTGTACCTAAGATGACTCCTTCATTGAGATTTTTGACCAGGATGAAGGTGTTGATAAGGCACACATCGTCTTTGTAGATATGGAGCTTAGATAATTTGTATTTGATGTTCAACGGATTTCCGCTTAGAACTTCTTTGGTTTTTTCGAAGTATTTAGAAGGAACTAATCCTTCTTGAATGACGTTCTGATCGGCTCCAGAGTCGATAAGAGCGAAAGTCTCTGATTTTGAAGATAATCTTGGACATCCACTTCTGGTTTTGAACTTTACTAATGTAATTGATTCCGCTCGGTGAACCAGTTAGTAAAGTTTTCCCTGGTGTTGAGGAAGTTTCTCCTTGTTGTTCCGAAGTTTGACTCTTGAAACTTTCTAAAGGAGTATTCAAGAGTAGAAAGACGTTGCTTATTATCGGCAACTTCCCTTTTGAGAACCTTCACTTCGTTGTGGAGATCTTCAATTTGGATCGGCTTTTTAGCTTCTCCTTTGACCCTTTTTTAGAATATCTTGAAAAGAATATTCTATTAGGTTTAATTCTGGCTTCCTTTGAAGAGCTTCAGCTTCAAGGCTTTCCCTTAGTTTGATGAAACACATTCGTTTAGAGTCGTAATCAGGTAATTGCTCAATTAGATCAAAGAGTGCTTCTTGATCCTTGCTGATGACATTGATATGGCCGTGGCATTTTCCAGCGCAATGGCCAGTGCAGGGAATAACTTCATCTTCTTCAGAGGAATCACTTTGAGAGAAAAAGGTTTCCTCACTTGAGTCTTCTTCATTTATGAGGTTGATCTCATCATTATCAGTTGAAGACTCGGAATAAGAAGAATATTATTCTTCGCTTCTGATGGCATAAAGAAGAGATTGTCTTGTTTCTTCGTCTATGGTTAGAGAATTGATCTTGTCCTTCAAATGGCATTTGCTAGAATAATGACCTTTGCGGTTGCACCTGTAGCAAGTAACAGAGGATTTATGAGAATGATTCTTTGAATAATTCTTCTTACCCTTGTTCTTGTTGTAATACTTCCTCTTACGTGAGGTAATTCGGGATCTTTTGATTTACTCCTTCTAAAGTGTCATTTGTTGGAAGATTTCCTTTTCTTCTTCCTTTCATCTTTGGGTCCATAATCAAGACCATATTGTTTGCAGAAAGTTCCTAATTCCTTATGGTAGTCGGGGTCTTTGATCACTTTGGCGGTATGCTTGTTCTCTAGGCAGAGATTGACGCATATTCCTTGAATTGTGGCAGTAATATCTTCAATGGTTAACTCCGACCAATTGATCTGATTGGTTGTAGAGTTTGCTACTGCCGTTTGATAAAATCTTTGAACAATATAATGCGGAAGTCGTTCAACAAATTTTTGTTTCCAGATGTCTGCCCCGCACATAGTAATAGTATAAAGACGTGTTAGGAAGGTGTCTTTATACCATTTGTAGTTGCTCATCTTTCGGCATCAGAGGCCTAATAGAGCTTCGACATTTAGGTCGGAGTAGATCTTAGTGCTGCCAATAAAATTTTTTGTCATGGCATAAACTAATTGATTTACCATTCTGGTTCATCAACTTGCATGGCGTTTGATTCTTCCTGTTTGACAACAGTTTTAGTTGCTGTTAGGATTCTTTGTCTATCCTCTTCTGTCAGCTGGTTATGCCACCAACTTCTTAGGTTTCCAGAGAGACCTGAGATTAGGATATGGGCAGTTTGCAGAACCGTCTTTTTGGTGCTGAAGGCTGTAGCGACCATCATCATCTCTTGAAAAGTATTCATCATTTGGACTTCAGAATATCCGTCGATATTCCAAGTGACTATAGATGTTCCGTCATAAGCTCGTTGATCATGGCAGAGATTGTCCCATCCCAGATCAGGAGGAGATGGCTGAGGATAATTGCTCTTCATTTCCATATGCATGGTGACTGGCAGGATTGTTGAAGATGAGGCTTGAGTCGTAGTTGGTATGGCAGCTACTACGTTTATACTCTTAACCACATCATTCGTTTTGGAAGAGTCTCCTTTATCGATAGACAAAGAAGAAAGTCTTTTGTTGATCTCGAGCAAGAGATCCGAGGGATCTTCCTTGAGAGATCCAATCTTGAAACTGTTAGGTTGAAAAATTGGTTGACAGGGGTCTACTTGTGGGATCCCTGGGTTCTTTGAGACGGTAGGAAGAACCGGGTTCTCAATTCTTTCAACAGCTCTAGAAACTTCAGAAAGAATTTTGTTTGAGTAGTTGAGTTGGTGCTGGATGTTCTTAATTTCTCGGACACCAACTTTCTGGACCTTATCTTCGTCTATCGTCTTATAGGGCGAAGACACCATTTTTATGGCAGGTATTACTGGGTGAGAGAAGGTAGCCTCTTCTTCAGGAGGGAAGGTGGAAGCTATTTCTTTGCCTCTTCCCGTGACCCAAACGGTGCCATTTTTGATGACTACTACCTGTCTCTGGGCTTTGAGTGTTTCAACGAGAGCTTCGTTTCTAACAAGCTCTTTTTGTTGTAATTTTGAGGTGAAATCCCTAATACTCATGACAGGCTTCCTGAATTCTTTTGGTGCGACAATCCACATATCGATATATTTGCCGTACAGTTCTTCATAACGTTTCTCAATTTTTGAGATAACATTTATTTGGTTGAAAACGGGTACAGTTCTCCTTTCCATGTCAGATTGGGTAGGAGAGAGTGATCCTTCTTCATAATGAACGTCAGGGATAGGATGAGTAAAATCTACCGATGCTCGCGTTGATTCAGATCTTTTAAAAGATCTATTAATAGAGCTTACCGACCTTGCATCTGAAGATATGCTTGGGCGGCTACTCATGACTTCTTGAATTCTGGGGTATCTTGCTCAGAATTAAATTGTATTTCGACGTTTCCATCTGGAAATTCGGTAATTGATGCCTCTGTGCTAGTTCTTCTAGCGGGGGCTGTTACTCCTTTGAGTCTCCAGATAGTGTTTCTGGAAATCTCATCCCAGCGAAGTGTCTTCGGAATGGTCATCGAAGATTTTTCGATATTGACTTCCATCAGCAGGGTGTAACCTTTTGGAGAAACAGCAAAAGCTTTTGGAGAAAGGTTGGTATGCATCAATTTGTAATAGATGCGATAAGCAACAGCAAACGAGAGAGAACCGTCTTTTAGCTCAAGCTCTTCAGAATGAACATCTAGATAGAGGACGTCCATTATATTCTTATCTTAAGTTCAGGGGCATGATTGACCTTGTTTTCAAAGATTTAAAGATAGGATTTTATGGATACTCTAAAGTTTAAATGATCCATTATTATTCATAGATTGCATAAATCAAGAACATATTGTTAATATTTGCATAGCATACATCAGTGAGGCATGAGAATGGAAATTGAGCACTTTTTGGAGCAAAATATAGCAAAAACTTACGTTATTTCACTATGCAGGTTAGAAGCGCCTGATGCTAGTTTGCAACCTTTTTTTTCTTTAAATGCTTCGTTTCGAGTGGAGGGCAGCAAGAACATTTCCTAAGTCAATATTTTCAGTCAAGCGATGTTGTGGGGGTTAGTTTGAGTTTGATTGAACAAAATTCTACTATTGTAGCACCCAATCCCTCCTCCTCCTTTTTAGATGGATAGTTACAACTGCAGAAGTTCCTATCAATTCAAGAGTTCTCAAAGCAGTGGATCATCTAGTTTTTAGCTGAGAATCATCTTGTTCATCATTCTTCTTTAGCTTTTACGGTTTTAGAGTTTTTAGTCATCACTTGTTCAGTTTAATTTCATTCAAACTTTTTATTCAATTCTTTATAGATTCTCTTTATGTTTTCTTACTTCTATTTTGTTTAATTCAATTCTCGAACGTTGTGTAGTGAGTTTTATCTCCCTTCAAGCTCGAAATAGAAGAAGGTTAAGCTATGACTCGTTATTACTTTGAATTTGTTTTGATAAAACTCAATTTTTATCAATGGCAAGCGTTCTTTTTTATTTCTATGAATATTTTCTGAAATTTAATTATGAGATAAATTAGTTTTTCAGCCCCTCTATTAAATTCCTTAGGAAAATCAGTAAAATGCGACACGAGGGAAAAGCCACAGGTAGCGCCTTGCGCTACTAGTTAACTCCTCAACATACTTTCTTAAACGATTTCTTGAGTTGTCCGTCTCTTTAATAGGGAGTTAATATGAGATGTAGCTTAGACATAAGCACATAAAATTTTAGGACCTCTGACTCATAAAAAAACGGTTCGGTAGTAATATCTAGGTTGTAATCATGTATAGACATATGACCAATGGTTGTCATTGTTGGGTTTGTAAGGTGATTGTAAACAAAGTCCCACATTGTCTAGGGAAGGAGGTGATCATGGGTATATAAGATAGGACAATTATTTCCATTGGTGCGAGGCTTTTTCAAGCCTTTTGGGTGAAACCAAAAGCAAATCCGTGAGGGTTATGTCCAAAGCGGACAATATCATACCATTGTGGAGATACGTGAAAGTGGGCTCCAACCTCTTATCTATAAAGGTAGAGGTGCAATACGATTACTTGGCTTGAAGCCATTATGGCCACGTTTTCTTGCTTTTCTTCCGTTCAATTTGTGGCATGTCTGTAGAGAAGCAAATGGTGCTATACTCATCTTGTAGCTAGAGAAGAACTAATTAGGTTCGACGTTCCCATCCTTTGGTTATCTAACTTTCTTCTTTGGCTTTCACAGAAGGTGAACGAGGATAGTTGTTTTGATGTAGCCGTCGTGGCTCCTTTCCAAGTTGTTCTAATGAAGTTTTCATTAAAAAAAAAATTATATCAACAATTTGAGCTTAGCCGTGGATATAGCATCCTTTATTTGTGGTGTGATATTCGGAAAAAGAAATTAAAACTATTTTAACCGTGGTATTTTAAACAAATAATTACGGATAAATTTGATCTCCACATGTGGCCAACGGATTGGCAAAAAGAAGCTATTTCATCGGAAGTATGGAACTCTTGCTTTCCTCATTGGCTTTTTTCTGATTCAGAAGAATCTCTTAAATCAGATGGAGCCCAACTAACTTTTCTTTTTTAAATGGAAGTATCTTTTAATTCAAACCAAAAAAAAAAAAAAAAAAATTTATTGTCATGTAATTATGTAATACTATTACTTCTTTTTTTCTTATCTTTTGCGAATGCGTTGTCAATTATGTGACAAATGGTTACAACTCCTTTTACCATAGGTTAAAATATCATTTTGGCTCATGTGCTTTAGGCTTATTTCATTTTAGTCCTCTTATTTTTAAAATATCTAAATTTAGTCCTGTACTTTTTATAAATCTTTAATCAACCCTTATAGTTAGTTTAAAGTTAATTTTTTTTATCTAATTCGATAAAATAATAATAATAATAATAATAATAATAATAATAATAATAATAATAATAATAATAATAATAATAATAATTGTTGACAGCAAAATTTTGGTATAGCGCCACGTGGTACACGGACGAGCAGTCCGGCTTAAAACCCAACGGACCTGAAACCAAAATACTTGACGCCGGTGCGATGTCCTGCCTTAAACATTCAGACGATCAAGTCAGTAATCATAATAGAAATAGGAATAAGACACCCGAGGTATTACTCACAGGTTTTTTCACTTACCCTGGTGAACATGAAGGTCTCTCCTTTTATAGCATTAGGGGCCGACCAGGAAGGACAACGGTAGAGGTGGCAGAGATGTCACGTGATGTACGTTCGGTCAGAAGGGAGCGCGCTTCCAGCAGGTGTAGGGTAGCACCGCCACCTGCGGCTCTGGGTAAGTCACCTGCGGCTGCCGAATGTGTCCGTCGTACCGACAACATGCGTTCCCAGCTACAACTGTGTACGGATCATAACCGCCTGTGGTCCCTCGTTCCCTCTAGGGCAGACATGTGTCCTGCTCGGCAATGCCCGCCTAAGAAAGGTGACTGTCAGTGGTCCCCAGCCTGTACAGGAGCGGACGCGTGTCCTGCTCAAGTTTCACCCATAACCGTTAGCCCTCTTTTAGGGCCAGGTCACCTTGTCGGCTAGTGGGCTGGGTTCTAAAGCGTTTGTAGTCGGGCATGGCGCGTGGGCGCTTCGCTCGTATCATTAAGGATCGGATGGCGGAACCCACGAGCTTTCGTGGTTGCATCGACCGGTCGTCAGCATGTATGACCGTTTTGATGGAAGGACACATGCCTGTAGCCGTTTCGCGAGTATGGTCGCGTCTCGCGCGTGGTGCTTGAAGCGACGGTGTCAGAAGTTCCAATTTCCCATGCCGTTGGGATTCGAAACAGCGCTCAGAGATCTTATAAATCTACTGGCAGGTGGGATGATGGTCACTTTTTCTTCGTATATTCGTTTCTTCCACACCGGCGGGATGATTGCTTTTTTAACTTCGATGGCTCACTGTCCATTCGTTAACCATGTTTCGTCGCCGGCCACCGAGCAAGACCTTTCAGAACTCCGTGCCAAGTACCATATTGCTGACTACGTTCTCATGTGTCTTCCGACTGAGGACGAAATGATAGATACTCCTCTACCTAGGTGGGTAATTTTCTACCCACATATGTTATTGAACGGGGTTAGGCTTCCTCTCCTTCTCTTCGCTCAGTCTTTCTTGACTTTGGCCGGTGTGGCTCCGGCACAACTGGCTCCCAACGCGTGGAGAATTTTGATGGCGCTGGTCATCCTTTGGCCGAAGTTAGGGGAAGGTGAAAAGATGGCTCTCACCCTATTGTCCACCCTAACCCTGATGAAGTCCATCAGCGGTTTCCCTGGGTTCTATAGCCTGAGTTCCCGCTGCGGGAAGCTCTTCAACACTCCGTCTTCGACCAAGAACTAGAAGGATCATTGGTTCCTCGTCGGAGGTCGATGTTAGTCGGCGACGACTTTGTGGCGGGGCGCGTGGCAGTTGCTTCAGGGATAACTGTATGTATTTAATAGTTCCCCTTTCTCCTTTGTCGTGGCGACCTTCAAACTCTAATTTTCCTTGGCAGTATTCTCGGGAGGAGCCCCTCCTCTTAAGTCTCAGTCGGAGAGCGTTTTGAAGAAGATCCTGGCCATCTTTTGGGCCGATAGGATCCCTATGCTTATCATTACGAATTAAAGATTGGCCAATAATTGCCTGGTCGAGGATCCCAATGGTCCGACCAGAGGCAATGACGAACTCCCTGCCCTCCTTGGGCTCTAGTAGTTAATGACGCTAATCCTTTCTTCTTTGTTCAGTTGTGACTTGTTGATATTCATCGGCACATCTGTGTAGGTTCAACGAAACCACCATCTATTTCGCCTAGAAGGTGGAAGCTAGTTATCTGGCCCCTTGTTCAGATTGGGCAGGCTTCTCCTGGCGGCTTGGGCAGTAGTGGGAGTGCTGCATCAACCAGTGTCGCGGTCCTTGCCTGTCCAGGTCCTTCTACCAGGGTCGGTGAGGGGAGTCCTTCAGTCAAGATACTTTCTTGTCCAGAGGACTCGGTTCCTCTGCTCAAATGTTGCCGTTTGGTGAGGCTAGGTGGCGCTTTGCCTTTGCCTGACCTCCCTGATGAGGAACCAGTCATTCGAGTTACGGAGATCATTGAGCCTAGCTCGAGTGACGTAACCTCTCGAGACCCTTCAATTGTCGATCAGGGGTTAGCGCAGGCGTTGAGAGACGCTTTCGGTCAGGGTGAAGGAGGAAAGGAAGTCGAGGACGTGGAACTGGATGAGGATGAGGCCTTCGGGGATATCCCGTCCAAGAATCCTCGGTCAGTGGCTTTTTTCTAATTTCCATCCGTTTTTCAATGAGACACACGACTGATTTTTACTTGTTATCTGCTTAATCCATCTTGTTTTTCAATGTCTCGGACGATCCTTTCCCCCCAGTGGCTTCCTTACCCATCTTTGTGAAAAGGAAGTCATTGTCTTAAGGTCAACGAGTATCTGCCCTGATTCAGAGGGCTTCTTACGAATGTTTTTCTTGCCCTTGGAACATCATTTATCCAGAAGCTTGCTCGTGACCGAGTGGTGCCACGTGGGCTATCAAGACTCAGAGGAAGCTGTTGCGTCCATACAACCGTGCTAACAACACGTGCAAGTATACATGAAATGTTGATTGTAGTACGAAACGAGGTTGAATCCATAGGTGCTTTGGATGATATTTTAAACGGTGTTCAAGATACCAAAAGCGTAAAATAAACAAGTATAGATATTGTTTCGTAACTTAAACAAGTAAACATAAAATAAAAAAGTAACAAACAAATTGCAATAGCAGACATACTTCGTAAAGCTGATAACAAGAAGAAGAACTAGCATAGAATATGAAAATGGGGAGATAACATATATGGAAGAGTGGGGGAGACTCACATGCATTCACAAACCCATCAACCTACCATCTAGCTAACAAACATTCATTAATGCCCAACTCGACTTGGTTCACTTCCGAGACACCCGAACATGGAAGCCCACAACTCTCGTTGCTAAGTTTCCAAGCAATAAAAACAAGTTCTAGGCATGATTAGGGGAACTCATTCCTGAGAATCCACAAAATAGTATAGAAAAGTACTAATCACAAATGAAGCAAGTCAGCAACCGTAAGCCCTCCCGGGTCAATACAGAAGCTAGCATATAGAACAAAGTAGCCAACAATGCTCAATAAGATATAAGAAATAAACACAGCTTCATTTAAAAATGAATATAGTAGCTAGAGGTTCAATTTTACAGTAGTTACAACATGGGAATCTCCCCCGAAATGGGGTTTAGCTCATAAATGAAGAATAAAATGCAATGGGTAAAAGAAGAAGACAACCCATCTTAGGGAGACAGCAAAAAATCGAAGAAGAAGAAGTTAACAGCTCGAGACTGCCGTGGAATATCCCCCTCTGTCGTCAGCTTTCTCCCCCGAAAATGGAGAGAATTGTCCTCCATGTCTTTTCAGCTCTAAAAACCATGCTTCTATTGAGATCTGTGTGTGGCCGCTAGGGTAACATACCCCTTTTATATCGGGTTCCGTTTTTAGGACACCCAGCTGAAAGTTGTACGGACACTATAAATCCCGTGTCTGGGCTGTTGCTGCGCAGTGAACCATGCTCTAGCTTTGCTTCGCTTCATCTTTTATTTGATCTGTCTTGAAAATGCCTTGCTCACTCTTCACTGGATTTTGCACTTTCCTTATGCTTATTCTTCTGCTTCCAAACCTGTGCATTTACACCAGAAATACAAGTATTTAGTGTAATATTTAACTAGAGCATTCAAGACCTTGAGATTTTAGTTTAGATTCCAATTTATAATCTTTTCTAGGCTTAATGTGCACTAAAACTGACAGACTTTAACAATTCCTTGCATAAAATAGCCCAAATAAACTCTATAATAACTCTCGTTTGGAGAGTTAGCAGAAGCCTTGGAACTTAGAATGTTCCTAAAAAGGCAGGAATACGTCTGAGTGGGAGCCCTATTCGGATCTTCTGCTTGGGAAAATGCCTTGGAACATCATTTATCCAGAGGCTTGCTCGCGGCCGAGCGGTGCCACGTGGGCTATTCGGACTCGTGGGCAGCCTTGGAACTTAGAGTGTTCCTAAAAAGGCAGCAACACGTCCAAGTGAGAGCCCTATTCAGATCTTCCACTTGGGAAAATGCCTTGGAACATCATTTATCTAGAGGCTTGCTTGCGGTCGAGCAGTGCCACTCGGGCTATCCGAACTTGGGGGCATCTTTGGAACTTAGAGTGTTCCTAAAAAGGCATGAATATGTCCCAGTGAGAGCCCTATTCGGATCTTCCACTGGAGAAAATGCCTTGGAACATCATTTATCCAGAGGCTTGCTCGCGGTTGAGTGGTGCCACGTCAGCTATCCAGACTCGAGGGTAGCCTTCGAACGTAGAGTGTTCCGCCAGGTTGGCAGTGGCATGGCGCTCCAGTTTGATTTCGTACGTGCCAGCGTACTTATTACCATATCTGGGGACGCGAGGTATCGTCATTGGGCCGTTTTCCCCGAACCGTCACCGCCTTTGGATTTCATTTGTTTTTATGTCGCGTTCGCTTCGAGGCGTCCCTTGTGGGGTCACATGGTGCGTTGCTTCACTCGTCTCTGAATACGGAGCAATGTGCCCTCGTCAAAGCGACACGTGGTTGTTCGATCTGACGGCTAGGGATCGCCCTCTTCCCTTTTAAATTGGACATGTGCCCCCACTCCAATCGTCATCGCTCTTTCTCCTTTAATTCTCCCAAAGTTCCTTTACGAACAGACAAAAAATGTCTGGATCTTCTAACAACAATCCCATTGAGGTGGACACTCATTCGGAGAACGGACCCGCTTTCCCAAAGGGGCATCCTCTTAATGGGAATGAAGATTTCCTCCTCTCCAATGGGGAGGAAGCTTTTTCAGAGGAAGATGCTACCTTCTCTCCAATGGCGGGTATCCTACAGAGGAGAAGGACAATGCTGAAGAGGATGAGGTAGAGGATGGGCCCGACGCAAGTGAGGAGGGTGAACCTTTGAACTTTGCGGCAGATATTTTGGAATCTGGGGTTCCTCCCTCCTAGACTCCTCTGGACCTCCTACAACGGAGTAAGGATGAACTCATTGCCCAGGTCTGTGAACTGGAGCGGGACCTCGACAAGATGCAGAAGAAGTTCGTTGATGTCGAGAATGGTGCCGTTTCGCCATGGAGACGGCTCGAGAAGTCCTTTGGGGGTTGAAGGAGACGGTGCAGGCCTACCAATCTCTTTTCTGTAGGGTGAGGTGCCTGGAGCGGTGGATGCTGCGAAATGCCCCTGTGTGCTGATTAGACTTGTTCTATCTGTCTTTTCTTCCTTTTTTTTCTATCATCTCATGTTTTGTGACGGTGGCGCCGCTTCACATTTTGTAATGGGTTTTGGGGGTCCCACAGTCCCTACTTTCGATCAATGAAATTTTCCTTTTAAATTTTGTCCCCATTTTTTTACTTTTCTCGTGCTTTGAAACTGTTCTAGCGTGAAGTGACGGTTTTGCCCTGGACGGGGACCTCCGCATCTGGCTATAAAATGGGGGGAGGGGGAAGAGAGGGCTTTACCTCTTTCACCTTCTCCCTTGCATTCCTCAGTTTTCTTCGTCCGTGATGGAGATTTTCCTAGGCCATCGTGACCTCAAGGAGCGTGTCTGTCGCCCCCTCCTGATTTAGTTTCATTTTTGCGACCGTAAGTTCCCAGACTTCAAGCACGCATGCGGTGGCCAGCAAACGAGCCCGCCCCATGCAACAACGTTTCAAGTGAATGAAGTCCACTCTTCGCAAGATGGAACTACAGGTTTTCGTCTTGGAGAAGAGGTTTAGGGCTTCAGAAGTTTCTGCGCCTTATTTTCTTTTATGTACTTTTGAATATCGTCAAGGGCGATGCATATATCTTGTAATGCTGATTAAGTGAATAAAGCTGAAACTTTCCTCATGCCCTTTCACCTTATAGTTCTTTGCGATTCTTCTTCCCTGTTTCTTTTTGTTTTGGTTTGCCACACGTCGCCGGGTAGCCCACGCTCGTCCAGGGTGTACACGCGTGGGGTCACGTGCTCTTAACAGGTTTGTTGCTTGGAATTCCTTCACACGCGATAGTTGAGCGTCCCTTTGGAGGGACAAGCGGCGCGAGGGCATGGACTTGCTCGCACGACCCTTCGTCATTGAGGCATTAATTTGCCCGTACGACGCTTCTGCTCCCCAAGGTCATGTTTCATTAATGCTTCTATAATTAACGCCTTTCATGCGACACATGACCTTCCCTCCTGGGTAGGTGATGGCGTATTTATAAAACCGAGCACTTCCCCTTCCTTTTTCCTATCTTTGATGATGGGGAAGAAACAGAAGCTTCCTCCTGACGAAGACGTGGCCCGTGACAACGACTTTTCTCTTGGCG
Source organism: Momordica charantia (assembly GCF_013281855.1). Taxonomy (NCBI): domain Eukaryota; kingdom Viridiplantae; phylum Streptophyta; class Magnoliopsida; order Cucurbitales; family Cucurbitaceae; genus Momordica; species Momordica charantia. Next base: position 8,946,721 of record NW_028275157.1, on the reverse strand, counting down.
AGTATGAATTGGCTTCCAAGGTTTTGAGGATGCGTCGCGTGCTTGCGGATATGAAGAGCTTTGCTCATAGCTAGGCAGACCAGGCTAACTTCTTCCATAGGGCTAATTCTACCCTTGATATGGAGAAAGCTGAATTGGAGACAGAGATCGAAGCTCTTCGTGATAACAACGAGGCTCTTCGTGACCGCGTGGCTACCCTATAACACGCACTAGCTTACAGATCGGATGCGCGCAAGAGGAACAGGCGATGTTGGCGGCGGCCTGCTCGGAAAGCGCTCCCCTGAGTGAAGACTTTGTCGACAAAAACGATTGTACAGGGGGGCTGCTCGTGCGTCGGCTGCTCGGGCTCTGTCGTAGGGTAACGTATCATGACTCCACTACTAGCCATCTTTGTACCCATATTTATTATAAGGGGTAGTTGTTGTTTTTATGCGTTCCTAGCGGAAGTTGTACTCAGCGGATTCGTAAATTTAATGAAAATGGCGTTCTTTTTGTTTATTTTGATTTTCTTTGCTCGACCTAGGTTTTAGGGAGTTGTGGTTATACAGATTTTCTTCCTTGTCCTAGGTTGCGCTTTTCCCTTTGGATAAGCGAGGCCTGGGTCTTTCAACCTCCTTGTGGAATGCCTTAGTCAAATGATTTGATTTTCAAAACGCTCGGGATTTTGGCCAGATTGCGCCTGTCACTTTTTTGGGTTGGTTTCTAAAAACTTCTCTTTACGTCTTTTTTCCATTTGGCCAGTACGAACTTGATTTATACACTAAAGCCCAACCTTGGGAAAAGTGAGTTAGGTAAAATAATAGGAAACCAATATGGGATGTGACTTAGGAATAAGCGCATAAAGCATGGTCCTAGGCATAGGCCCTCTGACCCATAATGCAAATGAGTTGGTAGATATTCTCTAAGATTGTAATCACACATAGGAATATGATTGTAGGTTACCCTAGCCTCTGCAGCAACCAAAAGCGATAGTGAAAGAGTAGAACTCAAATCCCAAGAAAAGTTAGGAATTACGCCTGGTGCATTTTCCCAACATAGTGTGTTTTCCATGTTTTGCATCAAACCTAAGGTAGGAGACAAGGAGGTTGAGTTTCATTAAATTGCTTGTTAGTTAAAACCCCAAATGACAACATTTCATCACATTTTTCTTCCTAAAGCATAATTGCATATTTGAATCGTTCACTTCTTAAAAACTGTTTTGAAAAGCAACAAACCCCTGAGGATTCGACCTTGGATTACTTCCGAGTATTACTTGTGACCGTGTGCGCTTGCACAAGTCTCTAATCTTTTTAAAGGTAGAGAAAGTCCCAACAAGTTTTTGGCGCCGTTGCCGGTGACTTATTTTTCAAAATCATATTCTTTTTAAGTGAATTGTTTCATATTGTGATTGTTGCATGCCTCTGTTCCTTGAGATTAATTGTTATATCTAACCTTAAAGGGAAATTATTTTGTTTAAAGGTTTTTTTTTTTGCAGGAGTCCCTAAGGAGGTTAAAACGAGAATAGAGGTTAAGAAAACAAAAGAAAAACTAAAAATAAAAACAGAGAGAAAGAGAAATGAAAAAAAAAAATCTTACTTGTATTGACCCAACAACCAGCAGGAGTGTTTGAAATGGAGTCTCAATTTATGTATAATCTTCCAATGGGAAGTAACATGCCCATAGCTCCTGTTAATCAATTTTGTTTATATTGTGGTGATATTCGTCATTCATTGGAATATTGTCCACCTAATCCTTCATCTTTTTATTATCCAGGTCAACAAGGGAACCAACAAGAATTCAACCATTATTCAAATCCATACAACCAAGATTGAAGGGATCATTCGAATTTCCCACGGGGAGAACTTCAACCTGAAAGTTTATTTCATCCGTATGAGCATGCATTCCCACTAGAATTCACGTCACAACCTCAACAGGAGTACAATCAACCATGGATGCCAGAACAAACTCAATTATTGGAAATTTTTAGCCTTGAACAAACTATGATAAATTTTATGGCAAGAACTGATGAAGCGTTACGTAGGCTGCAGAGCTAAATTGAGCAAGTGGCCGATGAGTTAAGGAATAGTCCACCAGAAGCATTGCCTACCAATATGGAAGAGCAAGGTGAGGCATTCAATGAAAGGAGCGAGCTTGAAGATGACGAACTTGAGCTCCCAATAGACAATGATGATCCACCAATCCCTGAAGTGATAAACGAGGTATGGAAGAATAAGGAAGTTGAACCCGAGAAACTGATAGAGGTAATGGAGCATGAGCTTACAATGGACCTAAACCCATCATCTCTAAATATTGGACCGCTTTTTCCTTTCCCTCGATACTCTTTGGAGATAACCAAAGACATAAAGAAGGAAGAGATGACCAAACCTATCAAGGATCAATCAGAGGAAGAAATAGGACAAGATGAGATAGGTTTAGATGAAGGGTTCTACGTTAAAGTTTCACCCCACATTCTAATTTTAAAAAACCAATGCATACAAGTAAGTCACCTACCCCTCGAGCTATACCTTAAAGCATATTGTGCTCTAAAGGAGCAAAACTGTGACATGGTAGTAGCTGAAGATAGATCGAACGAGCTTGAGGAAATGAGTGAAAGTTGAAAGCCTCCAACGTTCTTTAAAGTAAAATCAATAGGAGGGAAGTTTTGTACATTAGTTTCATGTTTACTTTTCAGTTTTTTTTTTTTTTTTTATGTCTTGAACGTTTTAATAATTTCATTTTCTTAGTACAGGATTGGATTTCCCAAGAAAATAAGCAAGGCATAAGGCAAAGAGCAGTGAGCATTATTCCATAAGAAGGAATAAAACAAGACTTAAATATAGAATGCCTAGAAAAAACGCCACTTGGTGGCTGTTATTTTCTCATTAGCTGAATCGAGAGAGTTTTCTAACCTTTGTTCGTTGTTGACAGCATGTTGTTTTGTTCATGTGTGCTTAGTCATGATCTTTTCTAGGTAGAAGTATTTGCATCAACTGGACAACATGCTGAGATGTTTTGTGGATAACATATGTCATGTATAGTCTTACAAGTTAGGGTCATATAAGCATTAACATTCTATAGACCCTAGGCTCCTTATCATACTTCATGCCTTATTTGTTGCTGCTAAAACTACTGTCTATTTGTTAAGCATGTTGAACCATAAAAAAACAGTGAAAACAGTCCCTGGGGCAGTTTGGGGGGCGTATACATGTCAAATATTTTTTGTCTTCTTTTTGCGAATTTTTTTTACATTTTCTTTAAGGCTTTTTTGTGTAGATTCCAAATCTAATTTTTGTTTGTGCATTTAAATTTTGCAGGATCAAGATCCGACCCTCGTCAACATTGCGCCAGACGCAGTTTAAGAGAAAAAATTCGATTTTTGAGTTATGGATTAGGGCTTCGTGGGCTTTATATGGGTTATGTTTAAATGGGCTTTGGGTTGTTTTTAAATAAAAAAGAGGCTCAATTCTAAACCCAAATATGTTTTTAATATGTTTTAAAAATAAAACAAAAAGCCCTAGGATTTCAAAACACCCCATTCACGATTTTTCACCAAGATTTTCTCACTTGTTTTCAAATCTTCTCTCAAGAAATCTCAAAGAATCTCAAAGTCTCTCTCATTTCTCTCTTTTTTGGCACATTTAGAGTTTATTGGAGGAATTTTTTTTGTTGATCGTGAAGCAAGATCAAGAACCATGGAAGGTTCATCTTCCTCCAAGCCACATGACATAGAGAAGGAGAAGAAGAGAGTGTTGTTGCCTCCACCAACTAATCCGGGTATGATTCCTCTTGAACCTCCTAGTATTTCTCATGAAAAATGAGTTTTGATCCTAGGGAACAAAGAAGAAAACATGAGGAAGCTATAAGAATGAACCCTAGGAGAAACTTATCCATAGGTGGTACAAATTCTGAAAAATTTAATATGGAATCGAATGATGCTACGGTTAATAAAGAGGGTCATAGTGAGAAGAAATTAGGAGGAATTAGTAAAGTCTATCTTCAAAGAAAAAAAAATCAAACTTTAGAGGAAAAATGTGCTACCTTAGATGAAAGAATAGCTAGACTTCAAGAGAGAGCGGAGATGTTCAGTAAAAATAAAGAAATTAGGGATAAAGAGAATGAGAGGGTTTATGCGAAAATTGAGGAACTAAACATAAAATGGAAAGAATTCATGGAAAACTCAAAGAAAGTGAGTGAAGAGATTCAACTTGAGTTAAATAGCATGAGTATACGTCGTAGGATGAATCTTTCTCAAGATAACCCCGTTTCTGAGTCTTTAGAACTTTCTATCCCTCCCCCTCTTTCCACTACTGTTGTTGTGCATGTTGAAGGTCAAGAACAGGTTAGTAGGGACTCAGAACACGACACGGAGCCTTTAGAGCATTCAGATTCAGCCACGGTCGAAATTCAATGCCAAATTGCGCCTGGCGCAATTATGGATGAGACTCCACCGGCCACTCTACAAGGTATTTTGTCTCCATCTTTTCCAGATCCTATCTTGACTAAAAAGCCCCTAGTTTTTGATGATTCAGAACTGGAAAGGACAACGCCGAAAATTGCCAAAATTTTGGTGGCGTTGCATGAAGCAAGGGGAGAAGATCCATTGGAGGATGATGGAAATAGTGGGGCAGCACAAAGACAATTGAATGTTGATGGAGAGGATGAAGATCTTGGAGAATTACCCCAAGAAGTGCATGGAGATGAGTTTGAGGACGAAGAAGAAAATGACGATATCTCTCAATATGAAGTGAGAGTACGAACTCCGGTGCACGAATCTCAGCAAGTTAATGAAGAGCCCCCTCCAAAAGAGCAAGAAGGAACATCCGGTCCTGTGGATGTCCTTAGTGAGGCCATGGAGGAATCATCTTCCTCTTCTTCAGAAGGTAAGACCCCTTCTTTGTCGAGTTTGAATGTTTCTGACACAAACTTTGTTGCTACTACAAAGACTTCAGATGAAGAGGTGAGCTTGGCTGAAGTGGTGAAGAAAACACAAAAGAAGAAAAAAGTGGCAGAAATTGCACCTGGCGCAATTTCTAGGCCTAGGACCCGAGCCGCTGTAGCATGTTTGGCTGCCCAAAAAGAAGCCAAGACTGGTCCATCTAAAAAAGCCAAGAAGGCTAGGGTGCAAAGAGGGGCAGAAGAGTCACTTGAGGAGACCAATAAAGAGGAGACCGATTCTACCGAGCAAACACCATCAAGAGTAAAAAGAGTGAGATGGAGGTGAAACGGCCCACCTTCACAACACGTGATATCCTCCTTGAGAGAGGTTTTGATGAGACCCAAGAACCGGTGCCGGAATATGTTAGGAGAAGGCTTGTGGAGAATGGTTGGGAGTCGTTGTTTGCCCCAACTACGCGTGTATCAGAGGCTTTAGTGAAAGAGTTTTATGCTGCCCTCAATCCCAACTGAGGGGATGTAGTGAGAGTACGGGGTAAAGTGGTAAAATTCTCGCCTTCCATTATTAATACTCACTATGGTTTGTTGGATGTTTTTAATGCCATAGGTAATGAAATTTTGGTGCATCCATCGGACGAGCAAGTGGAGGAGGCGCGTAGGCTTATTTGTAGACCACATAAGACATGGACCATCTCAACTACGGGGAAGCTTTCTTTAAAGCCCCTTGACATTAATGAGCAAGCGGCAGTTTGGATGTATGTGGTGAAGAACCGGTTGATACCCAATCCTCACGATTTCTCCATTAAGCGTAATAAGGCGATGATAATGTACATCCTTATGAAGGGCATTGAGTTCAACTTTGGGGAGCTCATAAGGAACGAGATACGAAGTTGCTCCGAGAAAATGGTAGGTCCTCTTATTTTTCCTGGATTAATAACCGAGTTATGCTTGCAGGCAGGAGTAGAGGCCGATGATGCGAATGTAGTGACTCCCAAGAAGCCGGTCACATCCCAAAGGAGAGTTCAGGGGTATTCCATTGTTCGAGAGGAAGATTCTCCCATTACCGCTGCGGATCCCGAGACCCGAGGGGTGGTGACTAGGGAGCAATATGATGATCTTAGGCACAAGTACGAGCTTCTTTTGGTTACTCAACGTGCCACATGTGCTTTTCTCAAGAAGATATACGATGATGAAGCACATTCATTCCCCGATGAGCTTGCGGTCGATTTACCATCTTCTTCCCGTCTTCCTACCGATTCCACCGACGATTATTCTTCCGATGATGAATAGGGAAGTATCTTCCTCCCTTTGTTTTAATATTTGGATCCTGATTTTGTATGTTAGGTTGTTTAGTTTAGGTTGCTTAGATTAGTTTGTATATTAGGTGGTGTAGGTTGTTGTTTTGTTGTTTTAGTTTGCATGACAGGTTTTTTAAGCTTAGTTTTAGTTTTAGGTTAGTTGTTGGGATGTTGTGCTGTTAGGAAGGTATATATGTTGTGTTTTTGCATATGTTTAAAGTTCAAGCTTGCATGCTTCCTTGTTCTAGCTACTAGATTGTCTTTAGCTTTTTCAATGCATCTTTTCTAAACTCTCAACATGTTCATCTTTTTAATGAAATGCTTTCATTTGTTCTTTGTTTTTGTATCTTGTCGATGAGGATTCTTAAAGGCATGAATAAGTTAGATTTTCTAGTTTTATGATCAAGCCATAAGTCATTTCCCATTCGTTTTGTTTTGGTTATAAAACTGCGTTCTGCTTCTTTTTGTTTTGAAACCTTAACTTTTTCATTACTTTGGAAGTCTTTGTCCTTTTTGTGCCAAAATTTTGCATCTCTCAAAATTTCTTTCACCAGTGAGGACACTGTTTCCCTTAAGTTTGGGGGGGACGGTGTGTGTCTTTTTGTTTTAAGAAAGAAAATGCATTTTATGTTTTGAAAAAGAGTAATGAAAAAAAATGCAAGCAATAAAAGAGTCATGTGCAAGAAATTTTTTTCGGAAGAAAGAGTATGAAAAAGAGTCCAAAAGAAGAAAAGCAAGTCAAAAAAGTGTCGTGAGTGAAAATTAGAGTGGGGGAAAGAAAAATAAAAGTGAGAGTAAGAAAAGAGTGGTAAGAAACATGAGAGGAAAGAAAACGCACTTACTTTTTCACGAGTCCCACTATAGACATTCATTTTGTTTAAATGGGTGGCGTTAGCATCTTGGAGCATGGTAGCCTACACATTAAGGTGACTTCGTGAAAACCATTGTCGACATCATTTTATGCCGGGTTGCTACCTAACAATTTCTATGAGTGGCTGTGGTTTGAAACCGATGTTAGTTTGTTGAAAACCTTAGGGGCTAGTAGCCGGTCCACTTGATGTTAAAATTTTTTAATCAAAACGGAAGTGTGCATATTCCATGGTTTTGTAAAAGAGTTTTGTATTTTAGAAAAAAATAAGATTTAGAATCGTTTTTATTTTCAAAACAAAGGATGGTTTATGGTTTGTTGGCTTGAGAGTAAAGTTAGGACGTTTAGCTTGTGGAGCCTTTCCTGAGACTTATATGATTCATTTACTTAGAATATTTGGATTGTTGATCATTCATATTTCTAGCATGTTGATTCTTTTAGATTTGTTGTTGTTGTTTTTGCTTGAGGACAAGCAAATGGCTAAGTTTGGGGGTGTGTTAGGGTTGACTTTTTACTGCAGAAACATGTGTCGGTAGCCCTGTTTGACCACGTTTTTGACCCATTTCCCATTATTATTTGCCAAAAAGAAACACATATTCTTAAAGTAGAACATACATAGATTATTTCTGCATAAAAGTCTAACTATGGTACATTAGGAAAAATATGAGATAAATGCGGTCAAAGTTGGAAGAAAATAACAGAATTCTGTTTTTTGCAAAATTGCACCCGACGCATTTTTGGTGGGCAATTTATCAAAACGCAAGTTTTGATTATGAAGGGCAAGGAGGACATTTCCCACATGTTCAAAACCGTGAGTCCAAGTCCAAGTGAGGTGGTTAGGTGAATCTCAACCCTTTTCCACCTAAAATGGAGGGGAATTTCAACCAACTTATGGTGTTATAAAAGGAAGTCATCCATCCCTCAGCAAATCATCTCTTCCAAGCTTCATTTCATCTTCTTTTAGATACTCTCTAGTTGTAGAACACGTTTTTAGGGTTTATGTTCATGTTCTAGTTGTTCATCTCTTCGTTTTTCACGCTTTTATCTTTCGTAGTGCTTTTAATTCGAGTTCTTACTTCCATTCTTTGTTTATTCTGTTCGTTTAAAGTTCTTTAGCGAGTTTCGACTCCCCTCACGCTCAAGAGAGAAGAGGGTCAAGCTAGAACTCCTTGTACGGCTCATTTATTCATTTAAATTCAATGAAAAATACTTTCTTTATGTTTTCGTGCATTTACTTTCATTTAATTATGTTCTAAAGTAGTTATCAACCTCCTTGTGGAATGCCTTAGTCAAATGATTTGATTTTCAACACGCTCGAGATTTTGCCCATATTGCGTCTGGCACTTTTTTGGGTTGGTTTCTAAAAACTTCTCTTTACGTCTTTTTTCCATTTGACCAGTGGAAACATTTTGATTTATACACTAAAGCCCAACCTTGGGAAAAGTGAGTTAGGTAAAATAATAGGAAACCAATATGGGATGTGACTTAGGAATAAGCGCATAAAACATGGTCCTAGGCATAAACCCTCTGACCCATAATGCAAATGAGTTGGTAGATATTCTCTAGGATTGTAATCACACATAGGAATATGATTGTAGGTTACCCTAGCCTCTACAGCAACCAAAAGCGGTAGTGAAAGAGTAGAACTCAAATCCCAAGAAAAGTCAGGAATTGCGCCTGGTGCATTTTACCAACATAGTGTGTTTTCCACGTTTTGCATCAAAACTAAGGTAGGAGACAAGGAGGTTGAGTTTCATTAAATTGCTTGTTAGTTAAAACCCCAAACGACAATATTTCATCATATTTTTCTTCCTAAATCACAATTGCATATTTGAATCGTTCACTTCTTAAAAACTGTTTTGAAAAGCAACAAGTCCCTGAGGATTCGACCTTGGATTACTTCCGAGTATTACTTGTGACCGTGTCGCTTGCACGAGTCTCTAATCTTTTTAAAGGTAGATAAAGTCCCAACAAGGGGCGATTAGGCTCGTGAGTTGCTCGGCTGGTCGTCGTGTTACGACAACAGTTCGCTGGCATCTGTCGCAGCGGCGTGCGAATCTCTTGGAGTCTTTTATGATAGTGGGCGAATAATAGCCCTACCATAAGATCTTTTCGCGAGTGCTCTACCAGCCAGGTGTTCCCCGCAGTCTCTCTCATGGACTTCGTTGAGGATGTACCCGGCTTCGGTAGGGCTCACACATATGAGGGTGGAAGTGAGTATCCTCTTTTGTACAGGACCCATCCCTGAGGATGTAGTGGGCGGCCTGTCTTCGGAGTCTTCGGCCATCTGCTTGATCTTTTGATAGTTCTCCCGTCTCTAGATGCTTTCTGATTGGGCTTTCCAATCTGAAGCATCGAGTCGATCAATGTCCATCATCTCCGGTTCGGGAAGGCTTGACTCGCTCATAACTTCAACTAGTACGGTTCGAGACAGGTCGGTGTCATAAGACGACGTGAGATGGGCTAGAGCGTCCGTGTTGGCGTTCTTGGACCGGGGGGCCTGCTCGACCGAGCTTGTTTCAAAGGCATTCAGAAGTGCCCGCACCTTCCTGACGTACAAAGCCATTCGACTGTCCCTGGCTTGGTACTCTTGATTAACCTGATTGAAGATCAGATGAGAGTCGCTGATGACGTTAAGGTGTCGAGCCCCCATCGACTTAGCCAACCTGAGTCTGACATTTAGGGCCCCGTACTCAACCTCGTTGTTGGAGATTCAGGACTTAAAGCGGAGAGCATACTCGTGGCGACTCACATCTGGGCTCGTCAGTAGATTCCGGCTCCACAGCCTTGGTCGTTTTCCGATCCATCGGTGTATAGGGTCCACCGATCAGGGTTAGCACCTTCCTCGGATTGCGTTGGGGTTAGTTCGGCGATGAAAGCTACAACCGCCTGCCCATTAACGGATGTCCGGGGGGCGTACTGAATGTCGTACTCACTCAGTTCTATGGCCCACTTCATGATTCTCCTTGAAGCTTCAGGCTTTTGGACTATCTGTCGAAGTGGTTGGTCAGTTAAGATTATGATCCGGTGGGACTCGAAGTAGGGTCGCAGCTTCTTCGCCGCAGTGACCAGCACAAGGGCCATCTTTTCGATCTGGGTGTAGCGGGTTTCTGCTCAAATCAGGGCCTTGTTGGTGTAATACACGGGGTGCTGCTTCTCGTCCTCCTCCTTCACCAGCGCCGAGCTGACCGCGCTCCCTGAGATAGCCAGGTAGAGGAATAGATCCTCAACCCGATTTGGCTTGGCCAGTAGAGAGGCGGATGAAAGATACTGATGGAGGTCGGTGAAGGCTTTTACATATTCGCCGGTCCATTTGAACTTTCCTTCTTTCGTTAGTGTCCTGAAAAAGGGCAGGCATTTGTCGGTTGACTGCGAAACGAACCGGTTTAGGGCTGCGACCTTCCTGTTTAGACTCTAGAGCTACTTCAGAATGAACGGGGACTGCATGTTTAGGATGGCTTGGATCTTTTCAGTGTTGGCTTCGATCCCATGCTGATGTACTATGAACCCGAGGAATTTGCCCGACTTTACAACGAAGGTGTACTTAGTCAGATTTAATTTCATACCGTGGTTGCGCATGACTCGAAAAGCTTCAGAGAGATCTTCCTTGTGCTGTTCAGCGCTTCGGCTCTTAACTAGCATATCGTCCACGTAAACCTCCATGTTCTCCCGATTTGGGAGGCAAACATTTTGGCCACCATCCTCTGGTAGGTAGCTCCTGCATTCTTCAACCCCAAGGGCATGACCTTGTAGTAGAACAACCCTTGTTCGGTGAAGAAGGAGGTGTGTTCATGGTCGGCGGGATGCATCTTGATTTGGTTGTATCCCGAGTAGGCGTCCATGAATTTTAATAGTTCATGTCTTACAGTAGCATTGACCAGTAGATCTATTCGGGGTAAGGGGAAGTTATCGTTGGGGTAGACTTTGTTCAGATTGGTGAAGTCTACGCACATTCGTCACTTCCCGTTGGCCATTTTGACCAGAATTCCGTTGGAAAACCAGTCGGGGTAATTGACCTCCCAAATGAAGCCGGTCTGCAGCAATTTAGACACTTCTTCCGTTGCTGCAGTGTTGCGCGCTGCGTCCATGGCCCGCTTTTCTGTCTTATCGGTTTTGCTCTCGGGTCGACGTTTAGTCAGTGCACGGCGACCGATGGATTGATACCAGACATATCCTCATAGGACCATGCGAATATGTCGGCATTGCCTTTGAGGAACTCGACCAGGCACTTCTTTGAAGTCGACCAGTGACGATCCGCACCTTTTCAGTTTCGCAACGTCCCATCCGAGCATGTGTAGCATCACTAGGGGAAGGACGTTAGCTGAGCTCCCTCCCTCCACCAGCACTCGATGGGTTGGAACGTGGTCGATTCCCACAACAACAACGAGCGCGTCGTTGTGTGGCTGGAGGTGGGTGTCCGCCTCCTCATCCATGAAGGTCACCGCGGGTCCTGGGTCGGCCAGCTTCACGGTCAGAATCTCCGGTGTTCCTAGTTTTCCTGTAGCTTGCCGAGCCAGAGCTTTCCGCTTGTTGTTAGATTATCCCCATGCTGGGCCCCCACTTATCATGAGGATGGTCAGCGGGCGTTCGTCTTTCTTTGGGGATTTCGGCTTCGACTGTGCTTTGCCACTGTTGTACTTTTGCCTAAGGCATCCCGTCTCAATGCCTTCTCCCACGAATTCCTTTAGGTATCCCCTTTGGACCAAGGATTCGACTTGATCCTTGAGGTTTCTATAGTCAACGGTATCATGCCCCTGGTCCCGTTGACACTTGCAATACTTTATCTGGTCCGTTTCAGCAGTGTCGCTACGAGAGCGTTTCGGTCACTACATGCTGTCGTCGTAGGTTCCGTCGATGCGAGCTAGTATCTGGTGCACCAGGATACAAGTGGGAGTATACTTACCATACCTTTGTAGTGAATCAACCTTGGGTCCCAAGCGAGTTCCGATCGACTCCCTTTTTGGGACTGCTCTTTCCGTTGACTTCTCTTTATCACGCCGAGTCACATCGCTCGGCTTCTTATCCAAGGATTAGGTAGCAAGCATCTCTTCCCCTGCTATGTGTCGGTTGATCCTGGCCGTGAGTTCGGCCATGGACTTGGCGGGGTACTTGCTGAGCGAACGGACGAGCTTCCTCTCTTAGGAGAGTGCTCATAGGGCCACACTTTCATTGCAATTAGGCATCCGGAGTCGTTCATTGGAGAAGCGGGCGACATACTTCTTTAGATTATTGTCGGGCTTTTGCTCTACCGACGAGAGATGTGCCTTTGTGCGCCTGTTGATGCAAGAGTAGTGGAATTGGTCTACGAACTTACTGACCAGGTCCTGGTAGCTCCCGACCGAGTGTAGCGGGAGGTCTTGATACCATTGCTGAGTGTTGCATCCACACAACTGTGCTGACAACACATGCAAGTATACACTGAAATGACGTTAATCTTGCCGTGGAAACTGATCTTGTTCTTGAATTTTTGAAGAACAAAAACTATACAAATGGAAAAGACGAAAACAACAGGGGAAAGTTTTCCTTTACCTTTGATAAACAATTCTTCAAAGAATTACCCGTACACCACCAAACGATCTTTCCGCTATGCTCTGGGAACGAAGACCTTCCTTGTGGGAGCAAAGATTGGAAGCCAAGAGAGAAATTGAGAGAGATTTGGGTTGAGAGAGCTTTCTTGCTTTTTCAGGGGAAGAACCACTGTACAGAACAATTCTGTACAGTTTAAACAAAAATGACATGGGGTAACTCCCCACGTCACAACAACTTCTCACTCCCCTGCAATTTTGCAGGGGAGTTTTTATTTTATTTTATTTATAATTAAACTTAATAATTAATATAATTATTAATCTAATTAATAATTAATTAATTAATTTAGTTATTAATAAAATAGATTTAATTATTAATTATTAATCTAATTATTAATTAATTAATTAAATAAATAATTAACAATTAATTATTTAAAATTTAATTAAATATCACATATTTAATTAAACCCATAGAGACCCACAGCTGCATTCTTCTCACTGCATAATGTTTTCGGACTATCAATGACAAGTCAATCCTTCACGAGTGCTCATAACTCAAGCTGGGTCAAATTACCGTTTTACCCCTGTCTTACTCCTTAAATACTACTGCTCCTCCAATGAACAACCCGGTTATGGTCCGACCAGTAACCGGAAGTCCCTCTTGGGCCAGTGATAGGGTGGGCCCCTTGTTCAAGTCCCAGAGTCAACATTTAAGAGAACATTCATCTACTCTCTAAAGTCGAGGAGGAGTGAATTTCATCTTGTGAAGTTATGTTCCCAGCTCCCCACTCGGTCTCATCCCCAAAATGGTAAGAATATTGAGTAGGCGGCTCGGGCCACTCTCCCCCATACAGATCAAAAGACAAGCCCTAATGGGCAGGAGTTCATAACTCACTCAAGATTGTAAATGAGTTTCTTGGTCATCCTAAGAAATAGCAATCCGTTAGTTAACGGTGTTACATCTAAAGAGTTCAGTGCATGGAAATTATCTAAAAGAAATAGCAAAACAACAAGATAATAGATGCTTGCAGCAGACACAATTATCGAAGCTGTCGACAAGAAAAATCTCTAACAAAGAAAGCGATAATGATGGGTTAGCAGATATGAAAAGGGGGGGAGATTCAGTAGACTTTCACCGGTTATCGACCTACCCTCTAGCTTACTAACATCCATTAGTGCCTAGCTCGACTCGGTTCCATTCCGAGACACCCTAAACATGAGTAAGTACAACTTTTGTTGCTAAATACCGAAGCAATAAACGCAAGCCCTAAGCATGATTAGGGGACCCCATTCCTAAGTATCCCTAAAGCTATATAAAAATGCGAATCATGAATAAAGCACATCAGCACCCATAAGCCCTCCCGGGTCAATACAGTTGCTACCAAACGCAACAGAGTGGCCAACAATGTCACGCAAGATTGATGAAATACAAAACAGCTTTATTCAAAAATAGATGTAGCGGCTAGAGGTTCAGTATCAAGTTAGTTACAGCATGTGAGTCTCCCCCAAAATGGGGTTTAGCTCATAATGGGTGAAGAAAACAAAATGGAAGAAAGAAGAATACAACTCATTTCAGGGCAGTAGCAAAAAGAGGCAAAGAAGAAGAAGCTGACAGCTCGTCGAAGTAGGTGAGCCTCCTCTTTTCCAAGTCAGTTGTCGCCCTGAAAATGGCGATATTCCCTCCTCTTGTCTTTTCAGCTTTCTAACTTTGTCTCCCTTGGGATTACTGTGTCTGTCGACTAGGGCAAAACATCCCTTAAATACCGGGTTCCCTTTTTAGGGCACCCGGCTTGAGTTTGTCCAGACATGGGTAAATCTCGTGTTTTGACTTGAACTGTGCAGTCACTTCATGCTCCAGCACCGCTTTGCTCCAGCTTTCACATGCTCTGTCTCGAAAATGCCCTGACTGCTTTTCTCTGGTCCAACACTTTCTCCTTACTTTAGCTTGTCTTTACAAACCTGTGCAAATGAACAAAAAATACGAGAGTTTATGTTGTTTGTGGCCAAAACTCTCAAGACTAAGGATATTTAGCTAAAGATTAACATTGTAACACTATTCAAGCTATTTATGACCTAAACCTACACACTTGACATTTTAATGCATATTTTCACCCAAATAATCACCAGAATAACTCTCTTTTGGAGAGTTATCACACCCCCAAACTTAAAATCTTACTTGTCCCCAAGCAAGAGCATGTATTTCAGTTCAGGAAACCAAAATAAGGTACTGGAAATCTACACTTCAAACAATCTAATCTTCTGCCTCAATCCTTTCTTTTTATCAAGAGTTCATAGAACTTACATACTATGCTAAGTATTTCAGCTGGAGCAAAGAAATGCAAAAAGCTTAAGCTTGTTCAAACTCCGGAAGACGCTATTTTCTGCCTAACTCTAGCTTCCTTCTACCTCCCAACTTCAAGCTTGACTTCTCATAGTGATTCCTTTCTCAAGCCCCTTTCACTAGCCTAAACCTTTAAACCTTGCACTACCTGCTTGGCCTTCTTAACCATGGGCTACTAGCCCTTCCTAATCCTGCATCCTCTTTATGCTCTGGATGTGGGCTACTAGCCCCTCTTTTTAAGAATTTTTTTTCCAAGAAATAATGGCTGAATTACAGGATTAGAAAGATTCATGGTTCTGTACAATTGCTAATAAAGATGTAAGAACTGAAGGTTCACTCCCCCAAACTTAAAAGGTTGCATTGTCCTCAATGCGACTAAGGACATCTAGAATGTAAAGCTCTATCATATCCCCAAACTTAAAGCGAAAGTATTTGAGAAGTATATTGATGTTCGCTATCAAGATATAGATATGATTGGGAAGAGTTACTGCTAACAACTAGGGGGATCTAAAAGAAGAGGTCCAAGCTATCTATACAAAGATAATGGTTCGCTTTGGATAGATGACCATTGAAATTGTTCTCTAAGGTAAGCGCTACCTGGGGCCAGTACTACGAGAGGGATGCTAGCACATGGGTAGGCAAAAATGAACCAGAGGATGAACAAAAGAAAGCTAACTACATTAAAAGGCTCCAGCATCAACAGTAAAACTGCGCACTTAGCAGACTCTAGCATAAAAGCTTTCCATAAAAGGCGAGGCAAAAGACGAAAGATGAGAACAATTGAAAAATAAAACTACTAAACAACACCAGAAAAGCAGAAATTTAAATGCGAAAATTGAAAAATGCAGAACTTAATATTTAACTAGAAATTTAAAGTAACATGGGAGTCATTTTGTCAAGATAAAAAGGACAGGACCTTAATATTTAACTAGAAATTTAAAATAACATGGGTGGGGGTCATTTTTGACAAGATCAAAAGGATAAGAACTTCCTTTTGTGGTTAGGCAGAACTTTCTTCTTCACTTTCTTCTCTCTCTGAAGAGTCACCCGTGGGCTGATCTTCCTCTTAAGAGCTACCAGATTGCTCTAGTAATTCTTTCAGTCGAGCCGACACAATGAATGTGGATGGTGCTGGCGCTTTGATACGCTCCAGCACCGCTAAGATGCTCGTGTGCCTCTTCTTCGCCTTCTCAGCAGAGGCTGACTGTGCCTCTTCTATTCGCGAGAGCTGCTTCAGTACTTTGGCTAACTGGGTTTTGGCTCCACGACGAGTAGGGTTTTGGCTCATCAATCGCTCCACCGTGCTCTTGTCTATCACCAGCTTGTCCTTTAGTGGCTCTTCGTCATCAAGGATGGACACGTCTCTGCGCAGGTAGAGCTTGGTGATAAGGCTAGAGAAGAACAGACGGTCGGATCTCTTTGTTGAGCATTGTGCAATTTTCTGGATGAGCTGTCCTACATTATTTGAGCGGCTCTGAAAGATGCAGGCCAACAGAAGGACTATGTCCTTTGTAACAGACGAATCATGCGTTTTAGGCATGACCCGGCTCTTAACGAGTAGAGCCAAACGTTGGCTTCGCCCGTGAGCTGACCAGACTTTAAGAAGCTGCCACCCTTGTCAATTACCTGCCAAACTGCACCTTCGATCCCTACCAGCTGTAGGGCATGGTGAAGCTCACGCATAGAGGTCTGCTGGATCATCTCGTTGAATTCAGCCCGTGGATTGCTTGGCAGCTTAAGAAGTTTGTTAATCCGCTCTGGCATCCAGTCCACCTTCACCTCCTTCACCGTTATGCGTCCCACCCTGTCGGCATCAAAATTCGCGTAGAATTCCCTCACCAGCTTCGGCAAAATCGGCATAGGGGGAGCACAGAAATGCTCTCACTTCATTCGTATAACTCCATTCTTCAAAAACTAGGGCATCTCCGCCTCTAAAAACCCTTTCTCCAAATAAAAGTCAATGGTCTTAATCGCCCTGTAGTTGGCCCTCGCCTCCACATCCACGAATTTTTAAAAAACATCTTGGCCTGCAGGGACAACGACGATGCACTTTGTTGAGCCAGAGGTTGGTGGTTCCTGCGAAACAGACAGCATTCGGCTGCAGTGCTTCCCTTCAGATGGGGAAGCAGATTTGGTCGATTTCACTTTGGCAGGGCGGTGGGGGCGCTTTTGGTGCTTTTGTCTTCTTAGCAGGGCTGGGGCTTGGGAATGAATGGGCTGGCTACTTGTTTTTGCGAGTTTGCGAAGCAGGGCTGTCGGTGGGTACGGGCTTGGAGATGATTCGTGGGTGGATTTCTTTGACGAGGATGGGCGGAGGCATAGTAGATGTGGAAGCGGGGATGGCTGGGGGTTGCGAAATAGGCGTAAGGGTGAGTGGAGGGGGTGGATTTTCGGCAGTGGAGGGTGGTTCAATAAGCGAGGCAGCAGGGTCAAGGGTTTCTGGGTTATCTCTAGCGGGCAATGGGGTGTTTGGCTGGGCTTGAGAGAGAGAGGCAGCAGGGTCTTGAACACTTACCCGAGGGCTAGTGACAGGCGGAGGAGGCAGCGGAAGCTCATCGGCCGGAGTGTGCTCAAAACTCGTCGGGGTGTGCTGAGCAGGGCTCCGTTTGTAAGAGACTTCCGGCTGTGGAATCGTCTCGGCGACCTCCTTAAACATGCCGCTTGACCCTGAACTGACAGAGAGCTCCAGCTTCAATGCCCTCTTGCGATTTTACTTATGCTTGTATCTAGGCATGGTGATGCTAGGGTTTTGGCGCTTGGGAAGGAGGGAGAGAATTTTGGGGAACTTAAAAGGAAGAAGGAGACAGTTATGGCACAGAGTGGGGGAGAAGAGCGTAGGAGATGTGGGTCTTAAAAGGAAAACATAAAATGGTTGTGTGCCATTAAGAAATATCTTCCCACGATTTTCTTTAATTAATTTCAATTGAAAAATTCCCCCCGAAAATTGAAAAAAAATATTCCCCAAATCTTGATAATTACTATCTCTTCCCCAAAATCGAAATCATTACTTACCTCTCTCCTTGGGAGTTGAAATTGCCATGAATACACACCTGCATGCCTCCCACGTCCCAACGCTCCCACCTACCTTATCGTTTTGCGTCAACGACTTCACGTCGTCATTACTGCGGCCAACTTTTGAATGTAGTCCACTCAACCCTGATTCTTAATGGCTCCCCCTTTAAAAATAAAATTAACACGAATTAAAGTTCAAAAACGTTGACGGAACAACTAAATACCTAAACTTCTAATTTAAAGCTTTGGAGCAATAAAAATGATTAAGCATTAAATTGTGCTCCCTTTATTCCTTCATTGATATCTTAATATGTGGCAAAGTGGTGAGCTCCAGCATCTCTCACCACGCTTCCTCCAAAGAAATGCTTCAACCTCTGCCCGTTCACTGTAAATTCTCTTCCTGAATCCATTTCTTGCACTTTAACTGCACCATGGAGAAATACGTGTGAGACCAAAAATGGGCCTGGGCATCTCGATTTAAGCTTTCCCGGCAAGAGTTTGAGTCTTGAATTGAAAAGCAACACTTGCTGTCCTTTTTCAAACTTCCTAGGATTGATTCTCGCATCGTGCCATTGCTTCGTCTTTTCCTTATATAATTTTGCATTGTCATATGTGTCTCTGTGAAACTTCTCGAGCTCTAGCAATTGTAAGCGGCGAACATCCCCTATTGCAGCATAGTCCAGATTTAGCTTTTTCACAGCCTAGTAGACCTTATGCTCCAGCTCTAATGGAAGATGGCAGGGTTTCCCAAAAACCAATTTGTATGGAAACGTGCCCAGAGGCGTCTTGAAGGCTGTGCAATAAGCCCATATTGCGTCATCTAGCTTCATTGCCCAATGCTTTCGATTTGCATTAACATCATTTTCCGAAATGCTCTTAATTTCCCAGTTAGATATTTCCGCATGCCCGTTTGGTTGGGGGTGATATGTTGTGGATACTTTGTGCTTGATATTATACTTAGCAAGGAGAGATGCTACAACTTTGTTAATGAAGTGGGAGCCTTCGTCACTGATCAAAGCTCTGGGTGTGCCAAACCTTGTGAATATATGCTTGTGTAAAAATTTGGCAACCACTTTGGCATCACTGCTGGCGCATGCCACTGCCTCGACCCACTTTGATACATAGTCGACTGCCAACAAAATGAAGAGTTTTCCATTGGATGGAGGGAATGGTCTCATAAAATCCATGCCCTATACATCAAAAAGCTCCACCTCTAAGATGTATGTGAGAGACATCTCTGACCTCTTGGAAATATTTCCAACTCTTTGAGATTTGTTGCAATGCTGCACTAACTCGTATGCATCCTTGAAAATGGTGGGCCAAAAATATCCGCTCTGGAAAACTTTTGCTACTGTGCGCTGCCCTTCAAAGTGTCCACCATATGGTGCGGAGTGATATTTAGCCAATATCTGTCGTGCTTCAGCATTGGCAACACATCTCCTAATCACTTTGTCTTGGCCAATCCTATAAAGGTATGGGTCATCCCACAGGTAGAATTTACTCTCGTACAGAAACTTTTTTAGTTGTTGCTTGTTCATGTCTGCTGGTAGAATTCCACTACCGATATAGTTGGCTAGATCTACGAACTATGGTTCCTCCTCTTCATTTGGTCAGCAACCAAGTTTTCCGTTCCTTTCTTGTCCTTGATCTCTATATCGAACTCTTGCAATAATAAAATCCAACCGATTAGCCTCGGTTTAGCATCCTTCTTCGTCACTAAGTATTTCAAAGCTGCATGGTCCGTGTAGACAATCACCCTTGACCCTACAAAATATGCCCTGAACTTCTCAAAGGCAAACACCACTACTAATAATTATTTTTCCGTGGTGGTGTAGTTGATCTGCACCTCTATCAAAGTTTTGCTGGCGTAATATATCGGATGCAGCAGCTTTTCTTTGCGTTGAGCAAGGACTGCTCCCACAACATAGTCGCTGGCATCATGCATTAATTCAAAGGGATGGTTCCAATCTGGAGCTATCATTATCGGAGCATGGGTGAGAGCATGTTTCAGTGTTTCGAACGCCTGCAAACAGTCAGATGTGAAGTTAAATTCTTTGTCATTCTCAAATAAAGAACAAAGATGTTTAGAGATTTTCGAAAAATCCTCTATGAATCTGCGATAAAAACCGGAATGTCCCAGGAAACTGTGGAGGCCCTTGACATTTACCAGTGGGGGCGAATTCTCTATTGCCTTTATCTTCACTTTGTCTACTTCTATGCCCTTGCTTGAGACTCTGTACCCTAGCACAATCCCCTTCTGCACCATAAAGTGACATTTTTCCCAGTTCAATACTAGGTTTGTTTCTTCACATCTTTCCAGCACCTTCTTCAAATTATCCAAGCATTCTGCAAATGACTTTCCAAATACTGAAAAGTTGTCCATAAACACCTCAACTATTGATTCTACGAAGTCAGAAAAGATGGCCATCATACACCTCTGGAACGTTGCTAGGGCATTAAAAAGCCCGAATGGCATCCGTCTGAAAGTGAACGTTCCGTAGGGGCAAGTAAATGTCGTCTTCTGCTGATCTTGCAGGGCTATTGTAATCTGATTATATCCACAGTACCAATCTAGAAAACAGTAGTACTCCTGGCCTGCAAGTCTGTCCAGCATTTGATCAATGAAAGGGGGAGGGAAGTGGTCCTTCTTGGTAGCTTTGTTCAGCTTGCGGTAGTCCATACATATACGCCATCTGGTTGCCGTCTTTATGGGTATCAACTCAATTTTTTTATTGTCCACTATAGTCATGCCCCCTTTCTTAGGCACATCTAGCACTGGACTTACCCACTCGCTATTTGAAATTGGGTATATGATGCCTGCGTCTAACCACTTGATAATTTCCTTCTTCACAACCTCCTTCATAACCGGAGTTAGTCTACACTGGGGCTCCATAGAGTTATTGCAATCATCCTCTAGCACTATCTTATGCATACAAAAGCTGAGGCTTATCCCTTTGATATCAGTGATAGTCCAACCAATTGCTCTTTGGTGTGTCGTAAGTATACTCAACAACATCTGCTCCTTATCCAAAGGCAAGTCTGTTGCAATGTTTAAGCTCCAGCACTGGCGGCTCTTCAATAAATGGCTTCAGTAATCTAAGCTCAGGGTTTGCGAGATTTAAGGACCCATACATTCTCTTCACCAATCCTTCATTGGCCTTCACGCATTCTAACTGGATATCCTCTAGTTCTTCTTCAACTTCGTCAACAACACTTGCAACGTCAGCCGCTTCTAAATGCTCTAGCATAACTTCTGTTTCCAATTGCTCCATTAATGCTTCATCCAGAATCTTCAACACCGAGCATTCTTTTGATTCAGCAGGAAACTTTATGGAATCATGCACTGAGAACTTAACTTCTTGATCCTGCACACACATTGTCAACTCTCCCTTGTGAACAGCTACCCATGCTCTCCCAGTTGCTAGGAATGGCCCTCCAAGGATAATAGGGACTTTCTTATCTGCATCATAGTCGAAAATAATAAAGTCAGCAGGGAAACTAAAATTATCGACTTGTACCAAAATGTCTTCAATTTTTCCCTTTGGATGCGTGATGGATCGATCCGCCAGCTGCAATGTTATTGTTGTGGGTCTTGCTTCTCCAATGCCCAACTTATTATAAATTGATAACGAGATTGATGCTGGCACCTAGATCGCACAAGGCAAGTCCTATTTTTTGTCCTCCAATTGAAACTGGTATGGTAAAACTCCCAGGTTATTTCATCATTGCAGGAACTTTGCTTGTGAGTATGGTGCTGCAAGCCCTGGTCATTGCTACAGTTTCATACTCTCTCAGCGTTCTCTTATTTATGAGTATCTCTCATGAATCTCACATAATTTGGTATTTGCTCTAGAGCTTCCACCAACGGTATATTCACATGCAATTGCTTCAAAACATTTAAGAACTTTTTAAATTGAACATTCTGCTTTTTCTTCTTTAACTGTTTAGGATATGGTGGTGATGGCCTGTATTCTGCTCAAGCATGGCCTGTATTCTGCTCAAGCATTATCATGCTCTGCCTGATTTCTTTTCTCGAGTAATCTGGTCTGTGTTGACCCTACTTCAAGTACCTTAGCAATTACTGGGTTAACTGATTGAGTGAACGTATTCTGAACTTCCTCTGGTTGCTCACTTATCTCTTCTGGTGGAGTCGGTACAACATCTTCTGCTGGCTCACTGTCTTTTTTCTGGCTGAATTTTTCCTTGGTCAACTTGAGTGGGCTCTTTGTTCGCTGTTGGAGCATTTGGGTGTGCCGGAGGTAATGCTTTGTCACTTTGCAGTGTGAGAGCTTTACATTGCTCCTTATCATCCTTCTTCGGTACTTCAGTGTCGCTTGGAAATGCTCCATAAGGTCTGCTTTTCAAATCAGTTGCTAACTGGCCTACTTGCAGCTCTAGATTTCTTAGTGATGCGGCCTGGCTCTACACAGTAGCGTCATTATTGACCATATATTGCTTCATCAACTTTTCCAATGAAGCAATCTTTCCTTATGTGGGCTTCTGTGCTACCACCTAACCTTGATTAGCAAATCCTGGGGGATAATTCCCTTTCTGCTGACATGCTGGACCATTGGACGTGCCAACATTATTTCTTCCCTGACTGCCACTCCAACTGAAATTGGGGTGATTTCTCCAGCCGGGGTTATACGTGTTGGAATATGGGTTGTTTCTGCTGTTCTGCGGATTCCCCAGATAGTAAACTGACTCTGGATCGCAATGGTAATTGTTACAATGATGATCTCCTTCGCAGAAGGAGCAAGAAATCCCCTGAATATGGCTAACATTTGCCTTGCCAGCAAATGTTCCCACTGTGTCATGCTTCTCATCACTAGATCTGTCAAGTTTTCAATTTTCGAGTTCAAAGCAGAGTATGATTCAGATTCATTAAGTCTCTTACCTCCTCTACCTTGAATAGTTCTAGGGTCTGACCATGAATGGTTGTTCAATGATATCCTCTTGAAGATATTGAATGCTTCAGCATAAGGTTTTGCTAGCAATGCACCATTTGCTGAGGCATCAATGACCAAACGCGTAGCGCCATCCAATCCATTGTAATATGTTTCAAGCTGGATGCACCTTGGAATTGCATGGTGAGGGCATTTTTGAAGCAGTCGCTTGAAATGCTCCCATGACTCGCTCACGAACTCCACAGCAAATTGCTAAAAGTTGTTAATATCGCTTCTGTACTTAGCGTTCTTGCTGGGTGGGAAGTACTTCATCAAGAAATTTTCGATCAAGTCATCCCAACTTGTAATGGATTCTGAAGGCCGCGACTCCAACCACGTTTTGGCTTCATCTCTAAGTGAATAGGGGAACAACTTAAGCCGCAACACTTCTTTGCTAAATCCTTCATCCTTAAACGAATTGCATACCCCCATAAAGAACTTCATATGCGAATACGGGTCTTCAGTAGGATGTCTGTGACCCACTATTTGGAGCATCTGAAACATTATTGGTTTTAGTTCAAACTTTGGGGCTGCAATTTCAGGTTCCGTGATTATTGGGTTGAAATTATAAAATGATAGTGCTGCATACGCCCTGATTTCTCTGTCGATGTTATCTGCTAGTAATACAACATTGAGAGGGGGCACTGCTACCTCAGGGTCATCAGCAACAGGAACCCCATCTACTATTTCCTCGATCCTCACATTCGGTAGAATAGGTTGGCGCATATTTGGGTTGGGTGGGCTTCAGCTTGGGTTCTTCTTTGTTCTCGTCGATTCCTATGAAATGTGCATTCTATCTCGTGGTCGATAATATAATCCAAGCTCTCAAAATTGTTCATGCACCTACAACCACACAAAAAGGTGAGAAAAAGAAAACTCAATTAAGCACCATATCTACAAATATCAATGTTAAAACAAGATCGCAAAAATCCCCGGCAACGGAGCCAAAAACTTGTTGCATTCTCACAACTGTGCTGACAACACGTGCAAGTATACACGAAATCGTCGAATGTAGTACGTAACGAAGTCGTATCCGCAAGGATTTTTGGATAATATTTTAACTAAACGTGTAGATACCAACAAAGAAAATCTAAAGAGTTCAGTGCATGGAAATTATCTAAAAGAAATATCAAAATAACAAGACAACAGATGCTTGCAGCAGACACAATTATCGAAGTTGTCGACAAGAAAAAGCTCTAACAAAGAAAGCGATAATGACGGGTTAGCAGATATGAAAACGGTGGGGGAGATTCAGCAGACTTTCACAGGTTATCAACCTACCCTCTAGCTTACTAACATCCATTAGTGCCTAGCTCGACTCGGTTCCCTTCCGAGACACCCCAAACATGACTAAGTACAACTTCGGTTGCTAAATACCCAAGCAATAAACGCAAGCCCTAGGCATGATTAGGGGACCTCATTCCTAAGTATCCCTAAAGCTATATAAAAATGCAAATCATGAATAAAGCACATCAGCACCCATAAGCCCTCCCGGGTCAATACAGTTGCTAGCAAACGCAACAGAGTGGCCAACAATGTCACGCAAGATTGATGAAATACAAAACAGCTTTATTCAAAAATAGATGTAGCGGCTAGAGGTTCAGTATCAAGTTAGTTACAGCATGTGAGTCTCTGCCAAAATGGGGTTTAGTTCATAATGGGTGAAGAAAACAAAATGGAAGAAAGAAGAATACAACCCATTTCAGAAAGCAGCAAAAAGAGGCAGAGAAGAAGAAGCTGACAGCTCGTCGAAGGAGGTGAGCCTCCTCTTTTCCGAGTCAGTCGTTGCCCCAAAAATGGAGATATTCCCTCCTCTTATCTTTTCAGCTTTCTAACTTTGTCTCCCTTGGGATCAGTGTGTCTGTCGGCTAAGGTAAAACATCCCTTAAATACCGGGTTCTGTTTTTAGGGCACCTGGCTTGTGTTTGTACGGACATGGGTAAATCTCGTGTTTTGACTTTAACTGTGCAGTCACTTCATGCTCCAGCATCACTTTGCTCCAGCTTTCACATGCTCTATCTCGAAAATACCCTGACTGCTTTTCTCTGGTCCAGCACTTTCTCCCTACTTTAGCTTGTCTTTACAAACCTATGCAAATGAACAAAAAATACGAGAGTTTATGCTGTTTGTGGCTAAAGCTCTCAAGACTAAGGATATTTAGCTAAAGATTCACATTTTAACACTATTCAAGCTATTTATGACCTAAAACCGACACACTTGACATTTTAATGCATATTTTCACCCAAATAATCACCGGAATAACTCTCTTTTGGAAAGTTATCACACCCCTAAACTTAAAATCTTGCTTGTCCCCAAGCAAGAGCATGCATTTCAGTTCAGAAAACCAAAAGAAGGTACTGGAAATCTGCACTTCAAACAATCTAATCTTCTGCCTCAACCCTTCCGTTTTATCAAGAGTTCATAGAACTTACATACTCTGCTAAGTACTTCAACTGGAGCAAAGAAATGTAAGAAGCTTAAGCTTGTTCAAACTCTGGAAGATGTTATTTTCTGCCCAACTCTAGCTTCCTTCTACTTTCCAACTTCAAGCTTGACTTCTCATAGTGATTCCTTTCTCAAGCCCCTTTCACTAGTCTAAACATTTAAACCTTGCACTACCAGCTTGGCCTTTTTAACCATGGGCTACTAGCCTTTCCTAATCCTGCAGCCTCTTTATGCTTTGGATGTGGGCTACTAGCCCTCATTTTATGATTAATTTATTTTATTTTTTTAAGAAATAAGGGCTGAATTACAGGATTAGAAAGATTCATGGTTTTGTACAATTGCTAATAAAGATGTAAGAACTGAATGTTCACTCCCCCAAACTTAAAAGGTTGCATTGTCCTCAATGCGACTAAGGACGTCTAGAATGTAAAGCTCTAGCATAGCCCTAAACTTAAAGCGAAAGTATTTGAGAAGTATACTGATGTTCGCTATCAAGATATAGATATGATTGTGAGGGGTTACTACTAACAACTAGGGGAATCTAAAAGAAGAGGTCCAGGCTAGTTATACAAAGATATGGGTTAGCTTTAGATAGATGACCATTCATCCCTAAGGTAAGCGCTACCTGGGTCCAGTACTACGAGAGGGATGCTAAGGCTGATATTGGCCGGATGTTGGCCGTGAAGGGTTCTTGAGCGATCTTGGACAGCTCATACTGGGTGGTGGGGCCAACGCCTCCAACCCCCAGCTCAGTCTTCACTCGGTTGAAAATCTCCTCATTGACTCGGTTTAGCTAGTCTTGGGTGATCCCATTTTGGAAATTACTCGGTCTGCTAGATATCTCGGTACTGGTCTCTGACTCTAGGCGAAGGACAGTTGAGTTTATCCCAGAGGTCTTCTTAACGTTCGAGAAGTCCTAAAGACGTTTGGGGATCCTCGTTTCTAAGTCCCCAATGCGCTAGTGCCCGGGGTTCTCCCTCAGTAATTCCTCCTTCGATCGCACTTCCGTTTGGAAGGGGGAATGTCTCATGGGTTCGGTCACTCAAGATCTCGATCAGTCTTCCCATCTGAGAAGTCATCTAGGCGTGGGCCGCCCTCATCTCGCTATGGAATCCAGAACTCTTTCGGTGGGGATGTCTTGCCTTCCTCTTACCGAGGTGTCCCACGGGACGGAGCGTGTTGACAATGTCCTTGGTCCCGTTCATCTTTTGCGGTGCAGGGGGAGTCGGAGCTGGCTTGTTCGGCCTTGTCACACCGACGCTCCTCGTCGATGGTGTTTTCATAGGACGACTTATTGTCGAAGACCATCCCGACGATGTCTTAGTGTGGAGAATAAGTTTTTGTTTTTGGCTTGAAAACGTCATTTCCACAGACGAAACCAACTGTTGATGGTGAATTTTTTGTAGAGGACCACGTGGTACATAGACGAGCAGTCCAGCTTGGAACCCAACTTACCTAAAACAAAAATACTCGACGCCGGTGCGGTGTCGTGCCTAAAACACTCAGACGATGAAGTCAGTAATCGGAATTGAAATAGGAATAAGACACCCGAGGTATTAGTGACAGGTTTTTTCACTTACCCTGGTGAAGATAAAGGTCCCTCATTTTATAGTCTCAGGGGCTGACCAGAAAGGATGACAGTTAGAGGTGGCAGGGATGTCGCGTGCTATACATTTGGTCAAAAGGGAGCACGCTTTCAGCAAGTGCAGGGTAGCACCGCCACCTGCGGCTCTGGGCATGTCGCCCACGGCTGCGGAATGTGCCCATCGTACCAATAGCATGCGTTCCAAGCTACAACTATGCACGGGGCGTAACCATCTGTGGTCCCTCGTTCCCTCTAGGGCGGACATGTGTCCTGCTCGGCAATGCCCGCCTTAGAAAAGTTACGGTCAGTGGTCCCAGCCCTGTAGAGGAGTGGACGCGTGTCCTGCTCGGATTTCACCCATAACAATAATAATTTTCAGTCTAGAAAAGGATGCAATAGGAATATGTTTTCACAATTAGTGAGAGTTTTGCAGGCAACTTGCTTAATCTCACACAACAATGATCTTGTTCTACTATATATTTGGTTGCTAAAAGAACTCGTAAAATATTTTATTTCAGGTGAGTAACCACCATAATTTTAATTCATGGCATTTTTAAAAGGAACATGTCATTACAAAGAATAGAAATAATTAAAAATGAGAATTTGTTGTTATCTAAAATGAG
The DNA here is from genome assembly GCF_013281855.1 of Momordica charantia. Classification (NCBI taxonomy): domain Eukaryota; kingdom Viridiplantae; phylum Streptophyta; class Magnoliopsida; order Cucurbitales; family Cucurbitaceae; genus Momordica; species Momordica charantia. The sequence goes on along the minus strand of NW_028275157.1, from coordinate 8,919,206 downwards.
AAAAAATAACAGGCCACAAAACAATAATATCAATTAATCATTGATCATCTATGTTAATGTAATTAACTAGTCTATCATATATCTAAATATAGTTAAGTATAAAAATGATTGACCGACTATGTGAGAAATTTCAATTATTATTTCTATAGCTAAATACAATACATATAAAAATGATGAATGGTTATTAGGTTAGTTTTAAAAAATTACTAAAACCACTCATGTTAATCCTTGAATTTTGAGCATTCTATCCGTTTAACTTTTAAACTTTAAAAAGTTTCAATGGTGTGTGTCCCTAAATTTTATAAATTGCTTATATTTTGTGAGTCATATTGTCAAAAATTTATAAGATACATTTGATTCATTTAACATGGCAGAGCACACAAGTAATAAATATGACTAAATTATGGATATAATAATTCAAGGAAAATTATGGTGGATGGCAAATATCTTTTATTTCAAAATATGTCACATATTTTTTAAAATTTTTAAATATAGCATGAGTTTTCACTCATATCACTAGTATATTAGACACTCATATCAATAATATATTAGATGTATATCACAATATTGTACAAACGCTCATATCAGTAGTATATCAGATGTATATTACATACATATTGCAGGTATATCAGACACTCATATCAGTAGTATAGCGGATGTATATCGCATACATATATCAGCAGTCATATATATTATAGATATATTACAGATGTATGACAGATGTATATCATTTTGGTAAAGTTGTCATTTTCAAATTGAAAAAAAAAATTGATATATTTGAAAAAACTAGATGTGGTTGCTATTTTGCTAATTCTACCCAACGTTTTTGTCATATTTGCAACTGTCCCATAATTCAACCGCATTTACTCTTCCAATTGCCCGTTTAATTTAGTCCAACTTTCCGGTTGTTATTTGTCTATTAGGTCATGTAAATTAGCGCACATTTAACAAATAGACATGTTACTTCAACATTTCAATAACGTTAGAGATTAAAAAGAAACCATTTAAAAAATTATAGATATAACTGAAAAATTTACAAGTTGAATGGTCAAAGTTAAAATTTAACCTTTAAAATAAAACAAAATAATTTTAAAGATAATCCCAGACAAATCCTTTTACTAATTACTCATCTCTTCAAGTATCTTATAACATCAAGGAAAAGGAAAAAAAATACTAATCTTCAAACATTTGACGTTGATAAACTAAAATTTTAGTCCACAAATTGTGATGGCAGATCCGTTTAATTATTTAACTTTAGAAAGCTTTATTGCATTTTTTTACTTTGAATTGTCTTTACATCTAATCTTTTGCGATTGTGAAGTTCGAACTATATGAACCGACGTACGAAGAATTTGTAAACAAACTTTGCAAGCGTTCAAGTCAGTACACTTATACAATCAATACTCGAGAGAGAATATTGTTTCGCATACCTTGCGTGAGAGGTTGAATTTTCTATTTATATAAGCGAGCTCCGAACAGGGCTTCCAACCACCTTGGATCATGGTGTCATATTGGAGAACATGTCCATCACCTTTTCGTCGGGATACATTTCAAGGTCGGCTAGTACCAAACATAGGTCGGCTACGGCTAGTAGACAAGATGTAGATCAGCTCAGTTTCTACTGTCTAACTGCTCAAACTTGCTTCACGTAAATTTGTTCATTTAACTCTCCTTGTCGATTTAGCAATGGATGATCTTTAAGATGATATTTAAGATGATCTTTGATATCGACATGTGGCAGATGATAAATCACCTCCCACTCGATTAATATCATTCATTTGGCTCAATATGATAAGCATGGGTAAAAGGATGTGGAGTGTTAGGACAAAATAAAGGCAGTGCAATATCCTCCTTCTGAAGCAATGTAACTTTCTTTAATAGATCATGCCTCCTTTTTTTTTGGTAAAGGGTCCTATAATTATTGTAAAGTCACTACAATCGTACGACTACTTGTACCCCTTGGGGTCCTATAAACAAATAATTGTCGATTCCACATGTCACAGGTGATATTGCAAAATTTGTCGGAAATTTAGTCTAAAATATCATTTTGGTCCTTGAACTTTAAGAAATTTTATTTTAATCCCTATATTTTTCAAAATTTCCAAATTTAATAGGTGTACTTTCAATGAATCTTTAAAAGATACACGTGAAAATGTTTCCAAAAAAATTTGGTTAGACTTCAAGCTAGTTTGCACGATACTTGATTAATATCATGCAACAATGTAGTCCGACATTAAAAAGATTGTTTTAGCATACCTGAATTCTTGGATGTTGGAGTCATGCAATTCAGTTTTCTTCATTAAAAATGAAGAAATAGAAACAAGAAACAGAAACGTTAGCAAACGAGCCATTCATTTCTAATTCTTATGGCTTGTTTGATAACAATTTCTATTTTTTGTTTTCAGTTTTCATGTTTTCAATTATATGTTTTATGTTTTTACTTTACCATTTTTAGAAAACAAAAATCATATATCTTTGATAATTGTTTTTGTTTTTTATTTTTAAAAAACAAAAAAACTTACATGTTTGATAACAATTTTTTGTTTCTACTTCTAAAAAGCTAGAGAGTTTAAAAGATAAGTTAGATAGAGAAAATCTATGTAGAGTATAGATGATAACGAAATATGGCGAGAGTTGAGCATGCCTTCAAATCCTCATCCTCGTGAAAATTTTTAATCCTCATTCCGACCTCGTTCTCCAATTTTAGAAATTATGATCCATATCGAGGAATCCGTTTGGGATCTTTGTGGTAACAATTACAGGTTTTGTAATTAATTTTAATTATTTTTAGAATTAAAAAAAAGGTATAATAGATATAAAAAAAATTATTATTTACAAGTTAAATAATTAGTTTTAAAAAATTTAATATTTTATTCTTAGCTTAGTAAAATATTTAATAAAATATATATTTATTATTTAAAAAAAATCAGCAATGGGGTTGGGGCATGGTTAGGAAATCCAATCCTTATTCTTAGAGTTGGTACCCAACTAGATATATTTTTTTCTTATCCTAATGTAAAGACATGGAAAATAAAAGTTTAGAGATATAAAAATAAATTCTTTGAAAAGAAATTCTAGAGAGAGTGAATTAGAGAGGTAAACAAAGATATTTATAGAAAAAAGAATTAGTGAGAGAAAAGTTAAAAATAAAAATGGGAAATTTTAGAGAGAAAAATTTACTCTAAAAAACATGTCAATGAAAGAGAGAAAAGGGACAAACATTATAGTGAGAAAAAAAAATTTAAAAATCGAAATATATTTGTTAGAGAAAAATAAATAAATAATAAAAGAAGGAAAAATTATAGTAAAAGAAAATTGAAATAGAAAAAGTTTAGAGATAGAAAATTGGAGATATTTTTGCTCAGGAAAAAATAGGTTAAAAAGCTAAATAAAAGTATAAAAGTCCAAATTTGAAAGAGAATAAATTTTGGGACAAGATTAAATTTTAGATAGAGAAAAATGAGAGTGATAGATTAGATACCAATCAAATTTTGGAGAGAGATAAATAATAGTAATATTGGAGAGATGAAAAGTTTAGAGGGAGAAATAGATAAATAATAGTAATATTGGAGAGATGAAAAGTTTAGAGGGAGAAATATAAATTTAGAATAAGAAAAAATTAGAAAAAAAGATCATTTTAAAAAACATAGATCTGTTTTTTTAAAACTACTTTGTCTCGTTTTAAAATTGCACTTAAAAAAATGTTTCTTAAAAGACAAAATAAATTGAAAATTGAATTTTGTTATCCAACTAGCTTCTTTTTCAGAATCCAAAAACTAAAAACTAAAAACACGAAATAAACTGGTTATCAAATAAGTCCTTAGAAATAGAAATTTTAACTCCGAAGTGAATTGTTGCTTTCAAAGATCCAAAACTTAACCTAATTTTAATAGATGACTTCGAAATTGGTCATTGTTAGATTGGGCATGAACAAATGGTGTGGGTAAAAATTTTGAGTTAATAATTTTAGTAGTTAATCCTGAGCGTCAATGGGTGCTAATGTATATATTCCTTACTCGAAGTCGTGGGTTCGAATTTGCACTCCCACCATGTTGTTGTATTAAAAAAAATAAAATTGTAGTTGATTAATTGATATTATTTGTGTTTGATCTATGGTATTTTCTCATTTTAGATAACAACACTAGAGGAGTTACAAATTCTATGTCTAATTTCTCCATAATGATGTTTTTTAAAAGCATAAATAATTATTTAATGTAATAGTTAAGAAATAAAATGAGTTCAAATTACGGAGAAGTTTTCTTGGAACTAAATATCGTAGTCTCAAAGTTATGCAAAGAGATTAATCGAATTACGTGCAAGCTACCTCTAAAATTTTTTGAGTGAAAATTATCATTATTATTTTGTCAAATTTGATTAAAATTGACTTTAAACTAACCATGAGGACTAATTTTAAAATTTATTGAAAGTAGATAGATTAAACTTAGGCATTTGAAAAATGTAAAAACCGAAATAATATTTTTACTTTTTTTTTTTTGGGTAATAGTTATGATTGTCACATGTGGGATAAAATTTTTCACAATTATTTTGTATTATAGGAAAGATCCAAGATGGGGAAAAATTACAGGGTCAAGGTGTACTACATAGAGTGACTTTACAATAGTTATATTCCCCGTGAGTTAAAATTTATTGGCAATTATTTATTTAAACCACCGCAAATAAATAGTAGTTATATAATATTAACGACATTAAAATAATTCTTTTTTTTTCCCCTCCAAATGAGAGACTTAACATTCAAAAATATTAGATTATATTAATTTTAATTTAATGAAAAGTAATGTCGGATTTTTCGTGAGTAGGATACTAACCTCTCGTAAAATATCGATGATTATGGGTCCTGAGAGGAGCTATTGGATTCTTCATCATGATCATTGGAATGAAGAGGCTTTGAGGACCTTCCTTCTAAGGAAAAAGCGCGAACTTGTCTCTGTATGGCAATCACTAAAAAAAGAGGGTTAACCATCGGTTCATTGGATTCCGGGCCGGATGGATCCAGTGCATGATTCGTAGGAGGTCTTGATTATCAACAAAATTTCTTCAAACTCTTTCCTCTTCCTGCTGTCCCCATGAGGGAGAGGTCGTAGCGGAATCCACGAAAACCAAGTCACGAACGGAAAAATCTCACGATTCACCGCTTGAATTCTTTGAGTGGTGAAAATGTTGATTAACTCCTCTTTTGTTTTCCAGGAAAATACTCACGAATGACACACACAGTGAGGAGGGAGTTGAGAGATATTAGGGGAGCAGTTACTAATTTTCAAATTCAAAATGAATTTGAATTTCTGGATTTTAATTAAATTCTTAAACCATGGATGGTGGGATTTGAACTCACAACTTTATTCAGAGATTGTTAATTATCACGGTCTTAGATTATTAGTTAACAAGTTTGAAAATAAAATAATAATAATAATAATAATAAAAGAATTTTGGGAGGCACCATGCCATAAACAAAGGATTCAAGTCAGAAATGTTTGGATGCATGCGTTTGGCTGATGCAAAATAGGAACCTGTCCCGTCCCACAAGTATGTGAAACATGCTAGAATAACCGCAATAATTTGCTTTTCAATGTATTTGTTTAAATTTTGTTGGTTGATAATTCAAACTCACAATATTTTAATCGGTGTCTAGACTAATTGAATTATGTTCGGATTGACAACAATTTTATTATTATTATTATTTTATTTTTAGTTATGTCCTTGATCTTAGATTACTCCTTAAGTCACTGCGTTTTTTTACACTTTCAATTTCGTTTCTAATGTATTATTTTTTAGTATAATAAGTAGAGGTAATTGATTCAAACTCACGATTCGTAGTCGAAGATAGTTACCAATTATTATTGACCTAAGTTCGTGTTGGTTTATTTTTAATGCATTAATCTTAAAAAAAGTGAAAAATTGTTAACAAAAATATTGCGGTGGGGTTGACATACTACTTGTACATGCCACTAAGAAAAAATGTATTTTTTATAAGCAAATTGGGTTTCACATATTTAGATACATCAATAAAACAAGAAAAATACATCAAAATTTTTTTATTAAATTTAATAATTTTTTAATGAAAGAACGAATTTATAACTTTTGGTACGTACATTATGGGTACAATTGCTTCAAAGATTCACAACAGAATTTAGAATTATAATATTCACTAGTTTTAAATTCGATGTCGATGTCTCAATTTTATAAAAATATCGATTAAAATATCGATAAAATGTCGATGTCGATAAATATTTCTGTAAAAATTGAAAAAACTAAAAAAATCGTGAAAAATATTTAAATTAACAAGGTAAACATTTTCCTATTTCTAAATTAGTTAAAAATAATTAATATTAATATTAGATATATATTAGTGACATTTTGTTGATATTCTTCATATTTTGTCGGTTTTCTTGTACTATAATAAAAATATCGATTTACCTTTTATGTCGATGTCGAACCCATAAAAACATGGATATATCAGATTGATAAAACCATGCTTAATATTTTGGGAATTAAAACAGTCAACGAACATATCCGCGTGTCAAAAGGGGTCGACATTTTGAAAAGGGAAAAATTATTTTTCCACTTTTTCCCACGTTTTCAAATCTCTTGTCTCCTCTCTTCCATTATTTTCTCTTTTGTATTCTTTATTTTATTTTTTGAGTACAACATGTAGGGATGGGGTTCGAACTCTTGACCTTTTGGTCAGAGATAACTGCCTTACAATATCATTTATTAATCTAAGCAAATCCATGATTTTAACAAAATTTTCGTGTTAAATTGGAACCTTGATATTTCTTAAATCAAAACTTTAATCATTACTTACCTATGATTTACTATAATTTATATAATAACCTAAATAACGTACAATTAAACTTTCATTTACGAATTCAAATAGTTTTCGCCAATTTCCATGTGTCATTATAATTATTTATGAAATTTCACCACTTATACCTAATAAAATTTTCAAATTTTCTATGACTATTTCATCGTGTATATATATATATATCCATATTCTCATATATTGTTCAATTTTGTAACAAAAAGACTACATTTAATTAGAAATTATCAATAAAACATAATTAAGCAACATTGAACTCCAATTTACTCATTCTAATTAATAATTTCCATCAATCTTCATGATTTTGTTTCGACATTTCCATCGACATCAACATTAAGTTACTCATATTTTTACACGATTTTTAAACATTGATACTACAATTAAAATTTTATTTACTAATTCAAACACAATTTCCATCCCACAGCTTTCACAACTTTTCGTAATTTTTCTTGAAATATCCGTCAACATCAACTTCTCCATTGACATTTCGACATTTATATTGATATCAACATTTCACACCTTAACTAATATAGTAATGATAATGATTGATGGGATAAGTTACAACATTATGCCGTTAACATAGACAAGAGAATGTCAAAGTAAGCATAACTCAGCGGTAATTGGTATATATACCTCAAATCAAGAGTTTGTGAATTCGATCATCCACCACAATTTCCATCTAATTGGGGCACTGTCGTCATTTATCCTCTAACCTACCAATAGTAGTTGATATTGGGTAGATTTTCAAATTTTTTTTTTTTATATTAGTGTGTGTCAGGATCCACTTATATGTACTTCGACTAATCTTACGGGACAATTATCTCATATTACTATATTTGGTTGTGTTCTTCGAATTAGGTGACGATTGTGGGATTTGAAATTCATTAGAAAATTTGAAATCTTTTTTGTTCTCCTTTCGAATTGCTATAATTTAGGTTGTAATTTGTTTCTAGCATTTTCAAAGAATTATGCATATTTTGGGTTTGATTGTAACTCTTTTTTGATTCGGTGCATTGGCAATATGCATTAAATATTAGATTTCACTCTCAACTTTAAGATTGTATTTAAATAGGTAATTGTACTTTAAAAAACGTCTAATTGAATAATCTTCAATATTTCTTTTTAAATTAGAAAATCTATTAGATACAAAATTAAATGTATTATACTTTTTAAAAGTCGAGTGATCTACCAAACACATTTGAATGAGCTAGTAGACATTTTTTTAATAAAATAGAAACTTTTTAGATAATAACCTTCAAAATTCAAACACCAAACTCATAATTTAGCAAAAAAAAAAAAATCGAGGTAATTAAAAGGACAACATAAAAAGAAGCGAAGATACTTTTGGTATTTTCTGTGGTGTAGGAAGAACCATACGAAACTCTCTAACGAACTTGTAACATCAAAATGTTTTACTTCTCCAGTATAATATATAGGGTAATTATTCGAATTCATTACTTCTTTTTATCGAAAATAAGTATCTTGACCGGTTGAAATATGCTGAGGTGGATAATAAATTTTTTTCTGCTAAACATAAAAGTAGATAAAGATGGGATTCCCATCAGAAAAACGTGGAAGTTATCTTTGATATAATAATGGCTCTTAAAAAAGTTGACAAAAACCTTCCTCCATCTATAAATATTCTCTTCCATTTCCATTGAATCAACATCGAAAAACTTAGCAATGGCTTCCATTGTTTCATCCTTTAGCTTAAGCTTCCTCTTCTTCTTCTTTGTTTGTCATTTGAAGTTTATGGTTGAAAGTTCTCCATTAGTTCCCGCCGTCTACATCTTTGGAGACTCTTTGGTTGATGCTGGAAATAACAACTATCTTAATGCATCTGCCAAAGCCAATTTTCCCCACAACGGAGTCGACTTTCCACACCAACAATACACCGGCAGGTTCTCTAATGGCAAAATCGTTCCTGATTTTCTCGGTACTTTCATACCATCCATTCTACTTATAAATAATACTTACCTTTACGAAGGGTAGATACCTTCAACTTTAGTACTATTATTGTAATATATTTAATTTTTCAAAATCACATGTTGGCATAGTTGATCACACGGTCAAGCCTCCAGACGAATAGTGTTCGAGATTTGTGCATTTTTTTTTGTTATAAAGGAAATTTTCTTTATATAAATATAAATATGTCAAAATTCTAAAAAGAAAAAAGGGGAAAAAAGAAACTATTTTTATTCATTTAAAAATATATAAAAAGAAAGTTTCTTTATATAAATATGTTAATTTAAAAAAAGAAAATAAAAAGAAATATACAATTTAACGAGTCATATTTTTTCTATAAATTATTGTATTGTATTTTTTCTGCTCTGTAAATAATTAAATTTTTTACATTCGATTATTATTTTTATATAATTTTTTGGACATTAATTTTCTAAAGTTATAATTTTCTTTCAACTTCATCATATGTACAAGTTCTTGATTTGTGAATAAACATTATTGATCGGCCACTACTAATGACTATTAAAAATTTGATAGCATTTTTGTCTTAGTTGTCAAAAACATAATGACAGCTAACAGGAGATACACCTGACTAGTCAATATCTAAGTACACTGCTACTTTAGAATAATACTTAGATGTTTATCGAAATATATGTACATTTATTTTATGAATCTTTTGATCCATAGATTTTTGTCATTTCTCAAAATTCTCAATTTGATGTAATAAATGAATTTTTGAACAGCCGAAGAGGTGAGTTTACCTCTTGTTCCACCGTATCTCTCCCTTGCGGACGAGAATGGAAGGGTAACAAATGCGACGCCGTTTAGAACTGGCGTCAACTTCGCTTCGGGAGGATTTGGAATTTTGGATGAAACAAAACAAGGCTTTGTAAGTACATTCATGCTCGATCTATTTCTATATATTTTCCATGTATTATTTGAACAGAAGAAAACAAGAAAAGAGAAAACGAAAGTAAAGACCCGTTTGGTAACATTTTTGGTAACATTTTTGTTTCTCGTTTCTCATTTTCTATTTTATTAAGAAATCTAAGCAGTTGATAACTATTTATGTTTCTTGTTGCTCTTTTTTCTAGAAACATTCCCAAAATCTTATAGAAGTTTTAGGGGAAAAAACAAGTTTCTTATATTTTGTTACCTTATTTGTTGCAACATAAATAAAAATATTGTTTTATCATCTCTTGCATACATAAGCGTTGGACCGTACAATTCTATTTATTTATTTATTTATTAAAAAGAAATAGAAACAAGAAACGAAAATGTTACTAAACAAGCCGTAACTGATAATTTATTTGGACAAAAACAGAAAAAGGTTCCAATTAAGAATAAGGTTGAGATGGAGCAAGATCGACCAATGCCGATGAGTCAACAAATAGCATTTTATTCATCAGTATATGAATATCTCGTGGAAGAGCTGGGATCTGATGCGGCACAAGCACACCTTTCCCAATCTCTGTTTTTTATCGTGGCTGGAAGTAATGACCTCTTCGCTTATTATGAGACTGATGTGCACAAGCATTACACACCACAGGCATACGTGGACTTAATGGTCTCCACTTTTGAGTCCGAGCTCAAGGTAGGGTAGAAACTTTATCTTCCAATTTTGCCCTTTAATTTTAATCATTTTATCATTCATCTCTCTCTACAGACGACGATCTTCATCTTCTCAAATTCCACTAATTCCCGCCTCCCACACCACACCTCTTTTAATTTCATTTCTCAATTTATATCTCTTTTTTTAGTACAACATATTGGACAGGAGATTGAACTTACAATCTTCTTGGTTGAAGATATATGCCAATTACACTGAGTTATGCTCACTTTGGCCTCAATTTATCTATGCTTTCTTTTTCATTCACTCTTTTTTTCTCTCCATCCATTCAAATTCCTTGCTCAAATTATCATCTACTTTATGTTTTTTGGAATTTGTAAAGATGAAGAGATAGTATTTAGAGATAGAGAGAAGTTTAGATTAAATTATATGGGCGCGGAATTGTGTGAGAGAGAAACTTTAAAGATCGAGAGATATATTTACAAAAGAGATAAAATTAGTGGAATTGAGAGAAATTTTGGGTTTGTAAGGAGTGCAAACAAAGTTCCACGTTGGCTAGGGAAGGGGTGATCCATGGTATATAAGGAAGGACAATTATCTCCATTAGTGTGAGGTCTTTTGGGTGAAATCAAAAGCAAAGTCGGACAATATCATATCATCGTGGAGATACGAGGGATCGATATCATTTTCCTTAATAAGAAATTTATTTTTTAATGACAAAATTGCTTTTAAGGTAATAGTAAATAAATTTTACACGCATCGCAGTGTTGGTCACTAATATAAATAAATGTGACAACTTCAAAATAATAGTTTCGTTGTTAATTCATATGAAGTGAGTACGTTTTTACGAGCGACATAAACAATATATATAGTTTTATAACAAAGATTTTGATGTAAATTAATGCTACATTTTTGAACTACAGGTTTTGTACAAGTATGGGGCAAGAAAATATGTGGTGAATGGAGTTGGATTATTAGGGTGCATTCCATTTCAAAGGATGAACATCCAAGGGGGAGAATGCAGAGATGAAATGAATTATTGGGCTGGAAAGTACAATACTGCCCTTCGATCTTTATTACATAGATTGGAAATGGAGCTCCCTGGCTTTGCATACTCCTATGGTGATGTATATGCACTCATCTCTCATGTTATGGAAACTCCATCAAAATATGGTAACTCTATCCAACAAATTAAATGTCATTATTTGTTTTCGTAGACACATCAGAGCCCAAAACACTCAAACGAGTATCTAGTTCAAAAATGAGATTAAGATCGTGGTTCTTTTGGCTCATTGATCTTGGTCGGATACCATATTTTTGGACTAGATGCTCGTTTAAGCTTTGTTTAGGCTCTAATATCATATCAATAATCATGGGGCTTTCCAGCTCAAAACCAATTGACAATGAGAAGATTAGTCCAGAGTAGTCCATGTCTATTTATAAAATTTTATTAGATCTCTTATTTTTTTAATGTAGGATCTTAAGCAGTTTATGTGAACGTTGTTTCCTTCCATGTATCCTTAACATACGTCTCAAACATTATTGTTTATTTTCATTTCAGGATTCATCGAAATTGAAGCAGCTTGTTGTGGGCTAGGACACTTGAACGCTGTAGTTCCTTGCATACCAATGGCGTCCCTCTGCCCAAATAGATCAGACCACCTCTTTTGGGATCCATTCCATCCTTCTCAAAAAGTAAACCGCATCGTTGTTGATTACATGTTTGATGGCTTTAATTTCACATACCCAATCAATATCAAAGAGCTCATTGCTAAACCCGCAAAAAGTATTGGATATTAATACTACTAGCGTTCTAAATGAAGTAGAAGCTAAATAAATGTATGAATCAAGTGATCATCTCTTGCTAATGAAAAAAGTACTTGAGTATTATGTTTACGTTCGCGGTGGTAAAAGTAACTTTTGAATCCATTTATTGTTGAATAAATGAGTGTAACTCAGTTACCACATGTAGATAAAATTAGTACGAAAGAAAAGAGACGGTCCTTGAAGAAAGAAACGTTTTTATTAGAAAAGTATATAAATGGACACTCAATTGAGAGAAATCTCTCTCACACTTGAACTTCCCTCACTTTCTTCACTTGATTTTGTTGCGTGACATGTGGAAGGAAACATCTAACCTATTTAATAAATAGATTGTTCTTAGATCCCTTATAAAATATCCACATATTCCAAGAGCATCTAATTTTTTTTAGATATTTATTTACAATCTTCAGGAACAATCTAGAAAAACTAATTATTACATTTAAGAGAAATATGCGGAGACTTCAAAAAGCTAGCTTCTAGACAGTTAGTGTTGTATTTTAACATTTATCACGTACGATATTAACGGGCTAGCCATCACCTGTTATTCGTCTCAAACCATCAAGCAATCCACAAAGACTCCTCCAAACAAAGGAGACATTTTCTTTCAACTCAAACCTCCATGAAAGTAGTGTGTTTCTAAAATATTTAACCTTAAGAACTTGGCTAAGAATAGAAGATGGATGTTCTATAATTCACCAACATTGTTTTGCATGAAGAGCCTGAATTTTGACAAACATACCTTCTTAACCTTATTATTTGATGATTAATTACTAGACACAAAAGCAAGCCATATAATAATTTAGGGTAAGAAAACACATATAAACGACACAAGATATTTGGATCTACCAGCTTTTATTTATGATTTATGATGATTAATAACATTATTTAAAGTTTAATTCCAAGACATGAAAGCAAGCCAACACATAATAATTTAGAAACTATATAAGATATTTGGGTCTACCAACTTTATTTAGATGGTTAATAACCTTATTTAAAGTTTAGTTCCTAGATTATGACTTAGGAAAATTAGAAGAACCTAAATTGGTTCCTGTTTGGTTTCATACTTGAAGTTGTAGCAATTGACACTGGTGTAAATTCCATCATCATAGTAGTTAGTCACTTGATCCCCATTAATAAGAGTGTCACGTTGAGTATACGAATACGGGATATCGCAGTGAGCTTGTGTTGCCAATAGACTCACTCTCACTCTCGTCATTGGTGGCACGGTTACTTTGTACGTAGTCTCGATCACAGACGATTTCAATCGAGTTTCTCCCCAACTATACGATCCCGAAAACTCGGCACAAATTTGAATCTTCCCCTCTGCAATGAGTGGAATACCAGTTTGCATAGATGTCTTTACACCAAGCTTGGCTGAAAGAGTGGAAGACCATGTGTTGCTCACAGAATTTGTATAGGAGAGCTTAATATCTATAGTGTTTGCTTCACTGGAATCGTTACTAGCATCACCGTTGGCCATGGTGATGACACTTGCGTCATATATTCGTGCATCCAAAAGATGAAAGATTATGTTATAGATGCTTCTTGAAAGTACAAGCTCCTCTATCACCAAGCGCGCTTCTCGAGTGATGGTGGGAACAGCAGCGTTAAGACAATTTGTCTTTCCATCCGTCGTGAGCCTCTTGCAAAAGGAGTTGTTGCCTACAGTGGTAGATCAATAACTTTACGTCAGTTGTCAGGGATTAAAATGAAACAAAGTAAAAGTACAGGGACCAAACTAGTATTTTAACTAAATTTAAATTATTCACTCTAAACAAAATAAAGAAGCTATTTTTTCTTAAAGAAAATGAGAACATATTATACCGACAAATTTGAATTATTTAAAGGAAATATGACTTCAAATATAAAGACGCAAGATATAAAAATCTAAATTATTAACTTGAAGAAATTTGTTTCAAACAACTTCTTTTTTTTTTCCCTAAATAATTTAAAAATACAAATTCTTTCTTTTTTTCTTCTGTTAACAAAATATAAATACTAAATAAACCAATTTTTTTTTGGTTAAATAATAGATAGAGTAAAGAAAGACTAATAATTTAACTTTTTTTTTCTTCTTTTTTTATACCTAAGTTGCGAAGTGCCACAACATTGTTCTCGACTCTCACGGGCCAAAACAAGATATCTTGGTCATTTGAAGTCGTGTCAGTCGTATCTGCCCAAATCCAATTAGGACTTCGCCTCCAAAATTTACCAAAGTAATTCGACTTTATACGAACATTGCCATCACTTGTGATCAAAACTTCATTTCCCACTTTTGGATCTCCAATGTCATCTAAAGAAAATTGTAGATATGGAAGATCTTCAATCCATTGTGCACTAAGGTAGCTGCCATTATCACCCTTGAATGCAACATGTTTGGGCAAAACAAAGAATGATTCCCAATCAACAGCAATATGGAGATCACAAAGGTTAGCATCTGGATTTGAAAACCCCATGTTCAAGCATCTATCACGAGTTGTACCATCTCTCCAACTACATGTGTTGTAGCCGAGGTAGACGTGCTTGATTCGGTACGCTTTGTGATAAGGATCGTAGGTGGGTTCGAACAACGTGCATGCCCAATTGGATTGATCTTCGTTTCGCTCGTCTGCTGCTGCAACCACATACTGCGTATACATCGAGGGGCAGACCCAATATTTGTTGTTGTAACAACATCGGATGTTGACGTAGCCTTTGCCAACTTTTGCAGGCTCAACTTCGTACTTTGTGTAAGAGGTCACCACACTGTGGGCATCATACTTGACATAGCCATGAATTTGAACATCTTCTTTTATGAACTTCAAATAGAGGTCATCTGCCTTGGACTTGAAGGCCACGTACCTTGGGAGCACCATTTTTTATGATCTCTTTCTTGTGTTTCTTGGCAAATTTTCACTGTTTTTGGTGGTTGTGCTCCAAAGTTTAAACTAAAAGGGAGTATTTATAGATCAATTTGTGAGACCCATAAATGCAATTGGATACTAAATCTCACGAAACATAAGTTTAAAATAATATTTTCGTCCCTGTATGTTTAGCTTCATTTATTTTAGTCTCTGTGTTTTCAATATGTTTATTTCGGTCCTATGACATTAAACTATGATTCAGTTTAGTCTCCCTACTTTTAAAATGTTTGTTTAGGTCCCTGTAATTTTTTAAAATGATCATTTTGGTCTCTATTTATAGAAATTTTATCACGAATTCTACACATAATGGAAATTCTTTAATATAATGTCATTGTTACATCTCAAAAAATATATTGAGGGTATAACCTTATATTGAAATTGTGATAGAAAAAATGAGATTAAAAATAAAATTAAGAACTAAAAGGGTTACTTTTTAAGAATACATAAACTAAACAAACATTTCAAAATTATAGGGACTAAGATGAACCAAAGTAAAAAAATACATAGACTAAAATAAAAATTTTAAAAGTGTAGAGATGAAAATTAACTAAAGTTAGAAATATAAGTACCAAAATAGATAATATTTTAACCAAAAACATAATGGGAATGAAAAAGGACAATAAATGAGTTAGTTGAAAAATGTCATTAAGTGAGGTAGTTGGGTAGAGAAATTAATAACCAGAAATGCCAACTAGAATAGAATAGAATTAAACTTTAGGATAAAAATTAAACTACTATAAGTCAATATCATGTTTAATTTGAGGTTTAATCTCTATGAGATTAGTTAAGTGTTTAAGACATTTTACTAAATTTTTATAGGTCAGAGGTTTAATCCCTTGTATTTACATGAGTTAGTCAATTGTAAAGGCTGGTTTGAAATTCTTTTCAGATTCTACGGATGAAATGGATTTATTGAATAGAAATTCTGAAAACAACATTTTTATGTTTTCAATGTTTTTAGATTTTGAATTTAAAACGTTAAAATACAGAGTTACATTAAAAACGATTAAAAAAGTTTTGATAAATATACTCCAGCTATAAATTCATTTCAATTTTTTATTAGAACTAAAAAATTGTAAAATATAATATATTATAAATAATATAATATTATAAAATAATAATTTTACCAAATTTATAACATATATATTAATAAATTAATTAATATTACTTTAGATTCAAATAGATATATTTAATGGATAACTCCACTAATCCACAAATGTATTATTAAATTTTGAACAATTTTTTAAGTTTGGATTCAATTTTCAAATCCGCTATCTAACCTAACACATATATAACTACATTTAATATAACTCTCTTTTTTATTAAATCTTTTGTTTTCATATTTTTGTTTCTGGATTACTAATCAAACGCAATTTTAAATTTCTAAATTCCTAATTTGCACCTCTCATCAATTTTAAAACATTTAGCAGCAATTAGTATATAATTCCATAATTATTCTCATATACCAATATTTATACTTTTACCATATAATTTTCTTTGGTTTAATTAAAACAACAGAAGACATTAGATATAATTACATGTATGGCCTCCAAATGTTAAATTTCTAACGTAAACTTCAAAATGGGAGCAAAAGTAGTGTCTCATCAAATGTAGTATAATTTAGATATGTAATAGAAAAAAAAATCAGCTAAAAAAATAATTATGAATGTAAAAAAAAAAATCGAAGAATTAGTTATTACCGATAATTATTATACGGCCATATATCTAACGTTTTGAGATATGACCCCATATAATAAATATTTAAGTTGTCATAATTCATCCATGCTTACATATAAAACATCAACTTGAATCTAGAACTTAAAAGATATTTCTTGAGCCACAAGTCACCAAAGCTAATCCTTTGGAAACTGAAATACGCATGTTTTTATTATTAAAAGATTTAATTGCATGCGTTTTTTGTAATATAACAAATGTGGAGATAATGATTCGACGTCCGACCTCTAAAAAAGAGTAAGATGTCTTAAGTACTGATAGTTATATTCATGTTGACTTCAATTTTATTTTTTAATTAAAAAAGTATTATATTATAAATAAAGAATTTAAAGCACGGTTTTATAACCAAAGACATTGATGTCTAACCACTTCAACTATACTCCAACAACTTTAAGATTTCACGATCTGGTATATTATTCATAAATTTATTTTTATTTTGTTACATTTATAATTATATACCTTTAACTATTATATACACACACATATATATATATTCATGAATAGCATTTCTCAATAATTTAGATCTATAAACTTTTCTAGGAACCAAATGATAATTTAGTTCGAGAGCTAGGGTTCCAAGGAAATTTATAGGTTCTTTAGTTTCAAAAAAAGAAAAAGAAAAAAAAAGAATCGTTAAGGATGGTATATCATATTTTATTTAAATAATAGCAAAATTTTCCTATAATCATAAAATATTTTGTAAAAACAGTATGAATTTAAGAACTCAATACGTATATCAATAGTGTATGCATATTAGCCCTCCAAAATAAATTTACTTCATCAATTGTATAAAAATAGTTTATATCTTAATGATATAAGTTATTAGTAATCTAAAAATTGTATTTGAATAATATATTTAATACCAAGTTTGTTTATGCAGAAATTTGCACAACGGTTCTTCACGAATCGAGCTCGAACCCGGTCACCGGTTCCGACCTGAACACTAGAGTGGACCTGCACAAGAGGGTAAGCACTCTGATGCTCAAGTCAGTATAGATCGGACTCCTTATTTAGTTTGAGGTGAGATTCGATACCTGAGCGTGAAATGAAATCCTCTATTTATAGGTGATGGATCCGACAGTACACACGACCGGCGGTTATGTGTCTTTTCTCATATCGGGCCTATCGGGTTCCGAGCAGGTCGGACCCCAGTCAGGTCGAACCTTGGTGCCCATACTTAGTCTTTTATAACGGGCGAACCCGGTCTCCTCGGCGGGGCCGAGGTGGACTTAAGCAATCCTTTTTATTTGGTTTCTTCAAACACTAACAAGGGTCCTCCACGTGTCTCGGGTATGTTTACCCCCAAACATTGGCCCCCTCTCTGTCAGGTTCGATCTCGACCTAATAGAGAAGTTCATTCGAATCTATTTTGGACACGTGGCGACTTTTCATTTGTGGAGGGAATATGACCGTTGCGGAAGACGTTTCGACCTGCCAGGTTGTCGGAGCACTCAAGTGTTTCGTCGTTGCGTATCTCGAGAAGATCCTAGCCACTCGTTGATTACACGTGTACGGTGCAGAGGTTTTTTCGATCAGCTATAAATAGTCCCGAAACTTCAGGTCAAACCCTACGTTTCCTGAATTTCTGGAGTTCGATCTGAAACCAGCTCGAACTTTCTGTAGGTCAGTCATTTTCACTTTTACTTTCTTTTCGAATATGGTGGTGTTCCTGTCTTCCCCCTCCAGTAGCGATAGCCTGGGTAGCGTAGGTCGAACCATAAGTAGCTCACCCCCCAAACCAAGTGATTCTGGGGAGGTCTAAGCTCGTAGGTTAGAGTCCGAACTGGAAGAAATAGAGAACTTTAGGTTCTCAAATGACGGAGAGGATAGTGATACCTCCACCTCGGGCCAGGGTCTGGAGTACCCTTCTAGGATGCCCGAGCATTATCTCGGACCCCTTCGTAGGGGGTTTAAAATTCCAAACAACATCCTCCTTAGGATCCCGGAGGAAGGGGAAAGAGCTGACAATCCTCCAGAGGGATGGGTCACGCTTTACTTGAAGATGTTTGAGTACGGCCTCAGACTTCCCTTTCATCCCTTTGCTCAGTAGTTCTTCAACCAAACTGGACTGGCTCCTGCTCAAGTGGCCCCCAATGGGTGGGGTGTCATTTTTGCTTTAGCCATTCTTTTTTGGTTGCGAGCTCGGGACGAGGATGAGGCCGAGCTTCTAAGCGTTGACCAACTTCTTGGGTGTTTTGAGGCCAAGAGGATATCCAAAAAACCAGGTCGGTACTATATGTGTGCGAGGAAGGGCGCAGGTGATATAGTCAAGGGGCCGACCTCCATCAAAGGATGGGTAGGTAAGTGGTTCTTTGCCTCAGGTGAATGGCTGGCAAAGGACGAGTCAGGTCGTCCCTTCTTTGACGTGCCTGCTAGGTTTGGGAACCTAGGTATGGAGTCTTTCTTGTTTTCTTTTTTCTCTTTTGATTTCCTGACTTTCACATCTAACTCAAACTTTCGTTTGCTTTGTGCAGTATCAATTAAGCCGATTCCCGAGCTCACTCAAGCCACCTTCGACATCCTCAAATACTACAAGGACAACTTCCCAAGGGGCCGGAAGATCGGGACCTTGGTCACAGACACGCTGCTGCTAGAATCAGGGCTATTGGACTACAATCCTTTAGTTCGTCCGATTGAAGCTTCAAGGCCAAACTCTGAGCTCGGTAAGCCATGTTTGATTTCGACTTCAATTTTAGCTTCAAGTTTTTACCTCTGACATTTCATCTTATTCGTATTGCAGCCATGGTGTGTGGATTCACGAGCAGCCTGAAACGCAAGTCTAAGGGCCGTGCTCACACCCTTAAGACAGTTCAGAGCTCTGATCCCGCTACCCCTGTTGTGGATCAGCATGCAGCTCAGGACCAGGCGGGTCCATCTTCTGAAGTTCCAACTCCAGTGATCGAGTTGGATTCTACTAGGGAGCGCTCCAAGAAGAAGCGCTCGAGGAGCGAGTCCGAAGCACTGGACGTGTCACCGCTTCGTGAGGTGAGAGAGGGCTCTCCTCTGAAGAGGAGGAAGAAAAAGAAGAAGACCACCTCCTCCTCGGAGGTTGGACCTCGTGGCCCCCTGCCCTCAAGCCACGCCGACCTAGTAGACGACCCTGAAGCTCGGATGGACCATCGACCACGCTGCTAAGGTAAGATCTACCCCTACACTTTTATTTTCTTGTCTTATAGCTCGATCTGACCTGAATTTGCCTTTTGTGTATTGCAGGCGTTCACTGCCTCCATCCACTCAACAATCATGATCAAGGCCGAGCTGGATGGAAGGGAGGCCTTGACAGCGAAAGAGAGGGCGAACTCCTCTGCTACCTTGGAGGCTGCCACCACGCTCAAGGGCGAGCTGCTGAAGGCTCGGGGTGAGGTGGACGTACTGAGGGCCGAGGTAGAAGCCAAGGCCGAACTGCTGAAAAGGGAGGATGAAAAGCATAAGGCCCACCTCCAAGCTGCCCACGCCATCACCAAAGGGCTGGAGAAGGAAAAGTTCCAACTCCTTAAGGAGAAGGACGACATGCTCCAGGCCTTCGAAGGGAAGGACGCTACGATCGACCGTCTCACTGCCGAGCTGAAGGCGGAAAAGGAGCGCCTTTCCAATGGAACTCTTCTGGAGGCAGCCTTCAGGCAACACCCAGATTTTGATGGGTTTGCCAAGGACTTCAGCGATGCAAGCTTCAAGTTTCTGATGAAGGGCATTGCTGCCGATATGCCGCACCTCCAGCTCGACCTCGACAATCTGAAGAAGAGGTATGCTGAGAAATGGGCTTCTGGGCCTAACGACACTCTTGGCCCCCAATCCCTGGTGGACAAGTACGTCAGGGAGCTTGACTCTGACTACTCCAACGTGGAAGAAGAGGATGCCCCAAGCCAAGAGCCTACCGAGGTCGGCACAACTCAAGAGGAGGCTCCATCACAGCAGGGTGGATCCCAGGAGGTCAACCTTCTAGGCTCCCAGGGCGAGCTTCCTCCCACCTCAGAAGTAGCTGAGGCTCTCTTTCCTTCTATCTTTATATTTCTTTTTGTAAGTCTTTGGGCAGAGCTGCAAGGTATATAAGCCTTGGCTCTGTCCTTTTAATCAATGAAACTTCCATTTCTCCATTTCTGTCTGTTCTTTTACTGCTTTTCCCTTTAAGAATCTTTTTAAACTTGCTTGTATAAGTCGGAACTTATGAAGGAGCAGATTCATCTCGCACTTCTAACTCATAACTTTTTGTAAGTTTAAAGGCTTGTGAGACAACTCTTTTCACATCGCACCTCTTTTCTAAGGTTTGAATTTGAGAGTTTCTTTTATTAATCTTTAATGTTTCTCCTCGAACTCGGAAGTCCAAAAGATAATATCAAGCAATTTGAACTTTTTTACATCGCACCTTTAACTTGAACGTTCCAAGGTTTGAATTTTGAGTTCATAATTAATACTCACATCGCACCTCGAACCCGTGGGTTTAGAGGATTGAATTTCTTGAACCTTAAACATCGCACCTTTAACTTAATCGTTCCAAGGATTGAATTTTGGCTCGTAATTGATTTTGACATCGCACCTCGAACCCATGGGTTTTGAGGTTGCCGATTTGAAGTCTTATGGGAGTCCGTGGCCCCCATTTAATTTCTAATCGATCTCGGAGTTATGAAATTAAATAATCCCATTTATTGAAAGTTCTCCCCCTTGAAAATTTTTACAAGCCCATTTTGGGACTATTTTGACAATTCAGGGGTAATAGCACTTCAAGTGCTCCGCGTTCCATGGATGCGCAAGCATTCTTCCTTTCAGGTCGGCCAGCATATAAGTTCCAGGTCGGACTATGCCTTTGACTTCGAACGGTCCCTCCCAACTTGGGTCAAGGGTGCCGACATGACTCTGAATTTTCCTTAAGACCAAATGTCCAACTTGGAAGCTTCAAGGTCGAACTCGGGCATTGTAATGTCTGGCCATTCTGTTCTGATACTCTGTTAAGCGCAGCTGGGCCATTTCCCTTTTCCCTTCCAATAAGTCCAGGTTAAGGAGTAGCTCTTCCTCGTTCCTTGTTGGCTCGTACTGCTCTACCCTGTCTGTTGGTATGCCGATCTCGACTGGTACAACAGCTTCGGAGCCAAAGGCTAGCGAGAACGGGGTTTCGCCAGTTGACTCTCTTGGGGTGGTTCGATATGACCACAAAACTTCAGGTAGCTCCTCGGCCCACCTTCCCTTTCTGGCATCCAGTCTTAGCTTGAGGCCTCGTTTTATGATTTTGTTAATCGCTTCAACCTGTCCATTTGCTTTTGGATGCGCAGGGGACGAACTGAGGTGGCTCATGCCCAGTTTTCTGCAAAAGTCCTTGAACTTTGCATTGTCAAACTGTTTTCCGTTGTCCGTCACTATAGCATTGGGTATGCCAAAGCGGCACACGATGTTTGTCCATATGAACGTCGTGACCCTGGACTCTGTGATGTGGGATAGTGCCTCGGCTTCGGCCCACTTGGTGAAGTAGTCGACAGCGACAACGACGAACTTTGTTTGTCCTTTGCCTAGGGGAAAAGGACCTATGATGTCTACCCCCCATTGCGCAAATGGTCATGGGGCCGAGATGGGGGTGAGCAGTTCGGGAGGTTGATGGATAATGTTTGCGAAACGCTGGCAGTTGTCATAAGCTTTCACAAACTGCTTTGCATCCTGCTCAACAGTGGGCCAATAGTACCCTTGTTGAACCACCTTTGCCGACAACGACCTGGCGCCAGAGTGGTTTCCACACACCCCTTCATGGACTTCCCTAAGAATGTAAAGGCCTTCTTCAGGAGTCACACACTTGAGCGGAGGCAAGGAGAAGCCACGTCGGTACAACATTCCTTCTCGGAGTATGAACCGAGCTGCTCTTCGAGCCATCTTCTTTTGCTCCTTCGGATCTTGCGGTGGACTTCCTTTGATGAACTCCACGATTGGGTCCATCCAAGTGGGTGATGGAGTATCAACCTCCATCACATCTGGCTCCAAGATTGAAGGAGTGTCCAATGTCTCGATCGGGATCGATCTAGCCAGGTCAGTCTCATACGCTGATGCCAATTTGGATAAGACATCCGCATTAGAGTTTTCAGATCTTGGAACTTGACTCACCTCGCAAGTCCCGAATTGAGCGAGGTGCGATCTGACCTTGCTTAGATATTTCTCCATCCGGGAGTCCTTCGTTTGGTACTCCTCCTTGATTTGATTTACAACTAGCTGGGAGTCACTAAAGACCTTAGTGTGATTGGCCCCCAGTCCTTTGGCAACGCGCAGGCCTGCTAGGAGTGCTTCATACTCGGCCTCATTATTCGACGTCCGAAAGTTGAATCGCAGAGCATATTCGAATCGCTCACCTCCTAGTGCGAGCAAGAGGATTCCTACCCCGGCACCCCCTCTCGTTGGAAGATCCATCAACGTAGATCGTCCACGGGAGGTCGGATTTGGCCAACTGAGGTGGTAGAGTGAGCTCTGCGATAAAATCGGACACTGCTTGCCCTTTCAACGCAATTCTAGGCTCGAACTGGATGTCGTACTCGCTCAATTCCAATGTCCACTTCATCAGACGCCCAGATGTTTCGGGCTTAAGGAAGATATTTTTCAGGGGCAAGTTTGTGAGTACTACGACAGTGTGCGCTTGGAGGTACGGCCTAAGTCTTCGGGCCGAAGTGACTAAAGCGAGGGCCAGCTTCTCCATTTGGGGATATCTGGTCTCGGCCTCGGTCATGGCCTTACTGGTGTACTAAACGGGACTTTGGCGTGCGCCCTCCTGCCTGATTAATGTCGAGCTGACGGCACTACCAGACACCGCCAGGTACAAATGGAGCTTCTCTCCTGGCAATGGTTTTGCGAGTAGAGGTGCCGAGCAGAGATAGTTTTTTAACTACCTAACGCTTGCTCACACTCTACCGTCCATTCGAACGGCCCTTTCTTCCTAAGAACCTTGAAGAAAGGAAGGCACTTGTCCGTTGATCTTGACACGAACCTATTCAAGGCCGCAATCCTGCCGTTGAGGCACTGAAGCTGCTTTAGAGTCTTGGGTGCCTCCATCTCGAGCACGGCCTTTATCTTCTCTAGGTTAGCCTCGATCCCACGGTTGTTTACCATGAAACCAAGGAATTTTCCCCGAAGAGACTCCAAAGGCACACTTGGTCAGATTGAGCTTCATTTGGTATTTGCGAAGTACTCCAAAGGCTTCGGTCAGATCGGAAAGATGCGACTTTGACTGCTTGCTCTTGACAAGCATGTCGTCCACATACACTTCCATATTCCGACCGATCTGCTTGGCGAACATTTTGTTCACCATCCTTTGGTAGGTCGCACCCGCATTCTTTAGGCCAAAAGGCATCACCTTGTAGCAGTACAGACCTTGGTCGGTTATGAACGCGGTGTGATCTTGGTCTGGCAAGTGCATCTTAATTTGGTTGTATCCGGAGTAGGCATCCATGAAGGTGAGCAGCTCGTGCCCGGCTGTTGCGTCCACGAGCTGGTCGATCCTTAGAAGGGAGAAGCAATCTTTTGGGCATGCCTTATTTAAATTTGTGAAGTCCACGCACATCCTCCACTTCCCGTTGGACTTTTTAATCAATACTACATTAGAGAGCCACTCGGGATACAGAATTTCTCGTATATATTCAGCTTTTAAAAGTTTGTTTACTTCCTCAACAATTACATCACTCCTCTCCTTATTTACAGGTCTTCCTTTTTGCTTTACAGGTCGGAATGATGGGTCTATGTTGAGGCGATGCACCATGATCTTCGAGTCGATGCCAGACATGTCCTCGTGAGACCATGTGAAGACGTCCGAGTTAGACCTGAGGAAGTTGATCAGTTCTTCCCTGTCAGTGGCCCCCAGCTTGGTTCCTATGCTTACTTATTTTTCAGGGCTAAGTAAGGGAACAAGTTCGAGCTCCTCTGCTGGCAGAGAAAACTGGCTTTTGCTTTTCCTCGGGAGGTCGTCTTCACTGGTTTGCTCTTCCAGGGCACATACCGACGATCCTTTGAGCGCGGACGCGTAGCACTCCCTTGAAGTTTTTTGTTCACCTCGGACTGTGCCCACTCCATTAGGGGTTGAGTACTTCAGGACTTGATGCAATGTGGAGGGGACGGCCCGGAATGAATGGATGATGGGTCTTCCGAAGATGGCGTTGTAGGCCGACCTGCCGTCGACCACCACAAACTCAGCCATCTACGTTACTTGGGTAGCATCTTGTCCAATCGTGACTGGTAGATCGATACACCCCTTCAGGGGAGACCGATTCTCCAGAGAATCCAACCAAGGGCGTTGGACTTTTCTTCAATTGTGACCTGGTCCATTCCAAGGCAAGATATGTTGGGAGAGACAAGATGTTGGCAGATGCGTCTCCATCAACCAATACTCTTCGGACCAGAACGTGGTCGATGAGAGGAGCGATCACGAGCGCGTCATTATGGGGCAAATGGACCCCCTCTAGATCGGCATCATCGAAAGTGATGGAGCAAGTGGGCTTCTGCTCCCTGATGATACATACCTCGCGTCTGGCCTCGCGAGCTAACTCTTTCCTTTTGTTTCCGGACTGGCCCCCACTCGGGCCCCCAAAAATAGTGTTGATGACCGCAGGTCGGTCATCCCGGCGAGGCGGCGTTCTTGAACGCTTCCTCTCTTCTTTCTTTTCAACTGAGTTAGACCTCGGTTTGCCCACAAATTTTTTGAAGTTGCCGTCTTGAATGAGGTCTTCAATCTGGCGCTTCAATTCCCAGCAACTTGACGTATTGTGGTCGTGATCGCGATGAAAACGGCAGTACTTGTCTTTGTTACGTTTTTCTGGGTCTCCCCGGAGCTTCTCGGGTCACTTGAGGAGTTTTTCCATCCCAGTCTCCTCAATGTTTGTAAGTATTTCAGAGATTGGGATGGTGGTCGGGGTATAACGTTCGTAAGGTCGGCTTCGGTTGGGGCCACCGTCTGACCTGCGATACTCAGTTCGGCTACTGGAGGCAGATGATCCCTTATCCTTGGACTTGACATCTGTCCTCCTCTTCTCCTGGTTCAATTTCTTCTGGTCGATCTGCTTCTCAGGTCGGCCAGTTTTGGTTCGAAGGAGCTCCTGTCCATCAATGACCTTCTTCGCCTTCTGCAGGACTTCAGCGAAGGTTGCTGGAGCCTCCTCTCCGAGCTTAATGGTGAGGGTCTCATCGGCCAGGCCCGGTGAGGAAATAGCACATGGCCGAATCATCGGAGCAGTGCGCGACCTTCAACTGCTCGTCTTGGAACCTCGTGACATACTCTCTCAGCGTCTCTCCTTCCTTCTGTCTGATAGTGGCGAGATGAGTCGCTGTCTTTCTGTTATAATGTCGAGAAGAAAACTGGCTAATAAATTCTTTTCTCAGCTGAGAGTAGGTCGAGATCGACCTAGCCGGCAGCCTTCGATACCACAGGCGCGCGCTGCCGGTAAGCGCGACTGGGAGGCACGACGTTTAATTGCATCTGTTGCCGCTTGAAAGTCCATGAGGCCTTCGAAGACCTCAACGTAGTCTTTAGGGTCCTTAGACCCATCATAGGGCTTCATAGAGAAAGTCTTGAACTTTGGAGGGATTGGAGCCTCCATAATATCCGAAGTGAATGGCGATTCTCCCAAGTCGCCATCGTCAAGCGAGCTTTCCTTCTTCTCGCACCTAGCTTTGAGTGCCTCGATCTGCTCATCGAACCTGTGCTTCATCAGGTCGAACTCTTCCCTGGTGATCACAGCTTCTGGTGTTAGGGGTTTATACTTTGACTGAGCCTTAAGGTCAGAGTTGGAGAACTCTCGAGAGTAGGACGGAGAGTCTTCCGGCTCCCGAGAGGCTTTCTTCTTCTTATCAGTGAGGTGCTTTCTAAGATCATTGTCTCGCAAGCTATAATCCACCCCTTCATTGTTAGGAATAGGCTCGCGATCACCAGGTTGGATAGATGGAGCTCCCTTTTCACCGGGTGCGCCTTGGACCCTAGAGGGAAACGCAGTTCGGTTAGCACGCGTTGCCTCGGCGTACATTTCTTCCATTGTGCGCAACCGATGGCACATATCATCCAACTCGCGCTGGAGAGTAGACAAATCTTCAGGGCCTGTGCTTGGTTGGCCCTTTGGGAGGTCTTTCTTGAGGTCCCTCCTCGGCCTCGGTTGGCCTTTGAGGGTTTCGGATGAGCAGGGGGTAACTCTTGGTTCGCATGGCGGGCAGATCTACGTGGCAGATCTCCCTCTTGCCCTACTCGGACCTGGTCCTCGACTATTCTTGCGTCGAGGTCTCGCTGAGTGCCATTATCAGCGTTCACACCCCTCCGTTCTGTCGTATTAGCAGAGCTTGCCGGATGCACTATCGTTGCGTATATTTTCTAGATCGAGATGACTTAGGATGTCCTTTCCCACAGACGGCGCCAAATGTTTATGCAGGAATTTGCACAACGGTTCTTCACGAATCGAGCTCGAACCCAGTCTCCGGTTCTGACCTGAACACTAGAGTGGACCTGCAC
Source organism: Momordica charantia (assembly GCF_013281855.1). NCBI lineage: Eukaryota > Viridiplantae > Streptophyta > Magnoliopsida > Cucurbitales > Cucurbitaceae > Momordica > Momordica charantia. The sequence goes on along the minus strand of NW_028275157.1, from coordinate 8,891,928 downwards.
AAGAAGGTAAGCACTCCGATGCTCAAGTCAGTATAGATCGGACTCCTTATTTAGTTTGAGGTGAGATTCGATACCTGAACGTGAAATGAAGTCCTCTATTTATAGGTGATGGATCCGACAGTACACACGACCGGCGGTCTTTTCTCATATCGGGCCTGTCGGGTTCCGAGCAGGTCGGACCCCAGTCAGGTTGAACCTTGGTGCCCATACTTAGTCTTTTATAACGGGCGAGCCCGGTCTCCTCGGCGGGGCCGAGGTGGACCTAAGCAATCTTTTTTATTTGGTTTCTTCAAATACTAACAAGGGTCCTCCACGTGTCTCGAGTATGTTTACCCCCAAAAAAGTTCATCAGAGGAAAAGTATGTACATTTTTGCAAATTATTTTTTCTTGTAAAAAAATTGCAAAACTATGACTATCGATTTTTGTCACTCATTATCATTTCCAAAAGATTTTCAATAATTCTCAATAATTAACCTTTACCCTATATATCATTATATAAAAATTTAATTAATATAGACTAAGACTAGGGCTTAACCCACTCTATGTACCCTATGGCCATTAAGAAGACATTTTGATGTGGCATTTTCAATTAAAAAAAAAAAAACTTTACTATCTGTTAGAATTTATTATCTAATTTTTCTATTTAGTAATTTTCTAAAAAGTGGAATTCACTATATGTAAAAACCCAAAAATGAAAACTTGAAAAAAGTGAAATAACATGCCATGATGTGAAATGAGAAGGAAATTTGACCCCCTAAAATAGGCTAAATTTACATTTAAAACGTTTCACTTATATTTCTTCTTTGAAATTGATTCGAGTATGTCTCAAAATTTTGTCGGTAAAATAAGTAACAAAATTTGACATGGTTGTTGAGTTATAAATAAAGTCGTGGACAACATGACTTTAAAAGTACCAACGACAAATATGAAAGGTATCAATAACCACTTAGTAAGCTACATTTTCCATTCTCGATTTATCTCAACTCCACAGGCGGTGATTGATTTTTTTTTAATCGAAAATCATATGTCAGTGATTGATGAGTGGTTATTAATTAGCATTTTCCACATTTGCCATTAATATTTTAAAAGTCATGTCTTCATCGATCCCATGTATAACTTATAACTCAACAATCACAACAATTTTTGTCACTTGGTCTAATGGTACAATTATTCATAGGCATGTTTTAATCAATTTCAAAGGCCAAGCGTAGATGTTAAATTTTTTAAACAATAGGAATATAATTGAAACGAATCTCAAAATTTAGTGGCATTTTGAATAATTTAGTCCGTATAATAAGATGATTATGTTTTTATTTTTATATATAAAATTGTGATCGAGATATTTATTGATTAGTTGATGCATAATGTTGAAATAAATTTTCTGAAAAAAAGTTTTGTTTGTTAAATAACTTCATGCTAAAATGAAATATTAAAATTACAAAATTGAATTGAGTAATTAATTTTATATTAATTATTTTTTATGAATTAAGAATGTCAAAATATGAGATTTTGAAACTAAATGTTCCCCTTCGTTACCCCATGCCCACCAACTACTTGTTCGGTGAGTCTTAAATGTGAACCTTAAATTTTATTGTTGGAAGGGCTCACATTTCAAAGTTGTTAAGGGATAAATTTTGATTAATCTCAAATTTTCAAATATTTTTTTAAATTAACGATGAAATTATATTTGATTATATTTGAGATCAATTACAAATGAACATGTTTTTTCGAATATTTTTAAGATGATTAGAAGGTTCGAAGAATTTTGAAAGTGCACAAGACTTTGATCTAAACTCGAGAACCAGCATTCCAACTCTCAAGTCAAGCTCAAAAAATATCAAAGGATGAAGATTAGAAATTGTACTACCAAACCAAATCAATAGAAATTATATTTAGTCCACCAATGGAATTTCTCCGAGATGAAAATCTCGTGTAAACAGCTGTCATATGTAATTAAGAAGCTAAGTGCATTAGTATCTATCACTTACGCCACCTATCATTACTATTGAAAGGTATATTGTTGAAGAATTATTTTTGGACAACTTTACCCCATTCTTTCTTTGGTAATTTCAATAATGTCATTGATATATATATATATATATATTTTTTTTTTTTCTTGTTCATTTGATTTGATTCTTCAATTATATAACTAATTTTTACCTTTATCAAATTAAAATATGAGAGAGAGATGGTAGAGAATCACTTTTAACCTATATATTATTTGTATTCTTTTAAATATTCAAACTTGCCGGACAGTTTATAATTTTTTATTTCATTACTTTTCTTAAAATTAAAATTAATATTTTTACAAATCCAGTAAAAAAATAGACCATTTAAAAGTTTAGCAACCAAAATTGAAGAAAACTAAGAATTCAAAGATTAAAATAAAATTTAAATCTATGTTTCAAATATTATTAATATAATATTAACTTCTAATTTTATATATTTAAAACATTAACATTTTATTATTTAAATTATAATATCCATAAAACCAATTAAAAAGATCAATTAAATTGTAAATTGCATGATTTAGTTCTTGTTTTAGAATTATTTTAGAAATATATGATTAAGCCGGTTTGATAAAATTTGTATTTATACATATATTAAAATGATTTATACGTCAAATTTAATAATTTTGGAAAATCTATACACGACTCCTTAAAAAGTGAGAACAATTATTCATATATATATATATATATATATATATATATATATATAAATAAAAGGTTATTAATTTTTCCGAAAAATATATTATTACTTTTTATAATATATTATGTAAATAAAGATATAATGCACGTGCATTATAGGTAAAATTTAACTAAGTTTTAATTTGTTAAAAGTTTAAATTGTGTGTCATCCATTTTATTTTATTTTTAGTATATATGTGTCATCTATATATTTTTTCAATTCTCTCTATTTTCATATTTCACTTGTGTAATTTAATTTATTAATCTCAACCATCGCAATGGTGAATATTTAATATTAAACACCTCACAGGTTCTCTTGCAACTTTTAGATAAAAAAAAATGGTAAATCCAATTCAAAATTTCACCACATGAATAATGGCTTAGTCATTAGGTAATTTCTGATGAGAGATCACGAGTTCTAATTATACCCTATTTCTTTAGTATAATAAATATGGAGATGGGAGATTGAATCTTCGATCTTTCAAAAATGAGTAAGATACTATAATTACTGAGCTATTCTCATGTTGGTGTCCTTCAAATAGATAATTGTCGATAAATTTGATCTTACACTATAGGATAGATTATTATTATAATGTTACTAGGTGACACATATCCTGTATCTATTTTAATGTTGCTAAAATTGTACCATTACTATTCCCCTGCCTTTGGCCCCTAAAAACAAATAATTAATCTCATATGTGACCAATCATATCTACTCTTCTTATCAAAAATATAAAATAAAATATTATTTTGGTCCGGTACTTTGACGCTCATTTTATTTAGTCCAGGTATTTTTGCTCAAATTTAATTTATGTACTTTTCAATAAATCTTCAAATTAGTTCTCATGGGTAGTCTAAAGTTAATTTTTATCTAATTTGTTAAAATAATGGTAATAATTTTCATTCAACAAACGACACAATGTGAATATGTTTCCAAAATTTTATAGAGCGAAGACCGTGGAAAACTAGATTTTTCGAAGGAAATTTAAACATAAACAAATGACAGATACAAATTTTAAGATTGATGGGAAGTTTTGTGACTAAATTTGTACATTTGAGAGTATAGAGAGACTAAAATAGAATAAGTTTCAAAGTATACGGAGAAAATGGTATTTTAGTAAAATATTTATTATTGTTTCGGATTTTTATCTCATTTGCAAGGGTTCATACTAGTTTGCACGGGACTGGATTAATAGAGTTAGTCTCATCCTACTATATTTGGTTGCTAAGGACCTTTGTAAGATATTCGCTCGTTTGGTAACATTCTCGTTTCTTGTTTCTCATTTCCAATTTTGTTAAGAATTCAAAGTATTTTTCAACTAACTTTGTTTCTTATTTCTCCATTTTATGGAACATTCTCACAATTGTATTGAAATTTTAGAAACAACATAAACTAGTTTCTACTTTCTTGTTCCCATTTCCAATTTATTCCAAAACATAAATAAAAAGATTGTTTTATCATACTCGAATTCTTAGAGATTGGAACCATACAATATATTTTTCTTCATTAAAAATAAAGAAACGAAAACAAGAAACAGTAACGTTATCAAACGAGCCCTCAATAATCCTAAGCATGTAACCACCCATATAATTTAAACTTATTATTCAACTCTTACATTAAATAATTGGATTCAATAATTTGTTAAACTTATTCAACCCTTGCATTAGATAATTATGAAGGATGGAAATTAAGATTCATTAATTTCTTACAAATAGACAAAAGAATGACAATTTTCCATTTCTTTAATGTTTTTATCTAAAATAATAAAATGGAGTAGGCCACACACTTCAATAATACTTTTTCTATAAACATTTTTGTTGGGAGATAAAATTACATGATGCCACGTGGCCGAACAGCTAGAGTCACCACCGACCTCACAATGCAGAGCTCAAGCAAAGCATAAGAGATCTGTAGCTCGTTTCCCCTGTCTAAGGATCTGACAGCTTCATCCTACTCAACTTTAGTAATAGACTAATGGATGAGAAAGATTCTCACTAACTCCTATAAATACATCAGCATTCTATTCAGTGACGTATGTAATTTTATCTGAAACTAATCTAGAGATTCGGACTTTAGGATGGTGTATTCTTTGCATGCAAGTTTTTCTGTCTAGCACGTGTTGGAATAAAAGTAAGAATTAGATGAAAAATGATTATTGTGTCGTGGATGAACCATTGTCTTGAAAGCAATTTCGACACGACTACAGTACTAAATCGTATGTATGCCGGTTGCTCCCCAAGGTTAACACAACTTCGAACTCAGGCCTGTACTCGTCGGAACCAGATGGAATCGAAGAACACATGCTCATAAATTTTGTCAAAAACTTATCTTTTGATTGGTATATTCTCCTTTTTTGTTTAATTCATATTTTAGTCCTTTTTTTGTAATACGGATCTTTTTATACTTTGTATTCTTTAGTGTGTTTGAGCATGCATCTTCGTGCTTTTATTTCTTTTTTTATGTATTTTGTATTTCTTAGTCTCCAATATTGTCTTTTATTTTGTTTTAATTTTTATTTTTGTTTATTTTTCGTAATTCGTATTTTTTCTCTTTTTTTTTTTAAATTAGTATTCTTCCAGTGCCTGTGTTCAATCTTAATTCATGATTTCCTCTATAGGCTTTTTCGTCAGCTTTATAAAAGAAAATAAAATCATCAATTTTATTTTTGAAGAAGAAAAAGAAATCATATTAGGTCCATTTAAAAAAATGAAAAATTAAGAGAAATTGTAAATTTCCTATGTCAAATTTTGTTTGGACAATCAAATATGTCAAATATATATATATATAAATGTTGGTGGGACCTTTATAATTTAATTGCTGCTAACAATTCAAATGCTTTTTTTTTCATTTATACATTGTCGTTGTCAGATGGGTAATAATTTTTTTTATAAATTCTTCTACTGATATATTTTTTCCCTCTTTAATTCATCATTTTTTATATTCAAACTCTTCTTATTTTATATAAGTTTTAATAAAAATCGTCAATTTTAATTGTCGGTACATTTTATCTTTACATTTTATAAATTATTAGTTTCATTATTTGAAGATTAATTTTTAATCTTACTATTATTAATGTTCTTGTAAAGCCAACATCATGTGAAACTTATCTCCGACCAAGAGATGGTGAGTCTGAAGTCTCTACTCTCATTTATTGTACTAAAAAAATTAATGTTGGATAGATATTTTACTTAAAATTTAGAAAAGTTACTGGGAATTCTTACTAGATTCAAAATTAATTTTATGCATTCTCACCTGCAAGTAGTATGAAGCCTCCTCTCAACAAAAACTTCTAGATCCGCACTGATTAGTTGTCATACAGTCAAGAAAAAGTGCATTATTTTCTTATCACTCAGCCCATTTATCATTACTGTTGAAAGGTATAATGTTGAAGAATTATTTTATGACAATTTTACCCCAATTCTTTATTTGGTAATTACAATAATGTAATTGATATATCTTTTTTCATTTAATAATTCTTAAATTATTTAATATTAAAATATGAAATATTGGAGAATCATTTTTAATCTATATATATATATTTTTTAAATTTTCAAACTTGTCAGCCACAGTTTATGATTTTTTAATCATTTAATTATTTTATTAAAATTAATTTTTTTTAATCCAAAAGACAAAATAGATAATTTAGAAGTTTAGGAATCAAAATTAAAAAAAGTTGAAAATTCAAAATTAAAATAAAATTTAAATTTAAGTTTTAAATATTATTAATATAATATTAACCGCTAATTTCATATATTTAAAACATTAACATTTTATTATTTGAGAATTATTTAAACTATTATATCCATTAAACCAATTAAAATGATTTATTAAATTGTAAAATGCATGATTTAGATCTTGTTTTAGAATTATGTTAGAAATATACGAGTAAGCCGGTTTGATAAAATTTGTATTATACATATCAATTAAATGATTTATACATTACTCAAAGCGAGCATGGCTCAACATTAATTGGTATATATCTACAACTAAGAGGTTATGAGTTCGATCCAAAAAAAATCTATATAACTTCTTACCCAATGAGAACAATTATTCAAATATATATAAAAGAAAAAAGGGTCATTAATTTTTTCACAAAATATATTATTACTTTTTTCAAAACATATAATACTTTATATAAATAAATATCTAATACACGTGTGCATTACACGAAAAACTTAACTGTCTTAATTTAATAAAAGTTTAAATTGTATCTCTTTTTTTTCTTTAGTACATATCTGTCATCTATACATTTTTACAATTCTCTCTATATTTTCACATTTTACATTTTATTATTATAATTTAATTTATTAATCTTCAATCATCACAAGGGTATATATTTTAATAATATTAAACACCTCACATGTCTTGCAATTTTTTAATAAAAAATGGTAAATAGCATTAGCCACGTCTACCCAATAAGATAATTTTACTTTTACGAGAGATCATGGACTGTAATTGTATCTTTTATTTTGGTACAATAAATATGAGGACGGGAGATTATGAATCTCCAATCTTTAGAGAAGACACAAGATGTCTTAATCATTGAACTAAACTTATATTGACGTCTTTTAAATCGATAATTCACACTATGTGGTAGTGTAATGTTACTAGGTGACACATAATCTCTATCTATTTTAATGTCACTAAAATGGTACAATTATTATTCCCCCACCTTTGACCTATAAACAAATAATTAATCTTATATGTGTATCATAGCCACTCTTTTTGTCAAAAATTTACATTAAAATACTATTTTTGTCCCTGTACTTTAGCGCTCATTTTATTTAGTCCACGAATTTAGGTTGTGTACTTTTAATAAATCTTCAAATTAGTTCTCATCTTTAGTCTAAAGTTAATTTTTATCTAATTTATTAAAATAATAAATAATAATAATAATACTTTTCATTCAAGAAACGACACAATGTGAATATGTTTCCAAAAAATTTATAGAGCGAAGACCGATAGAAACTTGATTTTTCAAAGAAAATTTAAATATAGACAAACAATTTATACAAATTTTAAGATATTTGAGAGTAGAGAGAGACTAAAATAAGTTCCAAAGTATATGGGATGAAAATGGTGTTTTAGCCGAATATTTATTATTGTTTCTGGTTTTTATCTCATTGGTGAGGATTCAGGCTAGTTTGCATGCAACTCCGTTAATCATGAGTTTGATCCTACTATATTTAATTCTTAACAAAAAGCTTCTAAGATACTCAATCCTAAGTAAATGACTACCATAATTTAAACTTATTATACTCTTGCGAAGACCTCATTTGTTCACGCAAAACCTACCAAGGACCAATGCATTGTCATATCAAAATTAAAATTAAGATGATTTTTTAGTAGGACTTTGAAAAGGTAGGTAAATAATACATTTTCTATCATTATTTTTGTTAGGAGGTAAAATCACATAATGTCATGTGGCCCAACAAGCTAGAGTCACCATTGACCTTACCACGTAGACCTGCGGAGCTTGGATGGCTATGACTTAACCTCAAGTAAAAGATAAGAGATCTGTAGCTTGTCTCACCTTCTCGTAATAGAAAGATTCTCATCTAACCCCTTATAAATACGTCATCACTCTACTTAGTCAACTGTACAGTTCTGTTTGAAACCAACCTAGAGATTCAAATTTTAGACTAACTTGAGCATCGGAGTGAGTACTTTGCATGCAAGTCTTCCTATATAGCTCGCTCTACTTAGCTTACCTAGTCAGTAAGTACAAATCTCACCTTGCAGAATTCGATAGAAACAATTTTAAAATAATCACGTATTAAATACTTATCCTAAACGTATTTTAAGTTTTTTTTATTAACTTTTAAAAATAATTTTTTATTACATAACCAAACTCAATAAAAATTTTAAAAATATATATTTTTAGAACTAAAAGCCTTTCTCGATTGACAACGGGAGGAGCAACCCATATATATTATATTGTCCGCTTTGGGCATAGCCCGCACGACTTTGCTTTTGTTTCACCCAAAAGGTCTCGTACCAATGGAGATAATTTTTCTTTCTTATATACCTATGATCATTCCCTTCCCTAGTCAATGTGGGACTTTGTTTGCATTCATTTTACAAACCCAATAATACTGAAGTCAAAATCTCCCCTATACACTAGGTTCTCCCTAGCAACAACTAGAGGCATACAATAATAATATCTTAAGACAATAAATCTCGGCAAACAAGGAATAAATCGGGGAAGAAAATTAGAAAGATCTCACTTAGAAAGTGGCACCAACTACCCACTGTATCTGACTGTAGGCAGCTTCAAAAGAAATCTCCACTGTTCAGATTGAATACCCTCATGTTGTGAACACGCTGTCAAAATTTCACCTCGATCGGACCACAGATAGACCTCCAATCATGCAAAAAACTCTACTGTACGGAATGAATTTCTTTTCCCTTTTTCTTTTCTGTTTTCTCTCCTCGATCTACGTACAGAAGATTTTCCTTCTCTCTCCTAATTACATGGCGGCTGCACATGTTTGTTTTTATATAGAAAACAAACCAACAAATAAAATATTAATAAAGAAACCCTAAAAAGCCAAATGGGCCTTCTTCTAGTTAGGCTTCATAACAAGTGAAAAATACTCAATAAATCTCCCCCTTTTCACTGTGTGAAGGAAATTTTCATCCCAGTAACGGAACAACAAAACTCAAGCTTTTCTCTTGGTAGATTCTTTGCCAACATATCGGATCCATTACGATCAGTATGTATCTTCTCAAGTTCAAACAGTCCATCATTGAGAACATCTCTCATCTAGTGATACCTCACATCAATATATTTCGTTCTCGAATGAAACGTTGAATTCCTACCAAGATGAATAGCACTTTGATTATCGCAAAATATCACATACTGTTGTTGCTTGAAGCCGAGCTCCTGTATAAACCGTTTCATCCACAACATCTCTTGCATGTCTCTACTGCTGCAATATATTCTGCCTCAGTGGTAGAAAGTGCAACACATTTCTGTAGTCTTGACTGCCATGACACTGCACCACCTGCAAATGTCATCAAATATCCAAAAGTATACTTTCGGTTATCTAAATCTTCTGCCATATCTGAATCAGTGTAATCGACAAGCACTGACTTTCCACTTCCAAAAGTGAGCTTCAAACTGGAAGTACCCTGCAAATATCTCATAATCCATTTTACTGCCTTCCAATGCTGTTTTTCCGGATTGGACATAAACCGACTAACAATACCAACAACATAGGCAATATCCGGTCTAGTACACACCATGACGTACATCAAACTCCCAACTGCTGAAGCATATGGAACTCTAGTCATCTCTTCATTCTCCTTATCTATAGAAGGACTCTGCTTGCTACTCAGTTTAAAATGATTGGATATAGGAGACCTTACTGCTTTAGCCTTGCTCATATTGAATCTTTCAAGCAGCTTCTCTATGTAATGCTCCTGCGACAGATATAGTTTCTTGGATGCTCTGTCTCGTGCTATACGGATTCTAAGAATCTTCTTCATTGGCCCCAAATTCTTCATGGCAAAGGATTTGCTCAACTGTTTGTTCAACTTGCCAATACTTGAAATATTCCTGCCAAGAATCACAATGTCATCAACATAAAGCAACAGTATAATAAAGTCATTATCAGAAAACATCTGCACAAATATGCAATGATCCGAAGTAGTCTTCTTGAAGCCTTGCTCCCTTATAACTGACTCAAACTTCTTGTACCACTGCCTTGGTGCCTGTTTCAACCCATAAAGACTTTTATTCAACTTGCACACAAGATTCTCCTTGTTTTTCTCCTCAAATCCCTCTAGTTGTTCCATATAAATCTCTTTATCTAAATCATCATACAAAAATGCAGTCTTGACATCCATCTACTCAACCCATAACTACACGTATAGAAGACATCTTCACAACAGGAGCAAAAATTTCATCAAAGTCAACACCTTTCTTCTGACTGAACCCTTTGACAACTAGTCTCGCTTTGTAACGCAGTTGTGAGGTGTGTTCTTCTTGTTCCACTCGATAAACCCACTTATTTTTCAGTGCAGTTTTTCCTTTAGGCAACTTGACAAGGTCAAAAGTGCGGTTATTATGCAATGATTTTATTTCATCTTTCATTGCATAAATCCATTCTCTTTTGTGTTCATCTTCCATGGCCTCCTCATAACTTTTAGGCTCTCCCCCATTAGTCAATAACACATACTCATCAACTGGATACCGTGTGGAAGAATGCCGATTTCTGGTAGATTTTCTGAGTGAAACCTCTGTAAGAACCTCTGTAGGAACTTCTGTTTCCGACAAGTATTCATGAACATCATCTTCTACCTCAACCTGTTCTGGACTCTCTACTGTACCATCAAACTGATCATTCTAAACCTCATTCACAATTTGCATAGAAGGTTGTGTCAAAGGAACTGAATCGAAGTCAATCAAATCATCATTGTGATGAAACTCTATTTTATCTGTCTTCTTAATATCTTTTATGGTCTGGTCTTCAGCAAGTACAACATCCCGACTTCTTATGAGCTTCTTCTGTACTGGATCATACAGTTTATAATTGAACTCATTTTAGCCATAGCCAAGGAACACACATGGTCTTGTCTTTGCATCAAGCTTCGATCTCTCATCTTTAGGAACATGTACAAAAGCTTTATACCCAAAGACACGCAGGTGATTATAGGATATCTCCTTATCTGACAAAATTCTATTGGGGACTTCAAAATTCAAAGGAACACATGGCGTGAGATTCAAAACATGCACAATTGTGCTTAATACTTCACCCTAAAAGAATCTTGGTAACTGTGAATGTGAAAGCAAACATCTCACCCACTCAACTAGTGTTCTGTTCATTCTCTCAGCTAGCCCATTCACTGAAGAGTCTTCGGAGGTGTCTTTTGATGTCTAATACCATGGCTTCTATAATACTCATCAAAAGGTTCACAATACTCACCTCCATTATCGGTCCTTATGCATTTCAATTTATTACCAGTTTCTCTTTCAACAAGGGCATGAAACTGTTTAAACACTTGCAACACTTGATCTTTATTCTTCAACGTATAGACCCAAGTTTTCCTCGAATGATCGTCTATAAATATCACAAAATATGAAGAACCTCCAAGTGTTTTTATCTTCATAGGACCACATACATCAAAATATACCAAGTCTAGTATATTTGACTTTCTTAAGTGTTGAGACGCCTTAAAGGAAACTCTAGTTTGTTTCCCTGCTAAGCAATGAACGTATCTTTTCAAATGTGTATTCTTTATACTAGAAAGATTATTCCTCTTGGCCAAAATCATCAATCCCTTTTCACTAATATGACCAAGTCTCTTATGCCATAATTCAACACTCTTTTCATCATACATTGTATTTATTGCATAGTCAATAACCATTGCTTGCATCAAATACAATGAGGAACATTTCTCCCCCTTAGTTACAATCATTGATCATCTAGTAAGCTTCCATTTGCCATTGTAGAAGGTATTGCAGAAACCTTCGTCATCAAGCTTACTTGTGGAAATTAAATTCATGCGAATATCAGGGATATGTTTCACATTCTTCAAAACTAGCGTAGTACCATTCTTGGTCTCCAAGTGCACATCACCAATACCAACAGCTTTTACTGATCCATCATTACCCATCCTAACACTGTCGAAGTCACTAGATGTATAGGATGCAAAGAAATCCTTCCTGGAGGTAGCATGAATTTACTTGTCATTATCAATCACCAAATTGCTTTGTTGTATAGCTAGATTAATTACATCACCATCAAATAAGATAAGGCAGTCCTCGGTAGCTGCAGCAACTCTATCTGCGTCATTACCATCATCATTCTTCTTTTCCTTACCTTTACCATTTTATTTTCTCTCTTCAGTTGTTGACAATATTTCTTTATATGCCATTCCATGCCACAATGATAACACTCGATATTGGATAACCGGCCGCTCTTACTTTTGCTTCTATCTCTACCCTTCGGACCTTTGCTCTTACTCCTCCCTCTTCTTTCAGTAACAAGAACGTCTGACTATAATGAAGAGCCCTGTGATTTTCTTCTCATCTCTTCATTTAAAACACAGCTTTTCACCATGTCCATAGTTATTACTCCATTTGGGGCTGAGTTCGATAACAAAGTTCTAAAAGTCTCCCATGAGTCCGACAATGTACCAAGAAGCCATAACCCTTGTATCTCATCCTCAAACTTGATTTTCATTCCAGCAAGCTGATTAACGATACCTTGGAATGTATTCAAGTGATCTGACATATGTGTTCCATCTTGATACTTCAAAGCCATCATTTACTTGATCAGAAACATTTTATTATTGCCAATTTTCGGGGCATATAACGACTTAAGCTTGTTCCACATAGTCTGTGCATGTGTTTCTTCTCCAATATGATTTAGAATATTTTCTTCTACCCATGTCTAATAAAGCCACAAACTTTTCTATGACATATTTCTCATTCTAAATCAGTTTTATCTTCACGCTTCTCAAGTGAAAAAACAGAAAAATAAAAATCTTTCACATATAAAACATCTTCCTTCTTCCTTTTCCAAACTCAAGGTCACCATTGTACTTGTACTAGTTTCCATTTTTCAACACAATGCCTAATTAATTTTTAACCTCGTTCTGATACCACTTTATTGGGATAAACACTTAATTTTATGGACCAATTATTCTCTCTTGAACCTAATAGGAAATAGCAAGGAAAAATAATAATTCAAACAAGCACGGGACACGGGCCACAGCAATTTTAACGTGGAAAAACCCCCTCAATGTGAGGTCAAAATTTTCCTTCTCTCTCCTAATGACATAGGCCACTGCACATATTTTTTTTTTTATATAGAAAACAAACAAAAAAATAAAATATTAATAAATAAAAAAATCCTAAAAGGCCAAATAGGCCTTCTTCTAGTTGGGCTTCACAGCAACCGAAAAATACCCAACAAAATCAACCAACATTTCATTAGTACATAGATGTCACTTTGATATTAGAAATTAAAATGAAGAAAATTTAAAAAAAAAATTTATAATTGAATGAATCAAATTTAAATTTTAAACTTTAAAATAAAACAAAATCATTTTTAACATAATTCCAAAGAAAACTTTAACTAATTATTTATCTTTTCAAATATCTAATAACATCAAGGGAAAAAGATTAAAATGAAGATTATTAATCTTCAACCGTATTCGGTTAAATTAAAATTTTTAATCGTGTATAAACTTTTGTGGTTAAATCTATTTAATCCTTGTAACTTTTTTTTTTTTAAATTATTGCATTTTTTAAACTTTCAATTGTAATTAAATATAACCTTTGCTATTAATATTAACACGACATGTGTACGTATTGGATAAATGTTAATTGATCTGATGAGCCCGCTTATTCATCTTTATAAAATTTGAATTTTCGTAATTTATTTGTCAAAAGTTTTACTAAATATTTTTTTTTAAATTATAAATATAATATATAATTGGTCATATAATCGTAGTTACATAGATGCTTTTTATGGAATATCCTTAATTGGTGGTATAAGAGTATTAGCTGAATTAACTTATTTTTTCGATCAACGGGTAATTGATGGAATTACAAATGCGGTGGGTATTTTAATTTTTTTTGTAGCAGAAAGTATTAAATATGTAGGAGGTGCTCGAATCTCCTCTTATATCTTGTTGTATTTAGCTTATGTATTCATTTTTACATTATTAATTTACTTTGTTTTTTTCTAACAGCTTTTTCAAATTTATCATTTTTTATATATCGAAATGGACGATTCAATCGTTTATAGTCGAAAAGAATAGTCACAAGAGGTTTTTCAAACCAGAAGAGGGATTTTTCTTTTTTATCTATTTCTAACTTCGAAGTACACTAAAAGGAAGTGAAGAAAGTTGACAAAATAATGGCATGTGGAATACCATCCTTTTGAGCAGTATAAATTTATTTAATAGATCATGTCACTTTTATTAGGTTTCGAAACTTATCATATCACTTCATTTATATCATCTATTTACCGTGTTGTATTAGATCAACTAAAATTCCAAAGATTGTCACCACGAGCATAATTCAGTATAAAAACATTTAACTCACTTCCTTAAGTTTGGAGGTTCAAATTCTCACACCCCACATTTATTATACTAAAAAAACTAAACTTATGAAGATTACATCACATCATCATTCAGTTTAAAATGTTAAAAATATAGAATACATAGGTAACGCTTGTATTTTTTGTAACATTGATATATAGGTTAATTTGTAACTTGAATATTTTTTAATTAGCCATACAGATTTTTCTAAATTAAATTAGGTTTTTTAAAATTAAGTAATTAGTTAAAAAAATTTAATCAAAATATCTATTAAGATATTTCTTAATAAAAAATGAGAAGGAATGATAAATAGAAATTTCTATTGAAACTCGTGATTTTACCAACTTTCCCTATGTTCTCCCAATTTTCTTTTAGCGTCAATTTTACTCCACCTCTTAGCTTGGTAATTTCAATAATGTCCTTGACGTAAATTTTCACTTCAATTATATAAATTTTATCTTATCTTTTTGAGCCAACTTTTCTTTATGCTGGGCCTTTACAATATCGCTCTAATGTGAGCGAGATCCCTTTCTCTGAACACATTCATATCAAATTAAGGAGCCTCCTTATCGAGAACTTCTACTTTTTTCGTGGAGGCAAATCGAAATCAAAGTCTCACCGATGGAAATAGTATATATGAGATAGTTTTGAGAATCATTTTTTAATCTGTATATTATTTATTGTCTTCTAAATTGTCAAATTTACCACGAATATGGATAAGTTATGATTTTCTTTTATTTCATTATTTTTATTAAAATTCAAATTAATATTTTTGAAAAATTCATAGATAAAAATATAGAATTTTGAAAGTTTAGAGACCAACTGGAACAAAGTTGAAAGTTCAAATAATAAAATAAAATATTTTAATCAAATTGAAAAATGTATCCTATGTGTGGCTTAATCATATATTTCTAAAATAATTTTAAAAGAAAATTTAAATCATCATTTTACAATTTCATCACTCATTTTAATTGATTTTATAAGATATAGTTAAAATAATTCATAGACAAAAAAATATTAAGCATCCGACTGCTCACCCATTGTCTTGCAGGTTCCACCATTCTTTGAGGAAGATTCGTGTAATCAATTGTGAAGATACATGTGCCCCGTATTTTAGATGTCCGAAATTTTAGATAGCTACGTTGTTTTGTAGGAAAATTTATAAGAATATATTGGAATATTTTGATTGCCACTTTTGTTTTGCAAGATTTATTCGTGGGAATATTGTAAATTTATGTAATGTTCCAGAAATGCTTTATCGAGCATCATGTTATTTAAATATTAAATTTAATATTATTTGAATTCATATGAAACATTTACTTTTATTAATTTAATATTATATTTTAATTTTAATTTTATGTTATATTTGGTGACTATTGGAAGAGTAAAATAAATGAAAAATTGCACGTTAGATTGGAATTAAAAATAAATTAAAATATTATACCATTGACTAATATTTATTTTATATCTAAATGTAGCATATAAATAAAATTGTATTTAGACATTTATCAATGAATTAGTGCATATATCTATTTTTAAAATAAATGAGAAATAAATATTATTGTTGAAAACAATATTATAGAACAAAAATGAGGAGGGACAGATTTGTCAAAAGAAGATATCCTCAACACGGAAATCTTAAAAACTCATGTTACATGAGGCATCTAAAATTGTTCAGATGCTTCCCATATAATCTTAGGATGCTTGGGC
The DNA here is from genome assembly GCF_013281855.1 of Momordica charantia. Lineage (NCBI taxonomy): Eukaryota > Viridiplantae > Streptophyta > Magnoliopsida > Cucurbitales > Cucurbitaceae > Momordica > Momordica charantia. The sequence goes on along the minus strand of NW_028275157.1, from coordinate 8,875,472 downwards.
ATCTAAGAACATCCAACATTCCTATCAAACAAACACGGAAATCTGGATGTCCGTTCTATGGGGATCTCAGATTCCCATGAAACAAATTGTCCCTTGGGGGCCGTTTGTTTTTTGAGAATGTAGATGTCCGGCATCTATAGATGCCTGGAATTTCACATGCCCGAAATTTTAGATGTCTGACATCTTCAGAGAATCACATTTGTTTTGTAAGAAAATTTATAAGAATATCTGAGAATATTTGCATAGTCACGTTTGTTTCGTAGGATAAATTTATAGAGTGTTCTAAAAATGTCCTTGTCAATATTTATATAATTTATAAATTCATTTAATATAATAGATTTATTTAAATTAATTTAATTTTTTATATGTTATTTTGTAGAACAAATTAATTCATATTAACTTAATATATATTTCATTATCAACTTTAATAGTTTTCCAGAAAGATAATCATATAATTTATGCTATTGAGTGAAATTTATTTATCTTATGATCACATTATATTTTTTAAAGAGGAAAAATATCACAAGTATGTTGGTCGTAGAAAAATGTTGCTTTAAAATTATATATTTATGATAATAAATATTATTAATAATGTAATTGCTTCATAATATTAAAAAATAAATGGAGATATTATATAATTTAATTAACATTTATTTTACATGTAAATCTAATGTACAAATACACTTAATAGCATAAAGTTGTTTATTAGACCCTTAATACATTAATTTATTCTAATTATAAATTTAAAAATTTAAAATAAATAATATTTTGAGGAAAAATTAAAAAAAATTTGATGAAAGAAAATATATGGAGAAAAAAATGAAGGGCAAAAATGTAAAAAGTGAATGTCCTCGACACGGGAATCTTGGAAAATTGTGTTTCGAAAGGGCATCTAAAACTCAAGATGCCTCGAGCATCCTAGGATATCCGAACATCTGAAGATTCACGGTGGTAATCCAAATGTCCGTCCAACAGAATCTCAGATTCCCACAAAACAAACGCCCCTCAAAAGAAGAAAATATAAAAATTGTTTAACCCCTTTCTAAAACAAGTGTATTTATACTTCCTCCACGTGTTGTTTTTAACCCTGTGTAGTTTTTGGTACTTGTGTAAAGACTAAGATACCCTCGGGTTAAAAAAAAAAAGGTCACCTCCTCTTTTAACTTCTTCAATGGAGCATGATGAAATTGTGCATCTCCCTTCAAACAAAGAAGGGACCAGATGAAATTATGCAATCCTGACTTTTGGGTTATGCTTTCAAACGAAGAAAAATTATGCAATCCCAAGAAAACCGTATGGATTCCATTGTGATTCCCAGTGGTGGATCCAGAACTTATATTCCGGGGTTTGATAGGATGTGATTTAAGTAATTAATCTCTAAATTGTCGGACTGTAAAATTTAAATTAAAAATTATATAAAAGAATAATGGTTGAATTTCGAAAACTTGATAATTTAATATAGAAGGGAAAAAAGATATTGGTGCAATAATTTATATAAAAAAATGTTACCGCAATTTGTAAATTGAAAAAATAAATTGAAATGGCTAGCAACAATTAGATCAAAGAGACGATAAATATATATATGTACACATTGGAAAAAAAAATCCTGTTAAGTTTAAAATAAAAAATTGTTGCTGTGTGCACGTTTTAAAAATGTTGAATAATAATCTTATTTTTACAAAATTAAAATTTAAAATCCCACCAACTTATATATATTTTTTCCTCTTTTGAAAACTGACATATTTATATAAGTTTTTTTATATATATTTATTGTTTGTCAAATGAATATATAATATATGTGTATATAGTTAGTTTTGTTTTTTTAAATTAACATAAACCAGATTGACATATATTTATATAAAGATTTTTCTTTTTATATATTTGTTTTTTTAAAAGATATTTTTTTGTATATTTGTAATAAAAGTAATAAACTTAAACAAAGAGGATGTGCATTATATTTAGAGAGACTCGAATCGGGACATCTGAACTGACAATTAATCTCTAATTTGTCGATTTCTTTAGATGGTACAAAATTAAAATTAAAAAGTTACATTAAAAAATAATCGAATTTTGAAAATAATGATTTAAAGAGAAGAAAAGAAAATATTACAAGAATTTATAGAAAAAATATTACATATATATATAATCACAATGTATAAATTGAAAAGAAAAGTAAGCAATACCTCACCCCAAGATTCTTAGGAAAAATTCATCCATATTTTTTTCATTCTTTTAACCAGAAAAATCACCTAATGCATTGAATAAAGAAGAATCACGTAATAAATGGAAAAAAAAATCACAAAAAGATCACATATTCCGAGGGATGAAACCTGCGCATGGGAAGTGAGACATGTTCCGGGGGCTCAAACCCCTCCTCGACCCTTAGTAGATTCGCCCCTGGTGATCCCTCCACGTTTTTTTCTTTCTTTTTTTTTTTTTTTTAATTTTATGTCTTTTTTCTTTTTTGATAGGAAAGTGAGAAAAATAGATTCATATCAAAAGAGTCCTAAAGGGCAAAAAAACAACCTAGAGGCAAAGGGCAGAGAGAACCCTCCCTTAAGAGCTATACAATCGTGGCTTTTCAACCTTGTAACATCAAAAAAAGACGTAGTTACAAAAAACCTTCTTGTGGATTGATGCCACCAAGAAGCTGTATGCTTGATATTCACACAAAAAGAATCTATGTGGACGGATTTGTCCTAAAAAAGTATACTATTCCTCTCTTTCCATAGGAGCTAAATGAGAGCCCTTGTACCACAATTCCAAAGGACCAAAGCTTTCCCCTTGAACACTTAACCTCCAAAACCTTCTATGATAAAGTCATCAATCTTTTTAGGGGGACCTTAAGAAAATTCATGAGGGAAGCGAAGTAGTTCCAAGCCTGTGAGGCAAAAGGACAATGGAGAAAAATGTGATCTACCATTTCTTCATTCTTTAAGCAAAGTATACAAACCGAAGGAGAAAGAGCCCAATAAGGAAGCTTACGTTGGATCCTCTCGGTCGTATTGCCTCTATAAAACAAAGTCCATAGGAAGAATTTCACCTTTTTTGGTACCGTGAAATTCCAGATAAATGAAGCTATTGTCGTGCTCAATTTAGGGAAAGGAGATGTAAGAGCTAGAAAAGCTTATTTCGTTGTAAAAGCCCCCTTGCTTTTTGCCTTGCACCATAAACAGTACCTACCCTGACCAAGCATCACTCCTTTCAGCTTGTTGACAGAAGCAGCCTATCTATCAATCTCCCAATCAAAAAGGCTCCTTCTCAAACCAATGTCCCAAGTTGAAGCCTCAGAATTCCAACAATCTGTCACTGAATGATTCTTCTTGTAGGAGAGTGCATAAAGGTCATGGAAAGATGAAGAAAGGGGGGACGAATCGATCCACCTATCCTCCCGAAACCTCATCGAATTTTCTGTGGAAACTTTGAAGAAGGTTAGCTCAGTGAAAGTGCGGTTAGTGTTTTGTATGTCTACCCAAGGTCGGCCTATGGAAGAGCCATTTGTTGACTTCGGCAACCATCCAAAAGAATCCCTCCCTATAGATGGAAGCTATCACCTTTCTCTAAAAGCTTGAATTTTTGTTGGCGAAGCGCCATAACCATTTCATAAGAAGTGCTTTATTCCTTGACAAGAGAAATCCTACATTGAGACCCTCTTGTTTGTGAGGCAAAACAGCCCACGTCGCACGACTACTTCACTTGGTTTTCAATAGGCATGTGTTTTCCCCCATTCCAAATGAATTCTCTCGTGAGCTTCTCCATCGAGGAGGTCACTGATTTAGGAGCTTTGAGGATTGAAAAATAATATATGGAAATACTATTCAAGACTACCTGAGCCAACGTTAACCGCCCACCTTTTAAAAGAATCAAGGATCTCCACTTTTGAATTGTCTTATGCATTTTGTCCACTACGAGCTCCCAAAAACTAGGAGTTCTATGATTACCACCAAGGGGAAGCTAAGATAAGAGAAGGGAAAAAATTCTACCTTGCAGCCAAAAGTAGAGGCCCAGAAATTTACCTCATAAGTGCTGCAATTTATCTCTATCACTGCTGTTTTAGCAACATTCAATGAAAGTTCCGACATAAGTAAGAAAAAGTGAATCAAACCCCACCAATTTTCCATCATCTGAGAAGAGTAAGGGCTAAAAATCAAAATGTCGTCTGCATACTGAAGATGAGTGATCTCTATAGCGTTTTGGCCAATTGTGAATCATTTCCTCTCATAGCAGAAATGAATCAATCGACTTAAAGCATCTCCCACTATGGTGAAAATGAAGGGAGACAAGGGGTCGCCTTGTCTAAGACATCTCTCGATCAAAATCTTCCCTCTTGGTCTTTCATTGATGATAACCAAGAAATTCGTGATATCTTGAAATTGTATAATCCCATGCATAATCCCAGTCGAGATTATGCAATCCCGATTGAAATTGCATAGTTCCAAACATAATCTCAACCTAAGATTATGCAATCCTGGTTAAAATTGCACAATTTCAAGCATAATCTTGATCCGAGATTATACAATTTCAGGATGACATAAAATTTTTCATTGGTCAATCCCACGAAGCTTGTAAAAAGCCAAACTGAAAGCATTTTAGCCAGGATTTTCCAGCCAACCCAACCGGTGAAATTCGATTGCAGGTCACTCAGTCTCTTTTTCAACCGATCCCCAGAACTAAAGGCTACATTTTAAAATACGGATCGAGAGTTCATCTCCATGGCTACGATTTCTACATTGTCCTTGAAGGATTTGGAAACTTTAACCCAGTTGTTTGAGCTCGGATTCGCCAAGCTCGGAAGAAAGATAGGTCGGATGATCGGAAGAATCTTCTCTAAGCTGCCAAACGACCTCCTAGAACACTTGAGGAACCTGCAAAACAAGATTAGCACTCCGACGAGCAAGTTAGTTCCAATCCGATCTAACTTGCCCAGTATGTCTAGGTTTGCGTACCTGCATTTAAGACAGAAGTTTCTATTTATAGAAATTAGGCCCGACAGAAACTTTTACACACCCTAAAAATGCAACGTGTTGTCGGGATCGGAAGAGACACCGTTACGAACATCACCAAACGTCAGCTCAGCTCCTTAGGTCGCGCTCCAGCTGCCGACCTCAGTGTTTTAAGGTTAATCTCTATATTTTGTACGGATGCCAATTCAACTGTTCTTTTCAATTCTGACACGTGTCAGGTCAAAATCCATATCCAACATTGGCCCCCACTTCGGCGGGGCAGAGGTCGGCTTGACGAAGTACTCCAGCGAGGATGAGTTGAACCTACGTGTTCATACGTGACGTCATGAATTTCGTCGGCCCTAATTTCTATCTTGAGAACTTAAGCACCGCGTGGATCGCCCATCGTGGACAAATCTTGTCCGTTGATTCTCTCTCGATTGAACGATCCTCGTGCCTCTGGGCTGCTTTATAAAAAGCAGAGTTTTTTCTCATTTCACTTTTCACTTCGAAGCTTTTTGAGTACCTCGACCGTTGCCCAAGTCAGGTACTTTCTCCCTCTTCCATTAGGTAGTTTTTTAGACCTCTTCCTTAGTTCTAACCATGAGTAGTTTGTCGAGTGACTCATCGTCTGGGTCGACTAGCTCTTCAAGCTCAGATAGTGTCTTAAGAGACCAAAACTTAGCTTCTACTTCGAGAAATCCTCACGTAGATCATAGCTCGGTAAACCCTAACGTAGCTTCCACCTCAGGGAACCCTAACCTAGCTTCCACCTCAGGAAACCCCACTGCTGGCCCGGTAGTTGAGCTTCCTCCCTCAACCTGCTCGGTAGGTAGGCTAGCCGAGCTCTGTAAGACCTACCTTATCCCTGATTTTATAGAGCTCAGGGTGCCCAACGTCGACGAATACCTCGAGGACCCCCTTCCGGGCTTCATTAGTTTTTACCCCCAAATGTTTAGTAGGGGGTTAGGCTTCCACTTCATCTGTTCATAATCCAGAGGTTCCTTAGTGCGATCAACCTCGCCCCAGCTCAGCTCTCTCCCAACGGATGGTCTACCGTGCTCTGAGCTTATGTGTTGTGGTGGACCATCCAGGACGAGGACGAGGATAGGTTGATGAAAAATCAGCTTCTAGCCACCCACACAGTTAAAGCCGCCAACAAGGGGGAAGGTAGGTATTACCTCTCAGCTCGGAGGAATGTAGGTCAGCTCATTAGGAATCCCTCTTCTAATAAAAACTGGAATGAGTGTTGGTTCCTCATCTCTGGTGATTGGCTCGTGAGAAACGAAGGGGGTGAGCCGATCAGCCACGTTCTAGTAGATTTCGGAGACGTAGGTGACTGTCTTAAACAAGAGCTAGGTCCTTTTGGGTCTTCTTTCTTTCTTTCCTTTTTCCTGACAATGTTTTGTGGTGCAACTCTGCCATCTCCCGTTTTGAGGATAAACAACAAATCGTGGAAGATCGTCAAACGAGCTCAAGGTCGAAACCTTAAGTACTCTTTGTGGGGTGAGGCTCTTGTTTCAAAATCCCACCTCTTCTCTTGCGGTCTCAGCCTTCACGACCAGCCGGACGAGTTCAAGAGGCTCCCCAAACCTCGACAACGTGGGTCAAACAAGCGCAAAACTTTAGAAGGTAACCTCTGCTCGGTATGTTGGTTCATATCCTAAATGACCTCACTAACCTTGATTCCTCTTATAGGAATGGCTTCCAAGTTCCTCGCTCTAGGTAGTGGAAAACGGCAGCGTGCGTCTACGTCGGCTGCTCAACCTGCGGCACCCCAGGCTCGTCAGCGTACGAGTAGTGCTGACGCCCCTACCCCTGGCCTTGCTAACCTAGCTAAGGTTCAGGCTCTCCAAGCTCAATCTCTGCAGACCGTTGTCGGAGGTAAGGGGTCGGTAGCTTCTCTTTTGCAGAAGAAGCAAGCGAGGGAGACACTCCGATCCGAAGAAGTCACTTCCAAATCTCCACCACCCCCCATGGTAGTTGACTCGAAAGAGGGGTCCCTACTAGATCAGCAATTTGGTGACGGGTTCTGATTCTCGTTCAAGCTCGCCTTCTCCCCGCCGAGCATCCAAGATGTCACGATGAAGGTGAAGTCTTCAAACTCTCGCCAGGTGGAGCGAGCTATCCAAACGTCGGCGAACCCTGCGGAGGCGCTGAGGAAGACAATGGCTCTTGCTGCAAAGGTAGCTCTGTCTGCCCTTCTTTTTGCCTTTTCTTTCTTTTGCTCCCCTACTCTAACATCGGCCCTTTACAGCTGCACTACTATGCTTGCATGTTGCCTCTATGGTAAGTTCTGAGCTCGAGGGTCGGGACCTTAAGGAAGAGGAGACGCAGGCCTCATACGACCAGCGGGTAGTCGAGCTCGAGGCGGAGGTGGAACGAGTTTGAGCTGAGAAGGAGGCTAAGATCGACGGGTCTCGAGCCCTAATTGCTCAGGCTCATGTCGATCTTCAGAACGCCAGGGGTTGAGCTGAGACTGCAGAGAGAGGGTGGAGATGAGCTCAGCAGAACCTGGCGAGTTGGGCTTTCGTGGAGAAGAAGGCGAAGGAATTCCGCGAGTTCGACGGTCTTGCTCACGACCAGGTGGACAAGGGCTTCTATTATGCCGTCGAGAGGCTGGAGGTGGCTTGCTCGGAAGATGCCATCGCAGCTGTCGAGCAGGAGTACGAAGCTGTCTGGGTCGACTGTCCGGCCAAGGCTGGCAAGGGAGCCAAGACAACTGACGTTAACACGGGAGCTAGCAAGCCCGACGACCTTTCCGACGTAGGAGCCGGCAAGCCCAACGACCCTCTTGATGAGTAGCTTTCTCTTTCCTGCTTTCCGTTGTTTTCCTCTCACTTCTCTTTTTTAAGAAAAAATGAATGTTGTACCGAGCCGAGGGGCTCACATCAAATTTTAATCTAATGAAATTAAACTTTGCTCAGACCTGGGTTGCTCTCTCCGAAGTCTTTATACTTAGAAAATTTCAATTAAATTTCGATTTCAGAAATTTCAATTTTAGTTTTTTTTTCCTTTGACTTTCTCAAGTCTGCATTATCTCTTCCTTGCCCAACGACTTATGAACCGAGGTAACTCAGCTCGGCGGTGCGCTAAAATTAATGTGGATGACCAGGTTCTTACGAGCTGACTAGTGCTTCCAAGGTTCGAAAAATGCTACGATCTTTCTCGTTATGGTCTAGCATAGATCATACCACGTAATCTTCATTGGCCCCCATTTGACGTAGCTTGGTAGTAGTAGACGACACTAACGAATATAGTCAAATTTTGTACAAGTCATTAGAGATCGATTTTCATTAACAAATGGAATTTTACACGTCAGATTATACAAATTTTCTTTCGCCTTACTGATAATAGACTCGTAAAGGTTCAGCGTTCCATGGGTGGGGGAGTTGTCTCCCATTGAGGTCGGACAGTAGATAAGCTCTGGGGCGAACTACTTTCAAGACTCTGTAGGGGCCTTCCCAATTCGGCTCGAGGGCTTCGACATGCTGCATCACTTTCTTGAGGTTGAGGTCTCCAGGCTTGAACGTTCGGACTCTTTCCCTGGTATTGTAGTACCGAGCCATACGATTCTGGTATTCTGCTAGCTTGAGTTGGGAGTAAGACCGTTTCTCCTCGAGCAGGTCAAGATTCAGGAGGAAAGCTTCACTGTTGGTCTGTCCGTCAAAATTTTCAACTCGAAGTGTTGGCATGCCGATCTCGACGGGAATGATAGCTTCTGACCCGAAAGCTAGGCCGTACGGCGTCTCGCCTGTAGATCAACGCAGCGTAGTTCGGTAGGACCACAGTACTTCTGGTAGCTCTTCTACCCACCGACCCTTTAGGGATTCAAGTTTGGTCTTTAAGGCGCATTTGATAATCTTGTTAACAGCTTCAACTTGCCCGTTTAACTTTGGATGAGTTGGAGACGAGCTGAAGTGACGTATGCTGAGCTGTTGACAGAACTGATTAAACTGGGCACTATCGAACTGTTTGCCGTTGTCGGTAATGAGGGTGTACGGTATACCGAACTGACATACTATGCTCTTCCACACAAAACTAACGACCTTCTCCTCGGTAATGGACGCCAGGGGTTTGGCCTCTACCCACTTGGTGAAATAGTCTACTACCACCACGACATATTTCAGCTGTCCCTTCGCCTTTGGTAATGGACCGACAGATCTAGACCCCACTGAGCGAAAAGCCAAGGACTTGAGATCGGCGTCAGCATCTCCAGGGCTTGCTGCAGGACGTTCGCGAAGCGTTGGCAATTGTCACACGCCTTTGCGAACACCTTGGTGTCGCGGTCAATCGTCGGCCAATAGTAGCCTTCTCGGACGATCTTTGCAGCCATAGACCGAGCTCCACCGTGGTTTCCGCAGACTCTTTCGTGAACCTCGTGAATAACGTACCTCGCCTCCTCTGGGTCGAGGCACCGCAACAACGGTAGAGAGTATCCCCTCTTATAGAGCTTGCCCTCTTGTATTACGTAGTGAGCCGCTTGACGTCAGAGCTTCCTGGCTTGACCCAGATCTGTCGGAGTCAAACCACTGGTCAAAAAACTTCTGATCGGATCCATCCAGGTGGGCTGAGCTGACTGGACCTCCATTATTTCCGGTTGGTCGATGGACGACTTACTGACTACTTCTACTGGCACTATTCTTGATAGGTCGGTTTCATAGGTCGAGGCTAAGCGCGCCAGTGCGTCGGCATTAGAGTTTTCTGACCTCGGCACTTGTCGAATCACATAATCTTCGAATTGGGCAAGCAACTCCCGAGCTTTGGCCAGATTCCTTTCCATGCGAGCATCCTTCGCTTGGTACTCCTCGGTCACCTGATTGACGATCAGTTGCGAATCGTTGAGGATCAAAAGACGCTTCACGCCCATACCCCTTGCAACCCTTAGCCTGGCTATTAACGCCTCGTACTCGGCTTCATTATTCAAAGCTCTGAAGTTAAACCAGAGTGCATACTCGAATCGAAGGTCACCAGGGCTGAGGAGCAGCATGCCTGCCCCACAGCCCTTCTCGTTGGATGAGTCATCTACGTAAAGTGTCCATTGGTCGCGGACGTCGGCCCTCCGTCTGGCCGGAGTCAACTCGGCAACAAAGTTTGCAGTGGCCTAACCTTTCAATGTTGTTCTGGGCTCGAAGGCGATGTCATACTCACTAAGCACCAGGGCCCATTTCATTAGCCGACCTGACGTTTCGGACTTGTAGAAAATCTGCCTTAGAGTGAAGTTTGTCAAAACGACTATTTTATGAGCCTAGAAGTACGGTCGTAGATGACACGCCGACGTCACCAATGCTAGGGCTACCTTCTCAACACAAGGGTAACGAGTCTTGGCCTCGGTCATCGACTTACTTGTCTAGTAAACAGGGTTCTGTCACCCCTTCTGCTTCCCTTATAAGGACCGAGCTCACCACGTTTTCCAACACAGCCAAGTATAAGTAGAGAACGTTGCCAAGTAATGGCTTGGACAACAACGGGGTCGTGCTGAGGTACTGCTTTAGCTGCTGAAGTGTCGCTTCACAATCGTCTGTCCATTCAAACCGACCCTTTTTCCATAATGTTTGGAAGAAAGGATGGCACTTGTCGGTGGAGTGAGACACAAAGCGATTCAGAGCTGCCAGACGGCCATTCAACCTCTGAAGTTGCTTGACATTCCTCGGCGCTTCCATCTCGAGGACTACCCTTATCTTGTCCAGATTGGATTCAATTCCACATTCGTGGACCATGAATCCGAGGAATTTTCCCGACGAAACCCCAAAAGCGCACTTGCTCGGGTTGAGCTTCATCTAATACTTTCAGAGTACGTCGAAGGCCTCTGCTAGGTCGGCCAAATGCGAGCTTGTCTGCTTGCTCTTTACCAACATGTCGTCCACATATACCTCCATGTTGCGTCTGATCTGCTTGGCGAACATCTGTTGACCATTCGCTAGTAGGTTGTTCCGACGTTCTTCAGACCAAAGGGCATGACATTATAACAATACAGCCCTTGGTCGGTGACAAACGAAGTATGCTCTTGGTCGGGTGCATGCATCCGGATCTGGTTGTATCCGGAGCAGGCGTCCATGAAAGAGAGTAGCTCGTGCCCTGCGGTCGCGTCGACGAGCTGATCTATCCGAGAGAGGGGAAAACTATCTTTCGGACAAGCCTTATTAAGGCTCGTAAAGTCGATACAGACGTGTCACTTGCCGTTAGACTTTTTAACTAAAACAACATTGGAAAGCCACGTGGGGTAATAAACTTCTCTTATGAAATTAGCTTGTAATAGTTGTTCCACCTCCTTACAAATTACATTACTTCGCTCGGCGTCGACAGGCCGATGTTTTTGCCTTACAGGCCTACAATTAGGATCTACATTAAGCCTATGCAACATTATGTTTGGGTCGATACCCGACATGTCGTCATGGGACAACGCGAACACATCGGAATTCGCCTTCAAAAACCCGATGAGCTCTTCCTTCACCTCGCCCCCAGCCTGCTGCCGATGCTGACCTGCTTATCCGGCCCCGGCAAGGGGACAAGTTCTAGCTCCTCTGCTGATGTGCCGCGGTTGAGCTTTGCCTCGCCGTCATGTGGTGGTGTGGTTGTTTCAAATTCCATGACGGCTGCACAAGTGGCGGTCCCTTTCATGGCAACAGTATAGCATTCTCTCAAGGTTCTTTGCTCGCCTCAGATCGTTGCAATTTCAGTCGGAGTAGGATACTTCAAAACCTGATGATAAGTAGAGGGGACCGCCTTAAGGTCGTGAATAAGAGGTCGGCCAAGAATGGCGTTGTATGCCGAGGTTCGATCTATTATGACGAACTCAGTCACTTTGGTTACTTGATGCTCTCCTTCGTTAATGGTCACAGGGAGCGAGATGCATCCTTCCGCACTAACTGACTCCCCTGCAAAGCCAACCAATGGCATTGGGCTGTGCTTCAAGTGCCTTCTCTCCCATCCCAGAGTCGTGTAGGTAATGAAGGACAATATATTGGCCGACACCCCACCATCAACAAGAACTCTTCTGACCTTCACATGATCTATCAGGGGGGGCGATTACCAAAGCGTCGTTATGGGGCATATGCACCCCTTCACCGTCCTGCTCGTCAAATAAGATCGGCATCACGGGCTCCTTGGGGTACAAGGTACATACCTCATGCGCTGTTTCCCGGGCTAGAGGTTTTCTCTTCTGCCCTGACTGCCCCCCGCTCGGACCTCCGTGAATGGTATTTATAACTGCAGGGCGATCTTCTTTGCTTCTGGACGGCTGCGACCTTTCTCGCTTCTCTTCTCGAGTTGATCCCTCTGGCTCAGCTCGTTCTCTGCTGCCGACATATTTCTTCAAATAACCCCTCCGGATCAAATCCTGACTTGCTCATTTAGATGGAAGCGAGAGGTATCGTGGCCATGATCCTTATGGAATCGATAGTAGAGTCGTTTGTCTCGCTTTCCCGAAGGTCGGCAGAGCTTTTCCAGGGCTGCGAAACAGTGCCTCCAAGTCGGTGTCTTCGACTGCAGCGTAGATCTCAGCGATCGAGGCATTCAACGGAGTAAACTTGTCGAACTTTGGCCCGCGACGATCCGAAGGGACCCTTTCATCATGCCGGCATCTATTCTTGTCGTCATTGGCTCGCCGAGATGAACTTCGATCATCACCGCCACTTCTTGGAGGGTGGAGACTTGTGTTCTCGATCTCTACCGCTGCTGCTTCGCTTGGCTTCATTGGCCTTCCACAGATCCAGGCCATCAATATACTGACGAGCTCGGGCAAACATTTCGTTTAAAGAGGCCGGTGGGCGGCTTCCGGACTCGATTGTCAAGTTTCTGTCATTCAACCCTGTCGTGAAGTACATCATGGCGATGTCGTCGGTGCAGCTCACCACCTTGACATGCTCATCCATGAACCGAGCAATGTACTCCGTAAGGGACTCATTGTCCAGTTGCTTCACTGTTCCGAGGTGAGAAGGCGGTAACTTCAATAATTGCCTGGCTGAAAACTGGTTGACTAATAACCTCCTCAACTACTGATAACTGTCGATTGACCTCGACTTCAGCTGTCGGTACCATAGTCTCACCGAGGCTGCCAGTGCTATCTGAAATGCTCGGCATTTTATGACGTCGCTCGCGGCCAAAAAATCCATCTTTCCTTCGAACATCTCTACATACGAGACTGGATCCCCAGACCCATCATACGAGCTCATGATTGGGGCTTTGAACCTCAGTGGGATGGGCGCGTCCAGGATCGCTTGGGAGAAAGGCGGCTCTTCCTACTCGACCGCTCGGTGTGGATCCAAGGGATTGCACTGCCGCTTGAGGTCTCCTATCTCCTTCTGAAACTGATCTCGGAGAAGGTCCACCTCGGATTAGAACGAGTGATCGCCCTAGTTGGACCTCTGTCGATCATCTACTTTCAGGCTTGTTTCTCTTGGCGAGTTGGCCTGGTACTCCTTAACCTCTGGTACCATCCACCGACGTCTCGATGGCCATCGCCTCGGCCCTGGCGGGCGCTGTAGTTGTTGAGCGACGCCTGATGGGTCCGAGGCAGCAAAACTTTTGGGCGTTGGCTTTCCCTTTCGTTGTCTTGCTGAGGGTGGCCTCATGTCTGTCTCCCCGGGGTACCACACAACCCCGAGCGTTGAAGCCTTCGTGAGAACGCTCAAGCTCGAGTCTCCCTGTCATGCTGGAACTGATACTCTGTCCTTCTGGTAGGGTGCATCGGCCCCTTTTCCCTGGTAGGACCCCTGGAGGCGGAGGAATCTGACACTTTGCTTCCCCTCTCAACTGCTTCTAACAGCGCCTTGACCTCTGTCAGCTCGGCAATTACATTTACTACTACGACGGGATCCACACCTACATCAGTATTTGCCTCGGAACACGCACCCGTGTTCCCCCAGCTACGGAGACAAGGAACACGCGGTGGCAGCCCGTTCCTCTGGAGTTGGAGCAGTGGAAACTACTCTGAGGCGAGGTTGAAGTCCCGAGCTACTATGGGATCCGATGTGACAGGCTGACCTCCACTCTCTTTGACGACACCTGCCAGGGGCTGACGCCCGGCGACCGGAGTTCCCGCCACCTGAGAATACGTGCAACAAGGATGGGCATTGAGAGTGGTGGCATCCCCCCTTGGAGAGCGGATCGGCGAGAGCTGAGAACGTGACTGCTGGGAGCGGGTTTGGGCCATTAGCTCAAATTGCAGAAGCGAGACTAACTTTCAAATATGTCGTCCCCATAGACGGCACTAAATGTTTGAGCTCGAATTCGGCAAGCTCGGAAGAAAGATAGGTCGGAGTGATCGGAAGGATCTTCCTTGAGCTGCCAAACGACCTCCCAGAACACTTGAAGAACCTGCAAAACAAGGTTAGCACTCCAACAAGAACTTAGTTCCAATCTGATCTAACTTGTCGAGTATATCTAGGTTTGCGTACCTTGCATTTAAGACAAGAGTTTCTATTTATAGAAACTAGGCCCGACAGGAACTCTAACACACCCTAAAAATGCGGCATGTTGTCAAGTTCGGAAGAGACACCATTACGGACATCACCAAAGGTCAGTTCGGCTCCTTAGGTTGCGTTCCAACTGCCGACCTCAATGTTTTAAGGTTAATCTCTATATTTTGCACGGATGTCAATTCAACTGTTCTTTTCAATTCTAGTAATTGATATCACCCATCAATGCCTAGGCTGTGATTCGATTCATCGCCGATAATGCCCAGGTAATAAATCTAAAAAGTTAAAAATAATAAAATGAATAACTTTAGAATATAGAAACTAAATAAAAACTAGCTCAATCAAATTAGTAATTTACACAGATCTTTCACAAGTTATTTTAAGTGCTGAGGGTATTTTCATAATCACACTTACAAAAGTAAAAGGGGCTAGAAATACTTAAAATTTAAAAAGAGGTCAAAACTCTAACAAAAATACTTGAGGGGTCAAAAATGCTAATTTTCCCCTAAAACCCTTCCAACATCTCATTTTGAGGGACAAGTCAACTCTTTAAATGAGTTCATTTTTCCTAATAACCCACCAAATCCTTGCATGATAAATTAATTTAGTCATTAGTTACTCAAATTTAGCATATAACAATTTAGTCGAAGTTTAAAGTTTCGCAACAATGTAGTCCCTATTAATTTAATCCCCATTGAATAAATTTTAATTAAATTTGGTATATATGTAGATTGAAAGAAATTAAAAAAATTAAATCGTAATATGATTAAAAATTGACACTTAATTTTGATGAGAATTGATGAGAATTTTTGTAAGAAGGACTAAATTGTTAGAAATTCTAACTACAAAGACTAAATTATAACATGTTAAAATTCAGAGACTAAATTGTTATCGATATGAATATACAGGAATAAAATCCTTACTTTGATTAAAGTAGTGACCAAATGTGTTTTTTCACCTACTATGATCCAATTGTTACGGCTAAAACTCAAACGATCATCAAATATAATGAATTAACAAGAACTTTATTTCATTTCCATACAAGTTTATGTCTTCTTAAACATAGATAAGTAGAGTTCATGTTTGAATAATTAACAAGCGAATCAGATCGGTACATCTTTATCTCTACTTCTGAAAATCTCAACACCTAAGTAGTCAATTGGTCCACCAAGATCAAGATCAGGCTTCGCAACTTTCACCCGAACCGCTGTTATTCGACCATACTCGATCATTATTTTCGAAGAAATTTCCTCAGCAACTGATTCCAGAAGATCGTGTGATGGTCCAGTCATAACTTCCTTTGCTATGCTGTTGTTCAAAACAAAAAACCTCTCAGAAACACAACACATAATAACATGCTATTTGTTTAAGTTCATTTTCTATTACTTTTCAAAATTAGGCTAAATATATTTAATTTCCAGTATTTTTTCAATTTAGTCCCGGTTATTTAAACAGTTTCAATTTAGCCCTTCATGTTTCTAACATTTTTCAATTCAGTCCTTCATCCTTGGTAAATGTTAAAATTAGCTCTGGACAAATTTACTTGACATAATCCTATTGTAGTCAAAACTTCATTACATATTTGATGATACCGAGGCCACACATTTTACATATTCAGTATGACTAAGAGCATGTTGCAAGTGTTGGAATGGGCACTTAAAGGGTCCGTTTGGTAACATTCCCATTTCTTGTTTCTCGTTTCCAATTTTCTAAAGAAATCTAAGCATTTTGCAACTAACTATGTTTCTTGTTTCTCCTTTTTTGGAAACATTCTCAAAATTGTATAGAAATTCTGAAAACAACCGAAACATGTTTCTTCCTTCCTGTTCCCATTTCCAATTTGTTCCAAAACATAAATAAAAATATTTTTTTTATCGTACTGGATTTCATAGATGTTAGGATATGCAATTCATTTTTTCTTTATTAAAAATGAAAAAACGGAAACAAGAAACAGGAATGTTACCAAACGGGCCGTAATATACTACGTTTTCACGCATTGTATAGAATGCAAATATAGATAGCTTGCTTTCTGCTTCCTAAACAACATTCTTTCAGAACTTATTCAATCTCCACTTCAGATTAATGCCCAACTTAACAGACATATGATAATACACATTAGAAATCATAACAGAAGAGGCTTAAATAAAGTAAAGTACTCACCGATAAATAGCAGTGTAGCTTACAGTATCAGTCAAGTCATCAGATTTTCCAGCTGCCCGGAGATCCAACCAAGCATCCAAATCCACCAAAAACATTTGTCCCATTTCCTTTTCTCTAAGATGCACCCCATGATAACCTTTAAACTTCAGACCCCTTAATATGAGTCTATCCCCTTTTTTAATCTTAAAATTGTCTGATCTTGTTTCTGCTGAGGTACTAATAATGTCAACTTTATTATCAGCCATGCAACCACTGAAACAAAGCCAGAAAATGGGGAAAAATGAATAAGGATTCAACCAAGCAAGATAGAGCAATAGTAACTGAAATGAGAACAAAGAACAAGTTCTACAGAGAAAAGCAAAGAAAATTTCCCACCCATTAAAGTTTCCAATTCACAAATTCTCAAAAATCGCAAAGAAAAATTTCTACAGAGTAAAGGAAAGAAAATTTATGGGGTTTGTGGTTTAAAAGAAACAACAAGATTTTTAGAGGGATAGAGGGATGAGGAGGTGTGGGACCTAGTTTGGTTCATGTCTCCCTTTCAGCCTCGGTGTCAAAGGTTTATTGAAATTACTCTTTAGGCTTGATCTTGCTTGATTTGAACCTGCTCCATTAATTTGTTTCCTTTTGTTGGACTAGTTTTTTGTATGCCCCTTTGTATTCTTTCATTTTTCTCGATGAAAGTTCAGCTTATATTCCAGAAAAAAACGTCAGTAATCTTCTCACACCCCACGCTCAAGCTACTATTTGGGCATTCTAGTTCCATATACAGCACTGCAGCAATTAGGCATTCGAGTTTCACAAAGTCCCTGCCCCTTTGCATCAAACATGCACATAACTTTCCACAACTTTTCTAGATCTCATGACACAACATTCTGCCGTACTTTCTACTATCATGCTCACAACAAGTAACCAAAACTAGCATTAATTAACCCACAACATTCCAGCATGCTATGAGAACATATTCTCATAATTACAGTAAACATACAAGCCCTAAACAATATCAGCATGCACTCTTCCATTCAAAATTAATATCAAACACATCCAACTAATTCATATTAGAACAAAGGACTAATATCAAGAGCTGCAGAAAGGAACACAAGGATACAAACGAATACAAGCAAATAACATAAACCAAACAACCTCCTCAAACAACAGAGACAAATCTCGGGTTGCGCCGCCGCTTGTAGGCCTCGCCGTCGCGTCACCGGAGAGAGTAGCCTGTATCCGTCAACAGGGAGTGCGCCGCCGTTCTCGAAGGGAGGGGGAAAGGTCGCCGGGTCGGAGCCGCCGTGGATTTGTCACCGCACAGCCGCGCTCGCCGTTCTCGAAGGTAGGAAGATCGTTATGAGGCTGAACAAAGAGAGTGAGTGATAGAGAAAGAAGGGCTATCGGTGAAGGTGCAATTACGAAAATACCCTTCAGAAATAGTTTAGGGACAAATTGGACCTTGATGGTTCTACTCGAAAAACCGTAATGGACGATTGAAATACCGTAACGGACGATTGAAATATGGCAAAAATATTTAGTAAAATTAGTAAAATAGTAACCCCATGTAGCTTTTTTAAATATATTATTTAAATTTCTCAAAAAAGAAAATGTATATATAGTACTTAAAAAAATGAAAGTCCAATTTTAAAATGACAACTGATATACATTTGTAATATATATAATATATGTATGTAATATACTACAATATATAGATGATATACACTGAGTGTCTGATATGCTATTGATATGAGGAGTATCTGATACACTACTGATATGAGTGAAAATTTATGCTATATTTGAAAACTTTAGAAAACATGTGACATATTTTGAAATACATAAAAGATTTTTGCTACCCACTGCAATTTCTCTAAATAAAAAATTACTAAAAGTAAGTCATCAGTTTAATTCAGTAGTAATTGGCACCGGATCAAATTCAAATCTGCTTTTAGTAGTAAAAAAAAAATTTGATTCCAACCAATTTTTTTTACTTTGTCTTTTACCTGACACTCATTCTTGGTGAACATTTAGTCAAGATTCATGCAATATCGGTTGAAATTGCTTAAAGGTCCAAGATTCATTTGATTTCAATCGATATTGCATAGATCTTGAACAAAATTAGATTCATTCGATTTCAACCGATATTGCATGAATCTTGAACAAAATTTATTAAAGAATTGTCATCTTATGATATGCATCTAGATTTGAAAAGAATATAAGAAACGTTTGGGTTTTCAATGTAAAAGATTCATTGGAAGTTAAATGTTGTATTTAATGAATGAGGGCAAAATTGTAAAATTATAGATAAAATGACGTCACTAGAGATTTTAAACTTATTTTTGATGTGGGTCAATTTTCTAAGAGCAACAAAATTTTTAGTCATTTTTTATAATTACCCAATAAAGAAAGATGAGGCCAAGGGATTGGGTTGATGATGTAAGGGTGGGATTTGATTTGATTCTCATAAATAATATTTCAATTTAAAACACAAATAAAATAAAAAAAATATACAAACAATTATGATTTTGATGATAACGTTTATTTTTTTATACGCGTGAGTGTCCGGATTAACTTATGTGCACCTCGACTAATTTCACGGGACAACCGTCTGACCCTACAATTTAGTGTCAAGAAACACATAACAATTACTAATTCTTAAGGTAGATGGCCATTATGGATTGGAACTCATTCACTCCTAATTAACTCTAGTCCCTTTGGACCAATGAGATAATTTTGTTGATAATTAACCGTAGGTTACTTTCCCCAAGTTAGGTTAATCTACTTAACCTTGGTTTTAATACCGCTATGTTAAATCTATCTCTAAAATTATCAAATGTTAACCTAACGTGATTCACCCATTTTTAATACAACCCGTTCTTTTTTATTCGAAAAAATTTCTACTTGATAAATAAAACTTAGGCAATTTAGCCTTTACAAATACTTTAAAAGAAACGTTTAACTCATCATCTTCTCTACTATATCTAAAAAACATGTCAAATAGAAAATGGTGTAATCTCGTCCTAATAACAATGTATACATGCGCTATTAAAAAAGAAAAAGAAAACAATATATACATGTTGAGAGATTTAATAAAATCTTTTAGTACAATATATGGGTGTGGTGATCGAACATCAACCTCTTAGTTTGAGATATATGTCAATTAGTGCTGAGCTATGTTCGTTTTGGCCATAAATTTCAAATTGAAGATAAGCTAGAACAATAGGATATATAATGGAAATTTAACCTCTTATTTTAAGATTTATCTTTATTACTTGATAATTAATTAAAAGAAGATATGATAATATGTTAAATAAATATTATTAATTTAGTCTAAACTTCTAATTTTAAATATTTAGAATAGTAACGTTTTATTGTTTTTTACGTATCTAAACTATAATATTTATAAAATAAATTAAAGTTATTAATTAAATTGTATGTTAGAAATATATTATTAAGCCAAAGTTGATAAAATTTGCGTTAGACATATCAGTTGGCACAAAAAGAGAGACATCCTCTCAAGAAAGTGCTGGTTTAGTTCATTTTGGTCCATGTATTTTCAAAATGTTCGTTTTGATTTCTGTACTTTTAACTTTGGTTCATTTTAGTACTTTCACAATGTTCATTTTGGTCCCTTTAATTTTGTTCTTAATCTCAATTTTTCTATCACAATTTCATTACAATGCTACAATTAAATATATTTCTTGAAAGGTAAACATTACTTTATACTAAAGAGTTTCTTATGTGTAAAACCTTGCAAAGAGAGACTAAATGATAACTTTTTAAAAGTATATGGATCAAAATGAACCTTTTCAAAGTATAAAAACTAAAATGAACCAAAGTTGAAAGTACACAAATTAAAACGAACATTTTGAAAGTAGAGGGGACCAAAATGAACTAAAGCTAAGAGTACAAGGACCAAACTAATATTTTGATAAATAGATTGATATATTAACTTTAATAAATTGAAAGAGTATGATGAATGGATGGATGTAATGACCTTATTTTAAGGAAAATTAGGTTGGAAGTTAAATAATGTTCTACCAACAAATTAAATTATCAAAAAAAAAAAAAAAAAAAAGCCAATAACTCAATGGATGAGGGACATTCTATCGTTTCAAAAGTTTTGGTCTGATCTTGCACCCTGTAATTGTTGAACGAAAAAAATGTCCTTTCTCCTAGACTCCTCTTTTACCTATGATATTGTACCATTACAAGTAAATCGACCTCCATGCAAGAATGAAAATATCCACCTGATGTCAATATATCCCCCGATATATCTATAAATAGGAAGGTTTGAGATCGATATTTAAGATCAACCAATATCTTCTATATCTCATATAAGTATCCACTAAAAATGAAAAATATTGTCAGTTAATCACCAATATGAATATGAATGCAAATAATAAGATGTATAATTTATTTAAGAAATGAAGTCGTGATAGTTTAGTTGGCTGGGGACCTAAAGGAATATCCTTGAAATATTAGGTTAAGTCACATGGAACGCAACTCTATCAAATAATGACTCCAAGTATAGAGGCATATAAAAACCAAAGGCCGTCGTTGTGTTATTTGAAATCACATCTTTTGTTCAAAAGTTTTCCATTTCAAATAGGTTGGATTTAAAAAGATTTGAAATTAAAATATATAAGGTTCCAAATTTACCATATTTTATAGGAGAAAAATACATCTTCCATTTCTTTTAATTTATTTACATCACTCCATCTTAATTTATTTACATCACTCCATCTTACGCTCATATAATTATTTTCTGATTTTCTTTTACTCAAAATATCAAGCATACTACTATTTTGCCTTTCTACATGCATCCTTTCAATCAAAATCAAAATCAAAATCAAAATCTAAGTTGACATAGCCATGGATATTTTCCTATAACAGGCTCATGAAGAATGTCTATGGACAGCTGTGGAAGCAACATTCCAAATTAAGCTAACAATTTCGAAAAAAGAAAAGTATGAGGTTGGTTTTTTTGCAATCCCCAATTGTTATATGGTTCTCAGGTTTATATCATACCACTTTAGAATAAAAAAATATGAGACAAATTTTCACTGAAACCAGCAAAAAAATGTAGTTGTTCTTGTTGTAATTGTAAGAGAAACTTAATATGATACAAAATTGGGATAGGGAGAATACAATCTTACTTTGTCTGATTACCATAACTGAGAACTTCAGAAGGAAAATACTCATACAAACCCCTCCACTTCACAACTAACAAAAATGTGGGGGCGCTGTCGAGTTCTTAGTCAAACGACGCTAGTTAGATCTTCGAGTTCTAGGATGGTGTCTGCTTTTGCAATTAACCTGCCATGGCAAATGAAGTGCAGCTGGTTGAAATTCATCAGGCTAGTGCACTCTCGACGTATTGCAGTGCCTTTTGCTTCACCGATTCGATCCGTCCTTCATCACCAACAGACTTTTCATATTCCAGATATTTTTTGAATAAGAACTGCAAACACACAAGATTGAAGCTTAGCCAAAAGCCAAATATGGTTTAAATCTCATTGGTCCCTAATAGAACTTTTAGATTTATTCTATTTTAGTTTTTAAGAAAAAGAGACCTTCTAATCCTTGTCTATATTTTGTTGACTTGAAAATTTTGTATTAATATGCTAATGGCATGTATTGCAGCCACAGAGATGGGCTAATAGCAAATTAATAATAGGACCAACTTGGTTAGCTTTTGAATGTTTCGGGACTAAACTTAAGATTTTGAAAGTATAGAGACCAAAATGGTTATTCTCGATAAATTCAAAGACATTAATATGGCACAGACAGGCCCAGGGAGGGCATAGACAACTATACACACCTTCATCTTCTTGGTAGCAAGAGATAAACTAGTTGCCCTCTCAAACAGAGCACGTATCATATCAGCATCACCAATCCGAATTTCCTGGAAAATTGGCAGATAAATACTATAAGAATTTGCCCTTCCACTTTAAGAGATTAAGAACTTATTCAGTAAAAATAGTTTACTTGATCAAGATAGATGCTCCACAAGTCCGTTCTCTTTGGGTACTCTCGAAGAATTCCTTCAAACATTGACCGACCTCGATCTGCCACCCCACATTTGAATTCAAGAATAGCTGTTTGTGAGATAAATTTAATGTGCTTACGTCGTGGAAGGCTTAGTAGTGCACGGTTTACGATTGATTGAACTTCATCTTGTCCGTTCTTTAACAAACTCTGGATTCGCCTTAGCCAAACCTGGGTAAAAAGACAATTAGAGAACTTTGATAGTTTGATTAGTGTGTTTGACATGGCATCCTAAATGATTTTGTACGATTATAAGTTTCTTTTTTAATATGCAATGTTTGGTGACAAACAAAAAGCACGATTAAAATACCATTGATTTAAAAACACTTTTTTTTAAGAACTTGATAGATGATTCTCAAAAGTGATTTTAAAGTATGCAGTCAAGGAAAAAAAACAATTTTGAGTTAATGTGAACCAAACAAATTTGTAAATAAAAGCACCTAAAAGAAAGTAGCCAAACACTCAAGTGTTCTAATTAAAAACACTTTTATTAAAAGTGTTCAAGGAGAAATACTTTCTAAAAGAAGTCCTTTTAAGTTTGAAAAGGTATGCTAAACTCAGGCATCATTAGTCCCATGGATCCATACATCTCGACCGAAAAGAATCAACAAGAAAAATATGAATAGAAACTAATCGATTTGTTTCTCAAAACAAAGGAAAGAAAAAAGAAACGACACAACATATCAACTAAGCACCCTAACTATACGAAGATAATTATGGTAAAAAATAGTTAATTACCTTGCAAGAATGTTTGAACCTCTTGATCATCTTGTCCAGGAGCTCCTCTGACAACTTATGTTGCTCTGTCCTCTCATACATTCCCAGCAACGCTAAATGAACCTTCTTAGGATCATTACACTGCAACGCTCGTTGAAAAATTTTGGTTACAGCATCCTGTAGAAAAAATCAAATAAAATACCGAAGATTCAGTTATTTGTGAAAGAGCATGCCAGCAAAAACTTGGGTTGTTATTTGTGAAAGAGCAATGCCAGCAAAAACTTGGGTTCTAAGTGGAATGAAGAAGTAGCTATCTATTTCTATTACCCCTGGAGGATTTCCATATTCGTTTTCCAGATTAAAGTAAGCCAACCAGACATTAAGCTTCTCATTCTCTTCCCGAATATTGATTGTCCTCAAAGCCCTTCACAGATAGAATAACAAAAATTAATAGTATCAATAATCTCGATGACGATAGTGACCACAAGAACATTTATCATCTATTACATAAGACACATAAAAATAATAATAATGTTGCATGAATTTAAAGAGAAATGTATTTTTTTTTTCATTTCCCATAATCCATGATGTGTGGTTTACGCTAATGATCCTCTATAACCAGAGCTCGTTGCCTAGGCTGAGCAACATTGTGACCAACACAGGACTTGTAACTTGAGACCTCAAGGTAGGTGGTACCACAAAACCCCAAGATTTTACCAATGCGCTATCCCCACCCAGGGAACAAGGAGAAAGATTTTATTTGTGCATAATGATTATATAATACAAATCAAACAAATTTTGGCTACTTGCTTCATTTTGCAGAATTTAAACTCAAAAAATATATTGGTTTCAGTATTACCTCTCAGCTATTGCACGGGCTTTCTCCACATCAGCCATAGATAGCATGAATGCCATATACTTTATCCAAACAAAACTGCTGTTAGGAGAGCTTCTGACCAATTTTTCAAATTCATCAGCAGTAGTTGGCACATTATTCTGCAATAATCTTTCCTCAGCAGCCCTCACCTCTTTTTCCCTGCAGGAATTCGAAACATGAAAGACCAACAAGGATAAAGAAAAATGTTCTACAATTATGAAAGAGATGTATTACCTTTCTTCTTTAGCTTTTTTCTTCTCTCGTCTGTCCTTTTCCCTTGGAGAGTCTGCAACACTCACCAACTCTTTATTTTCGCACCGTAAACCATCCATATCAGTTTCATCTACATCATCAAGATTGACCTCAAGTGGAGGAACAAAAGCCCTTGATTCTGCTAGACTAAGTGGCTGTTCAGGCTCAACACTGTCCAATTCAATATCCATATTCTGGAACATGGTTGAACTGCTATCTAGATGCATTGGCAGTCTAATATCACCAATAAGATCATCGTCATCAGTGACATCGTCATGCTCTTGTTCCACATGCGTATAAATTTCACTGCTTTCTCCTATGTATGAACTCTTCATTCCCAGAGCAATTCTATGTCTTTTCTCATCCACCTTGAAATAAAGGTTTGAGGACAACAATAAATATTACAAAACACAAGATGTGGATAATGGAAAATTCAGTTTTCAGAAGAGCTGGATAAAACTTTATCTAAGACAAAGACAATATTTGCGTAATCTGAGAATGAATAATTAAAAAAGCCCATAATGCATTGAATCATAGGTTAAACATTTGCGTAATATTAATGGAAATCAATAATTAGACCAAATCTGTTGCTTCCAAGTATAAAAAGATGTCAAAAGGAAGGGCTTTGTCATTAATGACCCTAATGTTCCTCTCCAACCATAAGTTCCAAAGAAATGCCCGAACAAACTGTACCCATAGAGTTGCTCTTTCCTTCTTGGAAGAGTGTCTCGCCAAAACTTGATCAAGAAAGGTTGATGACTTCTTGTGGAGGGCTGTCTTCCATCCAAATGCAGTGAGGAGATGGTTCCAAAAACAAGATGCCTATTTGGCCTTTTGTATATTTCATACCATCAATGAAATATTGTTTCTCATCAGAAAAAAAAAATCCATTGGTGCTATACTAGAACAGGAAACATACTTTCACTTGTATATTCATAAAAGAAGATGAAGGCAGTTCCTTTACGGTCAGGGTCAATATGTACCTTTAGTACTTTTGCTTTCACTTTGTCCCCAGCATGGTATCTAAATTCTAGATTATCAATACGATCGTCTGAAACTTCTGACGCATGACACAGCCCAACCTATAAAATGCAAATAATCAGGTCAAATGAAGTGAATGTGAATTGTGTTGAAAAGAAAATACCCAGTTAATAATTCATTATTATACATGCAAATTTGTTCAAAGTTCAAGATACAATCCAATAAGGCTAACTCCAAAGAGATGATTTGAAATTGCCAACAAAAATCAGCTTTATATTGAACGTAAACATATTTTAAACAACGAAGAAACACTTCAGCACTGTTTGATGTTTAGTCAACTTGAATTAGCACCAGATAAAGTAGATCCTCACCACATCCGAATCATCAATGGTGATAAACAAACCAAATGACTCCACCCGTTTAATCTTTCCAGATATAACTTCTCCAGCAGAAAAACTTCTTAAATCATAATTATTTGCTCTCAATGCACCATTTTTAGTCACCGACTTCAGGGTGACTTCAACTCGCTTTGACAAAGGCTCCAAAGACAATATCCTGCATTTTGGGTTCTTAGTTTCTCTTAAAGACTAGAACGGTAAGAAAAACATGTCACAATAAGTTAAATTTGTTTTACCTTCCACGGACATGTTTTCCGATGGGGAACTCCTTCTCAGGATCATCAATATATCCGTCAGATAAATTAGATAGGAGGATTTTTGCCTCCAAGCACCGCGCGAGCAAAATGAAGCATCCTTTCGGAGAAACATTTTTCACATAACCCTATCAAATCCACACACATAGCAATAGGAACTTAGGCAAGATTCCAAAGAGTATAAATAAAATCACTGCAACTAAAAACTTCAATTAAAACTGTCCCTCCTTGTAATGTGTAACAATAAAAAGAAACAGAAGACTATACATTTTTAATAAATCATTTTCTCTGAATCATCTAAGCAAAAACATCACACATATGGTATATAGACATTCAAAAACCAAAAACCAAGCAAAAAAAGGAAAGATAAAACAACTAGGCCAGCTATCCTTGATATAATGACTGAACAAGAAAAACATAGAAAATACAGCGACAAGAGCTAAAGAGAGAAGAAATATCTGACAAATCAGACAAACTGCGTGTAGGCATGATGGCCAAACTTCCAGCCCAACACTCCAACGAGTGGAGATGGACAAAAAAGGAATCCACACTAGGGTTAAACACTAGACTATAGTCACTTGCTATCCTTTCTTCAAAATTGTACTCATTTCCAAATTGAAATCTATTAGATTAAGTGAAAATTACTGATTTCCAAATGAAGAGTCCAATACATGACCTGGAGAAGGATAAAACTACAGCACGTGTAGGGAATAATACATTTAAACCCACAATAAAATTAAAATATAGTATATTTATGTAAAAAATACCAAAAGAAACACAACTTCATGTCGAGCATATGTTTACAAAAAATTATACCTGAACCTCCATATTGGGATGAAGATCTTCTATCTTCTCCACTCGTTGGGAAGAAATATTTCTGGAAAAGAGTTAAGTAATATGGATGATGTCTTTTGCTTAGTAACAATAACAGAAATAACAACATAAAAAAAAAAAAAAAAAAACCATAGCTTGTGCGGTTTTAGAGCAAGAGCAACTACGTAGGATATAATAATAATTACAAATAAATATACTTCCCACATATACGAGTATAGAATAATCAAATCCAGAAATACTGTTCTCATTAAAATAGAACATTCTAACCGTACTAATAACTCTTAGAATAACTACTACAGTATTAAATAGCCAGAAAATTTTTAGTTTGAAATTTTGAATTGGTTTTACAATCCAATAGCTCATGTGTTCCTTAGATGAATGATGGAACCAAGGAAAGCTTATCAAACCAACGATCGAACCAAGACAATTCAAATGATAATAAATCCAAAAGAAATGTCATGTTCCATGCCCTCAGAGAATGGGACTAGATAGATATTAATCCATGTAATAAACAAGATGCCAAAGTAGAAAGAACATGTATATCAATGGAAAGTCAAGAAATCATTTTGCATGCTTCTGATTTTTGTTTCAAAACTACCTCAGTATTTCAAACGACAAGATATCTAAGGAATTCCACGTTCAATGCTCAATGATGAATAGTGCTAATACAATGCAAGATGACCAACAATCAGGAAAGTATGAATAATACATATATTAGTATTAATTCAAGAAATCATTAAGCATTCCCTTTATTTTTCTTTCCAAATTACATTCATTTCTTGTATTTCCTCGTGATCCAACAGGAATGAAGCCAAAAGTGAAAATAATAGATAAAGTTATTTTTTCCAGAAATATTATGCTCCCACTGATCTTAAAAGCTTAAAAAGAGTTAAACTGAAAGATACAGGAGTGAATTTGTTACAAAAGAAAAGGTGCTTATATTCAGAAAGCATTGATCAAATTAAATAAATAGATGCAGACCACCATAGATGCTTTATTCAAAATCTACTCAAGATATGTATTCATGTCGTATCCAATTCCAAGATAAGAATTATATAATCATGTTATCAACACCGAAGATGATATCCAAAATACTAAACTAGAAGAACTTACTCATGGTTACTGTGTTCTACATTGTTCTGATAGAGGAGGCCAGCTGAAGATCGTAGTGACAAATCAATATGTGTTGTACCTTTAACTGAATGGGCAATTTCTATAACCTTGCACTTGATAAATTGTCCTTCACTATATCCAGACAACGGATCAGGCACCAAACTGTCAGTAATTTCTGTATAATGAACCCTGCCAGACATATGGGGACCAATTTGAACAAGCAGCCCACCAACACCTGGAAGTACTTTTGATATTCTTCCACCAACAATGTCTCCTTCATTGAAATGACATGCGACTTTCTTACTTATAATTTCCGTCGGCAAATTACTTATCTTAAAATTTTCTTGATCAATTCTTCCTCTTGGGGTGGTAGATAAATGACGCAAAACCAACCGTAAGATTTTTTTCTCGCCATTAATGTTAGATATGTGACCAGAAACAGCCCTTCCAACATTGAAGCGCTTGGAAAACTCTTGAAGTTCAGTAGGCTCGCAAGAACTATCAAGAATAAATAGTTGGGCAGTCACTTCTCGAGTAACAGCTAACCAAGCCCACTCACCACTGACATTGCAAACATAGCCAGTGATTCGTTGTCCAATTGAAAACCCCAAATCTTCATTTGTAATCTCACTTACCACACCACTGGAATCTGGTTTCATATCACACATTAGAAATTTCATTGTCAATTTTACTCAAGTTGGAGAAAGTAAATGCTATTAATAAATGCACATTAACACCTGAAAAATAGGAAAATAAGTAAGACTGGAAATATATTTCTGAGACAACAAACAAATAAAGCAACCTATTAGGGAACCTGAAAAAAGTACCACATTTAAATCAAAGGAATTTGTTCCATAGGCAGAGTTCATAAGAAGAAAATGATTACCCGAGCTTAGTCACGAAATCAAACATGTAATACAGCACTCAAACTCAGCGACAAAATGTCCAAATCTAACTAAAGAAACATTTAACACAGCCAAAAGAACTAATAACCAAAAAAATTAAGATCATCCAACCACAAGAAATGCACCAATTATTCCAATCTAAGGTTAAATGTGATGAAAACGACAGTTTATGAGTTAAAGCTGACTCCCTGAATTAAGTAGAGTTAAAGAAAATGAATATTTTAAAAAATGTTTTATCAAATAAACATATATTTGCTTTACCCTTAAGAGCTTCAGGTTTAACAGACAACTCCCATAGGTAGCCCTTTCTTCTGTTAGCTGCACGATTAGCCTCTGCAACAATCCTTGCAACTACTGTTTGTCCAACCCTGAAGTTACTAAATGGAGCTTCTGAAGTTTCATCATGCTCATTACTTACCTGTGCGCAGCACTGGTCAAAGATTGTAGAACATGATAATCATCAAATAGCAAAAGATTGCACATACAGGTCTGAACATTGCTGGAAAATAAATTCACTAACTTACCTCTGTGACATGAACTCGTCCACGTAACCCAACTCCAAATTTCAATCTCATTTCAAGAGGCTGAATATCAGTGATCTGGAAACCATTACATCAAATAAGAAAGTCTACTATATACAATTTGTCAATTTCCTTAACTTGATTTGGACGCTTGCATTACTAATTGATGAACTGAGAATGAGGTCCCAAAAGTTCAAGCAAACGTAAAGACTGGAGAAAAACACCTACCTCTGCATGAACAAGAGATCCCACTTCACATGAAGAGTTCTTTTTCGATCGTTTGGAACCAGGAGTAACAATGGCCTCGCTTATTGACTTCAGAAGCAGAAGCAGCCTTCCAAATGTTGAGGGACACGGAAGAGCCGCAACAGAAGCAACAACGCTGCATTGATTTCGTGTTGAAAACCACTTGTAAGATTATACAGATACGAGTGCAATGCTAAATGACTAATATTTTAACTAGCCCAGTACTAAGAACCCCCAATAACTAGACCATGGTAAAACCCGAGAGCAGGGGAAAGAAAACCATTGTCCCCGACTCCCAACTCTCCAAATGCCGAAGACAATATGACAGAAAAAATGTCATCAGAGCACAGGAAAGAAAACCATGGTCCCCAGACTCCCAACATTTTTTTTTTTTTGGTGAAAGGTGGAAAAATAACATACTGTTTTTACCTTTGTCCGATTGTAAATTGTTTCTGAGGAAACCTTTGGGTATTGTAATCATATGTAGATGCATAACCTATAGTATAGCCATACTCTGGCAGTGAAAGAACCTATAATGACGTAAAATGAAAATGAGAAGACAAGAGTGAAACAACATGCAAATATCATTTCTGCGGTATTTTTTTTCTTTCTTGGAAAAAAAGAGACTAAAAAATAACAACAAAACTTGCCAGATAGTTTTCCTTCACAGCTTCCACTAAAGTCTGCACAGTCTGATTCACCTCTAAATCCTCCAATGCTTCGACCTTCCGTTTCTGGTACCAAAGCATGTATATATATCATAAAGTCAAATCCAAGGGAGAGAGATATTATCACCTCGGAATAATGAGAAATAGTATTAACAGAAAGAATATTAGAACTTGAACAGCTCAATAATAAAAAATAAATAGAAACTAAAATAAAGAATAAAAAAAGGGCTTGTACGACTTCAGATCTCTTGTCAGAAGCACTACAGAAAGGGTAAGGAATATAATTACAGCTCTCTTGTAAGAAGCACAAAAGAAAGAGTAAGAGAGACATAGATATATATATAATTAAAAATGAATATTAGGCTTCACCTTTTTACTAGTTTTCCTGCTAGAATTTTGTCCCTTGCGTTTATCAACTAATTCGGGTTTTAAGGATAAATCCACAAGTCGTTCGGTTCTGGAGACATCAAGAACCGCAGCCTGAATGGTAGAACCCGTTTCCACTGTGGACCCACTTGCTGCACACATTAAATCACAATAATTACTAGCAGTTGTCTATCAAAATCAGCCCGATAATAAAAACATACAATGGAACATACATCCATGGAGTGCAATAAAACCAAAAACATCATGATACTTCTCAAAGCTGATAATAACTCCAATGTCCTTGACCTCTTGAACTTTTCCCTCAACCACACTACCAATTGCAAATTCTTCTGCCCAGTCTGATTCATCCAATGATTGAAGTTTTGCAATCTGTATAAAATCAGGTGAATTCAAAGCAGTCAAGAGTGTAGGCAAATTAGCTGATATGGATAGTACAAATAGAGTATACGTGATATGAAAGGCCTTGAAAGATCAACTGCATGTAATTTGTTCACTATTTCAGACAAGTTTAATGGAAAGCAGAAACCTAACAACAGTAATTACATAGACGACCAATTTAAAAGGACAACTAAACCAAAAGGCAAGACCAGTCAAACATTAAGCTCAAAAAGAACCTGCAAGTGCTTCACGCCAACAACAGAACAAGAATATCATCGTGAGTAACTTTTTTTTTATGAAAAGCGGAGCTTTCAATGAGAAAAATGAGAGAATAAAAAGGGGCATACAAAAAACAGTCAATGAGCCAAACTAAAAGAACGAGCGATGGTATAATTACAAAAAACTACACCGAGGCCCAAAAGGAGACATGAACTGGACAAGGACCCACACCTCCTCCCTTCCTAGATCTCTCTAGCCCTCTAAAAATCCTATGGTTCCAGTCATAGAGTAATTTCCATTGAAAGTTCTGTAGATTCAATCGTCCAATACAATATAAAGGAACATCTCTTTTCAGGTGTACCATGGAATTATGGATGAAATGTCAAGAATATAAGGAAATATTAGGAATTTTGGCAAAACACAAGTGCATAACAAGTGTGTTGACCTGTTACTTGTCAATTTTAACTTTCATGACTTTTCTTGGAATATCTCTCTGCATCAACGTTTCATCCATATTTCTACGGACATAAGTTTAAGTTTGAGAGTTCAACTATTTCATGGATATTAATATCACAATAGATAATAATATTTGTCAACAACATAAACCGTAGTTACCCCCCAACACATGTACCTTCTCTTCGGTCATAAAATATTCCAACATAAAGGAAGCATCAGTTGAAAAACAAGTCGACTGCCTCAAAGAAAGTGTAATTCTACCCGTTTCATTAATCACCTGAAATATTAAAATGGAAATACATATGAGGTATACATAAATACTTTTTGTTCAACTGATGTGTTTACTCGGCCTAAAAAACTCGTCACTTACATCAACTACATTACTACGAACCGATTGTCCAACATAAAATGCTTCATGTAGATCAAATTTTTGATCTTCAATAGCCTGAGAAAGTAAGAATGAATAGATTAAAATTTGAAAGTAACAAAATTCAAATAATATGGATTAAAAATATATCTTCTTTTCAATATCCAAAATTTTACCTTATTACGTGGAGAAAAGCCAGTTAAACGTCCTAGAAAGCGAACAAAACAACCAGTTTCTATAATGTTACAAATGAATCCCTGGTACAGAAAATCGATTGATGGAATCAATTAAAGTTCAGAGTAAGAGCATTCACATCGAAATTACATTGATGTTTGTGACATTTTTGCATGTTTTAGCCACTTACATGGATAACAGAATATCGATTTACTTGACTCGAGTCAGATGGAAGCTGATGAGCCAAATTGATTAGAGACTGTTTTGCAGAGAGGATTAAACTTTCCCCCTCAATATCTGAAATAATCATGGGGAGAAGAATTACCAAAGCAACTTCTAAATCATGATTGAACTTAAAAGGATAAAAAAGCTACAATTTAAAAAAAAAAAAAAACTGTAATTATATTGATAGCAGAGGAAACAACAGAAAATGGTATTAGCCCTAACAATACATCAAAGAGCTTGGAAGTTATACTGATACAATCGTAAATTGGAATAAGTGCCATCAACTTTTACATAAAACAAAACAGAAACAATTTGATGCAACATTTAAAATTCTCCATTCACTTTCCTCCCAAAGGTAGAGCGAAAGGGAGACCCTGGTTTGATATAATGAAGAATTGTAGTTTTTCTCTAAGTTCTTGGTGTTTAAAGTGAGAAAAGGGAACCGTATCAAGTTCTGGACAGACAATTGGATAGAGGACAAAACACCCTCCAAAACTCCTTCCCCAACTTGTTTAATATCACCACAGAAAAGGGAGCATCCAAAACTCCTTCCCCAACTTGTTTAATATCACCACAGAAAAGGGGGCTACAATTGCTGATTGCTGGAATAATTCTGAGAACGATTGGGATCTAGGCTTCAGAAGAGGCCTCGTTGACTGGGAAGTAGAAAGTTGGATGGGTCTGATCCAAGCCGTCGACATAGTGAGCCTCTACTAGGTCTGCTTGTATGAAGATGGTGGAATGTACTCCCCCTTTGAAATCTTCTCTCATTCGCTATTTGGAAGTTTGCCTCTCCAAGAAAGGTCAAGCTGTTCATGTGGTCCTTAGCACACAGAAGCTTGAACACCTATGAGAAGCTTCAAAAGAAGTGCAGAAATTGGTGCTCTCCCCCTCTGTTTGTAGTTTATGTATGACCAACACTGAATCAATTGATCATATCTTCATTCACTGTACGTTCGCGGCTCAATGATGGCTCTTTAACATGGATCTCTTCGGGTTGTCTTTTTGTTTCCCTAATCGTATAGATATTTGGTTTGCCGCGGCACTGCATGGTTAGACTCTTCCTAAAAAAAGCTAAGTTTTTGTGGATATGTGCTTCGAGAGTTCTCCTTTGGCACCTTTGGTTGGAAAGGAACCTTCAGGTCTTCGAAGATAAGTCTTCTTCTTTTGAGATTTTTTGTAGAAATGTACAAAACACTACTACCTCTTGGTGGTGCATCAACTATAGCAAATTCTTTTGTAACTACGACCTTTTCATGCTTTTGTACAATTGGAAAGCGGTTGTTTAGTTCTTTTGGGTGGGGTTTCCTCCACCCCAATCCTTAGGTTGTTCCTTTTGTCTTCCTTTTGGAATATACTAGTTTCTTATCTAAAAAAAATAAAATAAAACTCTCCATTCACTTTACTGGAAAGAGTACTTCAAAAAATATTTAGGAACGTAAATCAATGATCATTGCAATGCATGCATGCTAGTGGTGAAAATAATGTGCTAAGAAGCACAAACATGAACATGCGATGCAGATAAGATACATCAATTCCTAAAATGGTACAACATGACATGCAGGGACATATGTGTACATATTTTGCCACATTTTAAATATTTAATACTTTCAAAGTACATTCAATATCTAGATTTAAACGTTAAAAAGGGGGAAGAAAAATAACCCCCATCTTCCAACTAGAGAAGACAGTAAATTTTGTTCTAGAGCTCTTCAATATCACAACCAAGACTACTCACCCCTCAAAAAGGGTCGAAGTGCTATTCTCCTACTAGAAAAAATGTTCATAACATGAATATAATTAATTATGAACTTACCTTACTGAATCTGATCTTCAGAAATTGAGAGGAAAAATGGAAAGATCTCGTATCTAATGAAAATCGTGTCAACTATGTCAATTTCCATGAGGCTACCTCTTATAAGATTTCAGTGATTACTGAAATATATTTCTGATGGTTGTCATGATTGAGCAATGGATGCAAAAAGTTAGTCCAATTGGTTTTAACAATTTATATTTTGATGTCAATTACTCTGAACTTAATTTAAGAAGCATGTCAATAGATATTTCTACCGACAACGACACAATCGAATATCAATTACTCAAGAATTACTAACATAGACTTGAAAGGGATGACATAGGTCTTGTATAGAAGTGTGCTACTTGAAAGGCTGCAACAGAATACTGGAATCTAAATGCCATCGACTATTCCTGTACCAATTTATTTTTTCAACATAGAAACAATCTTTTTATTGATATATTAAAATGGAGCAAATTTCTCAAGGAAACAAGCTCCCAAAGAGAGCAGAAAACAAAAAGAACAAACGAGAAACTGAAACGATACAGAAGTAAACAACTGAGATGAAAGCTGCATCTGAAAACCTGAACAAAAAGAAAACCATAAAAGACTTGAGATCCTTTCTACAAAACCAACCCAATCTTTAGAGATTGTTATCATCATGCTGGACCATTTGCCTACCAATTTGAAAGATGGACCCGTTGATTTTGAACCTAGAACCTTTTTTCATAAGAAAAAATGGGAAGGCCCCCTCCCAAAGAAACTAGTATAGCAAGGCCTTCAATCTTCATCGATAAGCTGTAGTGACAAAAGAATTTTTTTTTTAAGAAACAACTTCATTGATGTATGAAATTACAAAAAGCCCGTCAGTGGATTACATAAGACAATTCCAATTAGTCAAGGGAAGTGTAGCTATAGTGATGAAGAATAGGTGAGCTTTTACACCAAGTGACAACTTTATAAACTATAGCATCAAAAAAACGCTCAAAAGATTGTAGCTTGTCTTTGAAGGTCCTTTGATTTCTTTCACCCCATGTAGTCTAGAGAAAAGCTCAAATAAAATTCGTCCAAAGCTTTTCCTTTTCATTTTTCAAAGGGTGCCCGACAAGAGTGGCCTCAAGGAGAAGTTGGGGGTCATTAGGCAAGGCTGTGGACCAACCAAAAGCGTTGAGGATGGTCCTCCAAAAAACAATAGCAAAAGTGCAGGTGGTAAAGAGATGTTGTTGAAACTCCAAGCTGGCCTTGCAGATGATGCACCACTGAGGAGAAGTAGCCATGTAGGGAAGTCTTCTTTGGAGCTTGTCACTGGTGTTGATGGCATGGTGACTAAGCTCCCAAATAAAAAAAATTCACCTTTTTTGGGCACTTGTCCTTCCAGATAGCGTTGTAGAGACTAATTCCGGGTGTTTGGTTGCTGTGTGAAAGATCCCTAGTGAGTAAGCTGGTGGAAGAAGAGCCATTCGCCTCCAATTTCCAAAATAGGACATCTCTTTCGGCAGTCAATTGCACCTATGTGAGCTAAAAACTAACGACTGCCCATTCATTTATTTCATCATCTTTAAGATCCCGCCTTAAGCCCAAATTCTAACAAGATGATGTATCAGTAAGCTGGTAGGTTTGTTTTAGGGGCACGCCATTCAACCAAGGGTGATTCCAAAAAGATATGTTCCTACCATTGCCGATTTTATAGGCCACCAATCAAAAATCAGATTCTGTATCTTTACGATGGCTTTCCATGAACTTTTAGCAGCATTGTGAGATGTAGAGATGGGTTTCAGGTTCCATGAGGCTTTACCATATTTAGCCCCGATTGTGACAAAAGAATTTTCTATCATTAGAACATCAAGAAGAAGAGGTGATTCAAGATTCTTTGATTTCTTTCTGTATGACTGGAAGGCTCTGATTCAGTTTGTTTGGGGGGTGATCTCCACCCCTGCC
Organism: Momordica charantia; assembly: GCF_013281855.1. Classification (NCBI taxonomy): domain Eukaryota; kingdom Viridiplantae; phylum Streptophyta; class Magnoliopsida; order Cucurbitales; family Cucurbitaceae; genus Momordica; species Momordica charantia. The sequence goes on along the minus strand of NW_028275157.1, from coordinate 8,839,206 downwards.
TCTAGGCTGTCTCTTGCTTCTCTCTTTTGAACGAATCTATTCCATGTTTCTTATTAAAAAAAATATAAAAAAGTAATAAAAAATAAAAAAATCTCCAAAGGGATCTAGCAACACAGCTTCATAGCACCTTTGATTTTCCATCAAGAAGAATAGGTAATTCAAGATTCTTTGATTTCTTTCTATATGAATTCCCCAAAGAAGGGCTCTACCAACACAGACTCGTAGCACCTTTGATTTCCTTTTAAGGTCCACCCGTTAAGAGACTCCATCCATTCTTCTACTGATCTGGACCAGCAACTTAAAACACCAACTTCGTGCATAAAAAAGAGCCCCAACCCATGGAAGCAAAAGGACTGTAGAGGAATAGATGGTCTAAACTTTCCCCATTCTTTAAACAACGGCAGCACACCAAAGGGGAAATGGCCAAATTGCCTAGTTTATAAAAAGAATACAATGTTGAAAGATATAAACTCTCGAGAGAGTGATACAAAACAAAAATAAAGAAATGAAACGAAATTTTTCTTGGGAAGAAACAATTTCATTGATGAAATGAAAATAGATACAAAAAATGGAAGCCCGTGAAGGGTTTACAAAAACGCCCCCCAATTGGCTAGCACAGAAGCAATACAATAATGATGAAAAAGAGGGAAGCATTTACACCAAGAGATAACCAAAAGAACCATAGATTCAAAAGTGCGGTGAGGGGGTGTTCTTTGTCTTGGAAGGTCCTGTAGTTTTTTTCCATCCAAATGGACCAGAACATAGCACAAATCAAATGCAACCAAAGCAGCTTTTTCTCCTTTGTGAAAGGATGTCCTGTGAGAGTGAGAGTCAACAGAGTGTGCATATCCGAGGGGAGAGCTACTGACCAGTCAAAGAGTGACAATTTGCTCCACAAGCTGTTGGCAAAATCGCATGTGACAAACACATGCCCAGTGGACTCACTCTTTTGTTTACAAAAGACGCACCAGTGAGGAGAGATGGCCATGTACGGCATCCTTCTTTGCAGCTTAAAGGGAGATAAAAACTTCCCAAGAACATATAATACTGGGAGAATAATTTTGAAAAGATTAGAAAGTGAACACTGAGCTTAAATTCTGCTAGCTCATAACATTCTAGCCAATATTCTCTCTTGTCAAACCAAATTTTATATGCAATGGCTTTGACCAAGGTGATCCAAATTAAACGGGAAAGGACCATGAAGAAGCTACAGCAATGGAAACTGCTGAAAAAACCCAACGTAGATCATTAATTGGAATAACTTCCCCCAACATCTTTTGGCAAATGAACAGTGGAAAAAAGATGGTCTTGAAAATCACAGCTTGCAAAACACAGAGCACAAAAAGATGGCCGTGAGCATTTAACAAAGAAAGGCTTTAACTTTCTTGGGGATATTAAAATTAATCAAGGGGGTCTAAGCTTGTAAAAGTAGACTTTATTATCAAACGGCTCGAACTGTCTGGGGACCAACCAACTCCATCTGTTCCAAGCTGTCAGAGAATCAGCTTCAGCCTCACAGCAGACTACGTCATTGGAGTAAGAGTTCCACTGCATCAGCTTCATTGATACAACGTGGTTTCTTTTTCAAGAAGTAAGATTCCATCGGACAAGGTGCTTCAAAGAACCACTGGACTTATCTTCCCGCAAAAAAATCTTAATATTACTTTCAATTTGCTTGCAAACCTAAGTGACTATTCCCCAACGAATTGGAAAGATTGATTCACTGAACATTCCCTCCACTAATTAGGATAGCACAATGATAGGACTTGAGATGAATTACTATAATTATATAGCATATAAGAGAAGATTACAATCTAGCCATACATGTGAGAGGTCTAACACTCCCATTTTTAGAATTTTAGAATTTGAGAGGTCTGCAACTCACTATTCTAGTTCCATAATTGTGACTTCCATATTCCAAGTACCCCTAGTCCCCTAACTTACTAATGAAAAATATGGCCGCCAAATATCCTAAATATCTCGAACATTTCCCTAGCTAGTGAATTTTTTAAAATAAGAAACTTAAAACTTGAATTTGCAATTAATGTGAAATAATTAAATTACCTAGTACAATGAGTTTATCCAGTTGATATCCAGGCTTCAAAACAGACTTCATCAAAGCAGCATGCACTGCAAGTAAAGTATCGCCGATGAAGAAATTACACAAAACATAACATCCATAAAGAAAGGAGAAACATTCGAGCATGATTAAGCAAAGGCAAATATATACCCTGATGATCTGACAAATGTTCAGTGGATATCCTTCCCCTCGAGTAACTGGTTCTATTAATATAAAATGTTACGTGGGTCTGGGTTATTTCATCAACCACACCCGAAACAATAGAACCCAATTCAACCTTTTCATCTCCAGAAACCCTGTAATTGAGTTCTCCAATGATATTGACAAAGGTCAGAACTTTTATTACATGCAATAACTAACTCACCAAAACTTTGTTCCAGTGTAGAAAATCATAAGCGAGACTAACTTTTTCTTTTACAAGATGGCTAATAACTTTTTTTTTATATTTAGGATTTTTTTTCCGAATGATATTGACAAAGATAACTAATAACTGTTGTCAATCTATTTTGTTTTTCCCATTTCCTAGTAGTTCCCCATTCACATAAAATCCGGTTTTTTTTTATCATGATGGATATTTCACTTACCTACTTGTAGGTTTTGGTAAGGAAAGAGAAACTTTATAGAAACCAGCATTCCAATTAGAGGCTGAAACAGTACATGACCACAAAATTAACAAAAGAATCGTACTTATTGGTTCATTTACCTACTTCTAAAGTTGCAGAGACATTTATTAGTGTCTATCCTCAAGTTCAAGATATAGCAATGAAATGACCACACCCATCTGGATATGAGGTAAATAGAATCAAACCTTGCAGGCTTCATTACAAAACTAAGGCTTATACGCTTGGAGGAAGGAACAGAGCTTGTTATTCTACATTTGATGACTTGCCCGATATGATATGTTGAACTTGGATCAGAACCAGATTCTATTCCGAGTTCAAATCTGAATAATAATAAAAAAGTTTAGATATATCATTACAAGCCAACAATACATAACTTCCACATAGAGAAGCGGCAAAATAACTGTATACATGAATTTGCAACACGAGAATGTAAAGAGAATCCTCTCCAAAAAATGTAAAGATAAATCTAATAGCATTAGTAATTTTCATTCCTCATTATAAATTCAAGCAAACTTATGAAGTTGCTACATAAGTTTGTTTCTTGTAAAAATAAAAATAAAAATAAACTTGAAGTTGCTACAAACAAAAGGACGGAGAAAAGAATAATAATTTATACACCTAGAATGTCCCGTGAGTCAACTGGGACAAAAAGAATATGGGAGCAACTTAATTTCTATCTTGTAAGTAAGTAGAAATGGAGAAGATGAACAAAGTAAAGTTCAGGATAGCCACGTCTGAAAACAAAATACTACATCAAATATATTTGGAAGATGGGTATTACTTATTCACCTAGAATGTCCCGTGAGTCAACTGGGACAAAAAGAATATGGGAGCAACTTAATTTCTATCTTGTAAGTAAGTAGAAATGGAGAAGATGAACAAAGTAAAGTTCAGGATAGCCACGTCTGAAAACAAAATACTACATCAAATATATTTGGAAGATGGGTATTACTTATTCACAGCCAGAAATGCAATGGCAGTATTTGTTACTACAATAAACAAATCTCATGAACGAGCTAAATATAGTTATAGACCAAACTCAGAATGATAACCAGTTCAAAAGCTATATGGATGCAGCAACAGACTTGCCTCGGAGCAAAACCTTGAACACCATTGTAAAACCTGACAAAGCAACCATGTTTTTCAATCTTCGTTATCCAGCCATGGGTCACTAATCCCGCGATAGCATCAGCATACGAACTAAGAACTTCCAGTTTTGATTTTACCTGTAAATTGGCAAGCATATATCAGAAAACTAACTAAATAGATACTGACATGCAAATGAAAAGCCTGAAGGGTACCTCACTTCAAAGTAGTTAGTACTAAAATGAGTAGAACATAATAATTAAAACTTTTGTTAATGATAAAGCCTACATATTGGAACTCCCCAAGAATGTTCAAAAATGAGAATACAAGTCATAGAACTTCTTTTTTTTTATATCCGTGAGTATCCGAGCCATCTTGCGCACACCTCGACTAATCTCACGAGACAACCGTCTGACCCTAATACATTTGGTTGCCAAGGTAACTCGTAGGATATCCTAGGTAGGTGGCCACCATGGTTTGAATTCATTTCCTCTAAGCCCTTTGCTATTTACATTGCTCTTATTGACAACTAGGCCACACCATGATGGTATCTAGAACATATTTATAGATTGCCAAAGTCATGACTCACGGAACATATTGAAACTCCCCAATGACGGGCTATAAAAATGCCTCATACTGTCACAATTATAGTTTACCATCTCTTTTGTCCATTGGAAGTGTTTCTTGTAGCATCCCTTGGAGTGTTTCTTCCCCATCTATCGTATTCATATTTCATACCATCTATGAAATGTATCTTATAAAAGAAAAAAGAGGGGCAAGCTAATTAACAATTGAGTAAATCAACTGAAGCTAATTAACAAGCTGTAAACTATTTGATTAATTGTTATGAACAGCAATTTAACTAACTGAACAGCACGTAAAGTACAATAATAGCCTAGACCACTATAAGTATAACACCCCGTACCTTTTTATATGATACTCTAGCAGTTTAAATTGCATTACTACATAATTTTTTTTTTTTAATTTCCTTGATTGATATGATTTCTATTAACTTCGACTTTTTTTAATATTCAAAAGAGTTCTTGGTTAATTAAATATGTTTTATTTAAATTAAGGAGTTAAATTAAAAGTAATTAGATGAAGAAAAAAAAGGTAAATTTCCAAAGTAAAAAAAAAACAAATATAGACAAATTTAAAGCAAGCTGGCATGAATACCCTTTTTTAAGAAAAGAGAAATTTGACTTTTTTTAAACAAGAAACAAGCTTTTCATTAATAATATGAAAAGGACGGAAAAGTTCAAGGATACAAGCTCCCAAAGGAAGCGAAAAATAAGAAAAGCAACCAAACGTACGAACCAAAATACAAGGAAATAGACGAGATCTAAAGCCCATGAAATATCAAAAAGCTAGAAGTACAACAAAGCTTGCCAAACCAAAAGGACGGTCTATTGAGGAGGAAAAAATTGCATGCTGAGGAAGAAACCAAACAACCGCTTAACATATACTGGCCGCTAGAATGAAGAAGCAAAGAAACTCAAACCTCCCTTCGCAAAGAAAAGACAAGAAAACCAAATGATCTGAACCCTCAAAACTTGTTGCAGAGTGGAACCAACCAAAAATCTGATAGCCTAAATTAAAGTCTATCTATTCGGTGATTGGAACTAAAGTAAGGCCTACATCTTCAAAAAATTTAAGAAGACTTTAATTATCAGCGCAAGAAGCCTTTTCGACAACCAAAAGGCTATTTCTGAGAAGGAGTATCTATTTTGCCAGAAGAGCGTAAAGGGTCTTGATCTTCTGCAAAAAAAGCAAATTAAAATCTTCTGTAAGGGAACCCTCTAATAAATCTTCATTAACACCCTCTTGATCTTCCAAAAGTCCTGTTGAATCCTGACTACTGACAAATCATTAACATTGAAATCTTCATCATAATCAGACAAATCGTTAACCTTGAACTGTTTATTTGACTACTCACTTGTTGAATTAATGATAGTATGGCTTAGAGGTGAATGACCCTTCTGGATCCCTCTTCTTTCCTTCACTAACCTCGGTGAGTACTTCTTTCTTTTCGAATAAAAAAAGGAAGAGGAGGAAGAAATTTCTTTGGCGGCAGTAAATCAGGGTTAAATCTAAGGCTGCTATCAACCATATCGTCAGTTGTCTTGGTTGTTATCACCCTCCAAAGGTTGAGATTCTTTACTTTGTTCATTTCCTTGGTCACGAGACTCAGTGATGTAGTTATAGTTCCCTTTTTGGCTGCCCTCATCTCTTATTAGTCATAAGCTTGTTCACGTGACTTATAGGTTGTGATTTTTTTACGTTTTCCTTTTACTGCTTAGTAATTATAAGTTACTGTTAGTTCAAAATCCTCTATATATAGGCTTCTCATTCATTAATAAGAGGTAGATTGAATCATTCTTAAAACTTTTGTCCAAGATTCCATCACTCAGCAAAATGTTTTCTAAAATACGAACAACTGATGGGCTACCCTCTGGGTCTTCATTTTTTCTTCAATCGGATGAGAACCCTTGAAGAGGCTCGTCATCTGACAATATCAAATGAAGTCTTTGAATATCAAACACATTTGAAGATCTTGCAACCAACATCGGAGATAAAACTTTGTTGTTTCTCATGACTCTCAACCTCCTTCACACGAACTATAAAGCTGTCGAACTGTGTGTTAATTTCTATTAATGCAAATAAGAAACAACATATATTCTCTTCCAATTCACCTGAATCAAAGCTTCTGAGCAATCCAAAGAGATTTAGGGTAAATCTTCTTTAAACCATCAAGCTGAATTCCAATTGCCTCTAAGCATTACTTGTTCCAAAACTTTAAAGGCAAGTCACAAATCCTTACCCAACCTCCAAAGCATTCCCCACCACTTCCTTACTACAGTGTTCTTCAAAACACCATCTCTCTAGCTTTATATAGAACTCTCCTACCTTTTCACCATGAGCCATTTACAAACTCTGAGTTTAACGATCTTCCATCCTCAAACCTTAAAAGCCCTTTATCTGCCATAAATGGGTCAATCTGACACTCTTGAGAGAACTTTTCTTTTACAGCCACTACGATATCCTTCCAACTGTCCGAGGTACTGAATTTCGAGATGACCATGATGTTTTCCCAATCTATCTTCAAGACCTCAAAATCCTTTCTAACCCAATATTGCTTTAAAGGACTCTCAGAGGAAACCTCCTTATTTTCCATCAATAAAGTGTCCATGCTACCTTGTACTGCAAATTTACCTTTTAGGGGTTCGGTGTGGGAAGGCCCGAAAACACCTTGTTGATGGCCTTTCATAGTTGAGCGGAAAAAAAAAAGACCCTTCAGCATATCCCAGAAGGCTAACCAACCAGTTTTCCTTAGACCTGCATAAATAACGAGCTTTCTTCTTCCCTCAGTTGAAGGCCAGACCATGCATTCAATACTACTCCTAAAGTTACCTCCAAGTTTCATCAATCTACAAGTACCAAATTCAATTTTTTCATGTGCAACTAGTAGTCGTGCTCTGGTAAATGCAGTAAATCAACCAAGGAGAGTAATAGCAAGTAGAAGCGACATATTTGCGGGGAGAGTGAGCGACCAGCAAAAGAAGGGCAAGTGATGAAGACATGCCCTATGGATTCACTATAAAGTTTGCGAAGAGGACACCAATGAGGAGATAAGGCCATACAAGACATTCATCTCTGGAGCTTGTCGTGCATTTTTAATGCGTGTAGGCTAGTTTCCCAAAGGAAGAAATTAATCTTTCTTTGGATAGGAACCTTTCCAAATTGCTTGGTACAAATCTGATGGAGCAGAATGAGAGATGAGGCTTTGAAGGTCTTCGATGAGCAAGCTTGTGGTAAAAGAGTCATGGGATTCCAACCTCCAAACAATGGTATCCCTAGTCGATGTAGGTCGATCGTCGATGGGAAGATAGGTTGTGTAGAAGAGCTACCAGTTCTACAATCTCTGCATCCTTAAGGTTTCTTCAAAAGTGTATATCCCAAAAGTTGGATTCCGATGACCAGAAATCCTCAGCATGGTCAAATTTCCTCAAATGGAGGGCAAAAGGAATGGTATCGCTAGTCAAAGTTTGAATTGCAAACATTGAATTTCAAATTGAAATCAAATCTAGTGTTTCTGTTATTTTCTTAGCAACCTTTTCATCTTTAGCCGCAGACTTGAAGATTATGATTTTTCTTTTAATTTGTTTTCTATCACTTAAAACCCTTCCTCTCTCTCCTACAAATTCCGGCAAGCTTTCTTTTCTTCCCTCCCTCACGCACACAGTTCCCACTAGTAGCCATTTATTCTTCTTTGTACTACACAACTATCCATCTCCCTAAGACCTCTTCTAAGACCCAAACTCCAATCATATTGCTCCCAATTCCAACACTCTGCCACAGTACAATCTTTCTTTGCATAAAACCGTGGCTCATCTTTGCAATTTCCACCCAAGGCCTTCCTTTTGTAGTCCCGTTTGGAGGGGGGGGGGGACCAACAAAAAATGTTCCTACCATATATGCTTGAAATAACCCGCTTCCACAAATGATTCTCATCTTGGAGGAACCTCTTTTGGAGCAGGGTATTATTCCCCTGTTCATAGGCTCCAATCCCTAACCCACCGTAAACCTGAGGCAGCAACGTTCTATCCCATCTCACAAAGATGACGTGGGGGATGACAACCATTGCCATTCCAAAAGAAATTTCTAACAATCTGCTCCATTTTCGAAATCACTCTTTTTTGGGCTTTAAACACAGAGAAAGCATAAAGAGGGATGCTGTTAAATATTGAGAGAGCCAAAGTAAGCCGACCCCCCTTTGAAAGCAAAAGGTTTCTCCAATTTTCAAGCTTTGCCCTGAATTTTTCAACAATGTGATTCCAGAAAGAGCTCTTTTTGTAGTTACCTCCCAACTGCACACCCAAGTACTTAATGGGGAGAGACTCGGCTCTACAACCAAAAACCGCAGCTTGTTGTAAAAGCACCTCTTTTTCAATGTTGATACCAACCAAGGCAGTCTTCTCCAAATTTAGGGAGAGACCTGCCCCCGCCATGAAAAAGTTTACAAAGGTCCACCATCTCCTTATATTATCACCATCATTCTGACAAAAATAATAGTATCATCAGCGTACTGTAAGTGAGTTACCGGCACTTCATTATGTCCTATCAAAGGACTTCTAAGAAATCTCTTTTCACAACAATAATGAATGGAGCGACTAAGAGAATCACCAAAAATAGTGAAGAGGAAAGGGGAGAGAGGATCTACCTGTCTAATCCCCCTCGCAAGAATCTTCCCTCTTGGTTTGCCATTAACAAGAATGGAGAAGTTTATAGAAGAAATGCAGCCTTTAATCCACATCCTCCATCTTCTACCAAAGCCTTTGTAGTCCATGATGGTGTCTAGATAACCCTAATCAACCTTATCATAGGCCTTCTCAAGATCAAGCTTAAGAAAGAAACCTTTTTTCTTCTTTATCTTTCCAATCAACCTTATGCACTTGTTTTTATTATTTCAATTGTTTATTAAAAGTTATTTATTTATTATTATGTTTTATGAAAATTTTTATAGGATCCCGAATAAAGTTTTTTAATTTTATTTTATAAAGTTATAATATGAAAGAATATTTTGTTTTGTTTTGCTTTTTATTTATTTATTTTGTAAAGGCTTTTTCTTAAATGTTCAAAGCATACATGTAGTAATGTCCCTAGATAGTTTTTGTCTCAAAAAATCGAGTCCTTACAATCACACTTAATCATATTTCACAAGAGATTATTCAAAATCTAACATCTACATGGCAACAACCACTGATTGCAATACATATTCACGCAATCACTTTTTTTGCAATTTTCTTATAATTTTGTACTCCTTCAATAACTTCTTGGATAGAAAAAAGGTCAGTCCATAGGGATAATGATGAAACATCAGGCTTCCTAAATTCTAAAGAAAAATAAACCACATTACGATAACTTCACATACATTTTACAATCCATCTATTGACACTCTCTAGTTCAGCCTTTAGAAGAATGACTAAATTTGAGGTGGTAAGAAAGCTGAATGGGCGATTAGTCAAAGAAAGATATAACTTTCCCTTTTTCGGTTTTAAGATGATAAAGACTTTGGAAGAAACCATATTTAAGAAGCAAAGAAATCATTCCAGATAACACAACGGTACATTGGCATACGAAATAAAAGGAAAATGGTGAAAAAAACTCAACCTATATATACAGCATAATAATTTACTCTTCGTCGGAACACAAACCTATTGGTTAAAATATGAAATCATCTTGGTATTCATCGTAGCACACTATTTATTTATGAGCACGAAAAAAAAATCAAAAGAAAAAATTATGTATCTGAATTAACTGAAATGATGCATCTAAAACACCTGCTAAACTAATAAATGACAACAACCAGAGCAATTACATTTTATATGATTGACTAACAGAGAAAATAGAGACATAAATACAGGTAAGATAAAAAGAATATTAGGGCTAAAAGGAACATACGAGTGACTTCTTGTTTGTAACAGTTATTCTCTTGGACTTGCAACCAAGCACGCGGAAAATGAATTCAGCCCCAACCTACATATTGACGTGGCAACAGAATTTGAAGCTTCCGAACCAAAAAAACACTTTATTGAAACATAGCAGAATAAAAATCAGAACTGTTTCCTATATAAAACAGAGAATGCAGTATACCACATTGACTAACAGAGAAAATGAGACATTAACACTCTCATTTATGAGATTTTTTAGGGTTTCCTTTCAAAAATAAGATATTGATACTAATTGCACCAATTGGATGAGTTTTGTGTTATATCCTTAAGCTTAGGACTTGGCTTTCTTCGCTTTTGTAATTTCAAATCATCTAAAACCATTTTGCATAAGAAACAAGTAATTCATTCATATTAATGAAATATACAGAAATCTTTCAAGGTTACAAAAAAAAAAACTTTAGTATTAGAAGCAATAAAATGAGCATTGTTACAAAACGCATTAGAACCCCAATGAGAAGTACACTAAATAACAGATTCCCAGATAATATTAACCCTATACCGATTTTGAAAAGTTCTTTTTGCCATATGTAACAAAAAAATAGATTTTACTGCATTGGCACGAAGAACCAGATACCAGATTATATTATTTTTTGAATGAAACAGTTTAAAGTAATGACCTTGAATTTTTTTCGAGGTTTAGCAATTTCAAATTCAGACATGTGACATAGAGGACACAGAGCCTTAAGACCACCAGGAAATTGCACGATAGCACCAAAATTATCAACAACAATAACTTTAGCACGTATCAACATCCCAGGCTTCACATCTGAGTAGGAAAACACCGGACCTTCAAAGGCACTGGCCTGCATAATTCAAAAATCAGATCATGTTCTATTAAGAAATGAACACTTATCAAACGGGGCATCTACTTGTAAGTGTAAATAATTGTGAACTGATGCAAAGAAAAAGAAGGAAAGAGGAAGAAATAAAACAAACAAAAAATGCCAAAATTACCTACATACGGCAAAGGTTTAAAGGTACCAATGATTTCATTCAAAGATATAGAACCTCAATGGTGTTTGTTACTAGGAAGCACGGACACTCCATTTTAGGTGGAGTGTCCGTATCGGACGCGTATCGGACGCCGATACGGCCGGATACGTCCCGGACACGTGTCCGACACGCCACGTGGCATGTGCAATTTTTTATTTTTATTTTTTTATTTCAGACACTCCTCGGACACGCGGGGACACGCTGTGAGGGACACGGGACACGGCCCAAACGGCTTGGGCCCAACCTATTTTGAATTAAAAAAAGAAAAAGAGAAAACTTAATAAAACAGAAACCCTCGTGTTCTGTTTTGTGTTCTCCTCACCCTTCCACAGTCAACAAAACCCTAAACCCTACACCAAAGTCCAAAACAACAAAACCCTACCCACCATCCTCCACCATCGACCATCATCGCCACCATTACCGACAACTTCTGCCGCCGTCATCTCCGGCCACTTCTGCTGCCGTCTCCGACCACTTCTTTTTAAATTTAATGTAGGTTGGATAATGGATTTTGTGATGTTAAGTATATTTTGATTTGTTTTTGTTCAATTTGTGTGGTTAATTTATGCAAAAGTATTATATAATCAATTCATATGTATATATTATCTTAAAAAAAATAATAATAATAACGTATCCCCAACGTGTCCGTGTCCTATATTTTTAGAAATTGGCGTATCGCCGTATCCGTGTCCGTGCTTCTTAGGTTTCTTATGTAAACAAGCTTCTTGTTGACCATCTTTAACGACTTTTGTCCATTCTTAAGTAAGATTCAGGAAAATTTTCTGAAGGCGTTTTGTTTCCCGTGTGCTCCTCTACAAAGTTATTATGATTGAATGTGGAAAGTTTTTTTATGTACGGATTTCTACGAAAAGGAAGAGTTCAATGGCATTTAATTCTTTTTACGATTCTTTAGAATATAGAGTTGGAAAGGAATAGAAGAGTATTTTCAAGTGTGGAGATTTCTCACTGAACTAGTCTAATTAGGAACTTTCCTGTTTCTATTACCAGCCATTAAAAATATAATAAATAATAAATAAATAAAATAAAAAATTTTGATAATCGAAAGTCGGAGCTTTTCTCCCCCATTCTTGGGGAACACCCACACCCGCCCCAAGGTCTAGATCTAGGAAACATCAAGGATTTTTGGTATTGAGCTCATCCAAAAGGTTCGAACTTGAGATCTCTAAGTCGGTATGACCAAGAGGCCCCAAGCTCTTGCTTATGGGGCCACCGCTTGGGGACGCCAACCATAAAAATTTGTTTTTGTAGGTTCACTTAACCCATCTTCATTTGAGCATCATTTTTTATAAGGCTGCTTCTGTTTCTCTCTCCCATTTTCAAGTTGGTTTCATATTAAACAATAAAAATAATAAATCAAATGAAATGAAATTTCTGTTTGTTTCTTTTTGTCTAATGGAACTTTTTCTCTTTGCCATGTTTCGTCTTCTTCTCATTCTTTTGTACCTTTTTCCGATATACAGTTATGCATCTTACCAAACAATTCAAACCAATATACTAGTGATTTACGAATATATTAATGATGCATCATTTTTTATAAATTTAATAAGAGACCACAACCTTCAAAGTCCCAATGGCAAGTCCTTCCAAATGTCTAAAGCCAAGAATGCGAACACGAACATGACTCCCCTCTTTAAACTTCTTTTCAATCTTTTTCACGACCTCTTCAGCCATATCAGAGACCTACAGTAGATATAAACTAATTAACTAGAAGGCACTAATAGTACTACACACCTAAAGCTACTAAAGAAGCTTACACTGACGAATGTTGGTGTTGACTCTGGAGAAGAGGTTACTTCAAGAAGCAGTCCTGATCTTCTATCAACCCTAACAACTTTTGCAGAATCATATATATCGCCAATTCTCACATTCTACATTGAAAATGAGACAAAATAAATTCACACATTACAGTGGTAAGTAGTGAGTAGTAAAAAGTAAATGACGAAAAAGACAATGTATCTAGAAGGATAAGGAAATATACAGAAATATGGAGACATTTTGCATGGTTAAAGATATGAACCACTTAACCTTATATATGCATGGCAAAGTGCACAAGGAGATTATAGAGCTTTACGAGACAGATAAATGTTACAAGTTTTGAATCATTTTTATTATTTCAAGAAAACTATGGCCAAAATTATTCACAAAGCAATCATATGTGAAGAACAAAATCAAAGAAATCAATTTAATTCCAAGAACCACTGCAAGAACCAAAAGTAATAGCAATATAAATGTGTCACCTAATTAAATAAATCTCCACTATGTCTGACTGCATGTTTCTACAGTCAGCATCACTAAGTGAAGACTAAATCAAAGATGCTATTTTCATAGTTTCTGATATACAAATAGGAAACATATTAGTACAACATAAACATGTGTGTAAGATAACTACTATGTAAAAAATGGAAAATGATTCGAACACTTGGACACTATTCTGTCGAAAACATACAAGTTTTCTTCTAGACAACCAAAAAAATCTTTTAGGAAAATCAGGCATATGAAATAAGGACTGTACTAAGAAGGTTTCGGTGTTTTCTTGGATAGTCCTTTTTCGGAACCTAAATACCTCTAATGTTCTTCAGAAAAATCTTCCGTTTTTAGCTCTCCATCCATCCATTTGTGTGCTTTGTATGGCACGAGAAGACACTCAAAATCATGCACTGTTTTGGTGTCCTTTTGCAGCAAGCTGCTGGAAGCTTTTGCTTGCTTCCTTCAATCTCCAGTGGGTTTTTTCTGATTCGGCCAGAGGCAATTTAAATCAGCTTCTTAATGGTCCCAACGTCAAGCCTTTAGCTCGGCTTCTATGGTAATTCAGTGAAAGCTTTAATTTATGAATTGTGGTTTGAAAGAAACCAAAGGATCTTCGAAGATAAGAAGAGAGATTGGTTCGACATTCTAGATTCGGCAAAATTTAAAGCTTCCCAGTGGTGTTTGCTCTCGCTATTGTTCAAGACTACTCTCTTACTACAATATCTTCCCCTTGGGAAGCCTTTTTATAGCTTTAGTTGTTTATCTTATGTCTTCTCTTTTCATGCTTCTAATCTTTTTCATTCTTTTGGGATCGAACATCTATATTTCTTTTCATATATATTACTGAAAAGTTTGTTTCTTGTTCAACAATGGGGAAGAAATGACAGAGTACAATGAATATGAAATTATTTACGAGAATAGAAAACGATGGAAATCATCCAATCCAATATAAAAGAAAATTGTTAAACTAGCATATCTAGAGCATATGGTGTCCCATTGAGGAGAAGGAGATTTTACCAGCAGTCAAGAGTATCATAATAATTCATAAAGGTGCAGTGGCTAGGAAGCATCTGGTTTATCTGGTTATGTATAACAACCATCATTCGTGGTTACATACACTAAAGGTGTCTTCTCTCTCTATTCTCATCTCTCTTGCTGATGGCTTTAAATTTTGGCTGGACTCTATGGCCCATCCAAATCCAGAGAAATACCTCATTTCTTCCAAGAATTATCATATCTATCTTCTCAGTGCAAGGATGGAATGTTGGAAGGAGTTTCAATGTTTCTCGTTGGTCTTCCGAAAAATCCGAAGGAAGCTTCCCTACACCAGCATGCGTAACTTCAATACCTTCATTGAGAAAACTGCTTTAATTGATCTCCCTCTCCATAACGGGCACTTTACATGGTCCAACCTGAGGGAATCTCCCACTCCCCACTCTCACCCTTATTGATAAATTTTTAGCATTAGAAAATATCATCAAAAATTTGTCAAATGATAAAGCTAGACAGACCTACATTAGATCACTACCTTACACTTCTATCTACTCACATCAACAAACGGGGAAAGTCAAGGTAAACGATTGATTCTTAGTCAACTCGGTTACTGTCCTCTACTTCCAGTGGTGGGCCAACCATTGATGCAGGTAGAGGCTAGGTAATGTCTCTCCAACTAGCTCCAACATGTTGGGATATCTTGACACCAACCTAGCACCCACTTCACTTATACAATTAGAGTAGTGGGAAACTAACTGCTTGAAAGAGCTAAAAGCACATGAAGATAGAGGCTAGATAATGTCTCTCCAACTAGCTCCAACATGTCGGGATATCCGGACACCCACCTAGCACCCGTTTCACATACACAATTAGTATAGTGGGGAATTGAAAGAGCTAAAAGCACAACGCTCCTTCTTCTCGTCAACTCGGTAAAGCAGCTTCACTCCTTGCCAATATCTTGTTCATTCGCAACAAAATATTTCCTTTGTGCTGACACTAAAGAAAACATGATATTTTTGAGAGATGTTATTTCCCCACACCGCTTTTTTTAAGGACACATGGCTACAGCATCAAAACATCTTTCCCACCGTGGAAAAATACTCCTCTCCCTTGATGGTAGGCATGGTTTCAAACAAAAGCTGAAAGGACTCAAACAAATAATCCGCATATGGAATAGAACATTTTCTGTTGTGTCACCACTCAAAAGAAGCCACGTACAAATTAAAACAACTCTGCTAGATGGTTTAGAAGGATCAAGGGATTATCTTCCCATTCACAAAGAGCATAAAAATTCATGCAAAACCACACTTCTCTTGTTGACTGCCAAAGAAGAAACCTTTTGGAGTAGGGGTGTGCAACGAAACTGACCAGCCCGATAAAATCGACAAAAGTTTATCCGAACCTAGCCGATTTTGGTAGTTGAATTTGTATGGCAGTTTGGTTTGGTTTATAATATTTCTGAAACCAAAATATTCAGTTTTGATATGAAAATAAAGAAATCGACCTCCAAACCGAATCGAACCAAATATATTAATATATATACATACATATATATATAGTGTTTTAAAACCATTCTTTCTTTCTCAATCCCAGCCCAAGCCCATTAACAATCCCACTTAAGTCATATCATTGTAATACTTTTCTTTTATTTGAAAATGTCCCCTTTAATAATATTCCAAGACTTTTTAATAAACTCTCCGGTACACCTATTGAGCCCATAGGCTTTATTAGCTCCTAGATCGTCAACTGCTCTTTTAATTTCATTTTCCTTGAAAGGGCATCCAAATCATCGCTTTTATCAGATGGGATGGGATTCGACTCAATGCCTTTAATGCTCAAGTTAGTCGCAAGATTGCTTGGAATAGAGCTTTAGAAAGAACTGAATGAACTTTTCACTAATCACCCCTCCTCTGTCCACACTTCTTCCCTATTTGTTTATAAAATTTCCGTAATTAGACTGTTCTTTGTCTTGGCATTTGCATATTTGTGGAAGAAGCTATTATTCCGTTTGCATGAAAAAGACAAATTTCCATTGAGAAAAATGAAGAATCCACAAATGGACCTAAGAAAACCAACCCAAAACAAAAAGAAGATAAACTAAAATATATGGATACACACACACATACACAATACAACACTGGAGCTTGTTAGGATCCCAAATACAAGAACCTAACTAGAAAACTATATTGCAAATCCAAAGAGAAATTACAATTCGATGGCCTTCTCCCTTATCATCTTTATTTATAACTAATTTAACCCTAACTAATTACCATATTGCCCCGTCCCTAACATACTAACAATACTCCTTATATACTCCTATTAGGACTCTCACATTACCCGACCCTTCGAAGACACCTTGTCCTCAAGGTGTGCATACACAAAAACAAATTAACTTTTAACACCAACAAAACTAGAAGATCAGCTAAATAGCAACTAAGAAAACCCTAGATTTAGATGATGTGCGAACTGGTGGGGCAGTGGCGGCGACAGACGGTGGCGCAACCAACGATGGCGGCAATGGTGTGTGGACGTAGGATGGTGGCGACAAGTGGCGGACGGTGGCGGCGGCAAACGACGGTGGAGGCACAGGTGGTGGGTGATGGCGATCGGTGATCGGTGGCGTGCAACAGGCGGCGATCGGCAACGACGTAGGTTGGAAGGTCTGCTGCTTAGGGGAAAAAATGGTGAAGTGGCAATTAGGATTAGTTTAGATTTTAGGTTTAAAATCAAGAACATCCTGGCCCAAAACCCATCTTGTATTTCTATCTCCTTTTCTATCTTTGAAAAGTCTTGGGTCTCAACCATTTTATCCAACTCCAGCCCATTCCCCTTGGCACCTTCCAATTTCAGCCCATTCCCTTTAGCATTTAGCATATTTGACTACAGAAAAATTATGACACCCCACGTATGCAGCCTTTCTTTTCACCTTTGGAGTTTTGGAACGTAAGCAGCAGCGGCACCACCATTCCTGTAACTCCGACCACGCCCTCCAACCACTCCTACATTCGCCCGCAACGTCTTCCAACAGTCCCATTTCTTTGTTTTCTTTCATTTTTTGTCATGATTTTCAATTCTCCCTGAGCTTCACCGGTACTAAAACCCCTTCCCCTTCGGCTTTTTGCTTCTTGCCACAAAAGCAACAATGGCTGATCTCCCTTCGAACGTCCAACTTCCGTCGCAAGTTGTATCTTCTCCATTCCCTCGTGCTCAATCTTCAAATTTTGTCGCCGATCTCTTTCAAATTGCATTCGAGCCTTCCTTCCTGACATTCGTTCTCTCATATTTTTTCGCTTCTTCATCGAAAAGCTTCCATGCAAATCAGATTCAACCATCTTCAGACTCGTGCCCTTCCTTCTTGGACATTTGATTTCTTCTTCATTCTTCCTTTTGCAACAGCTTCTTTATCGTTGCCTTCTTCCTTTCCTCCTTAGCTTCTTCATACTCTTTTGAGGATAGTTTTTATTCTCTATTCTCGAGGCATCCCTACACAACGACACTCCCCAACCTTGATTCATTTTCCATCGAACTCTAATCCACGTTCTTGGGTCTAACTGGTCTTCAGCAACTTTTCGTCCCTGCTTCCGAATGCTCCTTGTGATTGCTTCTTCCTTCCTTGATCTCTCTTTTTGCTCTCTAATTGTAAACCCCTCTTGCATTTCTTTCATTATTCGTCCCATTTCATTCGAATGTTCCTTCATTTCTCTCAACATTCTCCGTAACTTCATCACAGTCTCGAATGGGAGATCCATGGCCAATTGGCCAGGATAAACTTGCTCTGATACCAATTTTTTAAGATCCCAAATACAAGAACCTAACTAGAAAACTATATTACAAATCCAAAGAGAAATTACAATATCGATAGCCTTTTGAGAGGGTTATCTCTCTCCCAAGAACTCTCTCAAGTTCCCCACACAATACTATTCTCCAAGATACCCTCCTTCTCCCCTACTATCTTTATTTATAACCAACTTACCCCTAACTAATTACCATATTGTCCCTTCCCTAACATACTAAAAGTACTCCCTATATACCCCTATTAGGCTCTCACAGAGCCTAAAATGGATTCAAAAAAGACAACCCAAAACTTTTGTTGAAAAAAATTGAAAGAATAGACAAATGGACTTAAAGCAGACCAGCCAAAACAAAAGGAGCCTAAACCAAAAACAAAAAGTACAAAATAACATAAAAGATACTAAAGGGGGGTCCAATCATTTAAGAGCTAAAGGATAATTAATATATAAGCTCTTTAGGAATAAACACCTAATGAGAGTCATTGAACCTAATCAATAATTTAATATCAATCAACTTCTAGTTGTAACTACCACTTGTTGATTCTTCAGACATATTTTAGATAAGTAACTAACTTACTGGAGGTGCAGCCCTGTTATGGACAAGATGTGGAATCAGGGTCAACCCCACAGCTCTAGTTGACGGATCAATAAATAATATCCGAGCATTGACCTACATAAGAAAAAAGATATTAATATTTGATAAAATACCAGGAAACATAACTCGAAGAAAGAAATTTTTTGTTGAAAGGAAATACATTTCCTTAATGTAATGGAAGGAAGAACTCAATTGATCGGGTTCAGGTAACAAAAATAATTGACCATATATCATCAATTAGAAATGGGCTTACAACACCAGTTCATAGGAAAAACAATTAACTAAGTGGCAGAGGCAACAATATATCACCAAAGGTCTGCATTGAGAAAGGGAAAAAACATAAAAGAACCATACGAATAAAATCCTACAAACTAATTAATATTCACAAAGCTTGTGGTATGTCAGGAGAAGAATGGTAGTGTTCTTGGAGAGATTTTTATTCTCTTTCATCCAAAACCTTCCTGATTACCAATAATAGTTATCAATTTATATATTAAAACAGAGACTAACGCTTATAGTAAGCATTAGGAAATCAACGTGACAGCAAGAGATTACAACAGAAACTTTTGGATTATTGACAAAATTCTTTTAGAAAGCTGACCCATAAATGTGACTGCTATCCTGACCATTAACTTCAATCAGTATCCTAACGAATCCGACTGTTCTTTATAGAGTCCCAGAGATGATACTTGGAATATTTTTGTTATTACATTGTACGACTGCATGCACTTGCGCATGGATTAGCCCGTACTAGGTTGTATCTCTTCTTTGGTTCCTTATCTCCCCCTTTTCTTTGTTTTGTTTTTTTCTCTCTCCCTTTGGAGATTGTATCCTTTGAACAATTTTGTTCCTTTCAATTAATCAATGAGAAGTCCACATCTTGTTCAAGCATTCGATAAGAGACAAGCCAAGAAAATAATACAAGGCACAATCATTCCCGAGTCACCTATATTTTCATTAATAACTAAACACGGTAGGATTTTTAAATAACATTTTAAGTCATTTAAAATCACTTAAGAAGCTACAATAAACACACTCTAATTTATAATTCCATCAAAAGTGGTTTTATTTTAAAAAAAAAAATCAAAAGTTATCAAAAATACACACTAGAGGAGCTCAAAAAAGACAAAAATCTACGGTACTTAATTTAATGCTCAATAAAAGACAAGCTGGGAAAGTAATACTAGGCATAATCATTCACAAGTCACCTATAAAGCACAATGGACCTAGTTCTATTCTATTGCTCAAGTTGATTAGACCTCGGCAAGCAGTCCCCGATTCTTGCAACCATATCGAACTTTAGATACCCAAAGAAGAAAAAAGCCTTCTTGTGGTCTGTGGCTCACAGGGGGTTGAACACTAATGACAGATTACAAAAGAAGTGCAAAAATTGGGCCCTCTCTCCCTCGGTTTGCCACCTTTGCTTAGCAGTTGAAGAGTCTTTAGATCATATTACTCTTCACTGCCCCTATGCCGAAACTGTTGGTCCCTCCTCTTCAATATCTTCAATATTAGTTAGTGCCTCCCAAAGACAATGGATAATTGGTTCATGCAGTCTCATGGTGGTGATTATCTCAACCACAAAGCGAGAACCCTTTGGAGCTATGCTATGGTGGCTACTTTGTGGAATTTTTCGTTAGAAAGAAACCAAAGATCGTTCGAGAATACTTATAATTTAACTAATCTTTGGAGCATTGTACAGCTCACAACTTCTAGGTGGTGCTACACTTGTATCAAATTCTTTTGTAATTACTCCCTCATCTCGATCCTCCAAAATTGGAGTTCTTTCTTGAGTTAGTTTTACAGGAGGGGGCTCCCTCTACCCTGTGACCTTAGTTTGTAACTCTGTTTTTTTTGTAAGTAATACTTCTTTCAGGTTTCTTATCAAAAAAGAAAAAAAAGTTATACATACATACATACATACATACATATGTATATATACACGCACACACATATATACATACATACATACATATACATATATTCTATTACTTAAAAAATTAGGCTGGCACCGAACACAGACTCATGGAATATTTTATATCCCAATTAGATGGTATTAGGGAGTTTGAATCCACAGAAACTTGGATTACTCGTGATTAACATATTTAAAATTGATTTTTGGAGATAAGAGTAGAAATACTACAATTTAGAGAAAAATCCAAGATATGGCACGAGTTTGGCATCATTGTGGTAAGGATTTATAAGATAGAACGTAATAAACAATGACAAAGTAGCCAATAATTTCACATGATACCTTCATGTTCTGGTTGTAATGAGCTTTCCAATTTGAAGAATGAAAACTATCTTGCAAATGAAACATATCAACCTGAAAAAAAGTAATTGATAACAAACGCATGTCTAACAAAGTAATAAATAGGAACGTTTACAAAAATGAAGAAGAATAATAATTAAGTCAGGATCCTAAATGCATCGATTTGTTGAAACAAGTTACAAGGTCGATAATGACTCACAGTTCCATTAAAATAAGTCAGAAAGGATAGCATGATCCCATTTTCGAGGGTTGATTGTACACGTGCACTAACCATCATTCCAGGGACGAGGAGGTCAATTGAAATACCTTTTAGATCCTTCGCCTGTAACATTTGTGAATTGAAGTAGTGATAATAATGGATCAGGATAATTATTGATGGAAGAAAAATTCCCTAAGAGAAAAAAAAAACAAAGTAGCATAGCAAATGAAGAAGATATATCACAAGGATATTACCACACATCTGGACACAATATCTTGATCAGAACTCAAATAAACTACTTTGCGAGTTTTGTCAATGCTTCTAATAACACATTGAAGAAGTTGCCCAACCTGCACATCATTTCCTGGTCCTGCAAAAACCAAAGAAAAGAACAAGAAGAAATGTAATCACAATTTATAAAAAGTATTGACTGGTTTTTTAAAATGTAATATTGAAAATAAAATATAAAATATGATAAACAAACCCTTTTTTACAAGAAACGAACTTTTCATTGATATATGAAAAGAAACAAAAAAAAAATTGTTCAAAAATATAAACTCTCGAAAGAGGGAAGAAAAGAGAAAAGACAAAACAAAAAACATAGAAAAGCAACATTCAAGAAGAAAAAATGAAGGTTAAAGTGTTTCTGTGAAGCGTTGCCTATAGAAGCCTTAATACTCATAAGAAATTGCAGAAAAAGCTTCCAAATTGGGTGATGTCCCCCTCGGTCTGCCCTTTATGCCTTCGAAATGCAGAAGATATTGATCATCTCTTCATGCCTTCAAAATGCAGAAGATATTGATCATCTCTTCATTCGTTGCTCCTTTGCTTGTAAAGGGTGGTCTTCCATCATGAGAAAGTGTGGTACTTCCAGTTGCCTACCCCAGTTAATTGAGGATTGGCTTTTAGAACTGACTCAAGGGCGGTTGAAAGGTAAAGGAAAATTTTTGTGGAGCTGTGCAGCTCATGCTTTACTTTGGAGTCTTTAGAAGGAGAGAAACCAAAGGGTCTTCAACAATTCCGCTCTCTCCTTAGATATTTTTAGTGAGAACGTACAGATTACTACAACCCCTGCCTCTAGGCTGTCTTCTGTTTTTGTTCATAATATATCTTTGTTTCTAATCAAAAAAAAAAAAAAAAAAAACAACAACAACAAGAAGGAAAAATGAAGGCACCCAATTGGCATGGATGAGATTTGGAGAATAATTTCCCAAAAAGATCAGAGAGAGAACACCCATGTGAGGCTCTAAATTTGGCAAGATTGAACCGATCAAACCCTGAAGTACTCTTTCCCTCACAGATCCGAACATTAAATCCTATCTATTTATTGGAATATCTTCATCAAGTATCAAACTTTGCCCTTTTCTCTTTTCAAGTCCTCATATCCTAAGTATCATACCACAATAAAGTTTTTCTTTTAACTACTGAGTTCTTTTTTCAATAAGGAAACAATAAATAAAGCACATTACGAAAGAAAAAAATGAGAAACTTAGCCTCACAGGGACCAAAGGAGTTAGACGAAAAAATAATCCAACTAGAATTTTTTTTTTTGAACAAGATACGAAATTCTCATTGAAATAATGAAAATGAACAAAATTGTTCAAAGATACAAACTCACGAAAGAGTGAAAAAACTAAAACATAAAAGAAGTGTTACAGAAAGTAATAAAGAGATGCCACAAAAACACCCCAATTAGAATTAATCAAACTAGGAGAATAAGATTTAAAGAGAGGGGATAAGGAACTCCATTGAATCTAGCAATGTCGAATCGAGCTGAAGGAGACTGTCGCTTTTCTTCAAAAAATCTAAGATTCCTTTCATACAGCACCTCATATACCACTGCCTTCACTGCATTAAGCCATAACAAAGAGGCTTTAGGGTTCAAGGCTGGCCCTGATAGCAATTGGATCAAATTATCTGCCATGTTGCTACCAAAAACACAATCCAAATTAAATTCCTGAAACAAAGACAACCAACATTGCCTTGCAAAGGGACAGAAAAAGAAAAGTTGCACCATACATTCTTCGTTAGCCTAGCAAAGGGCACAGATCGAGGGCTTTAAAAAGAAGCTGGGAAGTTTCTTTTCAAGAACATCATCGGTATTAACTTTCCCATAAATGAGAATCCAAGAAAAGAAGCTGACCTTCTTTGGGCATTTAGTTTTCCAGATAGCTTTAAAAAGGAATTTGGGTAATGGAACACTGTTTGATAATTTACAGAGTGAATCCACAGTGAAGGATCCTGAATCATCCAGCGTCCAATACCTCCTATCCGGTTCTTTGGAAGGGGATTTAGATTGCAATAATGATAAAATCTCTCTGAGTTCCTCAAACTCATCATCTTTTAGGGACCGCCGAGTGTGCATTTTCCATGAACGGGTTTGACTGTCCCAAAAATCAGTCATTCATCCAGAAGGATGAAGAGAAAGATGATAGATTTTGGACCATTCATCGTGGGCACAAGATCTCGATACTACCAATAACTTCTTCCAATCCAAATCAACTACTTCCGATTCCCTTTGAAACCAGAATTTTGACGAAAGACTTTTGATAGAGGTCAGTTTATGATCAGCCTTACTAGACGGTAATAGTTTATTCACTGAGCCCCCAGCTACGTTGCTAGATGTGAGATTAACCTGAGGGGCCTTGCGAATTGATGGAGCACCTCTTTTCGTTTGACCACCTCCACAAATGACCTCTTTCTCATCTCTTGATTGGATGGAACCAAGATTTCTTCCACTTTCGAGTTTCTGAGATTTGAGACTTCCTGAAACTGTCTTTCTGCATTCCTAGCTGAAAAATTGTGAAGCATGGTCCAGAAATCTTTCCAGCCTGTTCTATCTGAGACAACCGAAACCAGAATAACCCGCCGTCTGCCGGAAAACAACCATACAGTCCACGTGATATACCACAATTGCTTGATTCTCATCTTTTGAATTTAACAAGTTCCATATGGAGAACGATCTTTAAAAGAATAATATGCTGAAACCGATTTCTGAACTACAACTGCCATATGATTTTTGAACCATAAAAACTGTGAAGGATGAAGTTGTAATGCTTCTTTCCTAATAACGTCTTCAAACCAGATATAATTATCTTCCGCCCAAGTACAAAAGTACTTACCATCAATACGACAACTGCTAACTTCCATGGCAACAAATCAAAATACCACTAACAAAACACTTCCACTGGAGAGGAGAAAGGAAGGGAAAGGTCGGCCCTAACAATTGTAGGGAGAGAGACAAGGAAAGCCGAGAGGTATGGTCAGAGAGACTCGCCGGAACGGGGCTCCGGGGAGAGAAAGGCTATAAGAAAAGGAGGGACAAAGAGAGCGGAAGGTTGTGATCGGAGACTCACCGGAAAGGAGAGTGAAAGCTAGGTGGTGAAGGGGGAATGTGGAGGAGAGAGGAGAGAGGGGAGAGCATTTTCGGTTTCTTATCTGGATGCCTAAACCAACTTATATTTATGAAAACAACAAAACATGAAACAACAACTAGAATTGATACAAAAGAAAATCCAAATTTCAAAAATTATAAAGAGAGCGAACAAAAAGAAGGCCAACAATCCCACTAGCCCCCAAAAATAAGTCTCTCTTGAAAAAATACTCTCTCACCACCCAAAACTCTTAAAAGGTAAAGCTACAGCCACACTAGTCCGTAAATTAAAGGCCTTCCTTCGAAACAATGAGCATGCAAGAATTATTCCCAGCAAACCTCAAGAGTTGTGGCAAACGCCAATCCAAATCAATTTTGCTGATGACTTTATTCCAAAAATTTCAACCCAAAGTGCACAACCAATACTTTTTTTTACCAGAAACAAACTTTTCATTGATAATATGAAAATGAAGGAAAATTTCTATGATAATATAAAGTGGACCTATATTGCCAAAAATTTCTTTCAAGAGGGAACTCCAATTTTCTGCATCCTCATCCATATGTTTGTCATTGATTTTGTATTTCGATTTAGCCAACAAATATTAACTCAAAAACAACAAACTAAGATGCCTTCTCTTGAACAAAGATCCTTCTAAAAAACGAGAGCAACCAAAAGATGAGTAAAAAATTAGTAAAAAATAAAATTTTGCTTGCCCATTGTAATCCCTTTTGGCTTGTGTCTCGGAAAATCTCTATCTTTCCCACTCTCCATTTACATGTTTGTTTCTTTATTATAAAGTTTCTTTTCGTACTATCATTCCCACTCCCTCTGACCGTTTTCTTTGTACAATGTTCCTTGCCTAAACGAGAGGTGGGAAGAATGAAAGAAGTGAAGGATAAGCATCATAAGTCAAAAGGAAGAGAACCTAGAAAATGAAGAATAATGTAGGGACAACATCAAAACACATGCTATAGTTTTGTTAGCACCCCGTATAGACAATGTAAAGGCAAGTAAGAAGTATTTTCCATAAAATAATTGGGAGAGTACAGTATTATAAATGAACAATAACTATCGTGTCATCATCTTAGCAACATGATGACTTCTTACCAGATTGGCTGGTCTTTGGCAAAAACCCCGTGAAGGAATTCAAACCAAAATGAAGAATGTAGCCATGATCTTCAATGCTTTTCACATATGATGTCAGAACCTGAAAGAGTATTCATTTATGCATACCAATGTCAAAACCATTCTCATTAACCGGTAAAAATGAGAGGAAAGATATGGCAGTTGCATGTTGGATATCATTAAAAGATGCCATAAGAACACAAAATCAATATAAGAAAGAAAATCAAGGAGGAGATCATACTGAAGAATGAACATGACAAACTTTAGGCAGTAGTTGATTTGTGAAGTCTTTAACATAACTTAGATGATTTTCTAAAGGAGTAAAAAAACAGATGTAGAACATATTGCATGAACTAATACTGCTAAAAATATTTTTTTAAGATAAGAAACCAGTAATATGAATACTGCTAAATATATTAATAAATATAAAGCAAGAAAAAGGATCAAAAATTAATGTATTTAAATTCATTTACCATTCCTTCTTGAAGAAGGTCCAATGAGAAGTCTTTGTACATAATAGATAAACGTAATGAAAGCCAGATCTTTCTCTTCCCTGATTCTTTGTTGTCATCATCCACTTTCAGCACAACACATGGAACCAGTTGCCCAACTTGGAACATGACAGAAAGTAAATCATGCTCCGGATCCTAGTAAGAAAGAAATTTGAATGACTGAGGATTCAGTACAACACCATAAAATACAATTAGTTTTATGCAACGTGACTCCTCGGGAAATGTGTGTAAATCCTACCTCGATTTCTTTTTCCGAAATTGGATCAAAAGCATCAGCAGCACACACTAATCCACGTAAGCCCCCAGGCAGACTAATAACAAGATCCTTTTTATTTACTTCAGCAACGACTCCCCAAAGTTTCATTCTTGGACTTATATTCTGGAAATAAATAATCAATAATTAACATTTAATGGACGCAAACAGAGTGGAAGAAAAAGTAGGAGCCACCATGTTCAAAGAAAATTTAACATAAGTAAATTAATGAAATTTTTCACACTAACATCTAAGAACAATAGGAAATGAGATTGCTCCTTCTTTCCAAGGACAAAAGCTCCCAAAAAAACAGCAGCAATCCAAAGAATTTTTTTTTACTGAAAACCGAGCTTTCTTTGAGAAAAATAAAATAATAAAACATGCTTAAAAAGGAACAGTCCAGCCAACCAACAACTAACCTAACAAGACAAAAGGGGCTCCAATCCCAAAGAATAAGGCCTAAAGGATATTTACAAAAATCCTTAGTTACATATGCTCATGGGAGACATTAAACCTGTCAAGGACCAAACCTCTACCCACACCTCTTGAACCCTCTAAAAGTTCTCATATTCCTCTCAAGCCATATACTCCATAAAATATCAATATTACCATGTCAAAGCACACAACTCTCACCATGAAAGGATGAGTGAAACACAATCTCCTCCATCACGAGACAACAATCTCAAGAAACAATTATACATTGAGAGAACAAACTATCATCTCCAAAGTATGTTACCTAAATTCTCAAACACTCCCTTAAAAAGGATGCACCACTACGGCTCCAACAAAAAAGAAGAATACCTCTATGTTAGACTTTCTCAGCAAAGAAAGTTTTTTATCTTTTGTTAGATAGGAAACAAATTTCATTGATACATGAAATTACAAAAAATAACAAATCCTATCCAATGAAGTTAGAAAAAACTTCTCCAATTGGATATGAGAAAGTTCAAGTTGTAGCTATCGAAAGGATGTACATATTTGCACCAAGATAAAGCCAAAAAATGGAGTCAATTAGGTGTTGTTTTTGAAATTCAATGTCTCTGAAGAGTCTGGAATTCCTTTCTTTCCATATAGTCCATATATATTCCGTTGATGTTCAGATGGGTGGTGAATAAAAATAGATTCCTAAATGGGTGATGAATAAAAATAGATTCCTAAATGGGTGATGGAGTCAATTAGGTTTTCCATTTTTCTCTCAATTCCTAACTTGTACAGTGGGGGATGGTCAGGATACTTATTTTTGGGAAGACACTTGGAAAGGGGAAAAGCCTCTATGCCTTTTGTTTCGTCGCATCTTTCATTTGTCAGACAAAAGGCTGCACTCAGTGGCCTCGATGTTGAGGAATGGGGGGGATGAGTTGTCTTTATCTCTGGGTCTCTCTCGGTCCTTAACTGATAGAGAGTCTGAGAAGTGTCTGAGTTGATTCTCTTGCTCTCTGCAGTTTCTCTCTTTTGTGATAGGAAGGACTTCCGTGCTTGGTCCACTAACCCTTCTAGGGGCTTCTCTTCTAGTTCCTTCTTTAAACTCTTATGTTCCCCTACTTCTCCCCCTACGGCCCCGGTGTTTACCGCGCTGTGGAAAATGAAGATCCCAAAGAAGATAAAAATTTAAGTGTGGTAGGTCTTACTTGGGAAGGTTAACACCATGGATCGTATTCAAAAGCATTCTTCTTCTTACTTGGGGCCGCAGTGGTGCATTCTTTGTAAGCGGGATTCCGAGGACCTTAACCAGATTTTATGGCAGTGCCAATTTTCCCAGAACATTTGGGGCCGGTTCTTTGAGATATTTGAAATTTCTTGGGCTCGTCATAGAGGGTGGGTGTCAATGGTGGAGGAAGTGTTGTTGTATTCTCCCTTCCGCGAGAAAGGGAGTTTCCTTTGGCGGGTGGGGTTCTTTGGGATTTTGTGGGGTATTTGGGGGGAAAGAAACAATAGAATCTTCAGGGGGGTGGAAAGAGAGTGGGAGCTTGTTTGGGACCTTGTAAGGTTTAATGTCTCTTTATGGGGGTCTGTTTCGAATTTATTCTATAATTATCAGCTAGGTCATATTCTTTTGGATTGGAAGCCCTTTCTCTAGGCTGGCTTCCTTTTTTGAAGCTGTGTTTTTGTATGCCCTTGTAATTCTATTTTGTTTTCATTCTTCTCAATGAAAAGTTCGGCTTCTTATCATAAAAAAAAATAGATTCCAGCCAAATACTTGATGTTGTTGGGAAAGGCCATCTACCAACCGAACATGGAGAGAAAGAATGACCAAATTCTAGAGGAAAATGTGCAAAACATGAAGGTGTGATCCTATGATTCCATGTTTGTTTTACAGAGACAACACCAGGAAGGAGAGATGGTCTAGCGAGGGCATCTTTTCTGCAACTTATCAAAAGTAATTAGACAAGTATGGCTGAGCTCCCAAATCAAAAACTTTACCTTCTTCAGGTATTTTAAACTCCAAATGGCTTTGTAGAGGTGAGAGCTGTGTGAGTTTTGGTCAAAATGATGGGTTAGGAATTTAACAGAGAAGATACCATCTTTTTCAAGCCTACAAACCCAATGGTCCCTTCTGTTTGTGGGGAAAAAGGATGATAAAAGGGACGATAAATAAGACATCAATTCCTGTATTTCATCATCATTGAGATTCCTTCAGAAGTGCATATTCCATGCCTTAGAGTTGTCATCCCATAAATCTGCAACAGAAGCTAGTTTTTCAGAGTCAAATGATACAACAGAGGGAAAGCATTCATTAGAGGGCTGGTACCAATCCAGAGATCTGTCCAGAAGATAGTAGACTGTCCATTTCCAACTTTATAAGAAAGAAAGTAAGGTAGACACATCTAATGTCAACCAATCAAAATGATGACGAAAACCAAAATCAAACGGTTATAAATTACCCAAACAAGAAACGATAGAAGTCACGGGCTACAACCTCAAAGATGAGAGGTGATACAAACGAGGGAACAAAATATAAAGGGAAGATCACTCATCCCGCAATCCTCGCAAAAATAAGTGTTCAAAGTAACCCAAAAAGATAGCTTTTTAAGGATTCCTCAAAGTTGATAAACTGACTAGCATAGACACACTTAAAAAGGGTAAGGACCATACCTACTAACTATGTTGTGCCACAGAGCGTGTGGCTCCAATAGGAACTACCACGGCCATGCATGAAGCAAGGCTTCCTTGCAAAGTCTCAGATAATCTATGCCCAGCCCCAAAGTCAATTATTAGCCTCAACACCACCTCCCTCATAATCAAATGGGAACTCCCTCCCTCCTCAATTCTCTCCAACATAAAGTCGTTCATAGTATTCTCCAAACTCTTATTAACGAAAGTAAGCATCTTAAACAAAGACAAAAAAATAAATTGAATCCCGCTCAATACATGCTAAATAAGACTTAAACTACCACCCTTAAGAAATAGGGCATTTTTCTAAGAAGCGAGATGCTTTTGGACCTTTGTACAAAACATGCTTAGGATTGTGATCAAGAGGAAGCCCTGGGTAGGATCTAAGAAAGTTACCCACATCACAACACAGGTGGGGAATGGGAGTTGTGAGGGGCAGCAAGCCAGCAAATGAGAAGAAATTTAGGTTTAGGGTTTTTAATATACATATACACGCTTAAATCACCCTTAGCCCTCTATATCCCTCACTTTCTCTCAATTTCGTAACACAAACAAGCTTCTGCAAAGGAATTCTGGAAGAAAAAACTACATCTAAATGATGTTAAATTGAAGAGTGAGTTGAACTTACATAACTCCTTTCATCCATCCATCTCAACCAATCTGAGGATTTTTGGGTTTTGAAGCTAGACAGCAAGGGTGATTTCTCAACCAAATATCTCCTTGATTTAAGCTCAGAAGGGAACAATATTCATCCTTTACTTGCAAAATATATTTGGGGATATGTCTACTCAAAAAGGATCAAATTCTTCATTTAGGAGTTTGCACACAAGACTACAAACATCCATGATTTATTGGAGCGCCATTCACCACACATGTCTATTTCTCCTCAATAGTGTGTTCTTTGTAAAAGGGATGCAGAGTCACAATGACATATCTTCCTATCCTATCCTCAATAGTATGTTCTTTGTAAAAGGGATGCAAAGCCACAGTCACATATCTTTGCGTTCTCATTTGCCTTAAGATTTTGGGATTAGGTACTATCTACATTCAATTGGGCAGTGGCTTTCCCTCTTAATTCAGGCAAGAAGAGATGAACAGAAACAACACCACGAAACCAAATTGTCATGCATACCTACTTTAAAAGAAATATTTCTCTAAAGAACTTTAACTCTATATGATTTTAGGCCACAAGCTTCCTCCAAGGCTACTTACTACCTACCTCTTTTGTGAAATAGACAAGAGGATCTACACCATACCTGCTCAAAGATGACTCGTCAACAAGAAGTAGAAGCCTACTCCTCGTGAATGAATATCTAAGTCATTTTGAGAGCAAATCACCTTGATCCTCATTTCCCCCTCTCTATATAAATCTCAAAGAATCTTATTCAGGCCGTCAAAGTAACCAAAATTCTAAAAAGAGAGAAATATTTATTCAGGATATTGAAGAGAAAACCTCGAACAATGTTCAATCTACCACCTTTCAAGAGAGGTATGGTCTTACATTTGAAGATTTTATAATTTTATTTCTTACCTTGTCCAAGACCATGTTGACATGTTACTATATTGAAAGGTGTGAGAAAGAAAAGGAAACTTCTACATGTCATCGACCTCTTCTAAACATGTTGAAATCTCAACAAGTACACTAAATATAGCCAATTTCTGAAGGAAAGGTTTTATTTGCATGAGGTTTGCTTCCTCTATGCTTGTAGAGCCCATTCCAAAAGCCCATAGGTTGACACATAAACAAAGGCGACTAAAAGGTATAGGAGTCCCGAACTTGAGCCTTATTTATTAGTCTTTTCAACATCTCCCTCCTAAAGAATAACAAATATTCTTCCATGATGAAAGGCACTTCGGAAGTTCTTATACCACAGGTTCCCAAAAAATATGATCTATCATTATGTCCCAAAAAACATTCCTTAGATCATATGGACACCACACCACCAAATAAGCCACCTATCAAGCTTATCAAGGATTCAAGATCCAAATTAATACTTACACCCATTAATTCTAAGACTATAAATATAATATCAAGGGTTGCAAAATTGAAAACACTATTAAGGTTAGCGAAATCATTATCCTCTTCAAAAGAAATAAAATAGTATAGACTGCAAATTGCAAGTAAGCAAGAGTTATTAAAAATAATCAGTGTACTGGTTTTTTATCCATAAAAAGAAGAAAAATTAATAATGATAGCAATAATAAAATAAAAGTAGTCAGCTAACATATAATAACTACGACAATCCATGATTTATAAAGACTAATCATGGCAAACTATAGTGTTACTGGCCATACCTTCAAAGTTATCTTATTTGCATACTTAGGGAGGTTCCCCACTACACCACTGTTCAATAGGGAGTCCAAATCATCCTCATTTGATGAATGCTTTCTTCTCATCTTTCCCCTCTTTGTTGTCATCTTCAGATCTCCGGTTCGAAACTCCTCATCTCCTTGGGCATGTACTTTTTCACGTTTCATTTGGCTTAATGAACCACCTCCGCCTGTAAATTACAAAAATTGAGTGAGATGCATTAGAAGCATTTGCTAAAATTAGCTTCCCAAGTCATCAAGCCCCGCAAAGAACAGCCATATTTACTCGAGGAAACTTCTAAAGAATCAAACAAATGGTCAGAACCCACCTCTGGGGAAGTCCGGAACATCATCTTCAATCTGCAACGACATGGCTTCGGTTCTAGCTATATCATTCGGTTTTTTCTTTGATTTGAATGCCTTCTTGGAATGCTTATTGAACTTTGGGCCATCCAGTGATTTTTTTGAAGGTGGCGCCATCTTCACGACACGACCTCAATGAGCTGAAACCAAAAAATTTCCAAAGGGTTAAAATTTCCAATTAAACAGCTAAAATCGAATCTAAAAGGCGTTTAAACGAGCAGACCCTTACCGAAACAACTCGGGTTTTTGCTGGGTCAGTGCAGAACTTCGTCAAAGGAAGAAATCAGTATCGTCGCGCCACCGCAGGTTCGAGTCTCACCGCACCGTTCGTGGAGGAATCGCCTGAAAGACCCACGCCGTCGAGGGGAGGAGTCGCCGCCGGAGAAGAAGAGAGGCTGGCGGCGGCCGAAACGAGGAGAAGAGTAAAAACAGAGCAGAAGCTCGAAGAGTGTGAGAATGGGGAGGGCTTATGAGAGGTTTAAAGAGGGTTTTATAAAAAATGCTTCGTTTAGGCCGGTCTATATGGTTTTGGCCAAACCGAACCGTTCATTTCGGTTTTTTCTTTTGGAAAATATTGATTTCTAGCATCAATGTTTTTCTTTTCAAACCTTTGTATTGCAGGAAAAAAGGCAGACTTGACTTTTACCTCTCTTTTGAAAATTTAAGTTTTCTCATCTTTACGGGCTGGAAGAGACGGGAACGCATGGATCATTCCGGCCTGGGTGTGCAATGCTGCGATTTCTCTAGAGTGTTGGGAAAGCAGACTGGATCTGAGATAATCATTTTAGGAGATCAATATTTGAAAAAGCAGAGGGGAGATGATTATAATACACTAATAGATGTACCCATAGAAGAGGTGGACCATGAGGAACATTCACGAGAGGCGATGGCTGGTTCCCAGCCCCGCGAGCATTATGAGTCTCATATTTTGGAATGTTCAAGGGGTGGGGTCCTCGAGAACATTCCAAAGCCTGACCCAATTGGTCCATGACAGAAAACCCCTCATTCTCTTCCTTTCTGAAACTTTAACTTCAAAGGCCCGTATGGAGAGCAGTAGGTGGAGACTCCAATTTGCTTATGGCTTCTGTGTGGAGTGTCAAGGAAGGAGCGGTGGTTTAGCACTATTTTGGCAAGATACCGTGTCGTCCAGTTTAATTTCCTTTTCTCCCCACCATATTGATGGGTGGGTGGATGTTGACGCTAAAAGGTGGAGAGTTACGGGTTTCTACAGAAGCCCAAATGTTAAACAAAAGACTCAAGTCTGGACATTGTTGGGTAACATCAAGGTGGGTGATGATACCCCGTGGATCGTGGGAGGGGCTTTCAATGAAATTCTCAGCAGTGCCGAAAAAGAAGGTGGAAATCTGAGACCAAGCTCTCAAATTCGTGATTTCCAAGCGGTGGTGGATGAATGTCGTCTAATGGACCTGGGATTTAGGGGAGATTTTTATACTTGGATCAGAAGGAGACACTCAAAAGAACTAATTTTCGAAAGGCTTGATAGAGTCCTTTGCAACAAAGTTTGGAGAGATCTTTTTCCCTCAGGTACGGTCCATCACATGAATTATAATTTTTCTGATCATAGACCGATTGAATTAATTCTTCAGGGTGAGAGGCGTCATAACCATGTGTGTAGAAATCGACTTTTTCGGTTTGAGGAGGTCTGGCTGGAGTATAATGAATGTGGCCAAACAGTGGTGGAAGCATGGCAGTCTACTTCAGAGGGGATATCTCCTTGTGTTTTGAAAGAAAAAATTGTGTTGTGTGCTAGGGCTCTTTCCAAGTGGGGAAGAAACAAATTTGGAGGTTAAAAAAAAATTTGAAAGTGCTAATGCTGATTTGAATAAGGCCATTGTTCAACTTCATCGATGAGGTAGTATTCAACCTATTATTGAAGCTGAGATTAAGCTGGAAAAAATTCTTAATGAAGAGGAAGTGTTCTGGAAGGTCCCGGGAGAATTGGCTCAAAGCTGGGGATAGGAACACGCGATGGTTTCATAATAAAGCTACTTTCTGAAGGAAGAAGAATGAAATTAAAGGTCTCGAAGATTCCAATGGTATTTGGGATTTCAATGTAGATCACATGGAACGAATGATTGCTGATTATTTTTCTACTCTTTTCTCCTCCTCTTCTCTTAACGATATGGAGGTTGAAAAGGTTTTGGAGGAGTTGAAACCAATAAAGGATGAGAGATGGAATCAACATCTTATGCGACGCTTTAGTCCTGAGGAAATTTTTGTGGCATTTCGGCAGATTGGCCCCCATAAAGCGCCAGGTCCATATGGTTTCTCTAGAGCCTTTTACAGATCCTTTTCGTCCCTGATTGGGGATGATGTTATCCAGTGTTGCTTGGAGGTTTTAAATAATCAAATGTCTCCAGGCCCCCTGAACGAAACCATGATTGTATTGATTCCGAAGGTTGAGCATCCAAGAAAGGTCTCTGTGTTTAGACCCATTTCCCTTTGCAACGTTTGTTATAAGATAATTTTGAAAGCTATTGTTAATCGGAAGAAGGGTGTGCTTGATGTGGTTATATCTCAGAACTAGAGCGCTTTTGTTCCTAGAAGATGTGTGGTTGATAATGTTATTCTGGGTTATGAGTGTGTGCACTCTATTCGAAATAAGAAGTCTAGAAGGATGGGTTGGGCTACTCTGAAACTGGACATGAGCAAGGCTTATGATTGAGTGGAATGACGTTTCTTAGAAGCTATCATGTCTAAAATGGGGTCTGTGCGTGAATGGGTGAATTTGATCATGCGGTGTGTTTGTTCGGTCTCTTTTTCGTTCCTAGTTAATGGTGAGAGAAGAGACCACATTTTCCCCACGCGGGGTCTTAGACAAGGTGATCCCCTATCCCCGTACCTGTTCTTATTATGTGCAAAAGGATTATCATGTTTGCTCCAAGGGGCTGTCCGTAAGAAGAATATTTCTGGATTTTCCCTTTCTAGAGGAGGCCCTTGTATTTCTCACCTCTTCTTTGCGGACGACAACCTTCTCTTCTTTAGAGCAACAAAAAAAGAGGGAACGACTATCAAGGATCTACTTTGCCTTTATGAACGTGTATCGGGACAGACAATTAACTATGATAAATCTGTGATCTCATATAGTTCTAATACACCGATCACCAACAAAATTAGAATTGAAGACATCCTCTCGATTAAGAGGGTGAACTGCCAACAGAAGTATCTGGGCTTGCCAGCCTTTATGCCTCATCGGAAAATGGAGACCCTGAATTTTATCAAGGATAGAGTCTGGTCTCAGCTGCAAGGGTGGAATGTTTGTTCTCGATAGGGGGCAAAGAGGTTCTATTGAAGGCGGTAATTCAAGCCATCCCGTGTTACTCCATGAATTGTTTCAAGATCCCAGCTAGACTGTTTTATGATATCAGTATGAGTATGGCCCGTTTTTGTGGGGTGAGAATTTTGAAGACAGGCGAATTCACTGGGTTAGCTGGGAAACTATGTGTAGGCCCAAATGCTTAGGAGGCATGGGCTTTAAAGACCTTGTCTCGTTCAATAAATCACTTCTTGCCAAACAAGGTTGGCGCTTAATTCGAAATCTCACTTCGTTGTTGGCATTGGCTCTTAAGGGTCGATATTTTAAAAACAAAACCTTTACGGAAGCAACTTTAGGTAATAGCTCGTCTTATATTTGGAGAAGTCTGTTGTAGGGTCGGTCTCTTCTTAAATCAGGTCTTCGGTGGAAGATCGGATCAGGGGATAATATTATGATCTATGGATCAAACTGGATTCCTCGTGATGGTTGTTTGTCAAATCAGTCTCCCCCTCGGCTTCCCCCTACGAGCATGGTTTGGTCCCTTTTGTCTGCAACTGGTGGGTGGAATGAAACTTTTGTGAGAAATACGTTTGATGAAGCTGAGGCAAAATTAATTCTCTCTATTCCAATTGGCAGCCGGAGGAATAGAGATGAAATGATATGACACTATGGGGTTGTTCTCTGTTAAAAGTGGATACTTGGTGGACCAAAACTGCACTATCAATGTTGCCGTCATCCTTGAATGAACATCATAGTACCCTTGTTGTTCGAGCTGATTCAAAAGCATTTGTTCTAAAGAAAGGGAGGGGCAAAGTCCACTCGCTATTAGCTGAGCAGACGAGGGACGAGTGGTAGAAGCCGACAAAGAGTAGTGATAGTGACGGTTCAGTGAAGTCAAGTCTATTAGGGGCTCCCTGACGACAAGTAGTCCCCAATGCAATGTTCCTTGTTAAGACCTTCAATTCTGGTCCGGACCTGCGAAAATTGTGGTGGAATGGCTTGTGGAATTTAAAGATCCCAAACAAGATCAAAATCTTTCTTTAGCGGGCTTGTTTGGATAGGCTCCCTACTGGTGAGAAGCTCGAGCAAAGAGGAGTTTAAGGTGCAAACCACTGCTGTCTGTATGGCCATTTTGGGGAATCTATCCATCACACTTTTTGGTTATGCAAGGTTGCGGGTCGGGTTTGGAAAAACTCCCGGTTTAATCATTTACTTCCCCCTCAAATGAAACCACTGTCCTCAATGCTCTTAGAGATTGCAAGGAACGGTTGAGTTGGGTTGATATGGAAGAGGTGGCTATAATTCTTTGGGTAATCGGAACCTAAGAAATGATTGGTTGTTTAATAAGAGGAGTATTCGGCATCCGAAGGATTTGGCGAGCTGGGCGATTTCTTATGTTGATTTGCATCGGAAGGCTAATCTAAAGTTGGTTGTTACCGCTCAGGATGGGGATCCTCTCCCTATCAGAGATCGTTGGGTTCCTCCGCCGGCTGCCTGTTTCAAAATTAATACGGATGCGGCGATGGACTCTGTTTCTTTATCAGTGGGCCTGGGGGTGATAATTCGTGATAATACGGGGTAGGTTCTACTTTCAGCAGCTAAACATGTTCCTCATATGGTTGACGTCGATCTAGCTGAAATCTCAGCAGCAACGTTTGGGTTACAGCTCGCCCGTGAGGGAGGTACTTCGCCGTGCATACTTGAGATGGACTCGCTCAGTATTTTCAAGCTTTTGAACCAGGATGTGGAGGATGTTTCTGAGGTTGGCCGTATTGCTAGGGAGATTAAAGTTTTGGAATTTTTAGTTCATCAGGCTTCTATCAGTTTCACCAAGAGAAGTGGTAACGAAGTGGCTCATAAGCTTGCTAAGTTGGCTTTATCTGAAGAGGAAGAGACAGTTTGGGTTGAGGATTGGCTTCCAGCTATCTCAGGTCTTCTTTAATCTGAATGTTTAGGTTATCTGTTTTAATTTCGTCTTTTTCTTCTCCTTGTTTCAAAAAAAAAGTTTTCTAATCTTTTCATTACTGTGCAATCACTCTCTCATCATCTGCTTCCTCAAAGTGAGCACTTCAATTTAATTTCATCTCCAACACCAATTTATGTCAATTTTGTTTCTTCTCCAATGACGATTTCGAGTTCTTTTGTGTGACTGAGTACTTTTAGCGGTTCTTCTCCAGCAACAATTTTGTATCTCCTTGATTCTTTAAAGATTTTTATAGGGCACGCACGGAGCGTATTATTGATTGATTTTCATTTGATGAACTTTCATTCTCTTCGTAGTTCATTTAGTTACACTGTTTTTTTTGTTTAATGAATGCCTTCACTCGATTGGAGATATATGCTGCTAATACTTTCTTCTCGGTTCCTTCTTCCATAACTCGAGCCCGGAGAAGGAAGAGATAAAGAGGACCCTATGGAGAATGTCGTCAGAAATCCATAACAGAGTCCGACCACAATGACCGAATTTATTATCTTAATGCATAAGGATACTAGATTACCTAGTATAAAAGATTTAAAAATCATCACATACCACCCTTTTTCTTTTCTATTGCAATTTCTAGATTATTATATGCTGATTTTTATGTTTCGTTTGGCATATGAAATTGGTAGGAAATGATTTCGAATTCTTGATTGCGTTTGGAACCAAAATGATTTCAAATCCTTGAAATTAAAATTTATTTCTTGGATGTTCATGAGAAATGAGAAAAAAAGTACAACATTTTACCATAATGCCCTTAATAATTTATAAGATATTATATTATTAATAATATAATATTTTAGAATCAGGTAGTGATTTAATCACACAAAAATAAATAATTTAATCAAATCAACTTCACAAAATTAAAACTTACAATGTCATATTTATTCTAAAAATTAAACTAAAAAATTGCAAATGTTTTGATTCATATATAAAAAGAAAAAACTTAAAATCAACGTGTTCTAAGCTTAAACGAAATAAATCAATTATTGTTGTCCATTTTCCAATATAACTATTTTTCGTGCATGGCTTATGGACATCCAAAAAAAGTCTCTGTTATTATCGGATTAGATAAAATGAAGCTAAAAGCCACAAATGTCATATTTGGTGAAAGATTCATTTTCAATAACTCATTGAAAACATTTTCCGCATTGCAAATGCGTCGATTATGCTCCCTAGCCACAACATTTACCTCTCTTGCACTATCATTACTTAAGAATTAAATAATATTATATAATGTTAAAATACTTTCACATATTTAAAAATAAATTAAAGTGTAATTAAAATATATAACTATGGTCATCATACCTTTATCAAGTACTACGACTACTTTTTTTATTAAATTTGTAAGCATCTCTAATTTTTCTCTAATTAAGTCAACTACATGTGACTTCTTCTTATTGTGCTTAAAAACAGATGAAGATGCTTGATGCATTGATGTTTTTTGTTGCTGACTATTCATAAAATAGTCCTCATCAAAACTTTCTAGATGAATTTCCC
This sequence comes from Momordica charantia, assembly GCF_013281855.1. NCBI lineage: Eukaryota > Viridiplantae > Streptophyta > Magnoliopsida > Cucurbitales > Cucurbitaceae > Momordica > Momordica charantia. The sequence goes on along the minus strand of NW_028275157.1, from coordinate 8,799,991 downwards.
CTCGTGCCATCATATCATTTATATCATTCATATTCACGGATTCATCTATTTGCCAACGACGTACTTTCTCTTTTGCACTTTATGCAAATGTTCCAGTTGCTTTGTCTTTCTCGAAAAGTTCTTTTAGGATGTCAAAGTTGTAAATTGGCTTTCATCGAACTTGTTGAGCTTATGGATAAGACTGATACAACAAATAAAACAAATTTATAAGAAAAAATCGATGTTGTTATGAAGAAAAAAAAACATATAAGTTAAAATACTTGGATCAAAACCTCCCAAACTGGTTGCTCTACTTCAATTGTTTCTAAGATGCTATTCCAAGTAAAGCCACTACCATGTCTAAAGACTTCAAGTCCAATAGCCATTTTTTCTTTCAAAGTCTTTAGACGATTAATGATGTTATCCTTGGATAAATCCATTTTAAATTTTGACTTTAAGGATTCAACAGCAGCTTGATACGCGTCATTTGTGAAATTTCTGTCAGGCTTTTGGTCTCTCACTTTCTGCTCTTTTAATATCTCAATAAGGTATTTGTCTATCCCAATTAACCAGCTAAAGCGTGACAGACATGCGGGTGAGCCATTTAAAGCAAAGATGGTTGCACCATTTCAAGGAGAAGGGCTAGTAGTTTCCAAGATTTTGGGCAGAGAAATTAATTATCACGATTTAAGGAAGATTTCTTTTTAATTTTTGGAGGTAAATTTTGAAATTGAAAAGATTGTGGGGAATTAATGCAAATCCCCTTTTTCCCTTTTTAAGACCCACGTTCCCCACTCTCTTCCCTCGCTCTGCTTCATTACCGTCTCCTCTGTCCCTTTAAGCGTTCCCCAAATTTCCCCTTCTCTTTCTGCGCAAAAATCAGAATCCTTAGAACCACCATGCCTCGAATCAAACACAAGGCGAATCAGAAGAAGGCCTACATGTTGGAGGTGTCAACAAATGAGGATTCCAACGACAAGTTCCAAGAAGCTAGGGAGATGATTCCACCGGCGGAAGTTTCCGGTGAGAGAAGCCCCGCCCAGCATACTCCGGCTAGTTCGGAGCACACCCTAGTCGATTCGGAACTTCCGCCGCTACCTCTGCCAGTCGCCATCCCCAGGCAAATGCCCAAACCTCGCTGCCCACCTCCCGAAAGCCCAGCCTGAAAACCATCCGCCTGCTGTTGAAAACCCGCTTCTCCTCAACCTCGTTAAATCCACCATCCCCCCTTAGTTTCAAGCACACCGTCGCCCCCCACTACTGAAATACTGCCTCTTCCTCTCGCCCAATCACATGTCCCACGAAACCCCACGCCCATAACTACTATCCATGCCTCTATCGTCATCAAGGAGATCCACCTTCCGGCGACCCCCGGCATCCACTACCGACCCTGCCTCTAGAACCCACAAAACCAAACGCCCATCACCTTCCTTATCCAGCCCTAGCCAGGATAAAAAACAAACAGCCCCAAAAGTACCTCCACCACCGCCCGCCAGATTAAAATCGGTCAAGTTCGCATCCCCATCTGAGGGGAAGCGGCGCGGTAGTGTGCCATCTGTTTTGCAGGTACCAACTCCGACGAGCTCCACTAAGCACGTCAACATCGTGCCTGCGAACAAGGCATATTTTTACAAGTTCGTGGACTCAGCAACAAGGGCTAGCTACAAAGCCATTAAGAGTAGAGATCTCTACCTGGAGAAGGGCTTTGTAGAGGCAGACATGCCCCAATTCGTCAAGGAGGGTGCGGCGAAGTTGAAGTGGGAGCATTTCTGTTCGCCCCATGCCGGTGCTGATGGAGCTTGTGCGGGAGTTTTACTCCAACTACGACGCTGAAAGGGTGGGTCGAACAGTGGTACGGGAGGTCGAGGTGGATTGGACGCTAGAGAGGATCAACAAAATCCTCAAGCTCCCAAGCAACCCGCGAGCCGAGTTTAATAAGCTTGTCCAGAAGGTCTCTATCAGAGAGCTTGACCATGCCCTATAGCTTTTAGGGGTAGAAGGTGTCTCTTAGCAGATCACAAGTATATGTGCCAACTCTCTAAAATCTGGTCAACTCAATGTCGAAGCTAACATTTGACTCTACTTTATTAAGAGCCAAATCATGCCGACAACACATGATTCGTCTGTTACAAAGGACAAGGTTCTTCTGTTAGCTTGCATCCTAGAGGAAGCTCAATAAACATTGGCCAACTCATACATAGGGAGATCGCCCAATGTGCTGCAAAGCGATCCGGCCGCCTATTCTTCCCTAACCTCATCACCAAGCTCTGGCTTCGCAGAGATGTCCCTATCCCTGGATGATGAGGAGCCCCTTAAAGACAAGCTGGTGATAGACAAACATACACTGGAGTGTCTGATGCTCCAAGATCCCACTCGACGTGGAGCAATGCCTACAACAGCCATCAATGAAATGATGGCCCAATTTTCAAAGCTCCAAAACCAGCTAACGCATATGGAAGAGGCCCAATCGACTTTTGCCAATAGGCGAAGAAGCGGGATGCTGGCATTTTAGCAACGCTTAAGCATTTAACAGCGGCGGCACCGTCTGTATTAGCTGTACCTCCTGCTAGCTTGAAAATTTTGCTGAAGCAGTATGGCAGCTCTAAAAAGGAATATCAGTCCATGGACGACTCTTCAGAGGAAGAAAGGAGCTTAGACTCTTAAGTGCGCAATTTTTCCTGTACATATTGGAGCATTTTAATGAGTGTTAGCCTTCTTTTGTTCACCCTCTGGTTCATGTTTGCTGGCTCAAGATCAAGCATCCCTCTCATAGCACTAGCCCCAAGTAGCGCTTATTAGGGAGGAATTTCAATGGTTCTCTAACCAAAGTCAACCTTTATCTTTGTATAGCTAGCACGGACCTCTTTCTTTAAGACCCCCTAGTTGTTAACCATCACCCCTAACTCATGTGCATATGCACTTAGCGACCATTCCTCTCAATCTCATATTAGCCGCGCTTTAAGTTTGAAGGTGTGTTAGAGCATTAGAGTCTAGTTGTTCTTAGCTGCATTGAGGACAATGCAACTTTTTAAGTTTGGGGGAGTGAACGTTCAGTTCTTACATCTTTATTAGCAATTGTATAGAACCATGAATCTTTCTAATCCTGTAATCCAGCCTCTAAAAAAAATATCAATAAAAGATGAGCTAGTAGCCCACATCCAAAGCATAAAGAGGCTGCAGGATTAGGAAGGGCTAGTAATCCATGGTTAAGAAGCCCAAGTTGGCAGTGCAAAGTTTAAAGGTATAGGCTAGTGAAAGGGGCTTGAGAAAGGAATCCCTAGGAGAAGTAAGCTTGAGGTTGGGAAGTATAAGGAAGCTAGAGTTGGGCATAAAACAACATCTTCTAGAGTGTGAGCAAGCTTAGGCCGCTTTCATTTCTTTGCTCTAGTTGAAGTACTTTAGCAGAGTATGTAAGCTCTAGCAGTTTCGATCAAAATGGAAAGGTAAGGCATAGGGCTGGATACTTGAAGTAAAGGTTTCTAACATTCTTCTTTTGTGAACAAGGGTAAAGTGCATGTTCTTGCTTGGGGACAAGCAAGATTTTAGGTTTGGGGGTATGATAACTCTCCAAAAGAGAGTTATTCTAGTGTTTATTTAGGTATTTTTATGTAAAGAATTGTCAAAGTGTGTCGGTGTTAGCTCATAAATAGCTTAAATAAGATTAGAAAATAGAATCCGAGCTAAAAGTCTCAGGTCTTGAATGCTTTGACTAAATATTGCACTAAATGCTCTTATTCCTGGTGTAAATGCACATGTTTGGAAGCAAAAGACTAAGTATAAAAAGAGTGTTAAATCCAGAGAAGAGTGAGCAAAGCATTTTCAAGACGTAGCAAATGAAAGCTGGAGCGAAGCAGAGTTGGAGCATGGATTCACTATGTAGTAAAAGCCCAGACGCGGGATTTACTGTGTCCATACAAACTTCAGCTGGATTCCCTAAAAGTGGAACTCGATATAAAAGGGACATTTAACCCTAGCCACCACACACAGATCCCAATAGAAGCACGTTGTTGAGAGCTGAAGTGACAAGAATCAGGATTCTCTCCATTTTCGAGGGTAGAAAGTTGACGGCATAAGGGATATTCTTATGCTGTATCGAGCTGTCATCTTCTTATTCTTCAGTTTTTCTGCTATTTCCCTTGAGATGAGTTGTCTTCTTCTTTTACCCACTGTATTTTCTTCTTTATCCATGAGCTAAACCCCATTTCAGGGGAGATTCATATGTTGTAACTGATATGAAACTGAACCTCTAGCTGCTACATTCGTTTTTTAAAGGACCTGTTTATTTTTCCTATATCTTATTGAACATTGTTGACCACTTTGTTCTGTATGCTAGTTTCTGTATTGACCCGAGAGGGCATACGGTTTACCGACTTGCTTCATTTGTGATTAGTACTTTTCTATAGTATTTTGTGGATGCTCAGGAATGTGATCCCTTAATCAAGCCTAAAACTTGTTTTTATTGCTTGGAAACATAACAACGGAAGTTGTGGGTTTCCATGTTTCAGTGTCTCGGGAGGGAACCAAGTCGAGTTGGGCATTAATGAATGTTTGTAAGCTAGATGGTAGGCCGATAAGTCTGTGAATGCATATTGAATCTCCCCCACTTTTCCATATCTGTTAATTCTCCATTTCCGTATTCTGTGTTTTTCTTCTTCCAGTTAACAGCTCTACGAAGTGTGTTTGCTACTGAGATTTTTATTGCTTCTTTATTTTATCTGTTTAGTTACGATACAACATCCATATTTATTTGTTTTTACACTTTTAGTATCTGCGAACAGTGTTTAGAATATAATCCAAAGTCCTTGTGGCTTCACCTCGCTTCGTACTATAAGCGGCAATTTCGTGTATACTTGCACATGTTGTCAGTACGGTTGTGTGGACGCAACACTTATTACTCGGGGAAAAAAAGGAAAAACAAAATTGTTGTTATTCTACTTTCCCTCAATTTATACTTTTAAAGATGAGTGTGTGCGAGTTAAACTTTTCAAGATGGTTCTAAAAGGTCCTGGAGTTAAACTTCCATTAGTATTACTAACGGAATGTTGATGTGTCATATGTGATTTGACAATTTGTAGATGATTATCCAATATTTATTATTTTTATATTATTTTTACCTTACATGCCAATTTTTAACATTCTCTTCTTTCTTTCCTTTCCCTCCTCCTCCTCGCGTCTCTTCTCAAATTCTCCAAATTTTTCTAAACAATATCCTTTCAAGACTCAATTTTAGACCTCAAAAACCAAATTTCATCCAAAAATTTTCATATGTTTTCTCACAAAACTCACAATTCTTCATCCCCAATTTCAAATCTCATCTCAAACCTCCCATCCAATGGGGTTTATTTTGAAGATGACAAAGGAGGAGATCCTGCATATACCGTCAATCTTGTCAGACGTCAACCGATCGTTCTCTCGCTTTGGCCATCTTCTATAGGAAAATAAAGGACAAAATTGGAACCGAGAGGTAAAATCATTGTGTCGTGGGCCAAACCATTGCCTTGAAATCAAATTTAGCACGACCTCGAAGCTAAATCGTTTTACTGCCGATATGCTCTCCAAGGTCAACATAACCTCCAATTCAGGCGTGCACTCCCTTGAAAGGGAGTGGAATCAATCTCGTGCTCTGTTAAGGTAGTGAAATGAAGTGAGAAAAGTGAAGGAATAAAGTTGAGAGAATAGGAGAGAATTGGGATGAATCGGATGATTTGATTTGGAAGGAATGACCCTTATTTATGCTAAGTGAGTGGCCCAACATAGATTTTGAATTTTAAAAAATAAAAAATCCAGGAAAAGTTTGGGCCACTCACGTGTCCTTTGACCACTTCTTTCTCCTCTGACTTCCGCAACATATGCTAAACCATCCACGTTTCTTGAATTTTTCAATTCAATTGTCATTCTCAACAATCCCCCACAAATAAAAACATAGTAGAAAGAAGTAAGAAAAATGATTGAAAAATTGAGCAAATGATAAAAACTTAAGCATTAATATCTTACTATTTGAATTATGCATAGTGAAGTACGGGAACAACCTAAATCATGAAAGTGAGCTACCTCTTGAACTTCGAGTATTTATAGTTGAAACCCCCATAACACGTTTGAATCCTCGATTTTGATTTTGCGATAGTTGCCAAGTACTTTTAGTGGCCATGTACATACACCTTGGGTCATCGTGAAAGCTTTAGAAAGAGGCTCCACAACTCTTTCATAGAAGGCGACCTTACCTTCACAGTCATGTTGTTGCTTCATTAAGTCTATCATAGATAAACCACTAAAAAACTGAGCCATGAAGACTTTGAATATTATCCATCAAGTCCACGCATGGACCATCCAAAAAGAGATAAGGATTCACATGTTTCACCATATCCATCAAATCCATTCATGGACCACCCAAAGAAGGGTTATGGATTCATATATGCTTCACTACATCTATCAAGTCCATACATGAACCACCCAAAAGAAGGGCTATGGATTGAGCATCATGGATTGAGTCTCATACATTCTGAGGACTCCAGAATTACTCTCCTTGTTTGGCCTTTTGTGAAAGGATCCACCAAGTTCCTCTCGGACATCACATACTCCAAGGATATAATTCCATATTTCAGTAACTGCTTCACAGCTCCATGTCTTAGACATCTGTGGTGTCTCTTGCCGTTGTACACATTATTTTTGGTAATTCCTATGGTAGCTTGTGAGTCACAGCGTATGGATACAGCTAAAGATTTCCTCCATAGTGGCGTCTCCAAGAAGGATTCTCAGCCATTCTAGGCCTATTAGTTCAAGTGTTATGAACTCAGATTTCATGGTAGAGCGAGCAATACAGGTCTATTAGCCGATTTTCATGAGATAGCTCTACCATCGAAAGTAAACACATACCCGCTAGTGGAGCTTACTTCATAATTATCTGTAATCTAGTTTTCATCACAAATATCATTCTAGCACAATAGAAAATTCTTTTAAATGAAAACAATAATCCATTGTACCCCTTAGATACCTTAACAACCAATGTGAAACAGTCCAGTGATCTTTACCATGGCTATGAGTGTATCTACTCAGTTTGCTTACTACATATGCAATATCAGGTCTAGTGTAATTCATTAAAAACATGACACTACCTATGATATTTACATATTCGAATTGAGATACATTATCACCCTGATTCTTTTTAAGACTCATGCTAGCATCATAAGGTGTTCTGACAGGTAATTTATCAAAGTGATCAAATTTTTTTAGCATTCTCTCAATGTAGTGTGATTGACATAAGGAATACCCATGATCATTTTTCCTTATTTTTACACCAAGTATTATATAGTCTCTCCTAAATCTTTCATTTCAAAAGGTGAAGGAGTAACTTGGTCTCATTAATGATATCTCAGTTTAACCAAAAAATGAGCATGTCATCAACATACAAGCATATTATCACACAATCAGCTCCAAACAATTTTGAGTGTATTAGAGCAATTTACTTTATAACCATTGTTTACCAAAGTGCCATTAAATTTTTCATATCATTGTTTAGGAGATTGTTTTAGGCTATAGAGAGATTTTTTAAGCTTGCATACTTTATTTTCTTGACCAGTAGTTAGAAAACCTTTGGATTGTGTCATATAGATCTCCTCTACTAAATCACCATTAAGGAAAGATGTTTTTACATTCATCTGATGTATTTCTAACCCGAATAGTAGTCAGGGCTATCAAAGATCTAATTGTAGCAATCTTGGTTACAGGAGAGTACGTATCGAAGTAATCAATGTCACAATTTTGTGTGTAACCTATAACCACTAGTCTGGCTTTGTCTTTTTCTATCGTTCCATTTGATCTCATTTTTCTTTTAAATATCCATTTACACATAATAGGTTTATTTCCTACACGTAATTCCACAAATTCCCAAGTCTGATGCATAACTATGGAGTCTAGCTCACTTTTAATAACATTTTTCCGTAGGTTAGAATCTAAGACATTTATAACTTCTTGGTAGGTTTTATGATCTTCCTCTATCAAATACATGCAAGCGAATCGGTCATCTATCTTGTCAAAGTTTTCTACTAGATAGGTAGTTAGGAAGTCAGGTCCGAAGTTTTCACTAACTTTTTGTCCTTTACTTCTTTTAGGTTCAAAATCTATTGCATCATTGGATCTAGGTTCAAGGTTTATCATATCAATAGAAGTGGATGGCAATGACATGCATGCAGTTTTTGAAATACCGCTAGATTCACCACCAGGTCTAATCATAGGGAAGATATTTTAAAAAAAATCAGCATCTCTGTATTCACATATTGATTTATCATTCAATCTCATGAACCTATATGCAAAAATATTTTGAGCATAACCAATGAAAACACAATAAAAAATTTTAGATCCAACCGTTGGTTTTCTGAATGTTGGATATGTCACCTTTGCCAAGCACCCCCACACTTTCAAATAGCTCAAGTTTGGCAAATACTCCTTACAGTGCTCGTATGGTGTCTTATCCAGCTTTTTAAAAGCGACCCTATTAAGAATAAAACAAGCAAAAAATGCAGCTTCCCCCCATATATCATTAGACAAACGAAAACTTAATAGCATGACATTTATTATCTCGTTTAAATTTATATTTTTTCGTTCAGCTATTCCATTCTGTTCAGGTGAATATGGAGCAGTAAATTCATGTATAATCTCACTTGATTCACAAAAACCTCTAAGTGAATTATCACTATATTCACCACTCGTATCTGATCTTATTCTTTTTATCTTTCTATCTAATTGGTTTTCTAACTCAGCTTTGAATTTCAAAAACATACTACTAGCTTCATCTTTAGATTTTAGAAGATATATTTTCGTATATCTAGAAAAATCATCAACAAAAGAAATATATTAATTTTTTCTACCTCTACTAGTTGTGTTTTTTAAATTAGCTAAATCAGAATGAATTATTTCTAGGAGTTCTATACACCTCGAAGTGACAGGTTTAAAATGTTTTTTTTAGCAAACTTTGCTTCTACACAGATAGGACATTTTGCAGTTTCAGGCAAATCAAAAGCATTAATTAAATTTAAAGTTCTAAGCCTTTTAATTGATGCAATATTCACATGCCCTAATCTACCATGTCACACATCAAGAGACTCAACGAGGTAATCAGAACTAGAATGAATTTGAAGAAGTAGTGTTGAGAATAAACAAACCATCTGCAAAATAGTCCTTACCAACAAAGTCACCATTTTTGGTGATGATAACCTTGTTGGCCTCAAACACAATCTTAAGTCTGGCTCAGTTCAACAGACACCCTTACACCAAATTTCTACGCCGGAAAGGTACATACAACGCATTACTTAATGATAAAGTTTTGCCAGATGTGAGTTTCAAGAGAATCTTCCCTTTCCCAAGTACTCCAGATGTGGCATGGTTCCCTATAAAAACACATTCACCATCAGCAGAGTTCTGAAAGTCATGGAAGAGGTCACAGTTCAAGCAGAAATGTTTGGACGCTCCTGTGTCAAGAATCCAGTCGGATTTGTTCTCTACAAGATTTGCTTCCACAACCACAGCGGCAATGATGTTGTCTGTCTCTGCAAGGTTGGCTTGTGGAATAGCTCTTTGATCTTTCCTATCTTTCCTCTGAGTGCAGTAATAGAACTTGTGTCTGGGTTTTCCACAGATATAGCATACCAATTTGGATTTCTCGATCCTTCCACCAATATTTTTAGGTTGGAAAGCTTTGTTCTTTTGAGCTCTATCCTTTGCAATTTGCTTCCCTTTGTTCTTGAACCTGTCTTTGGAAGCACTAGAAGATTCAACCAAGTTAGCTGTAACCAAAATTTAGGGATTGAGAAGAGATCTTATCTTTTCGCTTGTGGGCTTCCTCCGTGCACACGTGACTGATAAGTTCTTGTAAAGTCAAGTCCTTCTTCTTATATTTCAGGTGGTTGCGATAATCACTCTAGGGAGGATAGAATTTCTCGAGCAACACATTGACTTGAAGAATCTCGCACATATTCATGCCTTCAGACAGCATACTTGACATCAGGTTCTCGTACTCATGAACCTGATCCATCACCGGTTTGTCGTCCAACATTTGAAATTGTAGCCATTTATTGACTACATACTTCCTTATGCATGCATCGTCCCTACCATATTTAGACTCTAACGTGTCTCAAATGACCTATGCTGATTCTTGGACTACAAAGCGATCAAAGGGAGATTCGTTAACAGCTAAAACGGTGGCAGCGGTAATGGCAAGGGGATCAGTGACGGCTACGGTGATGGTAGCGGAAACAGCAGCAGCAGCGGCAGTAGTAGTGGCAGCGGTAGCAACAGCAGCGGGCTGAGCAGCAATGAGAATGTAGTTGATCTCCAACTGCTCAAAGAAAATCAGTAACTTCTGTGACCATCGGCGGTAGTTAGATCCGTCGAGTGGTTCCAATTTTAACAAGTCCGGCATGACCTTCCCAGATCGGATAGTAGTCATAGGTAGAAAAGAGATTTGCTTTCAACTTGTAGGAAAATAAAGGACAAAATTGGAACCGGGATGTAAATTCATTTTGTCGTGGGCGGAACCACTGCCTTGAAAATAAATTGGCACGATCACGGTGCTAAATCGTTTTACTGCCGATATGCTCCCCAAGGTTAACACAACCTCCAATTCAGACGTGCACTCCTCGGAAAGGGAGTGAGATCAATCTCGTGCTCAGTTAAGGTAGTGGAAAGAAGTGGGAACAATGAAGGAATAAAATGGAGATAATAGTAGAGAATTTGGATGAATCGGATGATTCTATTTAGAATGAAGGACCTTTATTTATACTAAGAGAGTGGTACAACATAGATTTTGAATTTTAAAAAATAAAAAATCCAGGAAACGTTTGGGCCACTCACGTTTCCTTTTGGCCACTTCCTTCTCATTTGACCTCTACAACCTATGCTAAATCATCCACGTTTCTTGAATTTTTCAATTCAATTGTCATTCTCAACAACTTCTACGTTGAGTTTTTTAAATCGAAATACCTTCTGGTGTTTGAATCTGTCGAACGAGGGTGACATTGTCGGGAGAGGACTCGAAGGTGGAGTAGGAGAAATCGTAAACGATGTCGGAGTCGGAGGTGGACTCGTCGGAGAAGAAGCAATCGTCGGCGGTGGAAGTGGATAAGTTGTCGAAGTTCTCCATATGTGGGTAAGAAAAGTGATTTTTTTTTTTTGCCATGGACAACGGAGATGGGGGATTCCATTGAAATCTATTGTCGGCCTGTGAACGGAGTCGGAGGAGATGAACTTCACCGGGGATTGACTGGATTTTTGGATTGGATGGAAAAGAACTCAGAAATTGGATTGGATCGGATCGGAGGAAGATGAATCCAAAAGAAATTGAATAAATAATTAATATCATATGGAAAAGGAAAAAAAAGGCCACCTCACTTAGAAATAATATAAATTCAATAAATATGTAGCAATTATTTAAAAATTGTCAAATCACCAATACCACGTCAACATTCTGTTGGTATTATTAACGGAAGTTTAACTCCATAGAACTTTTAGAACTATATTTTAAAGATTGAGAGTAAACTGTCATTTTATAAAACTCAACGACTAATTAGGGATCAAAAAGTGTATAGTTTAACATAATAATTCCCTCAGTTTCTTGAAGTTGTAAGGCTGATAATTAGATTGGAAAGTTGCTGACTTTTGTTGGAGCCCTTTAATACTTTATCGTGGGCTGAAAATTGTATGGATAAATCCTCCCATGTACTAGTCTAAGATTTTAGGAAAAAAAGAACGGGGAATTTAAGCAAAAAAAAAAAGTTGTTATTTCAATGATTATTAAAAAAATTGTTTACAAAAGGAGCCCTTAAAGGTAGGGGTAAGGGATTGGAAATCAATTACGTTAGTTCCTAATAACTGGTTGATAACTAAGCAAAATAAAGTTAACACAATTATAATTTAAATCTCTAAGAATCTTCTAAGAAGCTTCAATTTGTCATTTGAGGCAATGCCTTCTGTTGGAGGTTGATTTTCACCTGCCACGTGTTGTAATTGTAAAGGTGCACGGATTGGAAATCGCGTAAAATATAATAATTTGCCCAAGTTCACTAAGGTCGGAATCAAAGGCATGACCTAAGTAAGCCGAGCCGACCTACAGCCTTATCTGTAACGGTGTTTCCTAAAACCCAACAACACGCCGCGTTTTTAGGGTGTGTCAGAGTTCCTGTCGGGCCCAGTTTCTATAAATACAAACTCCTGTCTTAAATGCAAGATACACAAAACTATAAATACTTGGCGAGTTAGATCGGATTGAAACTAACTTGTTCGTCGGAGTGCTAACCTTGTTATGCAGGTTCCTGAAGTGCTTTAGGAGATCGTTTGGCAGCCCAGGGAAGATCCTTCCGATCGCTCCGACCTATCCTTCTTCTGAACTTGGTAAATCCGAGCTCAAACATCTTCACTTAATTATTCTAACTTTTCTGCATGGTAATTTTCTACATGATTCTTGTTCTATTCATCGGTTTCTTGTTTAGGATGTAGAAAACTTGGGTTCGTTGGTGGACCACAATAGTCTTGCCCACATCCGATCCGCTGTCATAACTTTGTATGCCTCTTCATTATCCGCTGCAAATATAAAATGCAACATAAGTTTGATTGAACTTTTTTTTTCAAAAAGTAAACTAAAAAAGAAGTTAGAAGATTCTGGTCTTTTAGACTTTACACGAAATGGTATGTAAGCATGTTCTCCATTGACTGGACCTATTGTGAAACCAGTGTAACCTGCCATTGCGCCGTGAATGGCGCTATGTATAATTTTGTTATGCTGTGAAGAAATCTTTTGTAGAGAAGAGAGGATGGAATTTTCCTCTCATTCTTTGAAGTGATCCTGGATCAATAAAAAAAAACATGTTTTTTTTTTATTATTTCTATTCAATTTTGAGAATATTTCTAAAAAGAAGAAAGAGAGAAACAACAAATATAAATAGTTGTCAAATGCTTAAATTTCTTTAATAAACATTTAAACAAGTGAACATTAGCAAATGTGCACTAAATATTTAAAGTTGTGTCTAATAAAACCTTAAACTTATTAGATACAAAATAAAAATTAAAAAAATCTATTACACGGTAAAAATTTCCAAAAATTCAAAAACTAAACTTGTAATATAATTAACCAATAAGCCAATTATATTTACCGAAATATCATTATGAATAGTCTTTGGAATTCAACCACTGCAGCTTTGAGACCACGTCTTCGAATTTCCTACATAAATGAGAAGAATAATTCATGTGAGATCCCAATCTCTTCCATCTTTTAAACATTCTTCCCATAGTCAAAAACGATTTCCATTACCTCATAAATGGCAGCAGCCCCTTTTTGAGTTCCATTCCCTCTAAGAATATAAACCTGAAAACCGAAACGAGTATTAGAAACTATTGGATGATCATTGTTTAAAAATTGTACATATAACCTTTCGGACTAATCATCTTACTGCAACAAAGCAAGTTTAGGAATGAATCTAACGGAAATTTAGGTCTCTAAATTCAACTTGAAGATTGAGGTTTTAAGTTTGGATCATGAAAATTCTTAACTTGTAATGAAAATTGGCACCTGATTGATGCATCTATCTTGGATGTTGTCAACAATCTTGAGGTGTTGTGGCCACCACATTTATGGATGTTGTTTACTGACTTGGGTGTTAATGAGATTGTATTCTTATTACAGAAATCTTTGTACCCTCCCTGTATTATGTGAAATAATTGGTGGTATTAAGTGAAAATCACTTGTTCAAATATCACTTCCTAACCTGTCTTTAATGACATTCACTTTGTGATTAAGAAGAGTTAAAAGCGTGTAATCACCTCAGTTCCAACAATTTTGTGGACATCGTACATGTGGTTTAATCCACATACTATTTCTCTAATCACTGTATTAAGACTTGGGCACAAGCCACCACAGGTTACAATACATGCATGAACTTCATTAGGTTCAAAAAACACCTAACAAGGGTTAGACGTGTTATTTAATTAGATACAAATAATTGAAAGAGCGATGGCAAAGTAATTTTAGTAAAAAAAAAAAAGAGAAAAAGAAGAAACAATGAACGTTTAGTAACTGAAAATGAACATTTAGTAAACCTTTTGGCGGGGACCAGTACGTCGAAAATATGGTCCTCTTGGAGTGTTCTTCTCAAAGACAATCTGTTTTAAATACAACTTTAGAAAATCATAACATAATTCAATATATAAAAATGAGGTTGAAATGTCAAACTCAAATTACTTAGATTTTGAGCAACAACACCGTCCACATTGACAAAAGATTGCCCAATCAAAAGTACATATTTCATTAGAATTTTAATGGCTATCAATATTTCCAAACAAGAATATAATGTGTTTTATTCGAAATAATGAAATTACATACTCAACAGCAAGATAGGCAGGATTTTTTTTCGTAAAAGATTTTGATATACCTATTGTTATAGATGAGAAAATCCCTATTTTCTACAATTCGAATTCCCCTTATTTAAGCAATTCAAAAGGGAAGATATATTTGTATACCTTATGATTTAAGAGAAGATATCATATATTCAAAAGGAGAAGATATCCTGATTGCCTCAAGATTCTCCCTAGATTCAGATAACCAGATTTCTTAGATGTATCAGGATTCGAATTCCACAATCCCTAGAGGGATCATGATTCAACTTCTATAAATAGGAAAATAAGTCAAACCCTAAGTGGGGGGACAAATCTCTACTTTATGCTCACAACACTCTACACTTTATACTCAACTACTCTGATTCTGATTTAAGCATCGGAACCTGTGTGGTAAGAGTCACACCGGTCTTTAATGATATTCTGTTTTGCAGGTCCGACCTTTAGTGCTATTCTATTTTGCAGGTCTCGTCGACCCTTTTATTCTAGAAGATTGGTGCGAATTTGGCGGAATCCCAAAAGGCCAAATTTCTGCATCAACAATTGGCGCCGTCTGTGGGGACGACTAAGATCTAAAAGTCAAGACGATTGACGACAAATTGACCGAGACTACTTAGATCCAAGGAGATCTCAGGAGAAATGAATCGACATGTATTCTAGAGGCAGACCACAACTTTCTAAAGACAAATGTCATACGACTCGAAACAAATCAATGAGTTCTGAGAAAGGATCCAAAACGAACGAATCAACAAATCCCAAGACAGATCTTGGATGAGATAAATCGACGAATTCCAAAACAGACTCTGGGATAAACAAGTCAACAAATCCCAGAAAAGAAAAAGAAACTAATTAACATACGGAGTTTCTACTTCAGACGATGGTAAGTTTGCTGTGTAATTCTGGTTGTTTGTGATTACAAGAGTTTATGTTTAATTTTGTGGTAACCGCATATTTGGTAGATCGCATAACTTAGGATTGATTTTTTAGTAATTGCATGTTGATAGTATGTTTCCAAAGATACTTACTCGTTTGTGATTTAAAAAAGTTCCTAGCATCTGAAATTTAATTAATTCCTTATTACTTGAGCAATTATCTTTTTATATATTCTCTGAATAAGACTTTTGACATTTGAAATATAATTAAATCTTTACTACTTGAGCGTTTATCTTCTATTCTAAATGAAAATCCCTCGAGTGGGAGCATGGGTAAGTAAATCAAAAGCTGGTCAAGGAACTCGAACATGGACAGACCTAGAAGTAGGCCGATAAAAGCTAATCAGTGAAACCAGAGAAAAGAATCTCGATGTGTTGAAAAAGGCATGCGTACAGGCCCAACAAGGTTAAAACAGAAAGCAGACAAACCTATCCAATCAATGAAACCCACAGGTAAAAAACCATGTGGCAAAAGCCAAAATAGGTTAGAAATCTGAGGGTGTTGATTTAACTTGGGGTAAAAAACCGACAGAAACCAAATATGTTAGAAACCCAAAGGTGCCTAAGAGACTTGATTGCATGCAACTACAGCAAAAAAGAATAGGGGCTATGACAGCCAACCCATAAAATGACAACCGATAACGACAAAAGGGTATGAGGGCTATAACAGGCTAACCTATAAAAACAACTACTGATAACGACAAATACTCTCAACACTAAGGGACTCGGTTGCAGTCAACTACAACAAAAGAAAATGAGGGCTATAACAGTCAGCCCATAAGAAGCGACAACTGACAACGACAAGTACTCTCAATGTTAAGAGACTTGATGGTAGCCAACTACAACAAAAGAGAATGAGGGTTAGGAAAGTTAGCATAATTAAGACGACAATCAACAACGACCAAAGATAGGCTATTCCACACAAATAGTCAAGCCATGAACAACAAAATACTCTCAAAGCAAAACTTTGACAATTTTCAACTTGGAGAGTGGGGGCTATTTATGGATGAGAAAATCTCTATTTTCTACAATTCGAATTCTCCTTATTTAAGGAATTCAAAAGGAGAAGATATCCTTATTGCCTCAAGATTCTCCCTAGATTCAGATAACCAGATTTCATAGATGTATCAGGATTCAAATTCCACAATTCCCATAGGGATCAGGATTCAACTTCTATAAATAGGGAAGTAAGTCAAACCCTAAAAGGGGAAAAATCTCTTGTCTATGCTCACAACACTTTACACTTTATACTCAACTACTCCGATTCTGACTTAAGCATTGGAGTCTGTGTGGTAAGAGTCACACCGGTCTTTCATGTTATTCTATTTTGTAGGTCCAGCCTTTAATGCTATTTTGTTTTGCAGGTCTCGTCGATCCCTTTATTTTAGAAGATTTGTACGAATTTAGCGGAATCCCAGAAAGCCAAATTTCTACATCAACACCTATAAACAAACAAAAAAAAGTAATTAAAAAAAACGAACAAAAAATATTATATTTTACATGTGATGAAAATAAGTAGATAAAATATTACAAGTGAGAAAAAAAGTATTATTCAATTTAGAAAACATATTAATGTAACAACTTCTACTTTTTGACCAAGATTAGTAGACTTAATATAATTTAACGTTGTAACATTTTAATATTTAATTAAATATGAGTTTTATTTTTATATTTAATTTAAGAGTTTAAAGTTAGAGAGGTTTAACAAATTGTGAAGTATTTGGAATAAAGAGATTAAAAAATCTTATTTATTTTTCTATTAAGTTACTAAATCTGCCTCTCGTATAAATACCTCTCTAACCTCACTTTAAATACACGCCAACACAACCTACAATCTTTCTCTATTCTCTACATTGCTTTTTTAATAGTGATCGGCCAAAAGAGAGGGTTCTGGAGCTTTGAGCTCAATCTCTAGTTGCAGGATGGTTTGAGCTACACAACATTTCAGTTGAGTTGTTGTATCCTGGAGGGGACAGACTAGAGAATACCTGCTTCACCAGTAGTTAATAAATAAATACACATTGCAGAGGGCTTGGATCTCCTTAAAGAGAACGAGATACTTGCACCTCAACCTAATCGATTACGTGTTTGTTTTCTCAATAATTACTCAAATTGCCTCTGTTATTTGTAATTCCTCAATATTTAAAAATTAAATCTCATTTATTAGTAGTTCCATACATAGCGTAGGATAAGAATCGTTACATGCTCGAAGTAACTAAAAAAATTAGAAATTTATTATGTACCATTTTTAAATTTAAAAAAATTCTCAAAATTAACTACCAAATTTGTAATTTAACTTTCTCTTATCAAAATTTATTTTTCTTTCTCGTGCTCTCTTTGCAACAAAACACAAAAATAAAGAGAGAGATACCGAGAGGTTAGGGAGGTAATTGATCAAGTGAGGAACATCTTCGAAAACAAATCGAAAGTTGTTGGGGAAGGCTTCCTTGTTGAAACTATCTAGATTAGACGAAGATGATCGACAACAGTAGTGTTCGAAGTCGAGTAAATTCCAGGAAAAGCAGCGGAATTCAGAGGAGGAAACGGAATTGAAAGAAGAGAAAGTTGAAGCGGAAGCATTCATAGAGATTTGGAGGAAGAAAAAGAAAATGTAAGGAGGGCTTATGAATTTAGTGAGTAGAAGCAGTAATTTGGTGCGTGATTTTGACTCTCGCTTTTCAGTCGAAACCACTCATCCCCGCCATAAACCCAATCCCGACTCCACACAGTTTATGAATTAAAAAATCTATAGGAAATAGGAAATCGAAATTTAAATTATAGGGTAAAATATCACTGAGTTTTAAGATAGATTTCTATTTGGTCCTTAAAAGTGACAGTTTGATCCACGTTACTAACGGAATGCTGCCGTGGCTTGTTGAATTGGGTATTTATTTAATTTTATATTATTTGGAACATATGTCTCTATTTTTTCATTTTCTTTTTCTTTTTCGTTCTCCCTTCCCCTCCTCTCTCTCTTTCCCTCTTCCCTTATTCCCTCGCCCGTCTAACCTCTCCCTCATTTTTCATTTTCTTTTTATTTTTTGTTTTCTCTCTTCCCCCTCTTTCCCCCAGAAATCTTCCTCCCGAAGCTTGTAGATTCCATTGATTCATCTCTAATTTTCTCCCTCTCTCTCTCTGGCCATGGAGGGCAGGAGCAATTAGATTAGATGACGATGTTGTTTCGTCATCTTGGACTGAGCAAGCAGAGCAGCGCTCTGTGGCGGTCATTCAGAAACGACGATTTCGGGGAAGAAGGTGGGACGTTCTCAAGGAGAATCAACAACGAATTCGAAGAGCTCCGATGATTCCAAGTTCTTCAGCGATTCGTCCATTGTCGGCTCTGTTTCCGCCGCGAATCACTTTCCGTCCGCTAGCATAATGATTCCAGGCCAAACGGCAGCGGCAATTTCCAATTGCACCGCGATCGGCTCCTCGGTCGATTCCGCAGTGGTTCAAACCTAACGGAAATAAAAAACCTAGGAAATCTGTTTCGAAGCACGACGATGAAGGCGGCGGCGATGGCGGACTGCGATTGCGAGGATGAGGAAGGATTGGATTGGAAAGTTTCGCTGCATGAATTGGTTGCTTAGCCTAAGAGACTGGTGAGGGTGCAGATTTTGTCGTTCTCTGTGTTCGAAGGGAAGAGAGAAAGAGAGAGAGGAGGGGAAGATGGGGAAAGAGATGGAACAAAAAAAAAAAGATACATATGTTTTTAATAATATAAAATTAAATAAGTATCCAATCCATCCATCCACGTCGGCATTAATACTAACGGAAGTTTAACTAGGATCAACTAAAAGCTTATCTTAAAATTCGGAATTAAAAGTATATTTTACCCTATATTCTATTAAGAAAATTAGGAGATAATTTTGTTGAGATTAAAGGACAAGTGAATAACAATTTCCTCTTTCCTATTTTTAATATGTGTGGGTTAATTTATATGTGTGGGTTAATTGTCGATTCCTTTCGTTAGTATACTTATGCTATTTTTTTATATGTATATATAATTGTTGATTCTATAATTGTTACTAATAATATATTAAATTAAGCATTCTAGTGTAATAAGTTAATTTATTAAAGTATATACTTCATTTAAAAATAAAATAAAAATATAATAAATGATGTAATTAAATGGATGAAAATGATTAATTTTTTTAAACACATTTATTTTATGATAATTAATAAGATTGATTGTTAAATAAAATCAGCAACATAAATTTAGATATATTATTTGTAATATATTTATCGATGGATGAAACTTAAATTAAAACATAATTGCATATTTTAACTTAAATAAAACTTATGTAAATTAATGATCGGAAGTTAATTGGATGAATTTTAAAGGGGTTTTTGGATGAGATTTTGGATGAGATAATGTCTTCGGATGACTGTTTTAGAAACTTATTTACACAAATGTCTAAAATTTTCTAATTTTACACTTTTAGATTTCTGCAGGTACGATTTTATTTTAATTCTCATTTTACCCTTATTTTTTGCATTTACATTTATTATAGTTATTTGTTTTTTTAATATAAAATATTTAATTTCATAAATTATTATCATAATCTTTAATTATTGTGGGTCCCATACTAATTTTCAACACAAATTATTCAAAACCTTAATTTACTCATGATTTTCCCTTAATTCACTCCCACATTTGTGCTCAATCTTCAAGGACATTAAAAATCACACAAACACCTTTTGAATTCTCAATAAACATATATCCGCATATTCAAAATCATAGTATATATCCACTTATATATCCGCATATAGACATTTAAAATCACTATAGTATATATCCGCATATCCGCATATATACAAGTTGAATTATAAGATACATCCACTTATATACATTCAAAATCACTATAGTATATATCCGCATATCCGCAGATATACAAGTTGAGTTATAAGACATATCCTAATCAAACTCACTATAATATATATCCTCATATATACAATAGTTCGCACGAAACCAGAAATCGAAAACAATAGTTGGAATGAAAACCTTTCGATCGGGATAAACGGAGACGAACTGCTCTGACGACAGATAAAAATGGAGGCGGCCGGAGATGAAGGCATGCAGACGTTGGCCGGGGACGAAGACAGGTAGAAACGACCGGAGAAGAAGGAAGGAGAGAAATCTCCTTTCGAACGGGATAAACGGAGACGGGCGATAGAGAAAAACGGAGCCGGCCGGAGAGGAAGGCAGACAGAGACGGACGGTCAAAGAAGAAGAACGGACGGTTGGAGGAAGAATAATGGACGATCGGAGGAAGAAAAGAAAAACGGATGGTCGAAAGAAGAATAAATGAGTTTCGAAAATGGATGGTTTTGGGGATTTTTGGGGTTTTGAGATTTTTTTTCTGGAAAGTATAATTAAGCACGGGGATTTAAATTGTAACCTCCAAATTTACCATTTCTAGATTTAAAAAATTATTTAATATAGAGGTGGATCTTCAAAAGGATATACTAGTAATTTGTGTGATGAGTACTGTTTGGGGAAGGGAATACCCTGGACACGTGGAGGACCCCTATTGGTGCTCCAAGATGACTCATGAGTCATGCCCAGCTCGGACGGCCGAGATCACCACTACTAGCGTTGATAGATGCTAAGTATGAGGGCCGAGGTGAACCTAGTCGAGGTCCGACCTACCGGGAAGCTCGGTGGGGGCCGATGCGAATTACTGTCAGCGGCGTGATTATCGGGCATAATCGTCGGTCCCGAGATTACCGGGCGTAACCGACAATCCCGAGATTACCGAGTATAACCGTTGCGAGATTAGCGGGACTACCACCCATAAGTAGAGGACTTCACTCCACGATCAGGTACGATGATTTCTAGCCTCGAACTAAACTGGGAATCCGACCTATACTGACTTGATCGTCGGAGTGCTCACCTTTTTGTGCAGGTCCGCTCAAGTGTTTAGGTCGGTCCGCAGGCCGAGTTCGAGCTGCAATCTGAAATACGCTGTTGTGCACATCCTTGCATAAACATTTGGCGCCGTCTGTGGGGATCGACAATCTAAGTCATCTCAATCTTTTTAAACCATTGCGCGAACGAAGATGGTTCAACCCGCAAACTCGACCAATACGACGGACCGAAGGACCCTAGCTGCCAGCGATGCCCACCAGAGGGAGGTCGGAGCAGCAGCGGTAGAAGGGCAAGGTCACGACGGCCTAGCCACAGGACCCCTCCGCAGGTCGGCGCGGATCACCGCGCCTGCCCTACCGCCTGCGCACCCGAGGACGTCCAAGGCCACCCGTGGCCGAGGTGGGACCTCTAAGAAGGGCGCCAGGGGTCCAGCCCCGGCTCCAACAAGCGAGAACTTTGATGCACTCCAGAGAGAGAAGGAGGCAATGCGCACACAAATGCGCTCCATGGAGGAAATGTATAACGAAATGATGCTAGCTGCAGGCGCAGGGTCCCGATCTGAAAATCGAGTGACGCTCGTGGACGTACGCGAACAAAGGGGTTCCCACCTCGGCCCAGCCGAGGAGGAACGTCCCGAAGACAACGAGAGCGAGGGGTACACTCGCTAGAGGGGAGACCTCCGTGAGCATCTCAACAGAAAGAGAGGCTCGTCTCTCCGAAAAGGGCAGTCACCATCCCGCTCACACAGGAGCTCCAACCAGCAGGCTGAATCCTCTCACAATCCCGCAGGGATAATCACAAGGGAGGAGTTCGACCAGCTGAGGGGCAAGCTCGATGCTCAGGTGGAGGCCTTAAAGGCCAAATGTGAGCAGAAAGACGATTCACTGAACGATGGCGACTTGGGAGAATCGCCCTTCACCTCGGACGTTTTGGAAGCACCAATCCATTCGAAGTTCAAAGCTCCTACCGTGAAGCCTTATGATGGGACGAAGGACCCCAAGGACTATGTTGAGGTCTTTGAAGGCCTCATGGACTTTGAAGCGGCATCAGACGCAATCAAATGCCGCGCCTTTCAGATCGCGCTTACTGGCAGCGCGCGATTGTGGTATCGGAGACTACCAGCCAGGTCGATCTCGACCTACTCTCAGCTGAGAAAGGAGTTCCTCGCCCAGTTCTCTTCTCGGCACTATGACAAAAAGACAGCGACCCATCTCGCCACCATCAGGCAGAATGAGGGTGAGACGCTGCGGGAATATGTCACCAGATTCCAGGAGGAGCAGTTGAAGGTCGCACACTCACAGGATGTTGCCTGAACGATTCCTCCAGTAGGACTCCATTGCTGAGGCGCTCCTTCGCCGTCTCCAGCTCGGCAGTCGCATGCTCCAGCTCCTTATCCTTCGCTTCAAGCGCCTGGAGCATGTCGTCCTTCTCTTTCAGGAGTTGGAACTTCTCCTTCTCCAAGCCCCTGGTGATAGCGTGGGCAGCTCGGAGTTGGGCCTTGCGCCTGTCCTCTTCCTTTTTCAGCAGCTCGGCCTGGGACTCCACCTCGGCCTTCAAAATCTCCACCTCAGAGTGAGCCTTCAGCAGCTCATCCTTCATGGTGGAGGAAGCAACCTCCAAGGCAGCAGAGAACTCCTCTTTCTCCCTCGCTGCCAGAACTTCCCTCCCATCCAGCTCGGCCTTTACGGCCAGAGCCGATTGAATGGAACCAACAAACGCCTGAGAAAAGGTACAAAGAAGAAAGTTAGACCGAGCTACCTGTTAGGTAAATTGAGCCAAAATGGACACCAGTCTTACCTCAGCGGCGTAGTCAATGGTCCTCTGCAGAACGGACCCTGGGTCGCTCACAAATTTGGATGCCCTCCTTAAGCAGCGGTCCAAACTTGCAGCCGAAATGCGGGACACCTGGTCCCTCACCCCGGCACTCGACGGCTGAACTCTGAACTGTGCCGTCACGTCGGACGTCCCGCCCATCCTGGCCGCAGGATCGTCCACCCGATCTGCGAAACTTGCAGGCAAGACCCCGCAAGCTCCGACCTCCGAGGAGGAGATCGCCTTCTTTTTCTTCCTTCTTCGCTTCAGAGGGGCTTCCTCCCTCACCTCCTCGCCCAAAGGCAGGGCGTCCACCGCCTCGGTCGGAGCTTGGGGCGCTTCTCCCTCGAGGGACTCCCAGAAGACTTCAGCTCGATCACTGAGGCTGGATCTTCCGAGGCAGGCCTTGCCACAGCAGGGGTGGTAGGTTTCGAACTCTGGGCGGCCTCAAGAGCATGGGCTCGGCCCTTGGACTTGCGCTTCACGCTGCTTGCAAATCTGCAAACCATGGCTACAAAATAAAAACAGGGGTCATCACAAGGTTAGAGGAAAAAGGGGGAGGCAAGCTCGGCATACCAAGTTCAGAGTTCGGCCTTGAGGATTCGATGGGACGAACTGCAGGGTTGTAATCTAGCAGCCCGGACTCAAGCAGCAGCTCGTCGGTCACCAGGGTTCCGACCTTCCTACCCCTCGGAAAACGCTCCTTGTAATATTTCAACGTGTCGAAGGAGGCTTGCGTAAGCTCGGGGACTGGTCGGATCGAAACTGCACGGAGACAAAATCCGAGTTAGACCTGAATGACAAAAGAAAAATACAAAAAGCCAGAACTACTCCGTACCTAGGTTCCCAAACCTAGTGGGGACG
Organism: Momordica charantia; assembly: GCF_013281855.1. Classification (NCBI taxonomy): domain Eukaryota; kingdom Viridiplantae; phylum Streptophyta; class Magnoliopsida; order Cucurbitales; family Cucurbitaceae; genus Momordica; species Momordica charantia. The sequence goes on along the minus strand of NW_028275157.1, from coordinate 8,776,156 downwards.
TCGAAGAAGGAACGACCTGACTCGTCCTTTGCGAGCCATTCCCCAGAAGCGTAGAACCACTTCCTCACCCATCCCTTGATGGAGGTCGGCCCTTTAACTATACCGCCTGCGCCTTTCCTTGCACACATATAGAACCGACCAGGCTTCTTAGCTATCCTTTTCGCTTCGAAGCACGCGAGAAGCTGGTCTACGTCCAACAGCTCGGCCTCCTCACTATCCCGAGCTCGTAGCCAAAAAATGATGGCCAAAGCGAAAATGACACCCCACCCATTGGGGGCCACTTGAGCCGGAGCCAACCCAGTCCGGAAGAGAAATTCTTGGACAAAAGGGTGAAGGGGAAGTCTGAGGCCGTACTCAAACATTTTGAAGTAGAGAGTGACCCATCCCTCTGGAGGATTGTCAGCTCTCTCCCCCTCCTCCGGAAGCCTGAGGAGGATGTTCTCAGGGATAGCGAACCCCCTACGAAGGGATCCGAGGTAGTGCTCAGGTATCCTAGAAGGGTATTCCAAACCCTGACCTGAAGTGGAGGCGTCACTATCCTCCCCGTCATCGGAGAACCTAAAGTTTTCTATCTCCTCGAGCTCGGACTCTAACCTACGAGCTAAGTCCTCATCGGATCCTAAGTTGCTGCTAAAAGAGGACGACATGGCAACTACGTTCGAAAGAGAAAGTGAGGGAAGAGACCGACCTACCAAGGGTTCGAGCTGCCTTCAGATCGAACTCCAAGAATTCAGGGAACGTAAGGTATGACCTGAAGGATTGGGGGCATTTATAGCCCGTCGGAAGAATTTCCCCACCGTACACGTGTAATCAACGAGCGGCTAGGATCCTCCCTAAGATCCGAAGCGTCGGAATATTTGAATATTCCGACGATAAATCTTCCGCGACGGTTATATTTTCCCACGAATAGGAAGTCGCCACGCGTCCAAAGCAAATCGAATGAACTTCTCTGCCAGGTCGAGATCGGACCAGACAGAGAGGGGGCCAATGTTTGGGGAAGGGAATACCCTGGACACGTGGAGGACCCCTATTGGTGCTCCAAGATGACTCATGAGTCATGCCCAGCTCGGACGGCCGAGATCACCACTACTAGCGTTGATAGATGCTAAGTATGAGGGCCGAGGTGAACCTAGTCGAGGTCCGACCTACCGGGAAGCTCGGTGGGGGCCGATGCGAATTACTGTCAGCGGCGTGATTATCGGGCATAATCGTCGGTCCCGAGATTACCGGGCGTAACCGACAATCCCGAGATTACCGAGTATAACCGTTGCGAGATTAGCGGGACTACCACCCATAAGTAGAGGACTTCACTCCACGATCAGGTACGATGATTTCTAGCCTCGAACTAAACTGGGAATCCGACCTATACTGACTTGATCGTCGGAGTGCTCACCTTTTTGTGCAGGTCCGCTCAAGTGTTCAGGTCGGTCCGCAGGCCGAGTTCGAGCTGCAATCTGAAATACGCTGTTGTGCACATCCTTGCATAAACAAGTACCATCCTAATTAGTGTTGTTTCATGACAAAAGTTTTTTTGATTGAATAGCATTTTTCAAAGACCCATTATGAAATGTGGCCCCTCTCTTGTAAACGTTTGCTGACATCACCATCCATTCCAAATTACTGTCCTACCCATCCACTAACATACTTAAACATTCCCCTAAATTTTCAGATTTTTACAGATTTCAAACTTTCATTTTTTTTTCTCTTCAAAATTTTCATAATTTTATGGATTTGAAACTTTCTCTTTCTTCAGATTTTCTTTAAAATAAAATGTACAGATTTTTAGATTTTTCTCTACCTCTCTTCTCTATTTCATTTTTTTCCCTATTTTGCATGAATCAACGAAAAATCACTTTCCATGAATCAATGAAAAAATGAAGTACTCGTACATAAGGAACTTCATTTTCTTCTAACGATAAAATCAACTGATTGTGGGAGAACTAAAGCTGACTGTGGGAGATTGAAGAGAGAGAATGAGAAAGAGAAAAGAGAGGGAAGAAAGAGAAATAAAATGAGAAGAGAGAGAAAGAGAAGAGAGGGAGAAAGAGATCGAGAAAGAGAGGGAGAACGAGAAAGAGAGCGAGGGCGTGAAAAGGAGAGACAGCGAGAGAAAGGGAGGAGAGCGAGAAAAAGAAATCTCAATTTTTAAATTCTATTACTGATTTCAATTGAGGCGGAGATTTGATTTCAAAATATTGAATTAGTTTTTATAAGTCATCATTAAACAAATTTATAAAGGCAATAGTTTCAAAATTTTTAAATATAATATCTTTTAATAAAATTAATAAATTGGTTAATTACAAAATCTAAATCATTAGTTAATTACGTATTTTTAATATGAAAAAAATCAAGACACGTAACCTCAAAATTCTAGTTTGGCTTCTTTCCAATTCAATTCCTAAAAAAAACTCATAAAACAGACCCCAAAATATACGGGAAAAAAATATAAAAGAAAAACCGTACAACACAAATGGGAAAGCAAGAATCCCGGACAAATAAGAATCAAGAAAAAATAAATAGGCAAATCGGATTCGAAAGAGAAAAAAAAAATTGAAAACATGTATCCCGGACCGAAATTGAATACAAATATAATCCCAAATCGGGATTGTTCTACTCAGGCCCAGATTGTGTAATCCCGGGCCGGGATATTCATGCAAATTTCTTTTTCTTTTTTTTATTATCATTTTGGGCATGCAATCACCCCTTTTCAAGATAAGAGAATTTAGAGCAGGTGTCCTTATTTGTCACGCCGTTTTGAAAAATGGCCGAATGATCCGTGATAATTAAAAATGTCCATTTATATTTTTCTAACTACTTTGCAGATTTTATTTTGACACTTTTATCCTTGCTATTTAGTTATTAGTTTTAAAAACAAAATATCTTTAACTTCTATTATCCTAGATCTCTACTTGATTCTAGTTTTTTTTTCCAACAACTATTGTTATAAACTTAATATTTATTATAAACTTTGTAGACACCTAATTAACTAAATTTAAAGAGACATGGCATCGAGGGAGACTATCGAAGCCGAGTTAAGGGTATGGTAAGGGAGATAGAAACTCTATGGTATGGTGAGGGAGACAGAACAATGGGGCAATGTGGTTGGTGATAGAGTTGGGTTGTGATAGAGATGAGTTGCAATGAGAGAGATGCCTCCATGTTGAGTTTCTACAAATTGCTTTTGGTTTGAGGTATAATGCTTTATATTTTTATTTTTGTATTAATTGTTTTTTTCCTTTGTTCATCGTTATTTTTCCTCTGTTACAGTATTCACTGTATTTGTTCATCTGTTCTCTGTTCTCGGTTCACCTTCATCGTATTTGTTACTCTCCTCTATTCACCTTCATCGTACTTGTTACTCTCCTCTATTCACCTTCCTTGTATCTCCACCGTATTTGTTCTATTTTATGTTTTGAGTATAATTTTCAATAATGATTTTTCTTGTTTAAATTTTGTTTTAGATGGTAATTTAATGAATATTTTTCTTACTATAATTCTCCTAATAATTGGTTGGGAAAAGATTTGAATTAGAAAATATAGGAAATATTTTAAAAATATTTGAATTATAATATAATGGAAAAATATATGTAGGATCATGTAAAAAAGGAAAAATAATATATTTATTTAAAAACCATTTACTCCCGTATATAGGATCATGTAGTAGAGATCTTTATTGGCCATTATTGAAAATTGAGAGTTATTTGGCCATATTTTAAAATCATCTATTTTAAATGGTCATATCTGTTGTTATCACTTTTTTAAAATTAAATTCCATATTTATTCAATCTTGTCCGGATTCACGGAAATTTGTGCAATTCTTTTTTAATTATTTTGGGCATGCAATCTTGCCATCTTTTGAAATTAAATATCGGATTTATTCAATCTTGACCGATTCACGGAAATTCATCCAATTTCTTTCTTTTTCTAAAATTTATCTTGGGCATGTAACTTTTGATATTAAATCCCGGATTTATTTAATCTTGCGCGGATTCATAGAATCATGACCAATTTTTAATTAAATCTTCACACTCATTTTGGGTTGGGATTATGAAATTCGATTTTCATTAAAATATTTAATCATCCCATTTTGTAATTTAAACAATTTTTCATAGATTTTTTTAATATTAAATTAGTAATTGATTTTTCAAATAATCGGGATAGGATTCCTTGATATCCGCTTAAAATTAGTAACATAATTCAAATAACCTTCTCTCTCTTTTTCGCTTCTCTCTCTTTTCTTTTTTTTTCCTCTTTCTTTCTCTATTTGTTTTTTTCAAAAAAAAAAAAATAATGCAACAGATCTAAAAAAAGAATTTGAAATCCGTAAAAATCTAAAAGAACGAGGGAGAGAAGAAGAATGAGAAGAGGGAGAAGGAGAGAATATGAGATTCAAATGAAAAAAGATGGAAAAGTAAAAATTTTAAGTAGATTAGTGGATGGGTAGGATAGTAATTTAGAATGGACGGGATGTTAGCAAATGTTTACCGGGGCACATTTTATAATAGACCGACTATTCAGCTTAAAAATCCATTTTAAAGCTTTATTTATCATTTTGGCATTTTGGTTAAATATGTATATATTGAATTTTAGTTAAATAATATTTACTATTAATTGTTGTGTTAAATTGTCAAATTAAAATTTAAAATACTAATATAAATAATTAATTATTTTAATTTATATATATATATATTTTTTTTAAAACTTTAATTTATATTATTTATTTTTAATTTAATTTGATGAGTTATTAATTAATGTTTAGAGTAACATAAAATACATATTTTTAAGATATATTCAAGCATCTTAATCCTAGACAATTAAACATCTTATTTCCAGGCATTTAACAAAAATCTTAATCAAAAGCAACTTTTATTAATTTAAAAAAAAACAGTAAATTCTAGCTTTGGTCTCCCCGTCTCTTTTTCTCTGAGCAGCCACCCCCCATCGTGGAATATCCAGCCGCCAACCCTCCTTCTCCGGCGACGACGTCTTCTCCGGCATCTCCTTCGACGGCGGTGTGTTCTGGCTTTCTCGGCGCTCCGGTTTCAGCAGCACGGCAGCAGGGGCAGCGGCGGTGACCTCGAACCCACGGCGGTGCAGCACCTGAGCGACGGCGTCTCCTCTCCAGCGCAGCGGCGGTCCTCCGGCAGTTTCCTCCGGCGAGCTTCACGCGTTTCCGACCGAGACCCGCGGCTTTTTTGCCCTTTTTGACGACGTACGGCACAGACCTAAGCTCAAACCAGCTCGGATCTGTGTTACCCACCCCTTGTCGACATTGTTTTTCCAAGCTCGATCGACGCCGTTCAGCAAGGACCCATTCGATTCTGGTAAGGGCTAGTGGGTAACTGACTCCTTTCGAACCCCTTTAGAATCAATACCCACTTGATTTGGTTCATGATTAAGGTCTTATCTTTGTCGATAAATTGCATATGAAAATTTTCCTATTTTTTTATACAAAATCAAGGAATAGGGCCGAAGTCGAGTTGTAACATGCTGTTTTTTTAATTTTTTGCCTAGGTTTTGAACCAACTCAAGAGTTAGGAGCGTTAGGAGTGTTGTAAGCAGTACTAAGGGCATGTGTGTGTTGAGTGCTTTTATATGTTATTGTTAACTCTAACATTTATATCTCATATGATTATACTCACTTGATATGTTTTTGTTATGGTTGGCTGTAAGCATGTTTTGTAGTTGGATGATTAAGTTGTTTGTTTAATGTATTTAGCTGGATAATTTTGAGAACCCACTTGGTGCTAATCATATGTTGTGTTGATTACCTGTTGACTCAACAGCATGCTGAGCACATTGAGAAATGTTGTGTTTATTTTCATTGGAGTGGAAACTTTGTTGTGGAAATTGTTTGTTTGTTTTGGCTGTACTTGGTAAGGCATTCTAATTTTTTTGAGGACCCATATACTTGTGCTCTTTGTGATGAGAACGTGCAGGTTGTTGTTAAAACTTATGTGGTTGTGAGTTCTCTTAAGTTGTGATAAGAGCATGGTGGGCTAGTTAGTTGTGAAGTTTCGCCTTGTTATGAGCATGGTTAGAGAGCATGTACTAGAATCCTAGTTGCAAAAATCCTAGTTGCAAGAATCCTAGTTGCAGACTAGGAGTGGAATGTAAGTACTTGGTTGTTGTGGTAAGAGAATGGGTGAATGCCAGGGCCTCAGGTGCAAATGGTCGGGGGCTAATATGTCACAAATTAGGTATCGAAGTTTCGGGTACAAATGGTCAAGGGGATGATATGCCAAAGTTGGACAAAGATGAGTATCGGGGCTTTGGATACAAATGGTCAATGGTCGATACAATGAGTCTTGAGGGAAAACAACTATTGGGGCCTTGGGTGCAAAGGGTCAAGAGCCAGTAAGTTGTGAAGTCATCGAGGTCTTGAGTACAAATGGTCAAACGTTGAGCGTCAAGTTTTTGTGGAGAAGTGTCGAGCCTTGGGTACAAATGGTCAGGGGTTTGGAGAGCTTAGTGAGTTGGAGAGTAACTAGTAGGAACTTGAGATAAGTTTGGAAAGCTTGAGAGAGCCAAGGCTTAGTGGGTCTTGTAGCTGAGAACACTTGTGTGGTGTATTCTGACTGTATGTTGTTGAGTTTGTTAAATAGATATATCCTGTTAAGCATGATTACTGACTTGACATGTTCTGCTGGATGTTGTGTCGATAAGCATGTTGATTGTGTGTAGTTAGTGAGAGCTACTTATAGAGTATTTTAATACCCCCGATGACCAGGCTTATGAACATGGTGATCACATGGAGGAGGCTTGACTAAGGAGAACCTTAGGCTGCGATTTTTCTTTGTTAATAGGATAGGTTGATTGAGTTGTGTGTAGGAAGAACTTAATTGGATTATCCATCGTTTTGCATGTTTTTTTTTTCTTTTCTTTTTGGGGTTCAGTAGTTTGTTTTTGTTGGTTAGATAATTTCAGCTGTTTTGCTTATTTGTTGATTGAACTGTTTGATTAAACAGGAGAGTTACGTATGGAATGCCATTGAGGACAAGTTACGCTTATACTTTGGTTGAGAAATTCACAGGGTTTAGATATGTTCTTCAGGGTTTGCCTTGGGAAGAAGGCTTAAGCAGGTAGATCGAGTAATGTTATTCATGTAAGTTGTTGAACTTTTTTTTAAACTAACCTTTCTTTCTAGTTTTTGTTAACTGGGGTTCGTATTTGGTAATTCCTAGGCTTTTGTTGGGTCGATCTCTCCATTTATAATTTCATATGTTCATTGAATTTGCAAGCTTCGTTCTGAGAAAGAAAGGGGAAAATGGAAAGTTTTCAATTTTCCCTTTTCTTTTGGGAAAGGTTCACAATCCTTTTATGAAACTTGCAAATCATGCGAATCAAAGTGTTCTTTTGTTTTTCTATCTATAGTTTTGGATTCGGGGCTACTATTATCATTTCCTTCACAGAACTGTTATAGGCGTTATAGATAAACATTCAAACCTTAACATTTTATACTCATTTTTTCAGTTATGTGATGAAGACCGAGCAAGGTATTCCTGTTTGTATTTGTTTATTCTTGGGAATTTCGTTGATATTCTACCCTATATTCGGTGCTTGCCTTGATGGCTCTTCACATTCTAGTAAGGTCAGCCCTAGTAATTTATGTTCTTTTTTCTGTGTAAACTACGATATGACATGTATGACTGTTTTATATGCTATATTTGGTCTTCATATCTCACTATTTTCCATTGTTAATTAAAAGTTGTTATTTGTTGGGTTTAGGTTAGAATTATGCTATTAGTTTTTATATCTTTAATTGTTAGTGAACTCTTGCTCCATGTAGCTGTTCTATAAAAATTGTGATCTTTCTCTATAGCGTCGCCCTTTTTTTTTTTAAATAATAGATTTCCTAATGGTTTTTCCTTTATTTTTATTCTCCAATCAACATGAAAAGTAGGAAGAGTGTATGCCAAACCAGATATGAAGCTATTTAGAAAATGTGTTTGGGGTTCTATCATGCGTGCATTATGAGTTTGGAAAGAATTTACTTCATCTCATGTTGTTAGCTAGCCTAGCTTCTTCAATACACTTGCAAGTTAGTATAAAACATCAAGGTGGCATTAATCTCAGGCCGATTGGGGGATACTCATATTTTAAAGTTGTTATGCTTTGATTATTTCTTGTTTCGTTCTTAGCTGGTTTATATTAGCTTGTAGCTGGATGGTATGAGTTCAAGAGTTACATCTATTATTTTGTGCAACTCAGTTACTTGTAGGATTTTTTTTATTTTTATTTTTTTTAATAAGAAACTGCACTTTCATTAAGATAAATGAAAAAATATACAAAAAAAACACCGGCAGACAAAAAAACAAGAGCCTGACAAGGGGAAGCACTAGCTAAAGAAAGGCTTCCTGGTTCGCACCTGGTTACTTGTAGGAATTTGAATGTTGCACTTGCACACCTGGTTCACAATTGGATTGAGTTGATGAAGATTGAGTTTTCTTAATTAGATATGGGAACTTATGTTCTTCTTTTTCGTTTTGGCTACAACAATGCCAATTCTATGTTGGAGTAATGCAAGAATTGTAGGCAAATGGGAGTTGATAACAACTAGGAACAAATGTGGACCAAATGGATCCCTTTACCTTATATAGCCTTCCTTTAGATATTACATACTTTTTTACTTAATGAACATCAAATGAATTTTAAGATAGAAGGGATGAATGAAATCCCACTTTTAAAACTATCGCTAACTTTTCTATGGATGCATGGTTTGTATCTAAAAAATTCTATCTCTAGCTTTTGTTTTTTTTTTGTTTTTTTATTGATAAGAAACAAAAAGATCGTATTCAAAATCAAAAGAAGCTTGGAGGCAAAAGGACAGCCTAGTGGCAGAGGGTCGAGGGGACCCTCCCCGAGGAGACTATACAATCAAGGAATTCCAACACTGAAGAATAAAAAAGAACCCATAGTTACAACAAACCTTCTTATGGATCGAAGCCCACCAAGAAGCGGTATGCTTAATATTCACACTAAAAGAGTCAAAAGAAGCCTCTTTCTCTTCAAAAAGTCTATGGTTTCATTCATTCCAAAGCAACCAACCACAGAAGAGCTCTAGCAGCACTATTCCATAGAACATAAGCTTTTCCTTTGAGCCTAGAACCACCAAAACCTTCAGCCACAAAATTATCAATTCTCTTCGGAACGCAGACAGCAAGATCAAAGAGAGAAGCCACAAAGTTCCGAGCCCTAGTAGCAAATGAACAATGGAGGAAGAGGTGATCCACCGTTTTTGCACGATTAATGCACATGGTACAGACTGAAGGGAAAAGAGTCCAATGAGGAAGCTTCCTTTGTATTTTATCTGCAGTATTTCTTCCCCAATAGAAGAGAGTCCAAAGTAAAACCTTTACCTTCTTAGGAACCTTGAAATTCCAAATAAAAGAAGCGGTGGCAGTATTCAGCTTAGGGGAGGGGGAAGTGATGGCAAAGAATGCAGATTTCACTGAAAAGGTGTCCTTGCTGTCCGCCTTCCACCATAACGAATCTCTACCTTGACCAATAACCACACCTTCTAACTTTCCAATGAAGACTGCCCATCTCTCCATTTCTCTATCAAAAAGGTTCCTTCTCATTCCGATATCCCAAGTCATGGCCTCTGAAATCCAGCAATCTGCAATTGACTTTTCCTTCTTAGTAGAAATGGCATACAAATCAGGAAAAGAGACAGACAAAGGAGTAGAGTCGATCCAAGTGTTATCTCTAGCTTTTGTTGAAATATTTTTAGAAATCTCCTTGAGTTTTTGGATGGAAAACTTTGGTTACGTAAACATGCAAGTTCTTTTTTGTGCAAAAGGAGAAGGGGCAAATCGGCAATTAACAAGGACATTTTGTTAATGGATCAGGTTCTACAAATATTTCAAGTCGTAGTATATCCTTTTAACTCTTTTTTTGGATTGTCTATTGAGTATTGGTTAAAGGTTGCGACACCTGAATGTCTTGTGGAACTTTTTTTTTAACAAGAAACAAACTTTTCACTGATAATATGAAAAGGAAGAAAAATGTTCAAGGATACAAGCTTCCAAAGGAAGTGGAAAAAGAATAAGAAAAACAAACCGAACATAGAAACCCAAAACCCATGAAATAGATGAGATCTGAAGTCCAAGAACAGATGCTGAAAATTGTTATCAATAAAGCTTGTCAATTCAAAAGGACCGACTGATGAGGAGGAAACCAAAGCAATCACTGTTGGAAAAAGAATAAGAAAAACAAACAGAACATAGAAACCCAAAACCCATGAAATAGATGAGATCTGAAGTCCAAGAACAAATGCTGAAAATTGTTATCAATAAAGCTTGTCAATTCAAAAGGACCGACTGCTGAGGAGGAAACCAAAACAATCACTTAACACAAGCTGATCGCCAGAAGTAAAGAAATTGAAACCTCCCTCCACCAAGAGAAGACACGAAAATGATATCCAAAACAATCACTTAACACAAGCTGATCACCAGAAGTAAAGAAATTGAAACCTCCCTCCACCAAGAGAAGACACGAAAACGATAATATCTCAACCCTAAAAAATGCTGTAAAGCAGAACCAACCAAAAATCTGTTGCCCTTAATTAAAGGTTACCTATTCAGTGATTGGAACTAGGGCAAGACCTACATCTTCAAAATATTTAAAAAAACTTTGATTATCTACGCAAGAAGCTTTTTTAACCACCAAAGTCTCCTTCCGAGGAGGAGATGGAATGAAATCCATTTTTATAGAAGAGTGTAATTGGTTATCCTATGCAAAAAGTAAGTTAAATTCTTTTGTTAGGAAACCTCCGATAAATCTTCATTAACAACCTTGTGCAACTTCTATCCTATACAAAAGGTTTTTCTCTCTGCACATTGAATTTTTGGTTCCTTAATCGTGCACATCAGGATCTTCAAATGGTAGCAACTTGTAGGCATTTGCTGGTAGCATTTGGCCACCTAAGCTTTTGAATATGAGTTTCCATTGTTATATTAAAGTGTTTTGTCTCCTCCCCAAGGTAGCATTGCCGAGCGGGCGATCCCTGTCTTGTTTATCCAGCTAGCTTTTTTTCCCCGTGGTACAGGTTCTTTGTTCAAACCTTTGTTCTTGCATATATTTGTTACTACTACATAAATAACTCTGTTGTTTGGCATTCTCCGATATGTGCTCTTATCAAATGCTTATGGTTGTTATTTCTCTTGTTCAAGTTGTTGGTGTAGCATTTTTCTTCCCTTTCATTTATCAATGAAAAGTTTGTTTCTTGTTAAAAAAAAATCTTGTAATTGATAGGAGGGAAAGATTTGAAGTTGATGGAATCAGTAGACCGTAGCTTTCCTTTGATGTAAGTGGCTTGATTTAACTTAGCTATTGGACTAAAAGGATGCTGAATCAATGTTTTGGTTTAATGAAAAAGAACATTGATGTTCTTTAAGAGTCTGTGCCTGCCCATTGTTCCTGTGATAAAGAATGACTCACGTGTTAGGATGGATCATGAGAAATCTTCTCTCCCCCCTCCCCCACCACACCGCCGCCACCGCCGCTAACCATGGTACCCATCTTCCGACCACCATTCCCCTCTAAACTTCCTTTTTTCTTCTCCCAAGCTTCCGACCACCAACATGAACCCCTGGAACTACCAGCCCTGTAATGTAGTTATTGATAGGAAATCCTTCACCATCAACGTTGATAAGCACTACAGAGGGAGTCGTGCTAGGATCACTGAAGCTGGAAGGGATTGATCCTTCTCCTTATCTCTCACTTGGGCCTCTGTAAATAGGGTTAAGTTGGGTTACTTCTTCCCTTAGCCTGCTGCTCGACACCCCACTCACACACAAGTTCTTTCGAGAACATAGGAGTGATGACTACACCCTCTGGTTTGAAAAACTCAACAATAAAAAAGGCTACCTCTGTTTGCTGATTGTCACAATCGCACCTTTTCAAAGCAGCTCGAGCGATTGTGCGGCACTTGCTCTAGCTCAAACGAGCAAGTCAGCCGGGAAAAACTGTAAATTGCGGACAATCTCGGTCGTGGGTCTAGCCTCCGCTCAAGTTAGAAAACGTGAGAGAGAAACAGTTGAAAACATCTTTAAAACAAGCATTGTAGACATTGGATGCAAGAAAGCTTTGATTGCAAGAAAGCATACAACACTTGGTCGGGGGGAGGTTTGATGACTACTTGGTCCCCCCTAAGGTACATTATAAGGCATTTTTGGTGTGGCAGGTGTAGACGTCCTAAGTGGCGAGGAGTCACTCGGTGGCCTACAGGGCCCGTGTGAACTCCGATTGGCTTGAAATTTGGCGTGCTTACATATCTTACTAATACACACCTAGTTCCAAAGCCGCTCGGCCAAATTCCACCTACAACCCCAAACACCCGATACAAGAAAATTACACTAGAAAGCTTTTAAAGACATGAAAGGAAAGCGAGTGGTGAGGATGGTTTGGACATGCGGCCATGGGGAACACACCCTGGACAAGCATGCCCACAACATTCTCCCCCACTTAAACGGTTGACGTCCCTGTCAACTGTTGCAGCTTGAAGTCCTCGATCTTCGTCTTCCAGGCTTCAAGGTCTTCTTCTCGTTCCCAGCTGGTCTCTGCATCAGGTAGGTTCTTCCATTTGACGAGGAATTCTCGAACTTTTCGAACGGGTCTCCCCACGTTTCTGGTTCTCTCTGCAAGGATCTCTTCTGCTTCTTTGTCTTCCTTCAGTTTCAAGTCGATGGCGGGCCGCACAACAGTATTGCGTTCGTCATCTTCAAGGTCGGGGTGATAAGGTTTTAAATTGCTCACATGGATTACCGGGTGGATCTTCATCCAAGTTGGTAATACCACCTTATACGAGACACTCCCTACCTTCTTAACGACTTCCACTAGTCCCTCGTACTTTCTCACGAGTCTCTGGTCTTTGCGTCCTCGGAAACGAATCTGTTCTGGCCTCAGCTTGATAAGGACTTTGTCGCCTACTCGAAATTCGAGAGGGCGTCTCTTGCGGTCGGCCCATTTCTTCATATGCTTGGAAGCTTTTTCCAAATATGCTCGAGCAATCTCTGTCGTCTGCTTCCATTCCTTTGTGAAGTTGTGGGCTTGAGGACTTTTCCCCGCATACGGGTGGTCAAGAATATGTGGCATAGACGGCTGTCTTCCGCACACAATTTCAAAGGGGTTCTTTCCTTTTGAAGAACTTGTCTGGCCGTTAAAGCAGAATTGAGCCACATCTAACAGCTGGACCCAGTTTTGTCTGGCATCGACGAAGTGACGTAGGTATTCCTCAAGCATGCTGTTGAATCTCTCGGTCTGACCATCGGTCTGTGGGTGATAGCTCGAGGAAATGTTCAAGCTTGAACCCAGAATAGAAAAAAGTTTAGTCCAGAAGGTTCCTGTAAAACGGCCATCCCGGTCGCTAACGATGCTCGTCGGAACTCCCCATAGCTTCACTATATGTTTAAAGAACAACTGCGCCGTCAGCTCGACGGAACACGTCTTGGGAGTCGGAATGAAGGTTGCATATTTGGAAAATTGATCGATGACGACAAGAATGGCTTCATGTTCTCCTACCTTGGGTAAGTGGGAGATGAAGTCGAGCGACACACTCTCCCATGGTCTCGTAGGAGTTGGTAGGGGTTCAAGCAACCAAGCTATTTTAGTCCTTTCTACCTTATCTTGCTGACAGATAAGACAGGTCTTCGTGTATTGCATCACATCTTCCCGCATATTTGGCCAAAAGTACCCCTTTTTCAGCAAGGCATAAGTCCGTTGCCACCCCGGGTGACCAGCCCATAGAGTATCGTGACACTCGTGTAAGAGCTTCTTTCTCAGGTCTCCCATTCTTGGCACATACAGTCTGTTTCCTCTTGTAAATAATAGGTCCCCTTCGATCCAGAACTGGCGGGTCTTCCCGGTCTTAGCCAGTTCGACCACAGTTCGGGCGGAGGGGTCTCTTTGAAGATATTCTCTGATGAGGTCACGGACCGACCCGTCCACTTTGCTGGCGTGAATGTGGGCTAACATGCATTGGGCCGCATGTTTGCCTTTACGGCTAAGAGCGTCGACAGCTTGGTTGGACTTTCCTGCCTTGTGGTCAAACTTAAAATCAAACTCGGCTAACAATTCCTGCCACCTGGCCTGTTTGGACGTTAGCTTAGACTGATTGAAGAAGTGGCAAATTGCACTATTATCCGTCTTTACCACAAAATATGAGCCCAACAAGTACTGCCTCCAAGACCTGAGGCAGTGAACGACTGCTAGCATTTCTTTCTCTGATACGATATAACGTCGTTCCGCATTGTTCAGCTTGCGACTTTCGTAAGCGATCGGGTGACCATCTTGGAGAAGGACACCACCTAAAGCGTAGTCTGAAGTGTCCGTTTCTACTTCAAACGGCTTCGTCACATCGGCTAGCCCAAGTACTGGGCCTTTCATCATGGCCGCCTTTAGATCTTCGAAGGCGTCATGACTTTCCTTTGACCACATCCAGGTCATTCCTTTCTTCAGTAACTCTGTCATTGGGGTGGCTCTCCTTGAGAATCCTTCGATAAATCGTCGGTAGTAGTTGGCCAACCTCAAAAAGGAGCGCAACTCGGTCACAGAAGTAGGGACTCTCCATTCTTGGATCGCCTTTACCTTATCTGTGTCCATACTGATTTGCCCCTGTTCGATCACGTGGCCAAGGAACGTGATCCGCTTTTGTGCGAACGCACACTTTTCCTTCTTTACGTATAACTGATTCTGCCTTAGTTTGTCGAAGACCAATCTGAGATGGATCTGGTGTTCCTTCAGCGTCGGGTTGTAAACCACTATATCGTCTAGATAGACTACCACAAACTGATCGAGATATTCGTGAAAGACCTGATTCATCATAGTACAGAACGTGGCAGGGGCATTCGTTAATCCAAAAGGCATCACGAGGAATTCAAAAGCCCCATACCTCGTCACACAAGTAGTCTTAGGCTCGTCACCTTCTGCAATACGCACTTGGTAGTAGCCCGACCTGAGATCCAATTTCGTGAAGTATTTAGCTCCATGTAATTGATCAAACAAGTCGGTTATGATTGGGAGGGGGTACTTATTGCAAACCGTGACTTTGTTGAGGGCTCTATAGTCAATGCACAGACGCAACGTCCCATCCTTCTTTTTCTGAAACAGCACTGGGGCTCCGAAGGGAGCTTTAGCTGGACGGATGAACCCAGCGTTTAACAACTCATCTAGCTGCTTTCGGAGTTCAGCTAACTCAGGTGGAGCCATCCGGTAAGCATTCTTTGCCGGAGGTTTAGCTCCTGGAATGAGCTCGATTTCGTGGTCAATCCCTCGTCGAGGGGGTAAGGTCTTCGGTAAACTATCTGGCATTATGTAAACATACTCTCTCATGACAACTTGAATTTCAGGTGGGACATCTCTTGTCTCCACCGGCTGTTCGACCATCGGAATGGCCATGAAGGTAGGTTCCTGCCGGTTGAGGCCTTTCTTCAACTGTAACGCGGATATCATCCTTATACCACCAGGCTGTTTGATGCTAGCTGTGACCATAGTGGGACTATTACTAGTGACGATCATACACTTGGCCAAAGGCATCGGTATGACTTTATGCTCGATGAGGAACTCCATCCCCAGTACAACGTCGAAGTCGTCCATGCGAACCACTACGAAATCGACACTGCCTGTCCACGTCCCCAGTTTCAACATCGCTCTTTTAGAAACTCCCACAATGGGTAGAGCTTCAGAGTTGACGGCCTTCATCTTACCCGTATCCTTCTCAATAGTCAATTTCAGTCGGCGGGCTTCCTGTTCTGATATGAAGTTGTGGGTTGCACCCGAATCCACCATGGTGCTCTTGGCAGGGTTAGAATTGATCGTAGCATCTACGAACATAAGCCCCTTTTCGGACGTTCCTTTGGGTCTATTGACCCTTTTTTGAATGGCCGATAGGAATTTTAACGCCCCCATTCTAGGTGTTTCTTCGTCTTCTTCCTTCTCGCAATCCGTTTCAACTTCAGATTCATTACACGACTGAACGGATGCTTGAAGGGCAGTAAGGGCAGCTCGGTGCGGGCATTCAGCTACCCGGTGGGGACCCCTGCACAAGAAGCATGATATCGGCCTTTGAGCATTTTGACTTTGTGGATAGGGTCCTCGGGAAGGACCGGGATTCGGGCCTTGAGGTCTCTTGTCAGCTCCCCCACTCTTTGGGGTAAAGGGTTTGAACGTCTTGTTTCCCCCAGTGGGGTTTGTAGCATTCTTTTTTGGGTGGGATGGCTCACTGCTATAATCTAGCAATCTTTCGGCAGCGGCCATGGCGGTGGCAAGGTCTTGTACTCTTTGTTCATACAGCTTGGTTCTGGCCCACGGTTTCAGTCCTTCGACAAAGACGAACACCTTGTCTTTCTTTGACATGTCGCGAATATCCAGCATCACGGCAGAGAATTGTTTCACGTAGTCTCGGATTGTTCCAGTGTGTCGGAGTTCACGTAGCTTCCTTCTAGCCATGAACTCGACATTGTCGGGGAAGAACTGACCCCTCAATTCCTTCTTAAGATCATCCCAGCTGTTGATCGTGCATCGACCATTCTGAATGTCGTTGACTTTAGATCTCCACCACAGTTTTGCATCATCAGTAAGATGCATCTTTCATCTCTTCTGACGTTGTCCCAGTAGCCTTGAAGTACTGTTCCACATCGAACATGAAGTTCTCGAGATCTTTTGCGTCTCTATTGCCATTAAATGGTTTGGGCTCTGGGACCTTCAGCTTGTTGAACCCCATGTTCGCTTGGTTGGGAGCCTGATTTCCCACGGCTCGCATGGTTAGGTTCACTCTAGTGCTTATTTCAGTCATCTCAGCTCGGAGGGTGTCGATGGTTACTTTGAAGTCTTCTGTCATTTCGTTAAACAATTGCATCATTGCCGAATGCGAATTGTTTAACTCACCCATACGTACTTCTATCTGTGTTTGAGTTCGTGGAGCTGTCTCCACGTTCGAAGCTACCAGGACGCGTAGCTTTGCTTTCTAGGGCCTCAACCCTCATGGCTACATCTTGTATCGGCAACCCGTCTACACGGGCATTCACTGCGTCTATTTCTCCAAACTTCTCGAAGAATTCATCAACTCGTGCCTCCAGCAGACGGAGGGAATCTGGGACTTCTCTTAGGTAGAGAAGTTGTTCTTCTATCTCTACCAGTCGGTCGACGTGCGACTTGCTTAGTTGTTTTGTCGCCGACATGGTTCCGAACTTTTTCGGGTCGAGGAGCTAACTAAGCTCTGATACCACTTGTCACAATCGCACCTTTTCAAAGCAGCTCGAGCGATTGTGCGGCACTTGCTCTAGCTCAAACGAGCAAGTCAGCCGGGAAAAACTGTAAGTTGCGGACAATCTCGGTCGTGGGTCTAGCCTCCGCTCACGTTTTAGGAGAAAATTGGTTTTAGAAAACGTGAGAGAGAAAAACAGTTGAAAACATCTTTAAAACAAGCATTGTAGACATTGGATGCAAGAAAGCTTTGATTGCAAGAAAGCATACAACACTTGGTCGGGGGAGGTTTGATGACTACTTGGTCCCCCCTAAGGTACATTATAAGGCATTTTTGGTGTGGCAGGTGTAGACGTCCTAAGTGGCGAGGAGTCACTCGGTGGCCTACAGGGCCCGTGTGAACTCCGATTGGCTTGAAATTTGGCGTGCTTACATATCTTACTAATACACACCTAGTTCCAAAGCCGCTCGGCCAAATTCCACCTACAACCCCAAAAACCCGTTACAAGAAAATTACACTAGAAAGCTTTTAAAGACATGAAAGGAAAGCGAGTGGTGAGGATGGTTTGGACATGCGGCCATGGGGAACACACCCTGGACAAGCATGCCCACAACACTGATCATCCCCCCGCCACTGAAACTAGGGAACAAGCCACCCTCCCTCTTCCCCCGACACCCATGTTACAAAGACCACACACTTTGACTTTGGACCAACCCACCAAGTCTTCCCTTTTTCCCGAATTATTTGCCTGGAGTCGATGGGTTATTGTTCAGCGCCAATCGTTTCAGGATGATTGGCACCCAATCCTCATGGCCTTACAAGAGTCCATCAGCGACCACCGCTCCCTGAGTCCTATTCATGCCGACAAATCCCTCCTCAGGTGCAAGGATAGCTCACAAGCTCTTACCCTTACCCAAAACCCCGACTGGCAAAACATTGGACCTTTCCAGCTCCGTTTTCTCCAATGGAGTACCAAGAACATAAACTCTAACCGCCAAGCCCCTCCTACGATGGCTGGATCATCATCCGCAACCTTCCCCTCCATCTATGGAATGACACGGTTGTTCCTTTCATTGGGGATAGATGTGGCGGCTTCTTGGCAGTCTCTGGTACCTCATCCAGCCTCGAGCCTCCATTCATGGAACTCAAGATTAAGGTCAAGAGCAACAACACGAGCTTTGTCCCGGCAACCATCGAGCTCCCTCCATCCCTTACTCATGAAGACATTATCACCGTCCATATTGACCCATTTTTCATTGTCGAAAACCTGGTGGGTCGCCGACACTATGCTCGTGGTGGACAAAGAAATCCCCCGAAATCAACAGCCGGAAAAGCACCCACCGGAAAACCTCCCTCTCGGAGCCAGACCTTCGCCGTCGCGGTTCCCAACCTTGCCGCTACAGCTGAGATTGACACATGGGCCCACAAATCTAGAGTCCCGACACTGTCCTCTACGTCTCGACAGACATCCCTTACAAAGTCCAAAGGGAAGGAAAAAGTCATGGACTTTTCTGCCCCTCTTCCCTCGAGCTCCCCACCTCGGGTATAGCCTCCTTTAATGATACACAAAAATAGCAAAAATGTTGCTGTCAGGGATAAACTATTGCCACCTTCTTTGACATATAAAGGGAAACCTAGCCCCCTTCCCATTAGCCCCCTACAAGAAGACCTAGAGGATATGGACTACTTTTCCAGCCCCCTCCTCGAGGAAAGCCCAAAACTATCCCTCTAGAGCAGCCCTCACACACCCATCATCCTAAAAATCCTTTTTGGTGATTTGCCCACTCACGAGATCACCAATAACCTTACCACCAGTCACCCAGCTGAAGCTACTTACATCACACCAACCCCCCTCCCTCCAATGCTATCCCACTGCTGGAACCTAAAGACTCTGACGCACAACCTATCACTGCCAACCCGCTGAACATAGACTTTGTTGATAACGAAATAGCTAAGGCCTTCTTCTCCCCTGACCGTTTCAAGCGCTACCTAGACAATTACTTGCAAGAGATGGGCCTTTACATCACGACCATCCCTCCGACGATCCCACCACACAGGCCACAAACAAAGCCACAACAAAAGACTAAAGCAGGAGCCAGAGAACTGAAGAATCTCTCCACCTCTATTAATTACGAGAAGAGGAAGACAATACTTGGGGGGCCCTCATCTATCAGATGAAGCTTCTATCGTGGAATGTTAGAGGGTTGGGCTCATGGAATAAACGAGCCCTTATAAAACAGTCAATCTCCCGCCATAATCCAAATCTTGTTATTCTACAAGAAACTAAGCTCGCATATGTTGACCCCCTCATCATCAAGTCCCTTTGGAGCTCACATGGGATCAGTTGGTCCGCCCTCAATGCTGCGGGTTCTAGCGGAGGGATCCTTTTTCTTTGGAACGAATCTGACTTCGCTGTGGCTGAGATCATTGAAGGTGATTTCTCCCTCTCCATTAATTTTTGTCTCGCTGATGGCTTCTCTTTCTGGATCACAGGCATTTATGGTCCCTCTTCCTCTGGTACCCGCCACCTTTTCTGGAAAGAACTGCAAGATCTCTCCTATCTTTGTGAGGCACAGTGGATTTTTGCAGGGGACTTCAATGTTTCCAGATGGTCCTGGGAAAAATCTCACGGTAGACCCCTCACAAAAAGCACGAGGCTTTTTAATTCCTTCATTGAGGCCACTGGACTTTCGGATATCCCATTGAGCAACGAGAAGTACACTTGGTCTAATAACAGATCTTTCTCCCTTATTGATAGATTTCTGTTATCTAACGGCTGCATCAACAGATTTGGGTTGCCCTTGGCCAAGAGAATGGACAGAACTACATCAGACCACTTCCCCATCCTCTTAGACTTTGGCCAAAACAACTGGGGCCCCACCCCCTTCAGATTTGAGAATATGTGGCTTGCCCATAGTCCTTCTCACCCTTCCTTGAAAGATGGTGGCATTGCAACCCAACCAACGGATGGCCAGGTCATGGATTGATGATGAAACTCAAATCCCTTAAACTTGCTGCTCAAGTTATGGAGAGGAACAAGGCTAGAGATGACCTCCTAGCGCTTGCTGCTCAAGAGGAAACTTACTGGCGCCAGCGGTGCAACCACCCTTCCTTGAAAGATGGTGGCATTGCAACCCAACCAACGGATGGCCAGGTCATGGATTGATGATGAAACTCAAATCCCTTAAACTTGCTGCTCAAGTTATGGAGAGGAACAAGGCTAGAGATGACCTCCTAGCGCTTGCTGCTCAAGAGGAAACTTACTGGCGCCAGCGGTGCAAACAGATTTGGTTGAAGGGGGGATGAAAACACAAAATTCTTCCATAGATTTCTAGACAACAAAAGGAGAAGAAGTACCATTTCTGAAATTCTTTCCAGAGAAGGTGTTAGCCTTACTCATTTTAATGATATTGAAAAAAAGTTCATTGATTTCTACACTTCTCTCTATCCTATAAAGGAAGGTTATAGGTGCTGTCCAACCAATTTGCCATGGGATCCGATCTCCATTGTACACAGGGACCTATTAAAGCAAGATTTCACAGAAGAAGAAATACACAAGGCTGTCATCTCCCTTGGATCTGATAAAGCCCCTGGCCGGACGGCTTCACTGCAGAGTTTTTCAAAAAATCATGGAACATCATCAAGTCCGACATCCTGGTATTGTTCCAAGATTTTTTTAAAAACGGAGTCATTAATGCTGCCCTTAACGAGACATATATCGCTCTCATCCCCAAGAAAAAAGGTGCCAAGACAGTCCATGACTATCGCCCTATCAGCCTTATTCCTTGTGCCTACAAAGTGATAGCTAGAGTCCTCTCCGAGAGGCTTAAAAAGGTGCTGCCTAGCACCATCACGGAGTTCCAATCAGCCTTCGTTGAGGGGCGCCAGATCCTTGACTCTTCCCTAATTGCTAACGAGATTGTGGATGAATGGAAAACTCTGAACTTTGAAGGTGCTGTGATCAAACTAGACCTTGAAAAAGCCTTCGATATGGTTGATTGGGACTTCCTAGACACTGTGATGCTCCACAAAGGTTTTGGGACAAAATGGAGAAAATGGATCCGTGCATGTCTTTCCACAACAAGCTTTTCCATCATCATTAATATCAAGCCTAGGGGCAAATTCACAGCAACCAGAGGACTGAGACAAGGGGACCCCCTTTCCTCTTTTCTTTTCATTTTAGTCACTGATGTCCTAAGCCGACTGCTCACTTATGGAGAACACAAAGGACAGATCGAAGGATACTCCTCCAAATGTGGTAATATTAAGGTTAACCACCTCCTTTTTGTCGATGATACTCTCCTTTTCACCAGCAAGGACCCCTCCAAGGTAATAAATCTTCACAAAATCATCAAATTTTTTGAGATCGCTTCGGGCCTCAATATTAACTACAACAAGTCCAGCGTCCATGGTGTCTCCATTGACCCACAAATTACCTCTCTTATTGCCACTGCTTGGGGCTGCAAACAGGAAGCTTGGCCTTGCACCTACTTGGGTCTCCCGTTGAATGGCAATCCTAAAATGGATTCTTTTTGGTGCCCTATTATTGAGAAAATACAGAACCGTTTGAGCAGATGGAAAAACCTATTTATCTCCAAAGGTGGGAGACACACTATTCTACAATCAATCCTATCCAACCTTCCTACATACTATTTAGCCCTATACAAATTACCAAGGAGAACAGAAGAACAGATCAGCAAGCTTTTTAGGGATTTCCTATGGGAAGGCTCAACCAATAATGGAAAGCCTCATCTCGTTAACTGGAAGCAGGTTCAACTTCCCATTAATGTGGGTGGTCTAGGAGTGGGTAATATCAGGCACAAGAATACAGCTCTCCTCTCAAAATGGATTTGGCGGTTTATTAGTGAAAGACACTATCTTTGGAGGACTATAATATCAGCAAAATATATGGGTTCTCTATCTGATACTTGGCCCTCTAAGAGCTACACCTGCTTTAAAGGTCCTTGGTCTTCTATTCTTAATCATACACATATTATTAAGGAATTTGTTCTCTGCAAGGTGGGGGAAAACAGTCTTTGCTACTTTTGGAAAAGAAGATAGGTGGTTTCAACAAGGGACTCTTAACAACCTCTATCCGAGGCTCTTTGCCATAGCCACAAATAAGGATGCTAAAATTATTGATCACTGGTCCAAGACTACAACAACATGGGACTACAGCTTCCGTAGACCACTCAAAGACGAGGAGTTCGAAGAATGGTTGGACCTATCACAGATCCTAGAAGCTGTAAACCCTCCCCCACAAGAAGACAGATGGTTTTGGACCCTGGAACCAAGTAAATCTTTCACCACCAACTCTGTTTTTAAGCATATGTCCAATTGCAATGCCACTTCCAGCCTCTACCCTACTCTTTGGCAAGGAAAATGCCCCAAAAAGGTCAAGTTTTTTTGCTGGGAACTTAGTCATGGAGCTTTAAATACTTTTGAACGGATTCAAAAAAGGCTGCCCCATATCACCCTCTCCCCAAACTGCTGCCACCTATGTGTCAAGGCACATGAAACACCCGGACACCTTTTTTCAGCTGCAGCTATGCCTCCAAATTTTGGGTGACCCTCCTCTCTTCATTTGGATGGAAGACAGCATTTCACAACAACCCCTCCATCCTCCTTGATTATCTTTTGGTGGGTCATCCTTTCACTAAGCATCGTGCAACACTTTGGACCCTCTTCATCAAAGCCTTCCTATGGAGTCTATGGCTAGAAAGGAACAATCGAGTCTTTAACGATAAATCTCTTCCTTTTGATCCTTTTTTTTGATAGAGTTACTGTTTTAGCTCTTGGTTGGTGTAAAAGCTTCCACTCACCCTTCAATTGTTACACTCTCAACGATCTTATCCATAATTGGAAGGTGTTTTTGTAATTGCCTATGTGGCCTTTTGTATATTTCATATCATCAATGAAATTCTCGTTTCATATCAAAAAGAAAAAAGAAAAAAAGAAAAAGAACATTGATGTGGAAACCAAAATTTTATTTCATTGATAGTACATTTGTCAAACTTGGGGTGCTTTTATGCAATGTTGATGTTGTTTAGGTAGAATACCTGGAAGGTAATTGAGTTGGTCGAGTGCTATTAGTCATTGGTCATTAGATAAGGAAGAGATCATTACATTGACTATTGAGTCATCTATGAAGTGTCGTGCACTCTTAAGGAAACAAGACACCTCAATACGTAATATTATTAGTTTTAAATTATAATTAATTGCTGCAGGAAAGCATAGTTTTAGTAACCAAAGGCTTTTGCATCTTGTAATATTTGCATAGAATTGCATGCATAAAAGTTCATGTTATTGTTGTTGTTAAACTGCATAGAAAATGAAACTGCATGCTTTTGTCAAATAGCTATCTTCTCTGTGGTTGTTACCAATAAAAAACCTATTTCAGAGTCTCAGACTGAATAGAACCTTATTGTTATTGCTGAAGCTTTCATGGCCCAGATAACTTTGGGCCCTCTTTGTATCTTTTTATTTTCTTAATTTTATTTTATGGGAAACTGAGATAAGTAAATTCATCTAAACAAACACCAAAAAACAGCCAAGGGGCCGGGTAAAGGGAACTCCCTCCAAAAGAACTACTTAAGAAGGTCCGTCCAATTGTTAATAATCATCAATTAATTACAAAAGAATTTTGTGTGGTTCTAGCACCATCAAGAGGCACCATGCTGCACATTAAGACAAAAAGAACCGAAAGAAGAAGACTTATATTCAAATATCCTAAGATTTCTTTCTTTCCAAACATTCCAAATAAGGGCCCTAATAGTGCTTATTCAAAATGATCTTCCTTTTCCTTTAGAAGTCTAGCCACCTAGAGTTTCAAAAAGTCAATCATCCATCCACCCTTTTGGGCTAGCACATCATCAAACCAAAATCCTTGAATACAAAGGACCAACCCTTTGCAGCAAACTGGCAATGCAAAAAGATCTAAGATATGATCTAAACAAAGGTTGGAAACCGAAGTGGCCATCACCTAGTTTGGGAGCTTTCTCTGCAACATATTTTTTTTAACTGGGAGTCAGAGCTTTGTTCCCTTATACCCAGGGGGCATCCGCGCCCCCCTCCTCCCCCAAAGCTCGGACCCGGGAGACATCAAGAGTTTTGGTATTAAGCCCACCAGAAGGTTCAAACTCGGACCCGGGAGACATCAAGAGTTTTGGTATTAAGTCCACCAGAAGGTTCAAACTTGAGACTTGTAAGCCAGTATGACTAAGAGACCCTAAGTCCTTGCCAACTGGGCTGTTTCTTAGGGGCAAGCTTTTTCTGCAATTAACCCTCTTTGTTTATGAATTGTGACAATAAAAAAAATTAGAAATTAAAAATTAAAAGTGCAATTTCCTCTTTATGTAAATGGAACTGAGGTTTACAATTACATAAAAGTTTGTGTTAGGATCCCAATGATAAGAAAACAACAAGAAACAAATATTACAGTATCGAAGAGAAATTACAACATAACAATACCCATTCGAGAAGGCTATCCCTCTCCCACAATCCACCAATTATGGACTGATTTTCCAAAAGAATCCATGTCCTCCACACTCCCTAACTCCCCCTATTTATACCTCCAACCGGAACACTCGGTAATTACGAATTTTCCACTACTAATATCCTTATAAGTTATAACATTCTTATATATTCCAATATATTTTCCTTTTGATACTTTTACAGTTTGCTATTATTTGATGTGTTGGTAGTGGTGGAAAAGAGCATCATAAATGTTCTGAAGGCACTAGTCTTGTTCATCTCAACAGGCTATCTTCACATTCCGATTCTTACTCTTGTACTAAAATTTGTCAGGTTGGAAGATATATTATGGAATCTTATTATGAAAAATATGAAAGCTTCGTTGATTCACTTCTTGATGATTTCCTGACTCGAGAGCTTCCTGTCAACAAATGTGATGTTCTACCACGTGATCTAAATACTGTGTTAAGTCTCTCGGTTCTGTGGAAGATTAAGGGTGAAGGTTCTCATCGTCAACTTTCATCTATGGTCAAGTTCAACATCGTAAAATCTATATCTCAAGTTCCCACGCATCATTGTAAGATTATTATCATTGAACAGCTGCCCTCGGGAGTTTTTACTGACCCTTTTGAATTGGAACATCTTCTACATTGTGCTGGTAAAACATGAGCTAATATCTCTTGGTTTCTTTTCAGAATTGTCCACTCTTTAGCCTAGGCAAAAGCCATTGCTTTCTTTGTCTTTTTGATAGGTTCAACTCTTTTCTTATTATTATCTTTTCTTCTTTTGGCAGTATTTAGTGATGTAACTGTTTTTGGAGATACAAATTTGGAATTGCCTTCTGTCCTCTCCAACCGCTCTGTTGTTGAGGTTCACAAGGATGTTGGTCCCAATATCTTATCACACAACAATAATTTGCTTCATTTTGCCATTGATCTGCCTCTGCATTCAAGATATCCAGTAAGTGTGAAAAATATTTTTAGAATGTCGTTTTAAGTTTGTTATGAATAATCTGGCATTTTGGACTGGTCTTGAAGGATCCCCTCTTTTTGTAATTTCGTACCATCAATGAAATTGTTTCTTACCAAAAAAAATAATAAAAAAACAAAAATCTGGGATCTTGGATGGAACTTTACAAGTTCTTACTGTTAACTACCATCCTTATCAGTTTGGATAACATATCCATGTTTGACACTCCAACACTTAATGGGACACATGTTGGACACTTAAGCCCAGTAGATAGACACGTATCAGATACTTGAACAAATTGAATACAAGTTTGAACTTGTTTATCAAATATCAAATACTTGTTAAGCTCAATAAACAAGTTAGTGTAACTCCAAAGGGAGAATTTTATTAAGAATGATAAGATAATCCTTTATAAAGAAAAGGCTTGCTATTTATAAGCAAGGAGGCTAGGAAGGCTCTAACTAACCAACCTAACTAAACAACCTAACTAAACAACTAACCAACCCAACTAAACAATAAACAACTAACCAACCCAACTAAACTAAAGATAACTAAAACAGAACTTCTAACTACATCAGATTTTCCTCCCCTTGAAAAACAAACTCGTCCTCGAGTTCTTAGTTAGCTAGCTTGAAGGAGTCCAGCACTTGATATGGGAATATATCTGCTACATTAAATATTGGGTTGATATTGTACTCGGCTGGCAGCTGAATCTTGTAGGCGTTGTCACCGCACTTTTCTTGGATTGGAAAGGGACCAATCTTCTTTTTGTTAAGTTTGCTATACTTGCCCGTAGGTTGTCTGCCTTTCCTTAAATAAATCATGACTAGATCTCCAATTTGGAAGTGTACTGGTCTTCGTTTACTATCTGCAGCTTCTTTATATTTGGAGTTGGCTGCCTCAATATGATCACGGACTTCTTGATGCAATTTTGCTATCCTTTCCGCCATTTGCTCCGCCTCCAAACTAACATCAATAGAAGATGGTAAATTAGTAATATCTACGGTTAAGCGAGGGAGTTTAGTATATACTACTTCAAATGGGGACTTCCCCGTCGATCTGTTCTGCATATGATTAAAAGCAAACTCAGCTTGGGCAAGAGCTAGATCCCACCGTTTTGGATGGTCGCTTGATAGACAACGAATTAGGTTGCCTAGAGTGCGGTTTGTTACTTCTGTTTGTCCATCCGTTTGTGGGTGGCTAGTGGTGCTATATTTAAGAGAAGTGTCGAACTTGCGCCATAAAGTTCGCCGAAAATGACTAAGGAACTTGACATCACGATCCGAAGCAATAGTCTTTGGAATATCGTGAAGGCGAACAACTCCCCTGAAAAAAAGATTGGCCACATAAACAGCATCTGAAGTTTTCTTACAAGCTAAAAAGTGTGCCATCTTACTGAAACGATCTACAACAACTAGGATGAAATCGAATCCACGTTGGGTTTTGGGTAATCCTAAGATAAAATCCATTGATAGGTCTTCCCAAATGGATTGAGGAATGGGCAATGGAGGGTAAAGTTCGGTGTTCTGAGTTGTTCCTTTATTTATTTGACATATAAAACATTTAAAAATGAAGCTAAACACATCCTTCCTTATCTGTGGCCAGAAAAACCGATTTGCTACCAAGGTGAAAGTTTTATCACGCCCAAAATGGCCTGCTAACCCTCCCGAATGAAGTTCTTGAATAAGGGCTGTCCGTAGGGATGTATGAGGGATACATTGATTGCCTTTGAATAAATACCCTTATAGAAGATGAAAATCGTCAGAGTTATCGTTTATAGAGAATTTGTGCCAAACGTCTTTAAAGTCTACATCTGTGGCATATGAATTAGGTAAGGTATTGAAGGCTATAATTTCCCCTCGTAGGACTGCTAGTAAACTTCCCTTTCTACTTCGTGCGTCGGCGGCCTTATTGGTTATCCCGGTTTTATGTTTTATAACAAAGTCAAAACGTTGAAAGAAAGCCAACCACCTAGCATGCATTCGGCTCACGGTTTTTTGAGTATGAAGGAACTTAAGGGAAAAATGATCAGTAAAGAGTATGAATTCTTTGCTTAATAGATAGTGCTCCCATTGCTTAAGAGCGCGGACTAACGCGTAGAGTTCTTGTTCGTAGGTGCTCCAATTTTGGCGTGCAGGGCTTAGTTTTTCACTAATATT
Organism: Momordica charantia; assembly: GCF_013281855.1. Taxonomy (NCBI): domain Eukaryota; kingdom Viridiplantae; phylum Streptophyta; class Magnoliopsida; order Cucurbitales; family Cucurbitaceae; genus Momordica; species Momordica charantia. The sequence continues at coordinate 8,748,349 of NW_028275157.1, read as the reverse complement.
CGATGGGATGATTGTTCTGGGATAAAACAGCTCCTTTGCCTACTCCGAAAGCGTCTACTGAAACTTCAAATGGTTGAGTGAAGTGTGGTAACCTAAGGACAGGACTTTCACTAAGTTTTTGTTGGATAGTTTCAAAACTGCCGGTTTGTTCCGTACCCGAGGAAAATTTTCCTTTTTTGAGACAGTTGGTTAATGGGGCCACTAGGGAACTAAAATTGCGTATGAATTTTCTATAGAAGGATGCAAGTCCTAGAAAGCATTGAATATCCTTTACCGTTTTAGGTTGAGGCCAGTCCATTATTGCTTTTATTTTCTTAGGGTCCATATGAATGCCTTTCCCACTAATAATAAATTCTAGGAATGATATCTCAGAAACGAAAACTTGCACTTTTTCAAATTTATCACTAAGTTATTGTCACTAAGTGTAGTAAAGACATGTTGAAGGTGATGTAAATGGTCTTCCCTAGAGGTACTATAGATCAAAATATCATCAAAGTAAACCACGACAAATTTATTAAGAAAAGGAAGAAGAACCTGATGCATTAACCTCATGAAGGTGCTAGGGGCGTTGGATAAACCAAAAGGCATGACGAGCCACTCAAATAGTCCTTCGTTGGTTTTGAAAGCGGTTTTCCATTCGTCCCCTGGTCGGATAAGTATTTAATGATATCCACTGCGCAAATCTATTTTTGAGAAGATCAATGCTCCCCCTAATTGGTCAAATAAGTCATTAATACGAGGAATAGGAAAATGATATTTAACGGTTATTTTATTGATAGCTCGACTATCCACACACATATGCCACGACCCATCCTTTTTTGGAGTGAGGAGGGCGGGTACTGCACACAGGCTCAAGCTAGGTTGAATATAGCCTTTGTCTAATAATTCAGCGAGTTGCTCATGTAGGATTTTATATTCAACGGGGCTCATGCGATAATGAGGCAAGTTAGGTAATGTGGCACCCGGTATAAGGTCAATATGATGCTGAATATTTCGGAGGGGTGGTAATGTGGCTGGTAGTGTGTTGATAGTTGGAAAATTTTCCAGTAGAGTAGTAACTTCAGGAGGAATTTTGGTCAGTTGGTTACTGCTGGTAGGGGTAAAATCCTGGATGATTAAGCCAAGAATTAGCTCATTTGGTTGGACAGAGAAGTGTTTCCCTTTAGCTAGGTGAAACAATTGTTATTTTTTCTTAGTATTTGAAGTGTTTTCCCCTGTCAAGGGTAGCAAAACCACTGTCCTTCCCGTCCACAGAAATTCGGAAGTATTCTCACGGCCTTTATGTATTGCTTGGGTGTCATACTGCCAAGGTCTTCCCAATAGTATGTGGCATACGTCCATGTCTAGAACATCACAAATTATTTGATCTTTGTAGTTGTTCCCCCCAATGGATAAGGGAATTGTGCAAATAGAAGTAACTTAGGCTTCTCCTCTTTTAATCCAACTAATTTTGTATGAGGTTGGATGAGGAGAAACCTTCAAGTTTAGGGCATTTACTAACTTAGTAGAGACAATGTTTTCGGTACTACCACTGTCTATGATAACATTGCACACTTTCCCGTTGATAGTGCAACGAGTTCTAAACAAGGAGTGTCGTTGAGGAAAGGAAACCAGTTTAGGTGTGAGTAGGATGCGTTCTAAAACACACGAAACGGGATCACCCTCATCGGGTTCAAGAACTAAGCGATCCTCCTCGTCATTTAGATCAGCAACGTGGTCAAGATTGTCACCATCTTTCACGAAGTTGATTGCCCTTCTTTTTAGGACATTCATTTGATAAATGGCCAACTTTGCCACATCGAAAACATTTTCTCAACGTGAGTCGGCCATAAGTATTGTTAGGTTTCTTGGCTTGCTCCCCCACGTTAATGTCATCAAACCCCTTCGTTTTAGAGCTAGAAGCCACCCCTTGGTTTACGGGTTTATCCATGGTTATCGAGCCTTTTTTGAATCCAGCCACATTTGCATCAGTGGCACGACGTTGATATTGGTATTTAAACCGGTTGCCAATTTGTTCTTCAATTGTTAAAGCTGTGGCAATGACTTCATCTAGGAATCCAATTGGTTGAATTTGTAGCCGTTCCTTGATGTCAATCCGTAGGCCTCCCACGAACCGCGCTACTTGATATTGGTCAGTTTCCCCCAAGTTTGATCTTGCCCCAAAGCGGTGGAATTCCTCAGTGTAGTCGGCAATGGATCGGCTTCCCTGTTTACAATTGTGATATTGGTTGTAAAGTACCTGTTCATAGTTAATAGGAATAAATCTTGCTCGCATTAACTTTCTCATTTTCTCCCATGTTCTTATGGGTTGTTTCCCACCGGTTTGTCTCCAATTGCTCCCACCAAGCGGAAGCTCCACTCTTGAGTTTTAAAGCGAAAAGGTCGACTTTTTTATGATATGGGGTGTTCATATAACCAAAGAAACTTTCAACATTCTTGATCCACTCAAGAAAACCTTCAATGTCAAGTTTACCATAAAAAACAGGGAGGTCAACTTTCATTTTGTAATCGTTAGGTTCACGATACCTTGGGTTATGTCGTGGGTTGCCCCTACGATTCATTTCCCATTCGGGGTATTCATCATCTTCACTCGATGAATCAGGTGGAGCACCCTGTCGTCGGTTAATCATATGATTCTGGCGTGGATCGTTGCACAACCGACGAGGTTCTGGATACCGAAATGGGGCGGGAAAAGGATCTTGGAACATACCTGGGCCATCTTGTGCTAATTCAAGTGTAGGATCATGTTGGGGTTGGGTACGCCGAGGAGGGGGGTTCTTGAAAAGGGAGGGGTTCTTGATACATTCTTGGGATTGCTTGTTGTTCCCCTCTCTCAATAACAATTCCTTGCCTATTAATGTCCTTACCGTTCCTCTTTCTTGGCAGATCTTGCTGTTCTTGCAAGCTATCAATCTTGTCCACCAAAACACTCAAGATTTACTTAATCTCTGCTACATTCCGCTGCAAATTCGCTACAGCACCTTCAACCATCAGTAAACGATTGGTCGATGATCGTGGAGAGAGTACGGTTGCATTTTCCGCCACTTTATCGGCAAGAAAAGAATCTCCTTCAGCTGGAATAACTTTCTTGCCGGCCATATCCAAAAGGAGCCCAAGATTCTTGATGCTCTGATACCAATTTGGTGTAACCCCAAAGAGAGAATTTTATTAAGAATGATAAGATAATCCTTTATAAAGAAAAGGCTTGCTATTTATAAGCAAGGAAGCTAGGAAGGCTCTAACTATAACCAACCTAACTAAACAACTAACCAACTAACCAACCCAACTAAAGATAACTAAAACAGAACTGCTAACTACATCACAAGTATTATACACTCATGAACATTTTGAGAGTGAAACACATACCGATGCATTAGCATTTTTTTTCTTTTGATAGGAATGCATTAGCATTAGCATTATTTTTTTATTTTTTTTTTTATTTTTTAGTACAACAAATAGGGGTGTGGGGATTCGAACTCCAGATCTTTTGGTTAGAAGTGCCAAATACCACTGAGCTAAGCTCATGTTGGTGAATGCATTAGCATTATTGACTTTTAAATTTTCTTTTTACAAAGATGTTTAATCATTCAGAAAATCGATCACTTGGTTTGAGTTTATCTTGAGAAGTTTGATATCAAACATTGGATCATAAATGTATAATCATCATAAATTTATACAATTTTGTAGTATGAGAATCATTGAACTGTATAAAAATAATATGTTCTTTTAATAAATATGTCCTTGCCATATTTGTATCCTAAATCTTTAAAGATTAACATGTCACCGTGTCGTGTTAGTGTTTTGAGCTAATTGTCCCCCCTTCCCAAGTGTGATTTCTATGTTATGTATGGCCGTGCCTAAGGGCATATCGGTTGAAGTAGATTCTTCTTTTTGATCAATCAAAACCCCTCCCCAAACTGTACAAGCTTCTTCCAAAGCATACGGCTTTCTGGATGTAGATGATGATATCTATACATATGGATCTTGTATATATCGTACAATAAAGTACCACATGAGTGGATATATAGGAATCCAAATCTACCGAATCACTCATGTTATGATCTTCTACATCCTAGGTCTTCCCGTTCCTTCATCTGGCTTATGTTCTTCATGTAGCATTCAAACCGAACGACTCTATGAAATTACGTTGTGTGTCTGTGCTTCTTAGATAGTTTCTAATAAATTTCCTTCTTGTTTGCAGCCATTGGATGAAAGCGGTTATGTGCAAGTTAGATTGAAGGCACCAGACTTGTTTTTGCAGTGTAGCATCCAGGAAAGATCACATAATCGGAGCTGTTTATTTAAGTTTCAGACCGATGGCACCGAGGCTGACCTTACATGGTCGATACCTGCAGGTAAACGATCGGATTCCAGAGTTATAAGTGTTGTGACCTTTATTTCTGCTTTGTTATCAGTACTATCAATTATAATTTCTACACAAGTAAGGCTGCGGGAAGGTTTGAAGCAATGTTAATTGGTTCAACATTCTCTTCACTTCATTAATAAGTTTCAAGTTTTGGCTCAAGAGACCTGAAGAAACACATGTTCTTTTAAAATATAATGCTTCTTATTGCGGCAATAGAAATTGAAGTAACAGGGGAAAAAAAAAGGATGAAAAGATACCAACTTTTACATGGGCTGCAACAAAATCTTCTTGTGAGGTTTTGCTACTAATCTCACGGACTATCTTACTCTACAATATTTGGTGTCGAAAAATACATAATAATTAATTCCTAAGGTAGGTGGTCATCAAATTAATTGGTATTGTGAATTTTTAAAATATTCATTCTAATCCCCTAAATTAGTCTCTTAATTTTTGAAATATTTATTTTTCGACCATTTTAATTATTATTATTATTTGTCCCATAATATTTTTTCATCCAATGTCGATTCTTATGTTTAATTGGTTCCTAAATTTTTAATTGTTTTTTGAATTTATCCCTGAGATGAAAATTCCATCTATGTGACAGATTCGAACAAAAATCAAATAAATTTACCGTGAATTCCACCCACCTTCTCATTTAAATAGTTTTTAAACTAATCTTTTTAAACACTTTTTATATAAATAACTTAAGTTAAATACTTGAGGATTTGGTTACACTTTCTTAGAGTGATTTTAGTTAATCACTTTTTGGATAATCATCTATTGATTCTTTATAAAAAAAATATTATAAACCAATTTAATTATCTCAAAAGTGATTTTTATTTGTTATTGACCAATTTATTTATTTTTAAAGAACACTCTTAGCTCTCTAAAATCATCTAGAAAATTAATCCAAACAGGACAGTCCATTGGCCTCCAATCTTGACGCAAAAAAAAAAAGCAAGCTTATTGCAATCACATAAAAAACTGAGATTCGTGAACGAATACTTTCTTGAGGATCTTGATCTTTGTCAACACAAGACTCGAAAACCCCTGCCTCGTCCTTTGTTTTCATGGTTACTACACAAATTTGCTCTTAAAACAACATTGAGCAATTGAAAGTTTACATAAAATGTTAATTACCTGTGAATAATTTTGTTGCCGTTTCTGAATCTCTAGTGACTTTTATTTCGAATCATAGCAAAAGCAAATATTATAGGTTTGCTTTTGGGATGTACTACTCCAAAAATATTATTTACCGGATTGATTTAGGGTGAGTTTGAGATAACTTTTTAGAAAGGGGAAAATTTTTTCTCACTAAAATTACTTTTCAAAATATTAAAACTCTTCACATAATCAAAAGTGATTTTTAAAATTCTAAAAATATTTAAAATAACACTTAAAATACCTATAGGGAAAATACTTAGTTCACAAATATTTGAAACTACTCCTAATAGAAACGGTTTAACTTAAAATCTTCTTTTCAAAAATCGTCTCAAACTTATCTTTTAGTAGACAAGACAAAAGTGACAATGTGACCGTACGAGATAGAAATGAATAGACTCGGGAAGAAGACGAACAAGCTTCCTAACTTAGACATGTTTTATTGGCTACTAATTATAACATTTGTGGATTTTATTTTGTATGCTTAATTAATTTCAAACTAATTTGGATTCTTGTATAAAATACATTGTTAGTTGTTTTTTTTCCAATTAAATAGACATGTATGGTAGTTTGTAAAATATTTGTCGGGAGTATGGTAGTTTTTATAAATCGTGCTAAGATTAGACGATTTCAATGGGTTAGTTCGGATATAGCTCAGTAAATAAAGGTACTTATTATCATCTCAGTATTATTTTATTGGAGAGAGAATAATGTTGAAATTGTCTATTAAATAAATATTTCACTTGTAATCAGAAAAACGTAGTTATTTAATTAACATGTCCATGAAAACATTATAATAGAAAATATTAAAATACAAGGACTAAGCTGAAATTATTTTTTTAGAATTGTGAAAACATCTTCGTAACTAAAACACATATTTAATCTTTATATTTCAATACAACCATATTTTATACAAACGGTTTTACCGACAAATATAAAAAATTTCAAATTATTTTGAGTAGTACCATCATTTAAAGAGTATTATTCATGATATATATATATATCGAATGCTCTTTCATATTTTTGGCTCTTACTATTTAAAATCAAATTTAATCAATTAAGTCATTCAATTAAAAATGGTTATTAGAAAGTTGATGTGACAATTTTATTGTTTTGTTATCATAGCTGCTTAGACATCTATGTTTTTATGTCTTTGCAGAAAACTGACAATACAAAAAAAGTATGTTTAAATATGTTAATAAAATAATAATTTAACGATATACCAATTTTTGAAAAACAAAACTTAACCATTTTTAACACAAATACTTAATTAAGAACCTTAAAAAGTTAGGGTCACTTGATATATTTGTCCTTTTTTATTTTTATTTTTTCAATTAGAAGATAATGTGTTTTGTATGACTTTTGTCCCCTTTTTTTTCTTTTTTTTTTTTGAATAAAACCACTTCTTATGTAAGTATTTTTGTAGTAATTACTCATTACTTGTTGAATATAAAGTTTTAAATGATGGTTCACACGAGATTTTTTGAGAAATTATATTTCGCGAAATTAAACTTTTATGTTGTCTTATGTCTATATAGTGAATTTAATTTCTAATCTTTATCACATCCCTCTCGAAGTTGATGTTACTAATATAATATTGGTAATATAATATTGGTAAAATCTATGTGACCAATATAGGATTACAAGTATTTTAGAAAGCATCAAGAGGAACTTTTTCTTTCATATTAATTCAATGAAGATCCGAAGATATTTTATTTGACGTGGCGCGCTGTGGTTGGTCCAGAGCATGTGAGCTCCCGTGGAAGTTTTCGTAGCAGAATGCAATCCATAACCTTTTTTCTTTAATTTTTAATTTGAATAAATTATTAATTATATATATTTTTAATTTTGATAATAATTTATTTCCCTCCACCCATTGGCATTGCCGGTTTTCTATAATTCAACCTGAAATCGCCACTCGCTCTTCCTTTTCAGTTCTCACGCGCACCTCCCTTTTCCCTCTCTTCTCTTCTTCCTCCCTCTGTCCACTGCCCGGCGCAGCAGTGGAGTCTCACGCTCCGGCCACGCCCTCTTTCATCTTCTTCGCCTCGATCCGGTGCGGCTATGGGCACGGATTCGATGTCCTCCGACGCCAGCAGCAGCCTCGATGAGCAGATCTCGCAGCTCATGCAGTGCAAGCCGCTCTCCGAGCAACAGGTTTCGTCTCTCGATTGATCTTTTCGTTTTGATTTCTGGGTTCGATTCGATGGTTCTTGTTTTTTCGGGAAATGGGGTGGGTTTTCTTGACCTAGAAGAATTTGTGGAGGATGGGGTACTGTTGGTTTGTCTCTGTCTCTCCCTCTTTTTGTTTGTTTTCTAATTGCGATTTGTTGGGTTGAGATACCCGGGAGATCTTGCTTGTGGGATTCGGGGCCTTTGCGGGTTCTCTGATGAGTGAAGATGGTAATTGAATCTTGTGGATGGAAGGAGGGAAATTAGGAGACAGCTATTTGATTGCGTGAGAATTTTTTGTTTACTGTTTTCTGGTTGACTGGAAAAGAGCACTAGATTTAGGCTTTATGGTGGGAGTGGATACCATTACCGTGGGTTGCTGGTAGGTGTCATCTTTCAAAATTTTCTACATTACCGTTGGCGTGTTGTTGAAATGAAAATAGAGTTCGTGCTCGGATTGCATGGAGATTCTGCTGCTTTTGAAGCAGTATTATATATATGTATATATTGGTAATATGCCCCTTTCAACTAGTGGGTCTGGACTCTGTAGATTTAAAGGTGTTATCTTTCATTTTTATTTTAGAAACGAGTTTCTACCGTGTTTATGTTCCCCTCCAGATATCAGTATTGTCCATTTATTTTTTTTATTAATTTCTCATATGAAATCCTCAAGAAACCCAAGGAGACTGCAGAGAATTGGCAAGAATAACAACACGGGTATAATTGTAAGATTGGTTATGAAGGGAGCTACAGGGAGGCGAGGTTATCAGAATTCATGGTCCTTCTGTTGGACCCATGAGCTTTTGACTGACTTTAGCATGTTTTTTTTACCTTGTTCCATGCCTAAGTCAGGTTAATTTGACCATATGAAACATTTGTGGTTATCCTTTGGAGGTAAATATAACATGATTTATTTGTTTATGTAGGTTAGGGCATTATGTGAGAAAGCCAAAGAGGTTCTAATGGAAGAGAGCAACGTACAGGTATTATATTTGTGCCTTCAATTCAAACCTTTATATTATTTGATCCATCTTTGATATTACTTTTTAGAAAGATCTCTTGATTGGAGCCCTCTTACTGGTGGAAACATATACACCTTGAAACTAGAGGTCCTCCATGTCTACAACTTACAAGTTCTGTCTTCATTCTGGAACAGTGGACCGTATCATGTACACTAACTCTGTATTATTGCAATTATCTCATGCATGCTTTATTGTAAGGATTGCATCATTCTTTCTGAACATTGCAAGAAGTTTGAATGTAAACTTGTAACCAATTCATTTGGGGCAGGTTATTTTGGGCAACCGGTCTCCATTTTTATTTTTATTTTTTCTTTGAGAAACCAAATTTTTGTATGGTTCAAACTTCAAATCATTGTGGCCATTTGGCTAGGGAGATGGAGAACACATAGTCCGTTCTCCCTTTTGTAATTTTTATTATTAATGCAACTTTTTCTTATCTGAGAAAATGAATTGGAGTTGAGTTTAAATGAGGATACTAGCATCTTGTCTTTCATTTTAAATTCTGGAATAGCACATGATTATTTAGTTATCACGATTACTGTATCCGTCTTTTTTGTGCCTTCTTTGACATATGGAATCTTTTTTTCTCCTCACTCAGCCTGTGAAGAGCCCAGTAACAATATGCGGAGATATTCATGGGCAATTTCATGATCTTGCAGAACTTTTCCAAATCGGAGGGAAGGTATAAGTTATGCTATTTTAGTATTCATATATTTTGTTTGCAAGAAAGGAAGAACCATTTTGCCGCACTGAAACTTAACCTTTTATTAATGGAGCATGTACAAAATGGAGAGAAGATAAGATTTATTTTCAACCTGAGAGCCAAGGGAGATTAAATAAGAAAACTATGTTGTTTTTTTTCTATGTTTAAATAAATAATAGGGGGAATCGTTATGAAAAGAAAAGATAAGATAAGAACAACAGTAGCTATTTATTAATGGAGCTTGTACAAAGGGAGATAAGTTAAGAATCTAAGATATATTTTCAACCTGAGTGCTGATGGGGATTAATAAAGAAAACTAAGTTGGTATTTTTTTAATAAAAGCGGAACCATCCAAAATACAATTGAACGAGATGGATGTTTGTTGTCAGTTGTCCCAACCATTTATCTATTATGAAGAGATATTTTAAGGGAAGTTAGAACAACAATTAGAAAAAGTAGCCAATTTGTAGAAGACCTAAAACTTCCCTTCATGCGTCTCATACATTTTTTTGAATTTGAGTTCCAATGGAGTGTTTGACCAACTTTGGCCAAACGTACCCTTCTTAGGATGATTACTTGACGTAATCATCTTTTAACTTTAAGAGGTTTCCTATGCTAGGGATTAAAATAAAGGCATTTGGAAGTTGAGGGACTGAAATAGAATATTTAGAAGTTAAGAGATGGAAATGAAATGCATAGGAACGTTTAGGGACTAATTTAAATCTTGAATTAATTATGGGTCCTTTTTTTTGTGAAAATAAGGGAACAAAGTGATAGAGAGAGAAGATTGCTGTTCAAAATGCTTTCTACTTATAAATTAAAATAATATTTGTTCATTGGTTTTCTTTTGAGCATCCTCTGGATCAGGTCTGAATCTATTACATAATATTTTGCAGTGTCCAGACACCAATTATCTGTTTATGGGAGATTATGTGGACCGGGGATATTATTCTGTTGAAACTGTCACGGTATGCACATAACACCAACTTATTTAGTTTTCCTCTTCTTCATTCTATCAAGGCATCCATATATCCCATACCCATCATAACTTATGTAATAGTTTTTTTTAATAAGAAAAATCACGTATAATGTAAGACTTGTAGGTTTTCGCTGGATGATATTTGAGCTAATATATATGGTTGTCTACCATAATCATCCAGTTATTAGTGGCTCTAAAGGTTCGTTATCCTCACCGGATTACCATTCTTCGAGGAAATCACGAAAGTCGTCAGGTACGATTTTACACTCTATGTTTTGGTCAGGACATGTGGATATGTTTCAAAAAATGATGCACGCAATTTTGCTTCTTTTTTCAAATGCCAATCCTGTGATTTTTTATTGATGCTTGATCCAGAAAGTTGGGATTGGGATTGGAGGGAGGGAGAGAGGGTGCAAAAAAAAAAAAAAAATCTAGCTGCTTTCTGCTTTGAAGTTTTCTACCATTTGTCTACTACATTGTAGAATGAATAGTGGAATTTTTTTCCAGTACACGTGTGCGTAATTGTATTTTATTTGCACTTCATTGTGTCTTGTTTTTGGGGATTTATTTCATTTAATTAGACATGTTCAGAGATAATGTTGAAGTTGAATACTGGAATTGACTTGCATCATTTCATGTTCTCTCCTTTTTGATTCTCAGATCACTCAGGTTTATGGCTTTTATGATGAATGTTTAAGGAAGTGAGTTTTCTATACCCACACTATACCTTCCTCTCTCTCTCTCTCTCTCTCTTGGGGGATAATGTGTATGACCTATGATATTGTAGGACTAGCTTATCCATTGATGTTCCGTTCTCATGCTGCATGCCTACATATTATGAGCTTTGGAGAAACTTCTAATTTCTTATAAAATCCAATTACCAATTGCAAACATAGATGCAGTGTATTAAATGATCGATGTTTTAGTTCGACGAATCTTGTTATCTTTTACAATAACTAGGTAGAGATAATGAAATTATTTGTGGGAATCTGATTAATAACTAACTCCAAAAAGTAAAATGATTTTCATTCTCTCATTTTCATTCCCTTCCAGTAAACATGACTTTAGATAATTCTATTGATGTCAAAGGTGAAACACCTTTGGATAAATCTCCAAATCTCTATTTGGTTCACAATTTGTAAACAAACTTCTTTGAGAAAGGGAATAATAGAAACATGATTGTATCTCATGCTTCTTTTTATTTTTTTTAATTAACAAATATTTTTGTTTTGTTTTGTTTTGTTTCATCATATATGAAAGAAATTGGTTTATAATTTTTGAAACTGAATTTTAGATTCAAACGTCTTGAAAAAGCTTATTGTTGCGTGAAAAATGGATTGTGTTTACTTAAGTTAATTTGAAAAATAAAAGTTGTTTTTCCTTCCCTTTTTTGTGTGTGTGTGAAAAAGAAACTAAAGAATTAATTAAAAAAAACTAGTCTTCCCAGTTTTTTTCAAGTATTTTACTCAAAGCCAAGGAGGAACTCAACTATAACCCGGCAATAAGACATTAATATATATTTTTAATTATCTTATGAACAATTGAAAGAAAACTTATTTGTAATGCCCAGATTCTCTTAAACCATCAACTGTTAATTAACAAATGAGAGTTCTGTGTATAGGCATTTGGTTGAAAACTTTCAGCCAAATTTTATGGTAACTAAATAATTGAATGCTTGCCTCCAAGTCGAGAAGAAAATTTTCTCAGCAACGTACACAGAGATTATTAATTTGGTGATGAGAATAAAAAAGGCTATGGTAACTAAATAGTTGAATGCTTGCCTCCAAGTTGAGAAGAATAATTTCTCAGCAAAGTTCTCAGAGATTAATAATTTGGTGATTAGAATAAAAAAGGCAGCTGCCTTTTTCACTGTTCATACCATCCATAGAAGGCTTGGACTTGTTGATTAGAGACCATTGAGGATTATGAACCTGGTTAAGTTTCCAGGAAATTCTCAGGCAGGCTAAATCCCGATTATTTAGGTAATGTCTACAATTACATTTGGAGATCGTAGAATGTAGGACATCTAAGTTTTCTCTTCCTCTGGGCCTTACCAGTGGCAGTTATGCTCAGAATAGGTAAGTGGAGAACTGGACGCCACCTACCATTCAAAATCAGAGACTTCTGTCAAAGTTTGAGTACCGGTCAACAACCACACACACGAACTTTTTTGTCAAGCTTGAGGCATGATCAGTAGGAAACGAATTCATAGGGAATGATGTTTTCCTAGAATAATATTCTGTATTTCTATTTCTCATAGTGAAAAATATAAACAGGAAATACTTGGAATCAAAATTTAGTACCCATACCAAAAAATTAATTTGAGATTATGGGTAGTCAAAACCAGTGTTTATGGATCTACTAAATTCATTTATGTCATAGTTGGCTGGGCACTATGAGTTCATTTTCCTAATATTTTTTTTATTGGTAATTATATTCCTTTTTTGATTACCAAAAATGGGGCTCTTTTCTTTAATTCTCTTGTTATACTTCTTTTGTAGTCCCCTTGTTAATTAGGTCTTTCCACCCCACTTTCATTCATTTCATGAAAGCTATTTTTTTTACTAAAAGAAAAACATATAATTGAGGCCATAGTTCTGTTTGTTAAAAGTCAACTTTGGGGTGGTTTCTTATAAAAGAAAAATCTGTTAATAAATAAGGAATTTGATTAGAACTTCCACATCCATTGGGTAGAGTTGCACGACTAGCTGGAATCTGGAGGGGGAGTAGGTTTAATTCTAAGGGACCATTGGATTTTGACTAACTACTCAACCGATGGTCAAATAAGTCACAAATGCTGGTCCTAGCTTCATGGATATGACCTTGCTCATTTTTACTATAGAAAGGGGTAGGGACTGTGCTTTTGGTGAGAATACATTCCTGTCAGTCTGTAATGATCACAAGATGGTTGGTAATATTATATTATCTTTTAACCATCATGGGTGGTTCATTAGTCCAAAGGGACTAGGGTTAATTAAGAGAGAATGTGTTCAAACCCTATGATGGCCACCTACCTTAGAATTAGTAATTCCTACGAGTTTCTTGACACCAAATATTGTAGGGTCGGTTGCCCCGTGAAATTAGTCGAGGTGCACGTAAGTTGGCATGGACACTCACGAATACAAAAAAAAAAAATTATATTACCTTTTTTTCTTCTATCTGCTGCTAAATATTTTTTTGTGACATAATTTGTTGGTAGAGGTTAAATTCAACCTGTGATTACCTTTGAAGTCGTCTAAATTTGTTTTTCGGAAGGTCAATTGTTCTTGATTCTCTTGCAAAAATATATGGGAGTGAGATCCTTTTTCTTCTGTACTTGCAGGTATGGCAGTGCTAATGTATGGAAGACTTTTACAGATCTTTTTGACTATTTTCCTTTGACTGCCTTGGTTAGTGATTTTTTTTTCCTTGTCAATTATTGCTCGTATTGCACAACATATCTTCTTGATACCTCATACCCTGCTCCTTGAGTGCATCTCTTACATTGTATATTTAATGTGATTGAAGGATGACGTGTAATAAAATAATTTTACAATTTAGGCCCTTTGGATCATGTGCTGTGGCTTTGATTTTGGGATATATATATATAATATATATATAGGAAAATATTCAATTTGCTTTTCGCTTGTTATAGATCTTGTTTCTCGAGGTTGTGTGAGGAAGTGGTGTTTCCATCTTTTAGGGATGAGGGAGAAGTGCTCTGAGGGTAGCTTCTCTTGCTATCTTAGTGAAACATTTAGCTTTGGGAGGAATAGGAGATTCTTTTGAGGAGTTGAGTCTTCGGGGAGGTGTGGACTATAGTTCAATGCTTTCCTTTTGGGCGTCCGCATCTCATTCTCAACTGCAGTAATCTTTTTTTCTTTCGTTTGTGGTGGGTTGATTCTTTTTGTACTACTCTATTATTTCATTTTTCCAACTGGAACTTGGTTTTTCATAAAAAGAAAAAAATTGCTATGTCTTTGAAAATACTTCTGCAATATTAGACTTAGTAGTCAGAAAACAAAAACCAAAATTTAAAAGCAATTTTTTTAGTTTCGCTAAGATAGTAAATACGCTTTAAGGAATTGATTAGAAAACAAAAAATTTATTAGTACACTAACATAAGTCTTAAAACCATGAAGTTGAACAAAATTGTTATCAAGGAGCCATCTTATTGATGCAATTGGTTTATCCGTTGGCTCTTATATTTCTTTTCAGGTTGAGTCTGAGATATTTTGCCTCCATGGTGGGTTGTCCCCATCCATCGAAACCCTTGATAACATTCGAAACTTTGACCGTGTTCAAGAGGTTCCTCATGAAGGCCCAATGTGTGACTTATTATGGTCTGATCCAGATGATCGGTGCGGCTGGGGGATTTCACCTCGGGGTGCTGGCTATACATTTGGTCAGGTAATTCGTAACTGTGCATCAAGGCCTTTGTTATTTCATACTTGCCCTTATGCAAAGATAAGGAAAATTAAGGGGTTCTCATTCTCATGTTTAATACCCTACTTTGCAGGATATTTCTGAACAATTCAATCACATGAATAATTTGAAGTTGATAGCTAGAGCTCATCAACTGGTCATGGATGGATTTAATTGGGCTCATGTAATACGTTTGTTTGATAATTTCTCCCCTTGAAAATTTGCCATATAAATCTCTTATTGTATTCTTCTTGTTTTATTTAAAGGTTTCTGGTATGAAGTTCCTTTTCTTTGTACAGGAACAAAAGGTGGTTACTATATTTAGTGCACCTAACTATTGTTATCGCTGTGGGAACATGGCCTCAATTCTAGAGGTCGATGACTGCAGGAGTCATACATTTATTCAGGTCTCTTTCTCACTCTTTGCACAACGTCTTGCACCACGGCACAAGCACTTGCACAATGCATAATCATTCACAATGATGATTATGCACAAACAATACGCATCTTTGCTTTATTCCTGCAATGTTATAATTATCCATAGCTGAATGATTAGTCTCATTCTCTGCATGGTTCTTGAACTTCATGTTTGTCTCTATCAGTTTGAGCCAGCACCCAGAAGAGGAGAACCCGATGTCACTCGGAGAACGCCGGATTACTTCTTATAAGGCAGCTAAGTCGAATCCTTCCCCTGTATACCATAACGGGTTGTGCATCAATGTAGGCAGAGAACCTGTGAACTTATGCTGCCATTGCCATGCATTGGTGGCTTTGCCTGCGAGCCAAGACTCTTTACATAGAAAAATCTCTGATTTGTATTTGAAGATCAAGACATCCTCGAGACACAAAGATATTCAACTTTCTTTTGCCCTCTCGGTCCTTTTCTTCCCACCCTATAATATCCTCTCAAGTAGTTTTGTTTTGGTACAACACTTTGATATTGTAGTAAATTATTATAGTGCTGGTGTTTTTCCTCTACTAGGTGTAAGCTAGTTGGTATATTAGTTCTTGTTATGTTTGAAAAAGGCTGTTAAAACTATTGGAATTGTTACTTTTTGTTTCAAAAAATTTAGTATGAAGTATAATTTTGACCATATGCTTGAGAAGTTTGAATCAAGGAAACCAAATGGGCTTCAATTCCATAAGGTCAAGCTATCAATGGGGATTTTGTTCCATGGAATATTTGAATAAGTGGTGAAATTACTCTTTTTTCTTTCTAAAAGATCCACGATTCTTTCAGGTATTAGTTGTTTAATCATGTGCCTTGAATTAGTTGGATTTGAGTATTCCTAAGTTTGTGCAATTTTTTGACTTTTTGGTTATATTTTCATGGTTGAGTTTGGATATTTCTTATGACATGATTGTAAGTGTTTTGTTGGATTGATTTTTTAGTTGGATCATGGACAATCTTCTATCTAGTTTTCAGCAAGTGTTAATTGGAACATTTATGCAAGTTTATTTTTTTTATTAAAAATTAAACATTCAGTTTAATTAGAAGTGGTTAAAATTGACTTGGGGGAAAACATTGGTTTTTCAAAGCTATATTTCTCATATATAGTCGCTGAACAAAACTACCACATCTCATTTTACAGAATAATTTCATGAGCTCTTGAACCACATTTGCTAAGTACAATGAAATATATGGAGAGAACTCAGGATTCAATTAGGTAAAAATTGAACCGATCTGTCTTTGGGTTAACATATCACAAGTTCAGATAAGAGAAAATTGAGGGAACAAGATCAACCACAGACCACGCAAGGCCTGCATATTGAAGGAACCTAATGCCCGTGTCGATGTCAAACGAGCCCTGGCTTGGGAAGAAGAACAGCTTATAGAGATGACCATGTTGTTTGGTCCCATCCACCTTACCTGTTGAAGATGAATTTAACAGTGGAATATAGCTGGTTGATCTAATGGGCATGCCCAAGGTGTTTGAAACAATGGGGAGGATCCATTTAGCAAGAGCTTTGCTACAGAACTTCACGGTTAATATAGTAGGTAAACCGACGAGCATCCGCCCAAGAAACGTGGGAAAGGGGAGTTGTGCAGTAAATATACGTGCAACGTCTTCGTGGTGAAACTGATGGTATGTTTGCTGTACTCCTGCTACCTGGACGGCAGAACCTTATATATTTGAGTAACAAAATAAAGCATGACTACAAGAGGTAAGCAAAATTAGACAAGACAAGGAGTTTTGACAATATGTTCCTTTAAAATGACACCAATAAGAACAGATTTACATCCATTTTGAAAAGCAAAGGTTGCTTACAATTCCAAGTGCAACGCCATCGAAAGCTGTGTGGTATTCAAAGCTTGGAGTAGCAAACTCAGGAGTAGGATAAGCAAAGAGTAACAGAATGCTTAGGGCACCCCAGAAATATGTAACTGCACTCAGAAATGGCATGCAACAAATGGATTAGTGAAGCACTAGCAGAATGACCATTATGTTGAAATGGTAATGAATCCCGACAGACACTAAACTGTAACGGGTGTTTGGAGTGAGAATTCAAATTTAGGTGTGTTTGGTTTAAGACATTGAACCCATATTTGTCCACGAGTTTGCCAATCTGAAGGTTGTCACAACGGTACCTCAAACCTACTCCCCACCGAAATCCACTCTCTCGCACAGTTTTTCTAAACTCACGCTTTCTAAACATGCACTCTAACATATATATTTCCTAAATCAAAGCCTTTTAGTATTTTTATTTTTTATTTTATTTTTTTATATCCATGATGTCTAGGCTAGCTTACGCACACCTCGACTAATCTCACGGGACTAGGTGGTCATCATGGGGTTTAAACTCATTCCCTCTTAATTAACCCTAGTCCCTTTAGACCAATGAACCACTCATGATGATTTAAATAAAAGCCTTCTAATCATCCACTTAGACCCCAAACTTCTACCATTTTCAAGCTTAAGATACTGAACCCATGCTCCAAATGCCCCTTAAATGTCAACAATTTTTCAGTATGCAATAGTCAAGATCCACCCAGCTCTGTTTTTTTGAGCAAAAATCTCAAGTTTCACTACCTCATGAAAAGTCCAGCATTTCGGATTCCAAATTCTTCCAACTAAAATAGGTTAGAGCTTGTTTTTCAGTACTATCTTACCATCCCCCCCTGGACTGGAGACCGTAAAAAGGGATTTCAGATTATGCCTAATAATTATTGGTTCACAGTCACTTGAGGACACATTACTAGGATAGATTATTAGATTATAAGGTCAAGGAGCATTGTCCAACTTCGATCCCGAATATACACCAACTTCATTGATTATGTCACCAAAGATTGGAATGACCTTTGAGACACTGTTAGATTTTTGCGTTCTTTGTGGTGTATAACTTTCAGTTCCTTTTGTAACTACGGCCTTTCTCAATTCATGATAATTGTAGCTCCCTTTGTAAAACTTGTCTGCTCCTTAAAACACTACTTACTTCATAGTAGAAACTAAGCTTAACCTGAAAAAGAAAAAGCTGAAGTATGAACAAGAGAGGATACCGTTTTGGCCAGTGGTAATGAAGCTGTCCACGTATTCATGGACATTCAACCAAAATAAGAGAATCATCAAGCCCAAAACAAGACCACAAATGACGTCAATTGGGCTATGCATGCCCAGGTATAGTCTTCCTGCCATTGAAAAACAAAAATGAGATTGGAAGAGAAACCAAAAATGTATAAACTTGACAAAACTTTACGTTAGAAGATAAAACTTACCCAAGCCAATGAGGCCTACAAGCAAACAAACAAGGGCAAATCCCGCAAATTCATAGGCGGGATTTACATTTGGAGCATAAGATAGGATATAATACAAGAGGAATCTGTACGTTCATACCAGTGGAAAATAGTTAGTGTCAAGACAATAATATAGGTTGCAAAGAGGCAATGGATCATAAAATCACAATACATAACTTAGTTGACTTGAAAGTTTATGGCAATAATAAATTAGCAGTAAGAAAACAAAAGTCTCCAAAGTTAACCAGCCCAAAATTTACAAGGAATTTGCATTTGCTTGAATATAACTTCTTTTCAATAAGGGAAGAAAAAAAAGGCAGAAGGCAACATTCAGATAAGGAGGCATACTCTTAAAAGGCTACGAAACTAAGACGATAATTTCATGAATGAAAAATTTCTGAAACTAAGGTCCAATGAAGAAAAACTAAACATTTGATTCTTTGACATGAGCTAGAATCGTTAATGCCAATTGCTTGATATTGACAAAAATATGAACTTTGGAAAGAGCAAGGAGAGCTAGTCAGCCTATGCATGGTGCCCGGAAGGGTATTTCCGTGTCAATTGCATTGCTCATGAAAAATGTACCATCGTATGGTACACAAAAATAGAGGACTCCAACAGCTTCAATGATGTATTATTATCTCTTGAAATATCCTATTAAGAGTTAAGATTGGGTGATCACCCGGTCTAGCCACAGTTTGTGGTAGATTAGATAGATAATAGGTTGAAGGAATTGGAGAATACATTCCCTAACACTAAATTAATATTTACCAAACCCCCATCTCAGGACAAATCAATGATAGTTGACTCCAAAATTTTAGATGGAGCCAGCCCCTCTAAATTTGACCCGTTTAGGTTTTAAGCATGAGGCTGTTGTCACCCCTTAAACATTCATGTTACTTAATACTCATTCTTTATTTCCTCTTTATTTGTTTATTCCTTGTATCACCAGATTAGACTTTCCTTTCCTTTGTTTTCCCTCTCGCTCTCTCTTTTTCCCTTCCCTTCCTTTTATCTCTCTATAAAGCTGCCTCTTCTCCATTCAAGGTTCTTTCCTCGTACAGCTGTTTCTGTGTTAAGGCTGCAATAATCAGTCGATCTCAGTAGAAAAATTGTGGGATGAACAGAGGACTTCTTGGGATCTTATGTTTTGGAGAAGATTCCGAATTCGCTGAATTTGTTTCCCTCCTACAACTTTTGAACAATAAACAGCCCACTGCTCACAAAGACATCTTTATATGGAACTTGGAATCTTCGGGACTCTTCACAACCAGCTCATTGACCAGTGATCTTTCTACTGCCTTGCTGAATGAAGCAGCCCCCTTATACAAGTCTATTTGGAGTGATCACTACCCTAAAAAGATTAAGTTATTACGTTGGGAGGTTAGTTTAAATGCCACAAATACACAAGACAAATTGCAAAGGAGAGTGTCATATATTCAAATCTCTCCTCGTTGGTGTATTCTCTGTAAAGAAAAGGGAGAATTACAAGGCCACTTATTTACAAGATGCTCCTACTCTACGAAATTTTGGAACAAAATCCTCTCATCTTTTGGATGGTAGACTCCTCTGCCCTTTGAAGAAAACAGTGCTCTGACATTCCTTCTCACGGGCCACCCTTTCACAAAGGAGAAAAAGCTCCCTTGGACGCACTTTGTTTGAGCGGGCTTTTGGTCTATTTGGATGGGAGAAATCATATGATTTTCCATGGAAAAGGAGCCCCCCTTTAATCGTGTTTTTGAATCCATTGTTTATTTGGTTGCCTCATGGTGTAAATCTTCTCCTTTTCAGCATTATATTTTACTGATTTGATATCGAGATGTTTTTTGTAACTCCCGTGGATAGGGATTTCTTTTTTTTTTTCTTGGTAAGAAACAAGGAATTCATTGATCTATCCAAAAAGGACACCTAAAGGTAGATGGTTGAAAAAAACCTCCCCCAAAAAGACTATACAATGGCAGCCTTCCAATCTCTAACTAACATGTGTAGGCTATAATTACAAAAGAATTGGTGTGGTTTAAAGACCACCACGAAGAATAGTGCTGTACATTGCTTCTAAAAACCTCCTGAAGGGCTGTTTGTCTTAAAAAATCCTGCTGTTTCTGCTTTTCCAAATCAACCAGAGGGTCGCCCTCACTACACAATTCCATAACACAAAAGCTCTGCCTTTGGGCAACCCCCCCGCCCCCCGACCCCCCAAAATTTTCCAAAAACAAATCATCGATCCTTCTAGGAATGCAGAACATAATACCAAATTCTGATCTCGCACAATTCAGGCCATAGAAGCAAAAGGGCAATGGAGAAAAAGGTGGTCAGTCGACCCCGCTGCACGCAAACAAAGCTGACATGCTGATGGAGAAAGACACCAAAAGGGAAAACGTCTCTGAAGTCTCTCGGCAGTGTTTAAGCTTCTGTAGAAAAGGGACCAGAGAAAGAATTTCACCTTCTTTGGGACCTTGAAAGTCCAAGTAAAAGAAGCCACAGACCCTTCCATCTTAGGGGAGGGATTTGAAAGAAGTATGAAAGCTGATTTCGTCGAAAACACCCCACTGCCATCCCCCTTCCACGTCTTTCCCATTACCTGGTTGCCAAAATTCAATCTTCTCTGTAAAGCTAGCCCATCTTATGAGTTCTCTATCAAAAAGGTTCCACCTCAACCCCAAGTCCCAAGTTAAAGAAGCTGCAACCCAACACTCTGCAACTGAACACCCTTGCTTGCTCGAGAGCTTGTAGAACTCGAGGAAAGTGACTGACAATGGGGAGGAGTCAGCCCAAGGATCTTCCCGAAATCTCACCTTCTCCCCTTTTGGAACTTTGAAAATGATGAGTTTCAAAAAACCTCTGATTCTAGCTATATCAACCCATGGGCGACCTCTAGGTGATAAAGAAGTGGGCTTAGTAAACCAGCCATGACCTTCAACCCCATAAATGGCTCCAATGACCCACCTCCACAAACTATTCTCTTCGTGAGCAAATCTCCAATGCCATTTGTAAAGAAGGGACTGATTCCTCTGTTTAAGAGAGCCAATCCCGAGACCTCCCTGTTTCTATGGCAAAGAAGTCGTTTCCCAATTGACAAGGTGACATCCTTTCTTGCCAGAACCTCCTTTCCAGATGAAACCCTCAATAATTTCTCCAGAGCCATAACCACAGTCTTAGGAGCCTTCACCAATTTCCCAACATATTCAGGTGATCAGGGCAAAAAACTAGAACGTCATCTGCATATTGAAGGTGAGTCAACTCCACATCGTTACAACCAAAGTTGAAACCTCTAAGAATGTTCCTCTCCATACAGAAATGGATTAAGCGGCTGAGAGCATCACTGATTAATGTAAAGAGAAAAGGAGACAGAGGATCTCCCTGCCTAAGCCCATGCTGAGCTATAATCTTACCTCGAGGCCTTCTGTTTATGAGCGAGAAGTTTGTCTTGGACATACAGCCTTTTATCCACATTCTACAACGACTCCCGAAGCCTTTGTTTTCCAACACCGCGTCAAGGAAAGACCAGTCAACCTTATCATGGGCTTTCTCAAAATCAAGTTTCAGTAGAAAATCTTTCTTCTTATCTTTTCTCCAGCTGCCCACCGCTTCGTTGGCTGTAATAATTGCATCTAGGATTTGGTGGCCTTCCACTAGCATCACTTATAATCGAGGGGAGGACTTTCTTAAGTCTTGTAGACAACACCTTCACTATGATCTTATATTAATAAGGAGGAGACAAGACTTATAGGCCTAAAATCCTTAACTCTCGTTGGGGATGTTTTCTTAGGTATAAGGCAAATATAGGTCTCGTTTGTGCACTTGTTGATGATACCTTTCTCGAAAAAATCTTGGAACACGTTAACTAAATCCGATTTAAAGTTGTTCCAAGCCTTTTTAAAGAAATCATTGGTCATCCCATTTGGCCCCGGCGATTTCAAACACCCGAGATCATTTACTGCTTTGTTAATTTCATCGACTGTAAAAGGTGCTTCTGTCTAACCTTTGGAGGCCTCATTCAAAGGAGCCCACTCAATATTCTAAAAAATCAAGCCCTCTTCAACTCTAACAGTGTAAAGCTTTTCAAAATAATCAAGAATCTCTGTTTCAATCTCTTTCTGATTGGTAAGGAGACAACCATCTCCATTTTCAATGGCAGAGTCTGTTTTTGCGAGAGGAAGTCCATCTATGAAAGAAGTTGGTATCTCTAATCTCATATATCAATGAAAGTGTTTTTCACCCTTTTGCTCTCCCTTTTGTATCTCTAATCTCATATATCAATGAAAGTGTTTTTCACCCTTTTGTTCTCCCTTTTGTATCTCTAGTCTCATATATGAATGAAAGTGTTTCTCGTAAGGTTGCAATAATCTCTTGTACACATGAAACAAGGAGAATTTCTTCCATGTTCTTTTCATCAAAGGGTTTGGGGATCACAAGAAAGTCAGCTTTCAGGAGGACAAGTTGATGGCCAGGAGCTTTAGGGGCCTTTGAATAGAAAAGCTGAAGATCTACAGCACAATGTTATTTGACAGGTGAAAGAAACTAATGGTCTTGATGAACAAGCCGAAGTTGGAATGAAGAAATCTTAGAAATTAGCTGGAAGAGAATGGTGTACAGTATGCTTCAACTTATTAGGATTGAGAGGAATAGAGAGCATTCGAAGGGATAGAGAAGCAAAGGGGTGAGCTTGGGGCCCTTAAAGAGTTTAGATTGCCTCTTCTTGGTGTAGACTCTGTTGTAGTAAAACAAATGCACTGAGTGACACCAGTACTTTTATAGTAGATGTGTAGTTTTTTTTTTTTTGATATACGTGTGTCTGGGCCAGCTTGCGCGCACCTCGACTATTCACGGGCCAACCGCTTGGCCCTACTACATTTGGTTGACAAGGAAACTCGTACGATATTAAATCTTAGGTAGATGGCCACCATAGTTTGAACCCATTCCCTCTAAGTTCTTTGCTATTTACATTGGCTCTCATTGACCACTAGGTCATCCCATGATGGTTATACTAGATGTGTGTAGTTGCTCATTATTTAATGGAAATCCCAGGACAGGGGTCTTTTCTCTCATCAATCTTGTTCTCTTGTAGTATGTCTTTACCCCTTTCTCTCATCAATCTCGTTCTCTTGTAGTATGTCTTTGGTATCATTTTACCAGGAGAAGAGTATAGTATAATAAGTACCCCCATTTTTGTCACTCTCTAGTGTATATAGATTTTTTTCAAAATAGCAAGTCATGGAAGATTTTTGTTTGGATCACCCGTGCTTATTTATATATATTTCCAAGGCCTTGGGTTTGAAAGATTTGTAATATTTCTAGAGCTTTGTTTTTATTTTTCTCTTTTCGATTTTTCACTCCTAGGAGTTTGTCTCTTTAGAACATTTGTTTTTCCTTCCATTACATCAGAGAAGTTCGTATCATGTTAAAAAAAACCACAACTATGTAGAAAGTCAAAGTACCCCACTTATTCCACCTTTTGAGTAAATACATACACTTTTTTTTTTTTTTTGTCTATTATCAAGTTATATTATTTTGAGAAATACTACTCTATTTTCTTTATTATCTTGAATTGGGCAGCTTCTAATGATCCCAGCTGGTGGGGCTTTTCTCTATTTTTACATTTCATTTATCAAAGAAATTATTTCTTATCAAACCTAGTTGGAAGTAAATCACCTTATGGAAACTAATCAGAGACAAAATCCAAGTTTAAATGGGTTAGAGCAATTGGTAACATCAACTTTTTCAATTGGGTTGCCAACAGGAAAAAGAAGAAATTGTACCGTTTCTAGCCAACGAACAAAGTGGATGACAATCTCTTGAGAAGAAGGAAACTGGGAGATAATTAATTTCTTAATTTTCTTTTCTTTTTTTTTTTTATAAGAAACTGCACTTTCATTGAGATAAATGAATAAAAACAACAAACAAAGGACATACAAAAAGACAGCCCAGTAACAGGAAACCCCTAAAGAAACGGGCTCCAAACCAAAAGCTTACCAGATGGAGGTCTAATTTGGCGTGAGAATTATATCTTGTAATTGGAAGTTTATTGTTGAAGGCGTTCACAGTTCAATTATATCTATTTATTTATTTCTTTTCATTTTTATTTGTTTAGCCAATTCTGTATATTTATTTCACTTTCAACAATGGGGGAGAGTTACCCCTCCCCTTTCGCCTCTTCGTTTTTTCTTCGCTCCGGAAGGTCAAGATTTCAAAGAAGACTAGATTTTGTCTTGCAGGTCTTACATGATAGGGTTAATATTTTGGATCGGATTATGACTTATGAGGCACTCTTCTTTTCTGAGTGGGCCTCAACACTATTCTTTGCAGGGGAGCAGCTGAGGGTCCTGATCACCTCCTTTAGATCTACCAGTTTGCTACGTCGGTGTGGGATTGTTTGTTTCAGACTTTTGAGGTTCACCTTGCTCGCGCCAGAGGTTGTAGTTTGAGGTTCAAGGAGGCTCTCATTACCCTCAGTTGGTTGATTTCTGTGGCAGACAGGTTTCTTTGTTGTACTATGGAGATTGTGGTATGAAAGGAACCATGGGACTTTTAGAGGGGTAGAGAGATCGAGGGAGGAGGTGTGGGCCATCATTCGGTTTCATGTCTCCCTTTAGGCTTTCAATGATCAAATCCTTATGTTTGATCTTGCTTGGTTGGAGTACATTATTTTAGTTTGGATCCTTTTGTTTGGCTGATTTTTTGTATGTCCCTTTGTATTCTTTCAATTTTTTCAATGAAAGCTCAACTTCTCATAATTAATAATAATAATAAAAAAAGGAATCAGGGGAGAATTCATTTTGGGTAACATAGATCATGAGGAGATTCTTCTTTCTCTTCTCTTTTCCTTGGTTGCAAAATTCCACTACATGAATTTTGGAACTACAAACCCTTCCATTCTCATCTTTAAGCGAAACCTCAATGACAGAGAAGCCAAAGACAAGACATAACTTCTCTCCTCAACTATCTAGATCTATTTTCCATGATAAAAGCGTCTAGTGTCTGAACTCATTTCAAATCCACTTGCTACTTGCAAGTTCTTTTGATACTTGACTAACTTTACATCCATCCATTATTTGCCCACACATTTAAGCATATTTGAAAAGTTGAAGTTCATAACAAGGTTACTACAGTTGATTTGATGATCATGATGATATGAGAAGCCTTTCAAAAAGTCTCCAACCTAAATAATGCATCCTTCGTTAAAAGGCTTTAGTGGATATCGATCACCCTTTACTTTATTCTCCATTTCCTTATGTTCTTTGGAGAAATTCTTCTAAAGGTTTCATGTAAGCATATAACTACTCTCACAGGTAAACCACCTTCAGGAGCATCCTAGCTAACCAAACCTATGTTTCAATGGAAGAGAAAGAAACACTTTGCATCCAAATAATCCACAATAAGAAAAAGAAGGCAGGCACAACTCTGCTTTATCTTTCCTATGTCTCCCTCACAAAAGGGGCTAAACCTGTCTGCCAATCGTCTTGGTATTCTTGAGAAAGCCTAAAGATATGTCCTTCAGGTCAATCACCTTTATAAGCTCAGAACACAAACTTAACTGAAGCTCAAAAGGCAGCATGTCACTATAAGCATCAGTACCACCCATGTCAAAATCTGAGTGGAGGATCGGGTCTCATAACTCTTCATAGAAAAGATTTTAGCTAAATAACACCCCAGCAAGCAATATGATAACAGAAAGGAAATAGCAAGCCAATGAACCATGTTGAAGGATAGGAACCACGAACCCAGATAAACAGGCTGTATTTAACGTGTGAGAAGAGGGCAATCCATATTCCATGGCATTTTCTTCCTCATCTTTCGTGGCAGTTATTCTCCTAACAGGTGGGCAACTGGGTCTAGGAGCTGATACTACATCCTAAAAAATACAAAAGCACTCCACATGTTGGATGGAAGAGGAGAAACTCATGAGATATTAAAAAAAGAAAAACAAAAAGGACAAGGCTATTTACCTTAATGCAATTCCCTAAGTAATCACAGAAAGCCATCAAAAGGGTCATCTGCCGAGCCAATTTTCCATGCCCACTCTACATTTTCCATACAAAAGATTAGCCCATCAAAAAACTAAGCCAGGGATCAACAAATAACAATTAAAAAGAGACTTAAAGCATACCCAAAATAGCAGAGGAAGAAAAGCAGTGTAGAAGGGCACAGAAACAATGCAAGACAACCCAGAAAACAGCGCATCCAAGAACCAATTCTGATATTTCTGCACACCACAAAACCGTTACACAACAAATCCAACCACAAACGAGAACAGAAAAACGACACAATCGGTTCTCGATAATCGCAAACCTGGATTCGGAGGACGAGAGGAGCGCCATTGACGACATGTCGAGCCGCCCAAGGCTGAAGCAAGGATCTGAGCTTCTGGGTAATGTTAATGTAGGAGGCTAAACCAATCCACGAGAGGAACCCAGATAAAGCCACCGCTTGCCACGCCGCCACGCTTTCCATTTCTCCTTTTTTCTTCTTCTTCTTCCCTCCAGAAAAAGAGGGATCGAAGAAAAACGTGAGAGGAGGGAGAAAACAAGACGAAGACGCAGAAGAAACAGAGGATTGGAGGAATCAGTGGGTCCTGAAGAGCATCTGTGGGGTTAATTCGTTACATCTGAGGGAATAGGGTCGAATTTTGATTCGCCCATCTGAGTTCGTGAGAGGAGGAGATTGGATTTTTGAAAAAGGGGGAAATGGGGCGAGTGTTTCAACTGTTTCTCCCATGGCGTGGGGTTTCGTTGGGATTTTGAATGCTACCTCTTGATGCCACCACATGAAAGCTATGTTCCATGAAAGGGAAAGAATTGATAAATGCTTTGGGTCAATGGATTGATATTACCGCTTGAGCAATTAATTAATTCTTAAAATAGATGATCGGTTTGAACTCGTTCCCTCCTTCTTTACCATAGTCCTTTTGCATCAATGAACCACTCTGATTGAGTGGATGAAGATTTGAGCCTCCCATTTTTATGATTATGTGTTAATTAATCAAGTTAAACTTAAGCTTGGTTAGTTCAAAAATTTTAGGGTAGCAATCCAACCATTGACTTTAATGGTAATAGGCGTCTTTTCCACTAAACTATCATCAAATTTACAAACTACCAATGCTTGTATTTATGGAAAAGTCTAATTTTTATTTATGAATCATTTTGGTCAATTTTAAGCTCTAAATTTTTAGAAATAGGTTTAATAAATATCTCCACTAACGGAATTATAGAGACCGAAAGTAAACTTAGCTTTTGACATAGCAAAAATATATATTTTGCATTTTTTTTTTTGTTGATGTCTCTTCTCTCCACCTTCTTTGGAATAGGGGTGTAAATCAGTGGGTCGATGTTGGGTTTTTGCCAAAACTGACACCGACCATCGACCCTTTGGTTGTCGATTGGTCGATGATATTTTTTTTCTCTTCTTACAAATTGACCAACCACTGTTGGTTTCGAGCAATTAGTTTGGTCGGTTTATGTCTATCTCTATAGTCCCTCCCATGGCCTTTACTCAAAAGAAAAAAAATACCATTATTGATGCAAATATTGCACCATAGAGGTTGATGTTGACTTACAAAACAAAGAATACTGATATATATATTAATAATTTGGTCGTGGACTCCAAAAAACATCGTCGATCATCGAGGCTTTGTCTTTTCATGGATCTCGAACCAATATAGGTTGTCTCGAATCCTGCTACTTTAATCTATTCATAATGAGAGATAAGTTTTGATGCATTCCTTCAACTCTCTCTTTCAGAGCAGCAAACTTGCTTCCTTGTTGTTCTCGTTCCCGAACATGTTGTTCCTTTCGTTCTAAAACTTGTTGACTCAGTTCACCTAGAACTTCTTCAGTCTCGATTCACCCTCTTTCTCGGATGACAATCGTCGTTTGAGCCCTCCCTCTCATCTCGTTGATGGCTCTCACCAGAATTCTTGAGGGATAGAATAGTAGTTACCATAACAAATATGGATTTATAAAATTGTGAACTAAACATGAGTTTGACTTAACTAACTCTATACCGTTTTAAAAAGAGGGAACCAAACATCTCTTAAAAGTTTTTCTTGGTCCCACCTGGTCGAGTGAACACCCCTAGTCACACAGTTACAATTTAGGTTTTTACTCAGTAATATATTCACGTATCTAAAAATATTAATAAAACAATAATTGAGTTAAACTTTCTAGACTTGAGTAACAAAATTTGTAGATTTAATATTTTTTAAAAAAGATAAGTAATAGTTTTATGTATTTATCCTAATTTTCTTTTTCTTTCCTAATATGAAAGTTCTTGCAATACATATTCTGTTAATTTATTATTTGACATATTTGTTTTTGAAAATAATTTTTAGATTATGTAATTGACCATTCTAAAACAATATTTTTATATCTTTATATTTTCATATTTTAAATATTGAATTTTTTAAATATAGAATTATGTAATAACTTTCATAATTATAACCCATCATTTTTTAAAAAAACTAAAACATTTCAAATATAAAATATTATAAATTATATAATTATTGTAAAATAATAATTATACAAAATTTATAAATTAACAAATAATATTTGAGAACGAACTAAATATTTAATTAGTTAATAACTATACTACTTTTACAAATATATTACTGAACATATTTAAACATAATATATTACTAAACATATTTAAACAAATTTTAAATTTGAGATTTAATTTTCAAATCAACTATCAAACTCATATGAAAATGGTTAAAATGCGAATACGAGTATGTTTTTTTGGGTTGAATCCAACCAAACACACCCGTTCCTACGTCCCATCCTATTAATGATTCCTAAGGTATATCTATTAAATTTTATATTTTAAAAATCACAAACAATAGACTTTAGAATGTGTTTAGGAGTTTGCTAGAATTACTGTGATTTTGAAAAATCACTTATATCTAGATCTCTTTATTCAAAATCACTCCTTCTATCCCAACTCTCTTAATTTAGAAAATATATTATCATTATGTTAAAAAATAAAAGATAAAATCGAGAAAATGTTGAAATTATTTCAAAGAATTTCCATAAACAAAGCGGGAAGTAGAAAAGAACAAGAAATGTTGAACATAAAATTTAGGGTAACATATATTTTAGTCCTTAAATTTTTAGCTAGGTGTAAATTTGGTTGTTCAAAAAACGATACTTTAGCCCCTGAGTCAATTTTTAGATGCGGTGATAATTTTTATTAATTTAGGTTTAGTTGACTTTTATTATTATTATTTTTTAATTTTAAATCGACGCCTTAGATGGTATGTTATTTTTCCGTTAGTCAAGCCAAAAATTTAATTAAATTGAATTATCTCAAATTTCTCCTAATTGGAACGTGAAAGTTGTGCGATCATGTGTTTCAGTTGTCGTCCCCTTTCCGCCTTTCCGCCGCCGCTTCCACCGCCGATGCTCGACACGTCACCTCCGCCGTCCTTTACGTGCGTACTTCTATGTGTCTGGTCTATCAGTGGATACCAATTTTAGAACAATAGCAATTTTTTATTCAATTTTGATTTGGAAATGTAAAATTGTTATGCGGCAATTGTTTTAGGGTTGGTTTGGTTGGTGACCAGAAAACAATATCTCAAAATAATGAATATAATAAAAGACAAAATTGTATTTTTCGATTTCAGTATTTTCAAATATATTTTTAGTAGCAAATTTAAAAATTGAATTTCAAGTTAAAAATTGTATTTAGAAATATATTTATAAACTAATAGTAGTTACTAGTTTAATTTACAATAATATCAATTAATTTATTTAAATTTTGTATAATTATTATTTTACAATTGCATATAATCTATAATATATTATATTTTAATTTTAACGAAAATAAAATGAGTTTATAACATGAAATAATATATTTATAAAAGTTTTTACCTTTTTTTAATATAATTCTACATTTTAAAGTTTCAAATTTAGAATTTGAAAACATTGCCATCGGAATGAGAATGAATCAGAAATGAAAATCAATCGGAATGTGAATGTTATTCCTTCGATGCTGTTTACCAAAAATTTTATGGAATCGAAATTAAAACTAATTTGATGTTGTTTACTAAAACTGAAATTGAAATCGAAATAAGATATATAACAATTACTAGTATACCCCTTTATTCTTTCTAGTTAATTACAAATACATTGTCGTGCTAATTTTTTTAATTACAATAATAATTGATTTTATTACTATATTATTGATAATAAATATTTTTTTACCATAACAAATTATTTAATACTAATATTAACAAATAATATAAATTTATGATATTTTATAATGAAATTACATCCACTAATAAAAGTTATATAAATTTTTACTGAAAGAAAAATTATTAGTAGTATAAATGAAAACGAAATAAAAAAGTATAAAACAATTAAATAAAAAATTATGGGTCTCATTAATCATTAAGCATGGGAGAGAAAGAGTAAAAGTAGAAAAGTAATAGTAATAAATATGTAGGCCCACGAAATAAGGAATGAGAATAAGATTGATGGAGGTGTAGGAGAAGAATGAGATTGCCTATTTTAGAAAATGAGAATGAAAAAAGCGGGTGAGTCCACCCTTTGATTCTCATTCCGAATGAAAAAATTAATTCTAACTTTAAAATGTTAATTTAAAAACACGATGGTCAACCAAATAGGTCGTTGATTGGTCATCAAATTGCATGTTCCAACGCAGTGTTTTAATTTGTTTAATTGGGTCCAAATTTATTCAAAAGTTTATAAGAGTCTTATTAAATCCTATTCGACCCTCTGAAACAAAATTTGGGGAATAATGAAATCTTGATCTTTTCAGTTTTCCTAAATCTCTCTCTTAATCTTGCTCTCGCTCTAGCTCCTGCTCCTCGCTCTTACTCTTTATCTTATCCTGCTCCCCGCTCTCCCTCTTTCTCTCTCTCTCGCTCACCTTCTCTCTTACCCTCCCTCTCTTATGACACGTAAAGTGGTGTAGCGAGAGATACTCATTTTGTAGTAAGCACAATTACATCAATGAGCAGATCCATTGTGTCGTTCACTAGAGGACGTATCCTTCCAACGACTTGCGGTGTATACCTTAACAATGGCAAGCAACAAGCAACAGTAGACCAAGTCCTAGAAGAAAGAATAGTAATTTGAAGAAGGGTAAAAGTCATAGTTTCCCTCGCAAAGACAAGCATGTATAGAATACTTTTGTTCTAAAAAATTGGGCACAAATCTTGTGTGCCAAAAAAGACTATCCATGCTCATTTCCCCACCAATAAGTATTATTTCACATCTTTTAAATGATCAAGGGTAAAAGAATTTAAACTAATTCCTCATGTTTAACTCTCTTCTGTCGGTAAAAATATATAAATAATAAATAAAATAAAGAGTTCACTCTAGCGGCAAGACAGTTTTTTTTCAGTGAAAAAATGATTTTTCTTACCTATGAAAACTCAAGTTTTCTACATTTTTACCTATGTTACACATCACATGTTACATTTTTTTTCTTTGGTTTCTCTCTATTCTTATCTCTTCCCACAACTCTAAAAAGAATTCCATCTC
This sequence comes from Momordica charantia, assembly GCF_013281855.1. NCBI lineage: Eukaryota > Viridiplantae > Streptophyta > Magnoliopsida > Cucurbitales > Cucurbitaceae > Momordica > Momordica charantia. The sequence continues at coordinate 8,716,307 of NW_028275157.1, read as the reverse complement.
TCATCTTCTCTTTCTTCCCATTCTTCATTTTCCTTCTCTCTCCCTCCGTCCTCAATTTTTTTCCATGAAAATGCTAAAACGTTAAGATTGGTGGAACCAAAACGACGTCAGAACGAGCTAGGGATGATTTGGGATCAAGTCGGGTCGCATCAGGATCGAAGTGGGGATGAAAACAGAGAAGTTGAGAGCTACAGGCCACACGGGCCAAGAAGGCAGGGCCGTGGCGCTGTCCAGATGAGGGTGCGCGCAGTTGCACCTTTGTGCTCTGCCCGTAGTGTCATGGTGCTGTGTCGATGCTTATATATTCGTGTTCTCGAGATTTAGGGTTTTCCCAGTCGAAATTGGAGTCGTTTCAGCCGATTTTCAGAGGGTTTTGGTGGCAGTTTGAAGGGAGAGGCTCGGGCATTGGCAGAGGTTTTGAGATTGATCAAGATTAACATATTCGGGGTAATTGTATCTTGATTCTGGTGAGTTTTCATTCCTGTTCCTAAGTATTAATTGTGTTAAAATACTTAGAACTAGGGGGCTTTTGTTAGAACCTCTATGAGATATTTTTTGGGAGAGTTTTGTATTCAAATCATTAAACAATTATTAGTGAATTGCCGACATCGGTGGAAGACTGGACGTAGCCCTTAGTGGTGAACCAATAAATTTGCTATGTTATTATTCTTGTGCTTTTACAACTTTCTTCCTATTTACATATTTTTTTTGTTGTGTTTGGATATTTTAAGAGAAATTATGCAGAACCGTTAATTTTCCAACAAAAATCTCTTATTCTCTCGTTTGGTTTTTTCAAATTGATTAAAAAAAAGTATAAAATTAATGTGACAATTCATTTTAGTAGCAAATTCCATTTACAAGGAGAATTTTTCCAACAAAGAAATTTTTTCATATTATAGTGGGGTTTCTAAATCGACTAAAAATTGAATTTACAAAAAATTATGCTTCCATTTATGGTGAAAAATTGCGAAATCCTACTTTGATTGTCGAGGGGCACCTAAAAAATAGTAGTTATTTTTTTTATTTAATGTGTATAATTTGTGAACTAAAACACGAGCATAACTTTTTCTTTCAGTTTTTTCCTTGAGATTGAGAAAAAATAGTTTCTGGTTTTTGAAGCACTGTGTAGTCTTCTTTTTTCTTCCAACTGCTGCAAAATCTTGGGTGCTGCTATCACCACTATCAGCGTTACAAGTCCTCATCGGCATTGAGTGTATAGAGTCTTCAGCTAAGACCTAGAGCGAAAGAGATCTGAACCAAAGTTAAAGAGATCTAAGACAGAGAGATCGAGATCTGGTCGAGTGCGAGAGCGAGATCTAACCAACAGCTAGAGATACAGAGATCGACACTTGATTCTTATTGTTATAAAAAAGTGGCGGCATACTAAAAAAATGGAGGGAAGGAGGAAGAATAATGGCAAGAGGAAGAAAGAGAAAAATAAGAGGAAAGGCAATGTGAATTTTACATATAAACGATCAAAGGCAATGATTTTTATCGTAATTGGTAGAGTTTGTGAGTTCGATCCCTCGTCCCCACATGTTGTACTAAAAAATAATTTTACATAAAAATGAAATAGGTATAAGTAGAAAACCTAAATTTTTTCAAATAGAGTAAAAATCTGCTCAGTCCAAATTCTCATTCCATGATAATTTTGACTGAAATAAACAGACTATAACTACTCATTACAGATTTTTCTTTTTCTATTTTAGATTTGCTTGATGCATTCATTCATTTTGTTCTAACTTATTTATTACTAGTAAGAAACACGTGTGGTACACGTGAAATTTCATAGTTTTTATTTCAATGTTTAAAAATATAAAATTTAATTAAATAGTTAAAATTTATAATATAATTTGGTCTTTTTATCTCTAAATGTTTACCTCACCAAGTTTTTTCATATTTTCAATGTTTATCTCATAAAACAACATCTCAATAATTCTCATCACCCACTGATGTGGTTAGTGTGACTAAAAGTATTATTCTTCAATTACTTAAATTTTTTTTCTAAAAAAAACACATATTCATGGATTTTTCATCTTTTTTTTCCCTAAACATAACAATACATAAAAGTAAATACAACTCTGTTTCAATTTCTTATTTGAGTCATTGAAAAATAAAATGACAAAAAAAAAAGTGAGAGATAGAGATGCGTTCAGCGCAGCCATTCTTTGCCATGTTTGAGTTCCGGTCCAATTCCTTGCCCTAGCTCGCTGGGAATGCCAACCGCAGTCATGTTCCGATGGATTGCTCCGGCTATTTTCATCACACGATGATCATCTTACCAAGGAGAAGGTCATTGAGAGAGTCCTCACGGTTACCAAGTGTCATCCTAAAGTGCATCCGTCCAAGGTGATTCGATCTTATCACTCATTTTCAATTTCCTTTTTCCAGTTGATTGAGTCGTTTGGAAAAAAAATAACTAAAAAAGTTGAATATTCAATCAAACAATCTAACTAAATATAAGAAAATACAAACATTGACTAAAAGAGAAAATTTACATACCGAGAGAGAAAAGAAACTCAAGTTTTGATGAAGAAAATGTTGGGAGAAAGAGTAAGAAAAAATTCTTTATATGGTTGTAGAAAATAAAAAGTTACGAAAATTTTGAAATTCCTTATTATTTATAATTCAAAATAAGTTATAACTTTTTAACTTAGAAATAAAGAGACAAAACCCTCAATATTTTAACTATTTACATTCTAACCTTTAAGAGAGAGAGTTATTAGAAAGAGAAAATTAATTTGAGAAATGTAAAATTTGTAACATGGAGATTAAATGTTTTAAAAGAAATGAAAAAAAAGGGGAAGTGGCGTGAGAGGGAGAGAAATGGGGGAGTGAGAGAGAAAATTTTATATTTGAAAGATAAAATTGCCCTCAAAATATCTATAGGAATGTTGAAATTAAAAGGGCAGGAGAAAAAGTTTCTCCCCATAGCCCGTTTTATATATACTATAGATATAGACTATAGATATAGATATAGATTATTATTTTTACTCGAATGCATCCATGTTTTATTATTATGTTTTATTTTAGTATTATTGTTTCTAAACTTTACCAACCTTAAAAATAATTTTGGAATAACAAAATCAATTTTTTTTTCAAATATAATATTGCAAATCTAATTTAATTATCTATCTTTCAAGTAAATTGTAGACCTACAAAATTAATCTCTACGAAACAATTAAAATTTTACAAAATATCTTTCAAAAGTTAAAACTTTAAAATAAATATTATCATTATAAGAAAAACATTTAACCACCGGAGAGATTTTAACATTAGATAAATAAAATTCACGAATAATATAATTTTAAGCAGAATAAATATTTATCTTATTTAATTATTCTTAATTAATTTATGAAACTATTTCTCTATTATTATAAAAATAATTTTAATTTTTAATATTTGGTAACTTTAAATAGTAATAAAAAAACATTTTTTTTTAAAATGATTTTGTTATTCCAAAACTATATTTGAGGGATGTATTTAGGTAAATTTAAATAGTAATAAAAAATAAAACATTGACACATTCAAATTAAAAGAGAAAAAGATATTTAATAGTTGAGAAGCTTGAAACTTATCCTTCAATTGGTTTTCATGATAACAAGAATCATTAAGAAGAATTAAATATTATAAAACATTGTTCTCCCTAAAATTACATTATTTAAGAATTTTATTTAGATAATATTAAAGTCTTCTCATTTTTGAATTTGAAAACTATTTTTAGGAGATGCGCAAAGTTTAAAAATAATAATAAAAACGACCCTACTATTTCAGAAAATTCAGAAAATTAGAAATCTTTTCTTGGTCGCCACGCATGAAAATTCTTTTATAACTGAAAAGTCTGAAATGCAAATGAAACTCAAATTTTTATCCAAAACCGTTTATTAAATCTCTGCTTAGCACCGCCGTCAATCTCGCCTCTGATTCCGCCGGCGACTGAATTTTTCCGGCTTCGATGGCTCCTCCATGCCTTCTCGGTCCGCCGGAGCTCTACGCCCCACTCCAACAACCTGAATCACCACCATCAACCGCCGGCGACCCCTTCGTGGATGCACTGGTGGCCAACTTCAACAAAATCGACGGAACTGCGGCACCGCCGATGGGATTCACGGAGAATATGTCGGCGACCTTCCTCTCCTCCGGTAATCCTTGCCTCGACTTCTTCTTCCATGTGGTTCCCGATACGCCGTCCGATTCTTTGACCGAGAGGCTGAGATTGGCTTGGAATCACAATCCGTTGATGACGCTGAAGCTAATCTGTAATTTGCGAGGCGTGCGTGGCACCGGAAAGTCCGATAAAGAGGGATTTTACACGGCGGCGCTCTGGCTCCACAAATTTCATCCCAAAACCCTAGCAGGTAACATTCCTTCTCTTGCTGATTTCGGTTATTTCAAGGATCTGCCGGAGATACTGTACCGGCTCCTTGAGAGCTCCGATGTGAGGGCGAATGAGAAGGAGGAGTGGTTGGAAAGAAAAGGAAGTGGTAGGAAGAGGAGAAGGAGATCATCGATTGGGAGAGGGGCGTTTGTTGGAAGGTTCATGCAAAATAACTTGAAATCGAGGAAGAAAGGAGTCTAATCTCCCTAGGGACAGAGAGGAAAAGATTTCAAAGGCCATGGAGAGATCGAGGATAGAGAAAAGAGAATGCGAGCGCGTAGAGGAAGAGGATGAAGGTTTCGATGGCGAAGAAGGCTGTGGAACCTTACCAATCGGATCAACAGTCTCTCGTATATGGAAGTTAATAACATTGTATAGGAAATTTTGAACGGAGAAAAATGTTTATTTTGAAATTTATTATATTGTTTTTGAAATTGATTCTTCCACATCATTTTGAGTAGTCGGAGTAACACCGTGTGCCAAAATAAGAAAAAAAGAAAAAGTATTATAATATATTATATATTAAAAAAGTTGATTTTGTTTCCGAAAATTGATTAGTGGTGATGGTGCAATCTACTTCATTCTCTTCAAACCCCAAAAACTGTAAGTTTTATTTTCTTTTAATAAATCAGCTTTTTACTTACTATTATTTTTTTAATACAATACATTATTATTATTATTATTATTATTATTATATATTTTTTCTTTTTATTTTTACTATTAATCAACTCTTTATTATTATTATTTATTATTATATCATTATATTTTATATATTATTTTTAATAAGCTGTGTATAAAATATATATATATACACATAATTATTATAGTTTTTAATATAATAAAAAATGAGAAGATTGCGCCATCATCCACTACGCAACTAATCAATTTCCGTAAACGAAATCTACTTTATAATATATAATATATGTAATATATAATATATGTAATATATAATATATAATAATACCTCAAAATTCCAAGTCGTCCCTCCGTCCCTGATCAACTACTAAAAATGACATAGTCGTCCCTCTCCAAGTGGAGAACGAATTTCAAAAACAAAAACATTATTTAAAAAAAATCCAGTTTTGAATTACAAGGTCATTTTGTTTGAATAATGAACGTAAAGGGTTTTATAAAATAAATCAAAGTATTCAAATGATTTAGGACTTACGATCAGGTCCTTGTTTTTATCTCATAGACCAATGCGAACCAAAGGAAATTGAACCGAAGCATCTTTAACCATTTAAAATAAGACATTAGAGGCCCAAATCCATATATATATAATTGATCAACAATTAAAAAGATCAAACCAAATTCTAGAGCAAGATTTAATAAGTAATAGTCAACAAATTGGAATTTATTTATCAACATATTTTTTTCTTCCATTTGAACTCATTTCGATCATTCCTTTAGCTGCTTTGATCAGCGCAATTGCCGTAGCTCGCCAGTAATAAATCTTTATAAATAGCATAAATTAAACTTTGTTCTATGTTATCACACACATTCCCTTTCATTTATATTTGAAGATTGTCTCTGTCTAAAATAAAAATTCTTTTATTCGATCGATTACCAAAAAAAAAAAACCTCCAATCACAGATATAGGATGCCAACGTCGTCTTCATTGTCGTTTATGGAAGTCTCAAATTTTCACAACTCTGATTACTTTCTTTCATCATTATCAATCACTTGCACCACCTATTTTTGCCCAGCCACAAAATTCTCAAGGAAGTAAAAAATACATAGGTTTTTTTTCCTTTTATAGGTGGTTTTCAATCACACCTATACGTAGATGGATGCATCACCCCATTTATATATTTTATAAATATATAAAATGGTTTTAATCTTTTTATGTTATTTTCAATTGTGTCTTTTAACTTTTTAGAATATTCAATTTTATACCTAATATATCTAAAATTGTCGACTAAGTTGATTCATTAAAAAATTGAGGTCACATTTGGGATGTCATTCTTCCCCAGCCTAAACCAGCCAGAAAGAAATCCTCAACTACCTGTGATGTGTGGACGAGCTCATTTTATCTCTGCCACTTAAATGGGACGGACACGGAGAAGAGTACCGGAAACTAATCAAAAGGTTATGAATACACGTTTGACAGAAATCTCGAAAACGACTTTCTTATGTTTTCTGTGTTTTCAGTTTCATAATTTGAAACTAACCAAAAGGTCATGGGTACACGTTTGATAGAAATCTCGAAAACGACTTTTTTTATATCTTCTGTGTTTTCAGATTCATAATTTGAAATTTTTAAGGTGTAGAATTAAATATATTACTTCGTATTATAAACTCATTTTATGTTTGTTAAAATTAAAACATGTAAAATATAATGTATTCTAAATTATATAACTTTGTAAAATAATAATTATACAAAATTCATAAAAAAAATGTTCATAAATTAATTAATATAAGTTTAGATTAAACTAAAATTGAGTGTGTAATGACATAGTTTACAAATAAATTACTAAACATACGTTGGACAATTTTTTAAATTGTGATTCAATTCTACGTATCCAAATTTAAATTTATGTTTTCTGATTATACACCGTGGATCATCCTTCCTTTTTTTCTTTAATATATATATAAATAAGAAAACTCCAATATTGTTGTCAATTCCTTTGAATGAGGAGGATTTAACCATGTGAGTAGTGATAATTATAAATTTATTTTATAAAATTAAATAATAAATGAAGAATAATTCTCATGATCCAGTAAGAATTAAAATCATCTATCAACTGAATTATTTGCTGACAATCTTACTAAAATGAAAACGGAAACATGGAGTTCCAAAAAGGTGGTTTCCGTTTTTCCTCTTCTATCAGTTTTCCGAACCCCACGTAATCACTGCTTTCTTCCCCTCAGGTCAAAGAGTAAGAGCTCGCTTTCGAGCTAACCTTACATGGCTCGGGTAATTAAATGGGGGCGGGTAGGGATACTTGGAACTTTCTTTTATAAAATTAAATAATAATTGAGGAATAATTCTTACAAGAAACTTGATTATCTCAAAATTTCGAGGATGGTTAGTCACACATAAACGGAGAAGATGAAACAAAGTGGAAGTAGAAAAGGAAGAAATGTTGAACTCGAATTGGAAAGGAATGAATTGGAACAAAAATCAATCGAAATTAAATTATTTTAATTTATTTTATTACTACATGATTTATAGTAAATATTTTTTATTATAACAATTTATCTAATATTAATAATAATGAATAATTAAAATAAAATTACATCAACTAAAATACTTTTTTATTAGAATTTAATATAAAATATTATTAATTTTTATTATTCTAATATTCAGTAACAATCAATTCTATTTTTAGAAATATATTGATATTAATTAATAATAATAAAGTACAAAAAATTAAAATTAAAATTAATTATAAATTTATAATATTTTATAATAAAATCACACCAACCAATAAAAGCTGTATAAATTTTTATTAGAAGAAAAAAGATTAGTAGTAGAAATGAAAAGAAATAATTTAATAAAGTTACGAGTCTCATTAATAAAAAGATAGAAATGACAAAAGTAATAAAACAGCTCTAAACAGCTCTAAATGTGTGAGACCTACAAAATAAGGAATGAGAATGAGATTGATGAGAGTAGAGGAGATGAATGAAATTTAACGATATTTCCAAATTTTTGTTCCACAATCTGATTTCATTCCTACCGTTTAATAAACACCAGTAATTAAACCATTCCATCCATTTATTGATTGAATCAAGAATTAGGATTTTTTCAAATTTCGTAATTGGAACTGAATTTAGTCTTTTCGGTTACTTATAAACAAAATCAACCTTCCACGTAATATTTCACAAATGTCTTTTTTTCTTTTAAGTTTTAAAAATTTAGATTTTTAGATTTTTTTTTTTTACTTACTCTCAATAATTGTTGCCCTATTATATTGTTTTATTATATTTTAAGGTGTATTTTTTATGATTTAAGGTGTAGGAGCTAAAGTTTAGGACGTAGGATTTTAGGATTTTATTTCTTGGAGAAATTATCTCCCGTGTATACACGGTTTACAGTTTTCTTTATTTATTAAAAATATATGAATACGAGGAGTTTGATAATTTTCACTTGGGCCCGATCTATATTATTTAAGTCTAATTAGTTTCTTTAAACCGTCAACATTTGTACTTATGAAAAAAAACAATAATTTTGATAAATATACTCTTTCATGATTATAAACTTATCATTTTTGTTATAATTGAAGCATGACAAATATAATAGTGTGGGATGATAATCATACAAAATATGTTAATAAATTAATTAATAATATTTAAGATTAAACTAAATATTTAATTAGTTAATAACTACCTAATTTACAAATATATTACTAGACACATTGAAATAAATTTTAAAATTGAGATTCAATTTCTAATTCCGCTCTCATTTTTTTTCAGTGAATCCAACCAAGCCAAATAAACCGGTATTTTCCTATGGTCCCATCCTATCCTATCTTTGAATTATTTTAATTCTAACTGTATCTATTAATTTTTATATTTTTGGAATCACAAATAATATAATTAATTTCGAGCATATACTATCATTATGTTTAAAAAGAAAGAAAAAAAGGAAAAAATAGAATTGAGAAGATGTTAAATTATTTCAAAGAGTTTCCGTAAAAAAAAAATGTGGAAATTAGTAGAAAAAGAAGAAGGAATGTTGAACTCAAATTTAATTAAATTGAATTAGGATTCTCAAATTTCTCCTAATTGAAAATTTGAAACTGAATTTAATAATTCTGTTCCTTATAAATAAGATCACTTCCAAATCCAACAATTGATCAAATTAATAATGTCTAAATTTCCCAATACTTCCACCCTCTGCTGCTCCGTCCACTGCTACGGCGGCGCCGGCCAAGTTCTGGAACTCCGATTGGGGTATTTCAGCCGTGTGATCTCCGGCGGCCATGAGATCCTCCACCAAACTCCGTCGACTTCCAATGACGGCGGCTCTGTTTCCTCTGCCTCATGAAGATCCATTGTTGTGCCAGGCTTATGCGTTCCAGTCACTGTCCTCCTTCCGCCTTTTCGCCGCCGTTGCTCGCCACATCACCTCCACCGTCCTTCACTTGGCCGCCGCCGGAAACTTCGATGCCGGCTTCCCAATTGTCGCCCACATCGATATCGTGCGAATAATGTTCATCCATTAGGGTGTAGTGTTAATATTGATAGAAGAGAATGTGAGTAGTAAATGTAATTCATGTTTATTATAAATTTTTACAAGTTTCAGATTCTATTTTGGACTTAGGTTTGTTTGAGCGTTTTTCGATGGTGATTCATAAGATTTCATCTCAAAATTAATTGAAAATGAGAGAGATAGTCGGGTATATTATAAATCTTTGTGTTTGGCTCTTGACTTTCCATCCGGAGCTTTAATATGTAGGGAAGAAATTACAAGTATAACATACTAATATAATTGGTAAAATACACTTTGCACAATGAGGTGGCATATCCGTCTTTTTTCTTATTTCTCTTTCTACCCTCCATCAAATTAACTCTTAATTTAAAATAAAACTTCTTATTTTTAATATTCTTCATGAAATTTAATCTCCCTATCATCTTAGCAGCCAATGGAAGGCAACCATATTTGTTCAACAATTCCACTTTCAGTTTCTCAAGATTTGAAGGATTATGGATGTAACCTCCATTTTTCTCAACTTATTGCTAGAAAATTCCCCATAAATTTTTTTGGATCTTTCTAAGCATCCAAACACTAAATTTTGCCACCACACTTGTTGGGATAATGGAGTCAAAATAGGAAATTTATTTTCTATAAAAAAATGATTATAATATTGTTTTTCCTATAAATAGAGTCATTTTGTTTAGGTTTTGTTTATGCGTGTTGTAGTAAACATCAGAGGGGCAGCCAGAGCAGTGTTAGTGCACTGATTTCAGAGGAGTTGTAGCAGTGTTTGGCAAAGTTTCAGAGGTGAGATCTCGAGGGTTGTAGAGTGAAGTCGGCAACCAATTCTCTGGGGTATTTTGTGAGGTTTTTCATTCTTGTTTTCTAGGATTCTATTGTTGTAGTTCCTAAAAGCTATGTGAGTTTTGTCAAGACATCTAGATTTGAGTGATTATTGTATTGCTCATTGTATTATTTCAATATCATAGTAGAATCCGTTGTTGCGGAAGACTGGACGTAGCCCATGGTTGGGTGAACCATTATAAATCAATTGTGTCGTTTATTGCGGTTTCCCTATATTTCTCTTATTGTGTGATTGACTTAGTTTTCATTGGAAGGGAAAAGTATTCTTGGTAAGTAATTTTCCCAACAAGTTGTATCAGAGCTATAAGGTTCAACGTCAAGTCATATCACTACTTCGAAGGGATTTTGACATTTGACGAGGAAAATTTTGGGTTTTTGAAGATGCAAGTGACGGTTCTTCTTAAATACAAGAAAATACACAAAACTGTGAAAGAACGATTGGCTATTGGGATGACAGACAAGGAATGGGCGAAGATGGATGAACATGTCGTATTGATTATCAGGTTGTGTTTGTCGATGAATGTGACAAGTCTTGTAGCGAGTCAGAAAATAGCAATAAGACTGATGAAGACGCTGGCGAACATATATGAAAAATCCTCTTCGTTTAACATTCATATGGAGGAAGGTACATAGGTGAACTCCCACATCAATGAGGTCACTCAAATAATGAATTAGTTGGAGTTGATGGAGATCACGTCTTCAGATGAAGTGGAGGCTATAAAGCTATTGTCATCTTTCCATGAGAGTTGGGAAACGATGAAGACGGCGGAGTCGAATTCGTTGGGGGACAAGAGTATGAAATTTTCAGATATCTGTGACGTTGCAATTGTCGAGGAGATTCGCAGGAAAAGAAGTGAGAAGAATTCCACATCTACTTCTGGTAGAGAGAACTCTATGGATTCAGGGTTGGCAGTGCAGAACAAAGGCAAAAGGAAGATGAGATATGAGAAACAATAAGGACGTAGCTAGAGGAGTGGGAGTAGTGAGATTGAATGTTTTTACTGCTATAAGAAGGGTCACTTCAAGAAACACTGCAAGAAGCTTAAAGAGGATCAAACCAAGGAAATATAGACAAATGTTTTGTCAGATGACATGTTAGCATGCGTTGAGGGTGACACAACATTTGTGGATTCGTCATCAGAATGAGTAGTGGATGGTGTAGCATCGGTGCATGTATCTTCAGACAGGAGTTGGTTCACGTCCCTTACTATTGGCAGTCATGGTATAGTGAGGATAGAGAATTAGAAACTCTCCAAGATTAGAGGAATTGGGGATGTTTGTCTAAGGACTAACAGTTGGACCAAGTTAGTTTTGCATAGTGTCAGATATGTACCCAGTTTCAAGATGAATTTGATATTAGTGGGGAGCTATAAAAGTGAGTTTGTAGAGAACATATAGAAACTCATGAGGGGATTAAAGTAGTGGTTGTTGGCCACGGAAAAAGCTTCAATATATGTGTCGAGGTTTAATGTTGTCAGAGGATTAGAGAGACATGTTATGCACAAGGCTGCAAATAGTTCAGGAGGAGACTTAGAAGAATTAACAACATTGACAATTAGGATCATGAGAATCTGCCATTAGTTCGAGTAAAATAGCTAGGAAGTAGAGGAAAGGGAAAGGGGAAGAGCTTAGTGAGGTGTTCAGTAGATTGTCAAGGTAATACCTTAGTTGTCAGACAGATTAGCAAGCTGATGAAGTCACATAGGCGAAAGAGTGCATTGAGAAATACTACAGTTAGTGCTGAGGTCGAGGGTGAGGTCTCTAGTTTGACTACATACTTGGGTTAAAGTGCCAAGTCATTAAAGGAAAAATCTTTATTTAGGAGTCATTGGGTGAGAGTGAAGAAGGAAGCATCGATGACCACTTAGTTCAAGTGGGAGCATGTGACTGTGTCGCTAATGTCTGAGAGACAAGATTACGTAGGATTGCTTAGTCTCAGGACAATCACATATGGAGCCTTGGTTGGTGCCAAAAAGATGTTAAAAACTGTCGGTGCAATGGAATGGAAGTTGAGCCTTGGTTGGTGCCAAGAGGACGTTGATCAGTTAGAAGTTGTTGGTGCAGTTAGAACTGAACCTTGGCAGGGTTGCCAAGATGATTGAACACTGTTGGTGCAGTGGGAGGCGAGATTGATATTTTGTCTCCAAGTGGGAGATTGTTGGGATAATGGAGCCAAAACAACAAACTCATGTCCTATGAAGAAAATATTATAATATTATTTTTTCGTATAAGGATTAGGATTTTTGGCCTCTTATGAATAGAGCCATTATGTTTAGGTTTTGTTTATGTAAGTTGTCGCATACTGATAACTCTCCATGAAAGAGTGTTTTGTGGCCTAAATTAGGCAAGTTTGGTGTGTAAACGTGAGGGTCCTTGCCAAAATAGCTAGAAAAGAATAGAAATTAGCGAGCTAGGGGTATGAGCTGTTTAGAATTTCCAATATCCTTAATTTGGATAAAGTTGAGTTATTTTATGATTATTTGGACATGAATTGTACAATTTGGGATGACTAAGCTGAGTGATGAAAAGACTGATGATGACGATGCTGGAGCCTCAATGAAAAGAGCTTATGTGCTAGAGCATAAGACTACCGGATACCATAGCATATGTTACTGTGCAGTAACTGATTTACACCAGTTTTTAACGCGTCCGTACAGCTTCCAGGTGTTGCCCTAATTTTAAGGACCCGATATAAATAGGAGAATAGTGCTCAGACACCACAGAGAGCTACTAATAGAAAATCATTTTGGGCACTAATTTGAGAGAACATTCCTTGCCCGTTTTTTGAGGAAAAAGCCAACAGAGGAGGGAGCTGACTCGTGCTTCACCACTGAGCAGGGGAAATGTATGCTGCTACAGAAGCTTCATTGCATATTGGGCTACATTTCTTCTTCATTGCACAATGGGCTTCATTTCTTTTTTATTGCAAAATAGGCTTGATTTCTTCTCTACCCACTGTTTTCTTTTCTCGTTATGAACTAAACCTCACCTCCGGAGGGGGGGATGATGAACTTGCTGTAGCTTCTTGTTGAATTTGATTTAGTAAACTTGAATACTGTTTTAATAGACGTGTTTTTATTCTTTCATCTCACTGATTTTGTTTTGCCAACATTATTGGTTTGTTAGCTTACTTGAGGCTCAAGAGAGTCTTTGTGTTGCGTAATTGCTTTTATTAGCTTTAGATTCCTCTATTTAATTTGTAGTAGGATGGTGGGTACTCGGGGATGATGCTCACTCTATTGTACCTATAAATTGTTTTATTACAACAGGAGTTGGGTTTAAACATGTTTGGGTATCTCGGGAGAGAACCAAATCTATTTGGGCATTCAGTATCCTGGGTCTGCTAGAGCATAGTTAGTAATTGGTGAAAACATTTGAGCGAATCCCCCTCGATTTACTATGCAATCGTTTCTTCTTCACAGTCTATTTGTTCTCTGTATTGGATGCTCTAGCATTGTATCGAAATATTCTGTCATTGTCATTTACTATTTTATAAATTTGTTTTCATTGTTCCCACAATATTGCAATCAAATTATTTTTATTTTTGTTTTTTGGTATTCTAATTTGTTAGCTCAAAGTATAGTTGTAATCCCTATGGAACAACCTTATTTATATACCACAATTGATTATTTAGTGTATACTTACACTAATTTTCTCCTAGTTGCGAGGAAGTGAACACATACATCAGAGGGGCGGTCAGAGCAGTGTTGGTGCAATGATTTGAGAGGTGTGGTAGCAGTGTTTGGTAGAATTTTAGAGGTGAGATCTCGGGGGTTGTAGAGCGAAGTCGGCAACCAATACTCGTGGGTATTTTGTGAGGTTTTTCATTCTTATTTCCTAGGATTCTATTGTTGTAGTTCCTAAAAGCTAGATGGCTTTTGTTGAGGCCTCTAGATTTGAGTGATTATTGTACTACCCATTGTATCATTCCAATATCATAGTAGAACCCATCGTCGCGGAAGACTGGACGTAGCCCATGGTTGGGGTGAACCAGCATAAATCAATTGTGTTATTTACTGCGCTTTCCCTATATTTCTCTTATTGTGTGATTGATTTAGTTTTCAATGAAGAAATGTGGAAGGGAAAAAATATTCTTGGTAAGTAATTTTCCCAACACCACCATCAACTTTCTGGGGAGAAATTTCGATTTCACTTTTGGAATTTGGAGAAGGGGCGTTGGAAATCTCACTCAACAATCCTCTCTACTTGACAACGTTCCAATTCCACTCGCAAAAGCTCCACTTCAGCCAAGGTCGAGCTGATCTCAGCCTTAGACTTCTCTAAGGATGCCTTTGCCTCTACCCGCTTGATTTTTGCTAACTATAGCTAGACCCGTGCCTCATCAGTGGCTTTCTCCATTGTAGCTCTCGATACATGGGCATGTTGAAGCTCGGATCCCATACAAAATACCGCTATGCTTGTTCTCATACCGACCTGACAACCACACGAGAAGATAGATAAGTATATGGGAAATGGGCACAACAAACTCTGATGTACATGAGTGAACGCGTCTCCAAAGGACGCAAACCTAGATCCCACTCCAAAGGACGCAACGACTGAAGTGGAAGAGCCCTAGTTTTCATCATCATAAGCATTCTACAGAGCCTTTCGACAATATCGCTCTCGTGAACTTGGTGTATACTACTCTCTTGGTGATCTAGGAACATTGCGGTTTCCGTCAAACGAAAGCAAGGCAAATTAGCGTAACGAGAATGAGGAAATTAGTGAAAGAGAGTTGGGTACCTCCGGATGAATCGAAGAACGGGGATGGTGAGGCCGAGTAGCTTTTGCCAATCCGCGATGAATTTGACTGTGATGAAGCTAGTGGAGGAGTGTTTAACGGCATCCTTGAAGAGGGAAGCAGCCTTCAAATCAGTCTCCATGTCGATGATGTGATCGAGGCTTCGATTCTTGACCCATTTTAGTGGAACTGGGTGAGCCGACTTCCTCAAAAGACAAGTGAACCTTTAAAAGCATCTACGGGTGCAAACGCCTAATATAATTTCAGACAACACATTGCGTTTCTCAAGGCTATTAGAGAATCATTGTAGCAGTGTTGGAAATTAACCTCTATAAATAGAGGCCCGCCTCATTTTCACGAAACTATTCTCTCTCGAGCAATAGATCGGGTAAATATTAATTTGAGCCTTGAAATTGATTCTCTTTCATAAGTCACTCTATTCACAGCTACATCAAGTCTAAGCTACATGATTTCGTTGGTCAAACATTACGAGGTCATTATAATTGAATAAGAAGAATTTAATATTAGTTAAATTAAACACTGTCTACTGCTTCATTTTTTTAAATTGAATTTTATGAAACATTAATTTACTTCATATTGTTAAGAGCAATTATTTTAAAAGCTACATCAATTTCAAACTACGTTTAAAAAAAAATTCTTTTGAAACTAAACTGGGCAAAGTTTAAAAATAATCTAGTTTTAAAAATAAATTTAAAACATAATGTTAATTTAAAAATAATAACAAAATAAATGTAGTTTAAAGACTGTCTCCACATTTCCATATATTAGAAGGTCTGATATTTTGTAGCAGAAGAAAATCGTTCTTCCTTTATTATCGACGATTTGTTAACTTTTCAGCAAAATTTCGCCGAAATTTCGAGGCTTTCCATCGACTTTTACTCATTAACGGCCCTAAATTTAGAATAGGAAGCCCCTTTAAATTGGTTTTTTTGTTTTAATATTGTTGTCAATAAAACTTATTTTAAAAATATAGTTGTTTAATTAAAAATATTGTAGGTTTTTAAACTAGTTAAAAAAATTGAAGGCTGGTCGTCTTGACGACCATCTATTTTTTTTTAAAAATTTGAACGTACCACATCTTTTTTTTTTTTTTCTATATTAACCGTGGTCGTCTCGACCACGTCTTTGCTTTTTTTAAATTAACCATTAAAATTTTTCTTTTTTATAATATTAGTTATATGTTTTTTATTTAAAGTTATATGTTTTTATAATATTATATGTTTTATTTTTTTATTAATTTATCAAAATTTATTAATTTCTTAACAAAAATTTATAATATTATTAATTCATCAAAATTTATTAATTTGTATTTTAATTTATAATATTATTAATTTAAACTGTATTCATAGGCTATATAAACAAAAATTTATATTTTATTTTTTCTTATAGAATCATGAAGTTATCCATGGTAGTTCAAAATTGGAAATTAATATTATAAATTAGAGAACAATGTTTAAAGCTTGTCAATTTACAGTCTATCGATCTAATCCGTCCCACAATAGGGACGTCGCCGGTTACGATGTGGCTGACGACGAACTATTGGTGCCGCTGGTGTCTCCTGACCCTCTGTAGGGTCTCGATCCTCTGTAGGGTTGAAGTATTGTCCATGCTCTCCACGTCCACGTCCATGGCCCCCTCTAGATGGTGTGTGATACTGACTAGAACCAAGAGTCGGTATCATGATCATAGGCGTAGACGGACCAGCATCATCCTGTGTTTGTGTAAACGGTGGAATGTCCTCAACCCTATGATAGATAACTTCAGGTACGAGATCGTCAAGCCCTACTGGAGTATCTTGGTTTACTTGATGTCGTCCTCTACGCCTAGAGCCACGAGCAGGAGTAGGTACTTTGTACATTTGATGAAGGCTCTGAAGATGCCTCTCGCCAACGTTGGACAACATATTAATTTCGTCTGATGACGAGAGAATACTTATTTGCTCGAAACATGCAGCCTACATGAAAAAAAATTTAATAAATATGTATTTATTAATTTGAATAATTGTTATAACGAAATAAAAGATTATATCGTAGCACCAAATGCTGCTCCTTCTCGAGTTATATATCGTCTGGTGATTAACGTATATCAGCTCATGTATCCTGGATCGCAATCACCATCGTCGTCAACGAGAGAATTGATAACAATAAAATCTCTACGTATGTGCCACCTCGCCACAAAATGTGCAATCTGATCCTACCAGGTGCTATCCTGAATGTCGATGTCATGTATCCTCTTATCCCAGCATGACACCTCTGTAATTTCTTGTTTCATACTAAATTGTCTAGTAACTCTATCAGGATGATGCCACTCCACAATATGAAAGCATATGAGTGGACTCACAGTGCACCAGACGTTATGTTCATGGGCACAAACGTCGGGTAGGTTGGCAAATTCCTTATCATATGCTTCCAGATCATCTGAAATCATAATAAAGAACTGTGTAATTAATTATAAATCAATATATATTTTTATATTCTAATATTTAAAAAACGTACCGAGCTTGGTGACAAGAGGTCCAACATGTATCTATAGTAGATCAAAACATGTGTAGACACTTCTGTAACACAAAATTGATCTCTCCACCTACAATAATATTATAGGTTAGTACAACAATTGAATGCGTGCAAAAATTTTAAGAGGAAAATAGGACAATATTTATATCGACGTACCGGGCAACTAATGGTCGACCAATGAGCTCGTGATCTAAGATGTGACGACGTTGTGGAGCCATCGTGGGGAACCGATCCCAAGCCCATACTTGAAGAAGTATAATTGGACCGTCAATGTTATGTGAGTCAGAGCGACACGATTTTCACAGATTTCGATACAACCATGCCAAACATGCTCCACCCCAACTGAATCGTCCAGCTAACTCGAAATCTGCTAACAGTGGGAGGAACATTAAATGCACCAAGTTGTTAGACTTATCGGGGAATAGACTACCACCGATAAGCTGCATAATATAGGCACGAGCGTATTTGGCAATGGTTTCCTCATCAGCATCGTCGACTAGATTACGAAATTGAGAAGCTAGCCAAGTTAGATTCAGCCTACGTTAGATAATCTTGAAAAAAGAAACAAACAAAAGAAGAAACAAAAACATTAAAAAAAAAAGAGGTAACCGCTCACCGGTGTGGCGAGACCGGCGGCGGCAGCGGAAAGATCGGACGAGGCGGCGGTTCAGACGCCGGAGGCAAGTTAGAAGGCGGTGGCGGGGTAGAGGGAGGATGGCGACAGAATAAAATAAGGAGTTAGGGTTTGGTGGTGGGACATGTTTTAAAAAAACGGATGCTCGTCTCAAGAGACGACCATATTAAAATTAAAAAAAAAATTGACGTGGAAACGACCACATTAAAATTAAAAAAAAATTTACGTAGCGCCTCGCATGACGCCACGTCTAGCTAGTCGTCTCTTCGAGAGACCCGTAGATGGTCGAGACGACTAGCCTTCAATTTTTTTGAACTACAATATTTTTAATTAAACAACTATATTTTTAAAATAAGTTTTACTGACAATAATATTAAAACAATAAATCCCTCTTTTTGGGCAGTATCTTTTTTTTTATTATTATTTTTAGGTACCCACCATCGGTTCCAGTTTTTCATTCTGTTTATTTCAGAAAAAAAAATTCCATTCCAAACCAATATGTTTTTTATTTATATATTTGAATTAAATATTACGTAATTTTTCAAAGAAATTTCAAGATGAAATTGGTTTGTTTGGTGAGATAATCTAAGAATTGTTTTTTTTTCCCAATAATTTGAAACTATTTTTTTTATGTTGGTTTCCACCCGATTAGGTAGACTTTTACTAATTTAACCATATGAATCCAACCATATCTAAAACAAATTAAGAAGGTTTTTCAAAATTGGGATTTTCTTTCTAAAATTATATATGTTTATTTGAATTAAAATAAAATATCAATCTTTTATTAATTAAGTTACATCACGACTATTTGTATACAATAAATTTTTATTTTCCAAAATTTTTATCACTATTTCATCTTTGACACATATTGATATTTAACTTCAATTATATAACTAAAAATTAGATTATAATAGAAATCATCGTTAAAACATAAATATCTAATATTTATTAATATTTATATTTTATAATATTAATATATTCTTTTATTATAAAAAATAAATTAGATATGATAGACTTTGTTTTCCCCTCTTAATAGGTACAACGAACAGACTCTATCACTTCCCAATATCTCATTTAAATCATTGTTTTGAAACATATTACGAGTAAACTCTCAACTTCCCAAATTCAAATTTTAAATATATCTAATATTTAGGTGGTAATTTTTAATACAAAATTTTCTTATAAATATCAACATTTTTTTCTTTTTCTTCACTCAAATTATAATTCTAATTCTCAATCTCAAATCGTCTGAAGTTCCAATTCAAAGTGTTTAAATTTTCAATTTTTCTTGTAAAAAGATATAAATTTAATTTTTAAAAATAAAAAATATAATTTTTTAAAATAAGGCAACTTTATTTATAAAATATGACATAATAAAATTTATTAGTAAGATTATAAAAATAACAAAAAAAAAATGTACCAAAAATTATATAAGAACACATATTCTAGAATTTAAAAATAAAAAACTTAGTTTGGAAATTATTTAAATTTTAAAATTTAATAATTAAAAATATATTAATATACGGGCCGATCCAAGCCCGATCCAAAAGGCCGATCCAAGCTCGATCCAACTTTGGCTCATCAACTTAGGCCCATGGATTGGGCTATGAGCCAAGATTTGAGTGGTTGGACCGGCCCAAGCCCAACCCAAACAATACTTTAGGCCCATAGGGCTTGGTCCTGGGCCAAGCTTGGGCCATTACTTTTTTGGGCTGGGCCGATGATGAGGCTGAGACATGCCCAACCATCTGTTGGATACCCAAACCTATAAATAAAGTTCCTCCCTCTACAGTCAGGTATTGCATTCTAGTTCGGTCTCAATACTAAGGCGATCAAACTCTAAACTAACTTGAGTATCAGAGTGTTTGCTTCCTTGTGCAGGTCTTTCGTTGTCAAGTGGCTATCCAGCTCGTTCCAATTCATCTAGGTCGCCTAATCAGCATACCTTGACCACATTGACCTTGATCGACATTTGTTGCACAAACAAATGACGCCGTCTATGGGAAATGACATTCAAGTCATGCCTACCAAAGCAGCTATGACTCACACGCGTGTCAACTGGTTCTAACCATCCTGGTCGTTCCACCCAACAATGGAAGCCCCAACCCTCACCATGAAGAAACCTCTTAGGCGACAGAGATAGCACCAGTTCCTTAAGTAGAAGATCGGCCGCATAGGTCTACCCACAATAACCTTCCACCTATCCCTACGTGCTAAGTAAATCCAGACGTGCTTGCAGTCATGCAAGTAGAGCTGGACGAGATGTGTGGCCGCATTAGGGCAATGAAGGACTTTCACAACAACCTAGTTAACGCTACTAAGTCAAATCCGACTAGCTCTCAAAGTCGACAACATAGAAATGTGGAATATCATCTTTTCCCTAATCAAGAGATCAACAGTATGGTAACTGCAACTGTAATCCAGAAGATGGAGATAACCACTCCTACCTATGGAGTACACAAGGTCACATGGTCCACCTAGGATATTACGACAACCTGAGCTTATGCAAATACCTAAATGGAAAGATAGGAGGCTAGAATTCTATTGCTAAAGGTAGAGTTGGATGTGTTGGGATTCGTGGAGTCAAAACGACGTCGAAATGAGCTAGAGAAGAGTCGGGATCGAGCCGAACGCGTTGAGGTCGAAGCGAGGATGAAAAACAGGGAAGCAAAACGCTGCAGGCCGAGGGCCAAGGAGGCAGCATCGCAGCACTGTCCAGATGGGGATATCGCTCAAACTTTTTCGTCTGTAGCATCATGGCGCTGTTTTGATATCTACATAAGTGCAGTTTTGGGTTTAGGGTTTTGTAGTTGAAAAGGGGTTATTGTCCAGCGGATTTTGAGCTGTTTTTCATAGGGTTTCGTGGCAGTTTCAAGGGAGAGGCTCAGAAATTGGCAGAGGCATTGAGGCTCATCAAGATCAACATATTCAGGGTAATTAGATCTTGATAATTGTGAGTTTTTCATTACTGTTCCTAAGTATTAATTGTGTAAAATACTTAGAATCTACGGGGTTTTTGTTGAGACCTCTAAGGGATATTCTAAGGAATGTTATTGTATCAAATCCTTAACAATATTAGTGAATTACCCACATCTGAGTGGAAGACTGGACGTAGCCCTTAGTGGTGAACTATTTGTTGTGTCGTTTATTTGTGTTTACGGATATTTTCTGTGGAAAGAGAAATTATTCAAGTCAGTTAATTTCCCAATAGGATGAAAAACCACGTAAAATGCCTAGGCAACAGGTGTGAGGTCCGTATGACAAGGAACTGAAAAGAAACAAAGAAGTAAGGTTAGTGAATGAGAGAGAAAGCTAACAGTCCTGAAAGAGCAAGGGAAGATACTGACCCAAGTCCCTACATGCAGTCGAGACCGAGAAGTGTAACTCGTTCTCTCATCTTGGGCAAGCCCATCACCACCTACGAAAAATCATTGATCCTTCCAATTCTTCATAGAAGACGGACCAATGACCAAACATTGCCTCCGAGAGCTAACATTGAAATGGAGATTCTCCTCAAAATTATGCTTCAAATATTAAAACGACATGAAGGTTGAGGTAATGAAGGGAGAATCTTCGCCAAGAAATGACCACATAATATAGCAATTGATTAGTATAAACCAACCATTGACAAGCGACACCAAATCTAAACATTGGCAAAAAGAAAACTACTTTCCCGAGGAGTAAGAATAAAGTACCATAGCAAACTTGAGGAGTAAAGATAAATTACTATAGCAAACCAGGGGATTGTAGTAAATCTAGGTTTATCAAATTGACAAATAAACATGAATTTGACTTAGCTCATCCTACTTGGTGAAGGTTGTCGAGACCCGCCAAAATAATTATCTATTTTACTACATATAATTTATAGAAGTAATGAGACTAGGTTGTCGAATCCAAAGAACCAATAAAATTAATTTTTCAAAGTTGAATAAAATAGGGATTTTTGAAATTTGAAATTTGAAATTTAAAATTATAAACTAAAAATTTGATTTTGAAAATCAATGTTACCAAACTTCCCATCTACGTGAATTTCAGTAATCTTGTTCATATGTTCTACACAAAATTGATTTCTTAATTCAAGAACTTAGTCAACTTATACGAAATAGTCATGGTAAGTTCTAATTATCCTAATTTAATTAATTTAGACCAAAAATCGAAATAAAAACCCATTAATTAATGGTCAAAGCGAGCATATCTCAACGATAATTTACATATACCTCCAACCACGAGGTTGTGAGTTCGAATCCCTCCCCAACATGTTGTACTAAAAAACACTTATTAATTAATGAATCGAGCATGATAGTGTTCCAATATTAATCAAATAATAGCTTTAATGACTAAACCAAAATAATTAATTTGAGATAGCGGTAAATTAATTAATTTTTTCCTTTTGTTTTCCTAAAGTGTGTTATGCAATATATGGAATATGGAAAAACCATAAATACACCCCTGAATTAATTCCTTGCTACTCGATTCAACCATTAATAACAATTACAGATCACACATTCATAAATAGTAGTGGAACAATAAATACAAATTAAGACTCAATTTAATTAATATTAATCATTCATAAATAATAAAAATAAGAAACAAATAATACTTGTATCTAACAAACTCGAGTCTGCCAAACATACAGTCAACTTTGAATCACTCTTGAATGGGAAGAAATATTACTTATCAAAATTTTACTTCTTTTCAAAATCTTGAGCTCTTTTTTTTTTCCCTTCTTGTTCTTTATTTAAATTAGTGTAGCATTTTTTTTTAATTTAAATAATTTACGGAAACATGATCTTCATCCTCATCTAAAAAAAATAGTTTTTTTTTTATTTATTTTTATTTTGAATTGTATTGAATCAAATTTATTACTGTAGAGATCACAAACACAGTAGAATTAAATTCGTAAAGATCTTACGTTAAAAGAAAAAAATTTGAGAAGATCTCCAAATTTCAACACTTTCTAAGTTTATTTTATTTTTATTTTCAGAAAAACACTTATATAAAATTTGAGTTAGATTTGAAACCAAAACAAATTTGTTTTTGTTTTTATAGTATGGATTAATTTAAGGTCAGATCCTAATGATTTTAGGACTATAACATTTTCATAATTTAAAGTGATAATTAAATTTTAAACTCCGAAATTTAAAATCTAACCTACATCGTATTTCAAACTAAATTTTGAAAGCATGCTAAAAGAAAGTGGTACAAGTGGAACGATAGGATAAACTTTTCCTTTTCTTAATTGGAAGAGGTTGAAAAGCATATTATAAAACTGTTCTTAAAACACTTATTTCCGATCAAAAGGTGGTGAGTTTGAATCTCTACCCCCGAGATACTTTATAAAAAAAAACATCGTCAGTGGTTTGATATAGATATAGATATAGATGAGGTCTATATCATGGGCGATATTCAATTACATCCAAATGTTCTCCTCCTCCACCGGCGATGTCACTAGTCTCGTTCGTATACAGATTAGGGACGCAATGGTGGAGGAGGATATGGTGCTTCCGGGAGGATTAGCGTCGGTGATTGCGATTGAGAGGCTGAGGAAATATGAGGATGAGGAGTTGGAAGGATTCAATGTTGAAGAATGGGGAGATTGCAGCGTTTGTTTGAATGAACTGATACTCTACGGCGGCGGCGACGACGGAGACGGCGAGGAGAGGGTGAGTAGAATGCCGTGTGGTCATGTGTATCATGAATCATGCATCCTCACCTGGTTGAAGAAGCGCAATTGCTGCCCCTTGTGCAGAAAACCCTTGGAACACTAATCACAATATTAGTTCAAATTTTGCCCCCAATTAATTATTGAAATTGAAAATTTTTAATTTTTTAAAAAATTATTGTTGCTGTTTTTAACTCTTTTTATGGTTGGTTTTGGACATAATCCTTACCACCCTTCTTTTGGTTTCACAAAAAATTCTTGTATCAACAGGGATAATTGTGACATGATTTGCTCCTTATTTAGTAAAGGTAGGACTTGTGTCGCATTTCCAACCCATATTTCTTTTCAGCTTTTCTTTCTTTTGTTTTCCTTTTCGGATTTAGATTTAAATTCTTAACCAAATCCGACATGATTTTATCAAAATAAAATTGGTAATAAATTTTTCTTTTTAATGATTACCTCTTGGCCGTCGAGACTGGTTAGGCTTGTACTCGCGCTGGTAAAATTTAAAAATCATTCAAACAAAAAATAGGGAATAAAGAGTAAACATGGTAAAAATAAAAAATAAATAAATTTAATCCTATTTAAAAAAATAAATTAATTAAGAGTATCTATTTTAAAAAAGCTATAAGCTCGGGATGCAAAAACTATAAAAATTTAATCCTATTTTTATTAATTAAAATATAATGATTGAAAAATGAAAATTTAAATGCACCTATAAATGTCTGGAATTTAAAAATATTGAATGCAAAAACTTTTGTTATTTCACTTTCTTAAAATATTTTATCTTCCATTAATTTTAAAATATTCAATTAATTTAACAATATTGAATGTGATGTCATTTCACTTAGTTGAAATATTTTATCTTCTATATCAAAAAAAAATTATCTTCAATTATAATTGATTATAGAGCTTTAATTGAGATTAAATTTTAAAAGTTTTATAAGTTTTTATAAAATATAAAGTAGATTTTTCTTCCAATTCCACCAACAAACTTGAGTTCTATTAATTCTATTAATTTATAAACATATATTTTTTAACTTTTTTTTTAGAAAGTATATTTTTTAACTTTTAACTTTTGATATATTTTTTCAATAAATAGTGATATTTTAAAATTCTTTATTTACGTTTGTAAAATATTAAATAAAAAGAATATTATGTACATTGAGCGTGGTATTATACTATTTTATATAAATGGATAAAATACTAATTACTTATTGTTTATTTTTTTAGAATGTTTTCTTTTTAATAATTTTTTCAAATATTCATTGACATGAATATTTTATTTGGTAGATATTTTCATTGGTATTTCTATTATATTAAGACTTCAATATTTGCCAAACCGAACATAGCTCAAATGGTTAAGGCATCTATCTCTGACCAGAAGGTCATGAGTTCGAACCCTCACCCCCACAATGTTGTACTCAAAAAAAAAAGACTTCAATATTTAACCTTGCTAATTAATAGAATTATTGATAATTTAATATTAATTAAGTTATGTTCATGTCTGCCTCATCCATTCAGATTCAAAACTAAAACAAGAAAATTTTCAATAAACACTTTTTAATTACACTGCTTTAGGATCAGACTTGTTATGATCCCAAATTTTTGGAAGTAAAAAAAAAAAAAAACCCAAATAGACATTATTCTTATTACAAGTTACTGGATTTGCTTAACCAACTTGTTGAGAAAAAGAAAGAAAAAAAAGGTGAGAAACATTTAATTTAGGTACACATTAATTTAGTTAATTCCTCTTTTGCCCTTCATGACATGCCTCTTTAGGCCAGGAATATGGACATTGGTGATGTAATCCGTCCAATCAATGCTCTCCACGTCAAACCCAAACTCCCTCTTCTCTTCTTCACTCATAATTTCCATCAGCCCTTGAGTATTGCTATTGTCAAACCTGCACAAATTGATCTACTTTTTGGTTAATCACTCTCCAAGGTTTTTAATTTTCGTCCAACGTGTCGATATTTTCATGTATTTAAGCCTTATAAGAGGTTAACCGAGGTAATGTTAAGATGTCAAAATGAAATCGACCAGAATTTAGAACTAGTTCAGAGTAACAACATTTGAGATTATAAAAGTTTTTTTTTCTTTTTAAGTTTATGTTTGACTCAATAAAATCAAAAGCTATAATTTTCAGTCAACCAAAATAACAAAAAGATAAAATTATAAGTATGTTTGGTTTTGAGAAACATACCTTCCATTGTAGAAGGTATAAGGTTGGTAAATATGAGCCAAGTACTTGAGTTGCTCAACTGTTTTTCTGCAAATAATTTGAAGCTTCTCAGAGATCTTTCCATTGGGGGTCAAGCCACGGCGTCGGGCCGCGTCCCTCCAAAGGTGGGCGGAGAAGTCGTCGATGGAGTGGAAAAGCTTCATCGAGGGGACACGGATGGGCCTACCATTGGCATCGAGGCATGGCGAAGAGTCGTAGTGTTGGTGGAGGAGGGTAACAAGATGTTGGAAGGATAATGGGTTGGCAACGGAAGATGCAACATGGTACACGTTGATGCCGGGCCGTGTAGTTCCTCCATGTCTCGTCATCGCTGCTAGCATTGCATTCACCACCATGTCCACTGGTACCTAACGTTCAAAATATTTTAAAAGTTAAACGTGAACATTTAGTTGCCAAGAAAATAAACAGAACATTAATTCTTAGATAGGTGGCAATTATAGGTCTGAATTCATTCTCCCTAAGTCCTTTTATTTAGTTCGAATTCTAAGCCTATAAAAAATGGGAAAATTGTCCCATTTTTTCTTTGGGGTAAAAAGTTCTGGTATAACTTTTTTTTCTTTCTTTCTTTAATGTCTATGATCTTTAGAACTTGTACCAAACACAACATGGTTTTAAAATAAAAAAATAAAATAAAAGGCAATATTATATTTTTATTTTCCATTTAAAAAATTTAATTAGTACATGAAGAAAAAAAAGAAAAAAAAAACTAGAAGAGGGAAAAAAGGAAAGAAAGTGAAAACTTACAACATCAAGAACTCCATTAGGATCTGCCAAAAACCCAGTGAGCTGTCCTTTTCCATAGTACAAAACTATGGGATCCATCATTCTGCCACGTCACCCCCACATAATATTTATAAGTTTTTTTAGCTCAACGACTCATAGATTTAAATTTTCAATTTATTGATCGAAAAAAAAAAGAGAGTAGTGAAATGAATTTAATTTAAAGGGAGGGAAGAGATAATTGAATAAAATTTACCTATTTCCTTCCATCCAACCAGGGAAGGGCTCTTTGAAACTACTTTCAATGACACTTGGTCTGATTATGGTCACTGGAACATCTCCTCTCATCTTGTCAATTACCATCTCACCCATTGCCTTCGTAAATACGTAAGTGTCTTGCCATCCAAACTTTTTCGCTCTGATTCGATACCATATAGTCAGTAAAGTTAAATGTCAATATCGATTCGAATATCAACGAAATGATGCTATCAATAAATTAATTGAAAAACAACGAAGTATTATTTCTTAACATACAAAGAAAGTATTGAAATAGTTTAAGAAAATATTTTTCAAAATATAGAACTATAAACTAGTCTAAATTTTACCATTCTTTATGTTTAAATATTTTTTATTTTGGATTATATAATTGATAATGAATCATGAAAAATCTTTTTTTATTAAAAAAGAAATCATAGTTCGATTGACTTTGATAGCAAATTTTTTTTTTTTTTTTGAAAAACATAGAACATAGTGGCTTAAAAGGGACAAAATTTGAATTTTTTTTTAAATATAACAAATTTATAATTTTTGCTATAAATGAGTCATTTACGACAAACATATACATTAGGTATCTAGCTCGAGTCTCTTTCATTCTATTTTATCTATAATATGTTGTAAAATTTGTTTTGTTGTGGGGAGTGTGAAATTTTCTTTATTTCTCTTTTATTATTTTTTATTAATTTTTTTCCGTAAAAAATAGTTATAAAAAAAAAACACAGATTGACACACTTAAAGTCCGTTTGGTAATGTTCTCGTTTCTTGTTTCTTGTTTTCAATTTTGTTAAGAAATCTAAGTATTTTACAATTAACTGTGTCTCGTGTTTCTTATTTTTTGGGAACATTCCTACAATAGTATAGAAATTTTGGGAACAATCAAAACAAGTTTCTATTTTCTTGTTCTCATTTCCAATTTGTTCCAAAACGTAAATAAAAATATTATTTTATCCTACTTAAATTCTTGGAGATTGAAATCATGTAACTCATTTTTGTTCCTTAAAAATAAAGAAACAGAAACGAAAACGTTACCAAATGAGCCTTTAATGAATTTAAACGATATCACTAATATTCTACCTCACAACAAAAGCTATTTTTACTGCATATTATATATAAAAGGCAATGTAATAAAATTCTCGATCGTGTTTATCTTATTTTGTGTAGAATGATTAATTATAGCAAGAAGAAAAAAGGGTTTGCAAAAAAAAAAAAAAAAAAAAGAAGAAAGGAAAAAAAAGGGCTTGGGCTTACCTTTGGAGGCCCAATTGTTTCATCTTTTGGGCCATAGAATTGTCTTGAAAAGTTTGTTTGGTATCAAAAGCCAACTTGATTTCATTCTCCACATCCAAATCCTCATTTGCAAATGAAACAATGGTATCTCCCTTACAAAATGGCCTTTCCATTATTCTCCCTTGCCTTTCCCCATTCACATATGCTGTATTTTTACACATCCCAAACTACTCACTTAGGACTAAGTTGCAAAAAAATAACATTCAAATATATAACATTAAATAAAAACCATACTCCACTCGCCAAACCGAACATAGTTTACTTGGTTAAGATACATATCTCTGACCAAAAGATTATGAATTTGAACCTCCAACTCCACATGTTGTATCAAAAATAAATAAATAAATAAGCATACTCCGACTCTAAATTTATTTTATAGAAGGGGTAAATGTTCAATTACTTTAGTCCTTGTTTTATAACATTTTGTTTTCGGTTTTCCAGAACAATAATGACGGTTCAAATTCATAATTTTTTCCTAATCCTTTTCTGGGATAAGATATACTAAATAATTAACTGATAATATTGTATAATTTTAATTGAACAAATTAATATATAAATGACTCAAATTTTAATGGATTATTTAATTAATACTAATAATAAATTATTCATTTAATATATGAAGGGAGGATTTGAACCTCTAACTTTTTTATCGATTATATATGCGTTAATAATATGTTCAGGCCGATGTTTTGAATAAAAATTCTTTATCGAGAAAGGTTAGAAACAAATAAATAATTACGGAAAACCAAATAATAATAATAATAATTTGCAAATAAAAATAGGTATCAAAATTGATGGTTAAAGTGAACTAATTACCTGTTGAAACTTGCAAGAAGAGCTTTAGTTTTGAGCATTTCTTAGCAAATCCCATGAGATTGGATGGTCCCTTTGTATTAATGTCAATGGCTACATCATATCTACAAGTTCATATGGTAACAAAAATAGTTTAATTAAATTAAATAAATAAAAAATGTCATTTAGGCAACAAAATATTCAAATTTTGCTAAAAAGGAAAAGACAAAACAAAACATTCAAAAATTTAAAATGGGATAAGGTTTTAATTTTTGCTTGGGATAAAATATTTTAATAATACTTGAAATTCTTTTTCAACTTTTCATGAAAATTAGTTACATATAAAAAGTCCTTTTCTTTTTTTTGTTGAAAATTTAAGAACTAATAAAATATTTTGAATTAACTGGTTTTTGAACATTGAATTGCTTTAAATATAAAAACTATGAACTTAATATTTTTTATTCCATGACAGTTAAATATCATTAGAAAGATTTGTAGAATACTTATAAATAAATAAAAGGCTATATGTTTATTCTACGTTGCTCTCTAGAAGAAACATGGGGTTCTGCTTCTGGTGGCAACATGCTACGGGGACCATCCCCAAAACCCACCACCTGCTGCCAAGTATTCCATTTGCTCCATTTCCATATAGCTGACGGTGTGTGCCCATCCAACTCTCCCTCTAAGCGGGCATCCAGAAGTCTACTTTTTCCATTTGGCCCGTTTTGGTGGGCTTCCCTCAAGGTGACACCGAAGGTCTACCTCCTTTAGTAGCTCGGCATCGGGGGTGTTTTTTTAAATGTAGTCTCTATTGTTTAATAAGTTTCAATTTAATTCCTTACGTGTTAACATTTTTTCAATTATTGAATGTTAAAGAGAAAAGTGTTTAATTCCTCCTTCAAATTCCTGGCAAAAATTTAAACTTTTCTTCTTATAATGGTCTAATTACTTTCAAATTTCTACCAACGTGTTAAAATCATGTTATAAAAGTTTATTATTAGTCAACTTTGACAATTACCCAACATGTGAAGGGTATAACGGAAAAATGTTAAAACACGAATAACTAAATATTAGTGATTAAAACATATATTTAACGAAGGAAAAAACAAGTAATTAAAAGAACACAATGAAATAAAAGGGGACCTCTCATCAAAGGTTGTATTGGCAGCAGAGTTGAGAATGACATCAACTTGATTTGCAATGGTATGAGCCAAGTCGACATGTAGTCCCAGATCTGAATCACACACATTCCCCACCACAGGTATCAACTTGCTCTCCATGAACGACATGTAGTATTTCCCATGGATTTGTCTTAGAGATTTAAAAAGTTCAGCATTTATAATCTGATCAAGAATCAAAATTTAAAATTCATTAATCAATTCCCACTATTAATTAATTCCCTCAATTCCCTAAATTACATTCATTTTGAAAAGTTTCATTACCAATTTCTTAATTTACTGAGAAAATTGCCATGCACATGTCTTCTAGAACTTGACCCGAATTCATGTTTTTCAATTAATGTGATCATGTACTTCATCAAAATAAAAGCTATACCATGAGTACAACGAAAAAATTTTAGTATTACTTTTCTCAAAAAAAAAAAAAAAATTATAGTTCTACTGCTCCTTTCATTCACAACTTGACATGACATATCATTAAGTAATATATTATTTTATTTCATGGATCTCACATCATTTTTTAATGACAAACAATGAACGGAAGTAGTATAAACTTTTTATACATAAATTTTCACTATTAATAACTGGTTAGCTAGTTGAATTTTTATAAGGAAGCTTGAACGAGAATTAAACTTTTACGGGTATGGAGAATAAATTGGCATTAGAGTCGAAATATTATGAAGATTAAAATTATAATACTAGTTAAAAAAAAGGATAGTTTAATTAAACATTGAATAATTAGGGAAAAAAGAAATAAACATATTAATACATACATCATTTTTCAACCTCTTTGCTGCAGCTTCTTCATCTTTGGCCTTAATCAAAACAAAAATTTTACCCACATCTGGTGCTGTCCTCAACATCTTCTCTAAAAGAACTGAAATTTCAATTTCAATTATATTAAATTAAAAGAGAAATTTATTAAATAGAAAGAAAAAATATATATATATATAGTTATGATAAGGCTTGTTTGAATTCAATTTTATTTTTAAAAAACTAAACTTATTTACTAATAATTTCAGGCTAAAATTTTCACTCATTATAGCATACTTTTTTTAGTACCAACCAAATTTTAAAAATAAATAACAGTTCTTTAATTTAAAACTATTTTTTGTTTTTTAAGTATTTAAAAACATTTTAAAGAATTGGTGGCATATGTGGTATTTACATGGGCGTGAAAATTGTGTTTGGAAGTCACGATTTTCTGTCCCGCCAAAAATACCAATATTTTTGTCATTACCCCTATTTTAAGTAATAGCTTTTAAAAGCCCAATTTTCTTTCAATTTCCACTAATCAAAATCCAGTGGTAATTTGTTGAGAATGCAAAAAGAAAGAGTACCTTTTGCAAGAAATCCAGTGGCACCAGTAATCAAGAACACTTTCCCTCTAAGGAATTTGACAATTCCAATTCCTCCATCCTCGTGAATCTCTACCAGCCCACCATAAGGAACCAAACTCTTCACTCCGATCGGATCGGTCTCGCCCTTCCTGTTCGGCGGGGACAAAACCACGCTCTCGGCCGCCTCCATCACCGCTCCGCCATGCTCCGCCCGTACCACCACCGACGCCCTTTCCATCGAGACCGAAGGTTTCAACGCGCCGTTGCACGCAACCACGCGCATCCTCCTCGTCGTCGTCCATGAAGACCGCCAACCGCGCCTACCGGTCGGCGCGACGGAGAAAGGTTTGAGAGCCAAAGTCTCCATGACCGTGGAGGAATGTAAGAAAAAGGAAAGAAAAAGGGCAACAAGGGGAAAAGTAAGTGAACAAACAAAGGGTTTTGAGATGGGAAATGGGTTTGATTTTGTTAAAAGAGAGGGAAAGAGTGTGTGAGAGATTTTAAGGGAAAAAGGAGATGAAGTTTAGGTAAGATTTTGAGAAGAATGGGAATTTTTTTTTATAGGTGATTTTCTTGATCTTTAATTCTTTGCAAAGGGGCTCTCTTTCTGCCTTCTCATTCATGCTTACCAACAGCTGAAAATGTGGTCAATTTTCTTTGGTTATTGGCCAAACAGTTGCCATTTTTATGTCATGTAGATTATACCCTAATGCAACAACCTAAAGAGTGTGAAATTGGCCCTTTTGAGTTTTGTTTAGGTCGGTTATTGTCATCGAAGCAATCTTTTTATTTCGAGGGGTTGAAATAAAGGAGTTTGCAAATTTTGGATTAGTTACTAGAAAAACTCGAGCAATCCTATTTAACTCTATGGATTATGTTGAGTCTTGTAAATTTGGTTTTAGTCGAATCATAATAAAGAGAAATGACGTATATAGTTAGATATGATATATCAAAATGAAAGTGTCATAATAGTTCAAAAATTAGAATAAGAAATCAGGTTAGAAATGCCATCA
Source organism: Momordica charantia (assembly GCF_013281855.1). NCBI lineage: Eukaryota > Viridiplantae > Streptophyta > Magnoliopsida > Cucurbitales > Cucurbitaceae > Momordica > Momordica charantia. Next base: position 8,683,500 of record NW_028275157.1, on the reverse strand, counting down.
ATTAAGTTAGTAATTATCTCTTAAAATTTGGAAAATTTAAATTTTATTTTCTATCCTATTTCATTTTGACTCTTATCTATTTATCTTTTGCGAATATAACACCACGAATATGAAGTGGAGGTGGAGATTCGAACTTACAACCTGAAATATAAATGGTTTAACGATTGAGTTTATAAATGGTCATGTGGCATTTATTTTGGTTCCTATTTTAGTATCTAATTCTAAAAAAATATATATTTCTTTAGTCATAACTATTGTAGTTCTAGTGCACGTGCATGTTATTGTATGTTATTACACATATTTGAAGCTACGTTATCCATCTATGTTAAGAACGCAGCGAGCCGCGCATTATTCCATATAAATTTTTTGGTTCTAACTCTCCCTTTGAAAAGATTGGTGTAACATCTCTTTTCGGTAAGTTGCTAATTTTTAGAAAGGAAGTAATAGTTGTCAAATTTTGAATATGTATTAATTCTAGTTGAATAATGTGTTAAATTTGGACTAAACTTTTCCTTTTGACCAAATCCTCTTGCTACCCAATCTAACTTTAAATTTGAGAATTTATAGTACCTATTTGTCACCCAAAAATGGTCAAATCATCTTTGGTAATTAAAAATGCAACTGCTCCTTAGTTATTAGTTTTAAAATTAAAATATCCTAACTTCTGTTATCTCTCGTAGAGACTCTCCTTAACTTCTGTTATCTCTCGTAGAGACTCTCCTTAATTCTAGTTTTTTTTTTTTCTTTCAACCACTATTATATAAAGTTAGATATATGTGGAAACAGAATTAAGAAGATAGGAGACGATCGGAGAGGGAATCTATTGGAAGGAGAAGGAGGCCTATATGTTTTGTCATAAATATACCTTATTTCTTCACACTATTTGTAGTTCTTCAGTTGATATTGTTCATCGTATTTGTTCATCTCTCCTTATTTTTATATTTTTGTATTTGTATTAATTGTTCACAAAAATACACCTCTCTTCACCGTATTTATTCCTCTCTTCACCGTATTTGTTGTTTTTTTTGTGTTCACCATATTTGTTGTACTTTTGTTTCTCTATTCACCGTATTTGCCGTATTTGTTCATCCATTTGTTGTATTTCTATTTATAATTACATTTTGCTTATTAATGTTTATTATATATTCTTTTTTCCTTAAATTTGTTAGTATAATTCTCTCTAAAATTGATTGGAAAAATATTTGAATTAAAAAATATATTTGAATTATCCTATAAAAATGATTATGTAGGATTCTTCTATAAAAAAACAAAAATAACACATTCATTTTAAAATTATTTTAGAAGAGGCTAATTTCGTACCTAAAATATTAGTAAAGATCTTGATTGACTATTATTCAAAAGCGAAAGTTGTTTGACTATCATTTGAAATTACCTATTTTAAATAGCTATACTTGTTGTTACCCTCTCAATTTAGGCTAAATAGACCAAATTATCGTCCATAAACTTTTGATTAGATAATCCTCAATTTGGTTTTTAATATTTTAAAATTATCAATTTTATTATCCTCATGGCTAAAAATTTTCTCAATTGCATCTTTTCATAGAAAATTTGTTAAAATTTTTTTTGACAAAAAATGGATGAATTGTTAAGGTCTAAATGGGTAACAGTGTGATGCATGTGAAAATTTTCATTTTATTATTATTACTTTGAAGGTAATTTTATGGTTCAAATACAAATCTTTCTCTCAATTCCTCTCATTTTTTTCTCTCTTTCTATATATCATCTCCCCATCTCTACAAAATTTTCTCTCTCTTCATCCCATTCGTCTAAATTTCTCTAAATTTCTCTCTCTTGTAAGTACTATTACTCCATCTTTACAAATTCCAAATAAACTTCAATAAATAATCATTTGAATAAGGAATTTGGATAAGTGGAGAAAAAAATAGTGTGAATGAGGAAAAAATAATGAAATGATTAAGAGGGAAATAAATGAAGTTTCTGAGAGAGAGAATTATTTGAGAAAAGTGGAATTTGTAGAGGGGGAGAGAAAATATTTGGAAAGATAATGAGAAAATGAGGAGAGAAATTCATAGGGGTGGAACAAAATTAACACCACAGTAATAGTGAAGAAAGTTAAATAGATTATAGATTATATTATTATTATAATTGAAAAAAGAGAGGAGGATATAATTTGAGAGAGAGGAAATGTGAGAATTTAGATGGGTGGGAGGAGAGGGAATTTTTTTGAAAAAATAATGTTTGTTATTTAAACTTATTTTTAAAATAATGCAACATTAAATAAAATTAAAGAAAAAATGTTCCTTTTGAAACTTATTCCAAAAATATTGCTTTCGTCCCTGACGACCATACCATTTTCAGCAGTTGGTCGTCTCTAGAGATGAGCATAATGACGTGACGCTCTATTGGCACCACATCTGATTTTTAAAAAAAATCAAGATATGGACGACCATCTGCTGGTATGTGATCGTTCCTTCAAGAGACAACTACAACGACATTGAGTTTCGAGGAAAAAATAAAATAGTATTTTATATTATATATTAGATAACTGTTTCAATAACTTAAATCTAGTTGCAGTGCAGTAGATTTTTACTCCCCTTGCATAAGTGACTTTTGGAGTTCCACCCTCGCAAGATGCGTTTCTCAATTTTTATTACTTTTTAATGTTAATCAATTTATTATTATTATTATTGAAAACTATAATAATTATATATATATATTTATATATTTTATACACAGTTTATTAAAAAAATAATAAATAAAATATAATAATGTATTGTTTTCCAGAAAATAATAATAATAATAATGTACTCAAGAAAATAATAATAACAATAAGTAAAAATGAAAAAAAGTGCATTTATTGAGGCCCGAACTGACGAAGAGAAGGAAGAATTCTTTCTTAACATTCACTGTGCTACCAACGGATATCCAGTATGACATTTTACTGTTTAATATATAATATATAATAGTATTTAATTTTTCCTTGAAAAACAGATGGTTATCTCTTGACCATGTCTTGATTTTTTTAAAAAATCATTGAAGAGACGACCAACTACTAAAAACGGCATGGTCGTATCTTAGAGACAACCAAGTGGCGGAATAATTTTTAAAGTATTATTTTTTGAATAAGTTTCGAAATAAGCATTTTTTCTTTAATTTTATTTAATGTAGCATTATTTTAAAAATAATTTTAAATAAAAACATTGTTTAAAAAAAAATCGGAAAGAGAGTCGTTGGATGGGTGGGGTGAACAAAGACTCCGGTTGAAAATTTATGAGTGTGATAGTTCACGGGTGCTTTAATTCTATCAACAAACTGGATGTGTTAAAAATTAGAGTGGTCTACATTTTCCTTCAACTAAATTCTATTAAATTTAAGCCATTTTTTTTAGTTGAAAATTAGGTACTAATGGACAAATGGGCAGGCTTATGTCATTACTATATTAAAAGAGACAATGTTATAATATATTGAAGGTGTTATAAAAATTGTCCCTCTCATCTAACTTCTTTTAAAAAAATACCTTGTAACAAAATTTTAAAAAATTATAATATATTGAAGTTTACTAATCTAGCCTTCAAGCTATAAGTAACATATTTAAAATTAAAAATTATTTTTGAAATCAAATCCCATTCCTTTTGACCGACATGAGCTCAACGGTAATTGACACTTATCTCTCTAACCAAGAGGTTATAAATTTAAATTCTCATATTTTTACTGAAAAAAAGTCATTCAAATCCTTGAAAATCACACATTAAATGATATACAATTTTTTTTTTACCATCTTCTGGTTCCAAAATAAATATTTTTGTTTTCTCTCTTCAACCTCTGTGAAGAACTATTTTCATCTTTGTATTTTAATGTTTATCATTGATCAGGAAGACAACATATATTTGGAGTTCTTCCATCTCGTTTGTTAGAAATCAAGGAGAATTTTGATGAAAATGATTGTTGTGTCGTGGAAGAATCACTACTTTGAAAGCAATTTCGGCACGACCACAGTACTAAACTGTAGGTACGTCGGTTGCTCCCCAAGGTTAACACAATACCCAACTTAGATGTGTACTCATCATAATGAATTGGAATCCATGTCACCTAAAAATTACCCATTAAACATTGCCACACTAGCAAGTTTGACTCCACGGACGTTTTAGAATTTGTTGATGCGTGGATTTCGGTCCTCCAGTTCTCCTCCTCTCACCCACCAAACTTGTTGATTCGGGACTGGTACCTGCAAAACCAAATCGAGCTAAACCGGTGTGACTCTAGTCACACGGGCTCCGATGCTTAAGTTAGCAAGAAAATAGCGTAAATGTAGTCAACTTTTAGATGCCCCTACCTCTAAGGTTGGATCGCTACTTATAGCGTGAAGTTGTTCCAGAACTTTCCATAGCTAACCCTAATTCACCGTTGCAGGGCCTGGGCGAAATCGTCGATCGAAGATGGGAGATCGTTGGCTGGGTCGTGGGCCGAGCATGGGTCGGGACCGAGCCCTCTCGGCCCGATTAGTTCTCCGCCAGTCGCTTTCCTCGTTCTTTGCCCCGGCATTAGGTCGTTCTTTGGGCCGGCCCGTTACGTCACGGGCCGGTCTCCCCCAATCAATGATCTCAGACTTCAACTCCTTGTCCCGTTTCGGGTCGTTTTTGTTCTCCATAACAATGGCCCCCACTCTCAAAACAGAAGACGAATAATTGTGTAAAGATCTTTGTTTTGAGAGTACTTGTCGCTTGTCGTTACCACAAGATCATTGTATATCAATGGGTAAAAATGAGAAGGTTGCTAACGCACAGGGCTTCTACCAAAAGCTTTTTATCTAATTTTGGATTTTAGTACTTGGTTCCTGCCACTGGTTTTGTGCCTTGAACTTGTCGATACTATTCATGAATTGGAAGTTTTTTCCAATTTTCGTTGACCATAATCAAGTCTCCTGAGCCTGGTTTTATTCTCATATGAGTTTAAACCATTTACTTTGGGCCTTGGGATCTAACTTTAACAGAACTAATGTCGATACCTTTGGGTTTCTAACCTATTTGGCTTTTGCCCATGTTTTATACCTCAGGGTTTACTCTCGGGTTTCTAACCCACTTGGTTTTTGCCAATGGCTTTTATACCCTGAGTTTAGTCGGTACCCTTAGGTTTCTAACATATTTGGCTTCTACCGATTTTTTACCCCAAGTTAAATCAACACCCTCGGGTTTTGAACCTATTTTGGCTTTTGCCATATGATTTTCTACCCGTGGGTTTCGTTGATCGGTTAGACTTGCCTGTTTTCTGTTTTAACCTTGCTGGGCCTGTACGCATGCCTTTTTCAGCACCTCGGGATTCTTTTCCCTGGTTTCACTGATTGGCTTTAAGCTTATCGGTCTGCTTCTAGGTCCGTCCCAATTTTGAGTTTCTTGATTGGTCGTAGATATGTAGATATTCAGGTCGTAGATATGTAGATATTCATATTTTTGCCGATTAAGGCTGCAAACATCCGATTCACCATTCGTTGGTAGGTTGCACCTGCATTCTTCAATCCGAACGGCATCACGGTGTAGCAATACAAGCCTCGACTCGTGACAAAAGTGGTTTTCTCCTGATCCGGTACATGCATCTTGATTTGATTATATCCAGAGTAGGCATCCATGAAACTCAATCTTTCATGTCCCGCAGTGGCATCAACCAGTTGATCTATTCGAGGCAAAGGAAAATAATCCTTTGGACAGACCTTATTTAGGTCCGTGAAGTCGATGCACATTCTCCATTTGCCGTTTGGCTTCTTTACCAGCACTACGTTGGATATCCACTGGGGATAATGTACTTCCCGAATGAAGCCTGTTTTCAGTAGCTCATTCACATGTTCAGCTACAATCTCGTTCCTTTCTTGGTTGAACGCGCGACGCTTCTGTTTCACTGGCTTACAGCTCTCGTCGACGTTGAGTCGATGTACCATAACTCCTCGATCGATTCTCGGCATGTCCTCCGGTGACCATGCGAACACATCAGCGTTGCTTCTGAGGAAGTTTATAAGGCTTTCTCTTTCCTCATTCCCCAACTTGGTTCCGATGTTGACCCGTTGTTCTTCGACTGTCAAAGGGACAGATTCTACCTCCTCAGCCGATCCTCCCCTATCAAGGGTGGTCGAATTAAGTCGATGACCAGGGCTCGGCCTTGCCTCTCCCGAGAGGTCTGTCGCTTTATTCAGGCCCGTCACTGGTTCTCCCCTATCAAGGGTGGTCGGATTAAGTCGATAACAAGGGCTCGACCTTGCCTTTCCCTAGAGGTCTGTCGCTTTATTCAAGCCCGACGCTGGTTTTTAACTCGTTGGTCATAGCCAACGGTTTTTACACCCGCTGTTGTTTTTGGCCTTTTACTCTATCTCATGTTTTAACCGTGCTAGGTCAATCGACCCGCTTCTGGTTTGGCCGTGTTGAGATTGTTTAATTGTTCTTTCCAAACGTGTCGATTAAAGTAGATTCATGCCTCGTCGCACGTGATTGACATCGAGTGGTGGTCGGACCCGAGCCGTGCTCAGTCGAAAATAAGACCTATTGACAAAAATAGGCTATCTCATAAAACCGCCGATTAATGTAGATTTGTGCCCGTTCGCACTTGGTCGACGCCGAACAGTGGTCGGTCCCGAGCCCTGCTCGGCTATAGCTGGTTTTACCGTCGCCGTGTAGAGTTGGATTTACCAAGCTTACGTCGTTGAGTAGTTGTAGTCGGTACCTATTGCCCCCTACTCTCAAGTGTATTGTCGTTATCTTTTGAGAGTACGCTTGTAGACGAGGCAAAGTGTTTTATCAAAGTCGTCGGTATCTCGTTTTGGATTTAAGAGATATAGTTGACAGAGAACCAAACAAATGGACACTTTATTGAATAAAAGAAATAATAATTAGAAATCTTGCTAAAAGTAGAGAAACAACAACAACCACATTTGAAGGAAGAGGTCAACAGCCCCCTTTAGTAGAAGTCCTGTTGTTGTCCCCCATTGAGGTATAGTAGCATTGCCGCGACACTCGTTGTTCTCCTTTAATCTCTCCTACCCCACCCGGTGTTGGGAACTTCATGGACTGGTGATATGTGGATGTTATTGCTTTGAGCATATGCATTGTCGGTCTTCCCAATATTGCGTTGTAGGAGGATGTGTAGTTAACGACAAAAAAGTCCACCATCTTGGTGACACTCTTCGGCCCACTTCCGAACGTTACAACAACTCTATCCTTCCTTCGGGAATGACCTGTTCCCCTCCGAATCCTACCAGTGGTGCTGGGCTGCTCTTAAGCACATTTTCTCCTAGATCCATAGCTTTATAGGCTGTCAAGGAGATGATATCCGTCGAGCTGCCCCCATCCACCAAAATTTGATGTACTTTCACATTTTCTATTTTCAAAGTGATAACCAGTGCATCATTATGAGGGTGGAGGAGGTGAGTCGGCTTGATCCAGTAGTTCTTCGAGGTCGAATCCCTTCTCCTTTTGGTTGTGTCGTTTCTCCGAAGACTCTGGCTGATCTGTCGGTTTGCCTTTGTCGAGACTTATCGGCTCAGAGTTTCTGTTATCATGGTCGCTCTTGCCCAGTTTGGTGCCGGGGATTTACGTTGCTTTTTCATCTTTTGGGAGTCGAAAATCCGGGTTCGTCGCCTGGTATTTCCACCTATCCGCAACTTGCTCCCTGCACTGTTTGTTGACTCCTCGGTCTCGCTTTGCGCTGGGCCCTTCCCCTTTCTCGGCTCTCTGACAAGGGGTACTTCGTCGGACTCTTGTCGCTCGAATTGTCGAAGGACTTGGGCCATGCGTTGAAGCATGCCCTCTACCTTGTCTTCCAAGACCGCGAACTGCTTTTGGAGTGGCTCAGGGGTCGTTAGTGCATGCGCCTTGGGCAACCCCTCCTGATGTTCTGGGTTTGGCTGGCTGGTCCCATCCTCGGGTCCTCCAACCTGGGGGTCGTCCAAGTTCAGCCTCCTCTTGGCAGAGCAATTATCATCAGAGCGTCGTGGACTCCTTTCTGGTGTCATGTTGCTCAACTGGATGCTTTGAATCGTCCCCACAGATGGCGCCAATTGTTGATGCGTGGATTTCGGTCCTCCGATTCTCCTCCTCGCACCCACCAAACTTGTTGATTCGGGACTGGTACCTGCAAAACCAAATCGAGCTAAATCGGTGTGACTCTAGTCACACGGGCTCCGATGCTTAAGTTAGCAAGAGAATAGCGTAAATGTAGTCAACTTTTAGATGCCCCTACCTCTAAGGCTGGATCGCTACTTATAGCGTGAAGTTGTTCCAGAACTTTCCATAGCTAACCCTAATTCACCGTTGCAAGGCCTGGGCGAAATCGTCGATCGAAGATGGGGGATCGTTGGCTGGGCCGTGGGCCGAGCACGGGTCAGGGCCGAGCCCTCTCGGGACGGTTAGTTCTCCGCCAGTCACTTTCCTCGTTCTTTGCCCCGACATTAGGTCGTTCTTTGGGTCGGCCCCTTACGTCACGGGCCGATCTCCCCAATCAATGATCTCAGACTTCAACTCCTTGTCCCGTTTCGGGTCGTTTTTGTTCACCATAACAGAATTATTTCTTAAAGGTTGGGATACTACCAACTTTTTAAATTTAGGGACTAAATAAAAACTCATCCTCAAACTCAAAAATCAAAAATGTATTTTACCGTATTTTCAAGTTTGTTAATCATCAATTGTTGCCAATTAAACTCAACCATTAGTTTACGGTTAGTGATAGATTGCCAATAGCATAAACTTCCTGTCAACTTGAGAATTGATACAATCAAACGGTTCAAACTATGGAATTATTACAATTTATCCCAAAAAGTTTTTAGTACAATATGTGGGGATAAAGATTCGAACTCACAATCTCTTGATCGAAGATAAGTATCTCACCACTCAAGTGTTGGGTTTTGGCAAAATATTGGAATTAAAGTTGTCCCACATTGGAAGAATACATGGTGTCCATGTGCTAGAAGTTGTCCCACATCGGAAAAGTACAAGGAAGAGATGTGTTTCAACTACTATAAAAGGAGCTCATGGGCTTGGGTTTTAATCATCCCAATTGAAATACTTTAAGCCAAGCCTGATATACTAGCTCTAGTTAACTGAGCAGTATTTGCTTTGAAAGAGTGTTTTGTGTAATTAGGGGATTTTTCCCAACATCAAGTTCTCTTATCCCAAAAATTTTTATTCTATAAAACTTGAAACTATAATATTAATCTTAGAAGTATGAGCTTAAATGTAATAATAATTCTATAGTTCTATGTTTGGTTATAGAATTAATTTTTTTAATTAAATTGTAATAATTCTAAAGTTTTTCAATTTTATTGAATTAAAAATTTTAGCTTAAATTGTAATATTTCTATAGTTCGAGATGTTTGATTGTATCAATTCGTATAGTTAGGAGATGGTTTGTGCGATTTGCAATCTATCACTAACGATGTTATCATGGTTGAGATCAATTGCAATAATTGTATAATTTAGAGGGTGGCCGATCAAATTGAAAATTTATAAGTGCGATTGTAATAACTCTATAGTCAACCCGTGCTTCGTGTAATTTCTCCAAATTCTAATATGCCTTAATTCTAACATCAAAGGGATGTGTTAAAAATTAGAGTGGCCTACAATTTCCTTTCACTAAATTCTATTAAATTTAAGCCATTTTTTTTAGTTGAAAATTAGGTACTAATAGACAAATGGGCAGGCTTATGTCATTACTATAATTAAGAGAGACAATGTTTGATAATTTTAAACTAACTTCTTTAAAAAATACATTATAATAAATAAAAAAAACTAAATTATACTATATTGAAGTTTACTAATTTACCCTTCAAGCTAAGCCACCACATTTAAAATTAAAATTTAATTTTGAAGTAAAATCCCACTACTTTTGACAGTTAAAAGATCCTCCAAATCATTGAAATCACACATTAAATGATATACAATTTTTTTATCATCTTCTGTTCTAAAAGAAACATTTTTGTTTTCTTTCTTCAAGCTCTGTGAAGAACTATTTTCAGACAACATATTTTTGGAGTTCTTCTTCCATCTCGTTCGTTAGAAATGAAGGAAAATTTGGATGAAAACGATTGTTGTGCCGTGAATCACTACCTTAAAAGCAATTTTGACACAACAGCGATGCTAAATCGTATGTACGCCAGTTGCTCTCAAAGTTAACACAACATCCAACTCAGACGTATACTCGTCAGGTGAATTGAAATTGAAGAACTAGCTCAAAAATTTGTAAAGAACTGAAAGAGAAAATGGTAAAAACGTGTGGAAAACTTTTTGTAGTTCTATATATCGTTCTTCCTCCAAACAAGCAGACTCGTATATATGAGTGAGACCAAAGTACTGTTATAAAATAAATTAAATGTTTTTAACGGTTACAACTAACTTATAAACATTACCATGGTTATAAATTAATGTCACAAAAATAAAACATTTAATTATAAATGAGTTATTAAATTACAATGAATATTATTGTCTTAAAAAAAACAATTTTCCACGAAAGTATTTTTTTCCTTTCTCATTCTCAACGTCATTCTCCATATATATAATATTTGATTTTTAATTTCTCTCCCAGTTTCTTCATCTTAATCTCGATCATATTTCTACACTTGAACTTAATTAAACTTTTATTTATATATACACTTTTTTTTTCTTATTTACATATTGGGTATTTAAACCTCTTGTTTTCATCAATTTAACATTAGTACAAAACAAAAATAACTTAAATCAATGTCAGAAATATGTATTAACTATAACAATCAGTTTGTTGGGTAAGTTCCACCCCACACACATGGAAGGTGTGACGATCTGGGTACAACCGCTGTTCATAACGTCTTTGATGGTTAGTCCCCTTGTCATCAGATTACAACTTCTTTGATTTTTAGATATCATATAAGTTAGATGCCTTTCTCATTATTATAGAAATTTTTATTCATCCATTCATGTTTCTTTCAAAAATAGAAATTTTGGGAAGTGAATAAAAATAACGTATTTCATTTAGCCTCGTCCTGCCATCGACTAGCATTGTGGTTTCGCTAAATCAAATTCATTCTGTATTTTTTTCTTTCTACCTGCCTTTTGATTGATAGCAAAATAAAGTAATAGATTTACAAAATGATATCATAGATAAAACTATAATATGCGGTAATAAAATCAAAAGAATAAAAGAAGAAAAATATAAAAAAAACATAAACATAAACATATAAGATCTGAACAATATTGAAATATAAGAAAAATTAACTACACCAAAAACAAAAGAGAAAATCAACCTTAGTTTATTTCAATGGTGATAAAAAAAATAATAATGAAAGGAGAGTCATTTTATAGTTATTAGAATTAAAAAAAAGGAAAGAAAAAAATTATGATAAATCAAAACTTGAAACTAATTTGGTTGAGGAGGTACAAATCAAGGAGGTTATAGTAGGACAAAATCGGAATTCGTTGCATTTAAACCTAAAATCTCCCAAATCCGATCTATTTGAAACAAAAAATATTTTAACCAGAATTAGAATTTGAAATATTTTCCTCTTTGTATCCAAACAAGTAAAATGATTTCAAAATCCGCTAAATTTGAGGTTGCAAACAGCGGCAAGAGGCTCTCCTGCTACCGCCCTCGAGAAAAAAATAATAACATTTTTGTAATTTATTTTATCCCATCTTGGTATAATTTTTTTTTTGGGGTAAAAATTGTTTTCTAAGGGACCCGTCTTCTTCTCTCTCTTCTTTAGAAAAAGAACCCTAGCCATAGCCACCTTCTCTTCTCTCCTCCATAGCCTCCAGTCAGTCACCCCTCCCCTGTCTTCTCCGGCGGCGCGTCCTCCGAGCAGCGGCGGTAGCATCCTTCCCCGACGAACACCAGACTCACAGCAAGCCCCGTTGTGCCTCTGTCCTCTCTCTCCGGCGACAAATAGTAGGCCCGGACGCGTCTCCCCTGCAACGCGAACATAGATCTCCATTTACAGCAAGGTGAGTGAATGCTCTGTATGAATTTTGGTTCTAAATTTGTGGCTATTTGATGGGGATTTTACGAGGGTATGTTTTTCTGAAATTTGGGAAGTTTTGGACTGTTTTCATGAGTTTATGTTTGCTGGAATTTGAAGATTCTTGGACTATTTTATGAGTTTTTGCTTGCTGAAATTTGGCGATTCGTGGATTATTTTTATGAGTTTATGCTGATTGAAATTTGGGTATTCTTGGACCGTTTTTATGAGTTTATGTTTGCTGAAATTTGAGGACTCTTAGACTGCTTTATGAGTTTATGTTTGCTGAACTCAGTGGAGTTCTTTTCTTTTAAAATAAAGTAATCTTAAATTGAAGTTATGATGTATAGGTTGGATTTTGGAGTTTCAAATTTCTCCAATTTCTCTTCTCTCGGTGGAGTTCTTCATCCAGCAGCTCCGAAAACCCCAATTGCCGTATCAAAACATTTTCCAAATTTCCAAAATGAACAGGCTGTTGTTTTTCACTTTAAATCTTCAACCGCTGTACCAGAGCCCCAAGCTTTTTCTGCATCATCAATGGCGAGGAATAGCCAAGGTTCGACTAAAGTGGGTCAAGAATCGAAGCCTCGATCACATCATCGACATGGAGACCGATTTGAAGGCTGCTTCCCTCCTCAAGGATGCCATTAAACGCTCCTCCACTGGCTTCATCACAGTTAAATCCATCGCGGATTGGCAAAAGCTGCTCGGCCTCACCATCCCCATTCTTCGATTCATCCGGAGGTACCCAACTCTCTTTCACGAATTTCCTCATTCTCGTTACGCTAATTTGCCTTGCTTTCGTTTGACGGAAACCGCAATGTTCCTAGATCACCAAGAGAGTAGTATACACCAAGTTCACGAGAGCGATACTGTCGAAAGGCTCTGTAGAATGCTTATGATGATGAAAACTAGGGCTCTTCCACTTCATTCGTTGCGTCCTTTGGAGTGGGATCTAGGTTTGCCATGTGGTTTTGAGAGATCGTTGATTCCTAAGTATCCGGATCATTTTCGGTTAGTTAAGGCCCCAAATGGCGACTGGTGTTTGCGGCTTGTGCAGTGGCGCGACGAATTTGCAGTTTCTGCTTTGCAAAGGAGTAATGAGAACTCTGAATCCGGAGATGCATATAGGCAATTTAAAAGGGGGCGTACGACATTGGCATTTCCAATGAGTTTTCCAAGGGGATATGGAGCTCAAAAGAAGGTAAAAGCTTGGATGGAAGAGTTTCAGAAGTTACCATACATTTCTCCATATGAGAGCTGTAGGCAGATTGATCCCAATAGTGATCTCATGGAGAAAAGAGTTGTTGGGGTTCTGCATGAGCTTTTGAGCTTGACTCTTCACAAGAAGACTAAACGAAACTATTTGAGAAGCTTGAGAGAGGAACTGAATCTTCCCCATAAGTTCACTCGAATCTTCACCCGGTATCCCGGAATCTTCTATCTCTCTTTGAAGTGTAAGACCACGACTGTTTCTATTAGGGAAGGGTATCAGCGAGGAAAGCTAGTGAACCCACATCCTTTGGCATCTCTAAGGGAAAAGTTTTATCATGTCATGAATACTGGATTATTATACCGTGGCAAGGGTGCTGCATTGATAGCAAAAGAGGGCATTTTGCTTGATAACACGACCGAGGAGGTAGTGGAGGATGGTTTGGATGTCGAATTGGATGAGACGGGTGATGAATGCTTTGAAGATGAGAACTCACAGGCAGAGGAATCCGACTCAGATTAATAGAGTTAGATAACTGGATCCTCCCTTTGCTATTTGCCAAGAAAAGGGGGCAAAAATTATTACCTCCTGGATACATATGAGAAATGTGAGCAACTCTTTTCCTAGATATTTTATTATGTATGCTGTTATGCTAAAGTCTTCTTGAAGTTTTCTTTCTTCTTTGATACAATACAAGTACAAGTTTTTCTTTATATTTTATGTTCAGCACTTACCTAGGAGGACCTAAAAGATTAGGACATTAGGGAGCAATCGTCGTGGTTTCGGTGGATCGTGTGATATCCCTTTGTTTGATTGCAGTTTCATCGGTAGATACGTAAATTGAGGGATCAACGTTGTCCCATGCAACTCAGTGCTGTATAGTTTGTGGTAAAGACATAAGCTACGGAGGAAGGAGATGAATTGTAGAGACGCAGATTTGGAAAAACGGTGCTATCCACTTCTCCCGACTAGGGTAAAGAAATGCAAGAGCTTTGCAATGTAAGAAACAAGTCATGATGATGACATTCATGCTAAACTTGATTCAGCAGAAAGTTGAAAAAGGATGTGGATGGTAAAGGAATTTTATATTTGTCATTTGTTTGTATGGGATGGGAATCGGTTCAGTTTTATTCCTGTTTAGTTGCATTAAAGGCTTCTCTTCTCTAAAGTAGGAGAAGGTGACACATTGAGATACATTTTGTTGGCTTTTTTTTTTTTCTCTGTTTTGAAACCATATCCAGAAATTTAATCGTTTGCTTGTAAATTCTGAACAATGTTGAGACAACCTAAGCTATACATGACTTTTTACGATGCTCGTGTTGTATCGAAATTTTGAATTCTTCTGGTTGCTGTTTCAAAGAGATGGTTGGATTCTGTTATATTTTTAGTCTCACTCATTCTCCAGCTCAACCTTCTCATAACTCAGTTTGTTTGAAACCATGTATAGCTAATTCTGAGTTTCTCCCATCCGAATTGGAAGTTAGCTACTGAGAGCTAAGAAAAAATGTTTTTTTCTTTTTCTTTTTCCTCTGGAACCATGCCCAAAAATCTCCATCTTGAAAGTTCTTATTTTCTTTCAATGTTTTTCTTTAGCTCATGTTTCTTGTTAGATTGTGTGTGTATATATATATATTTTTGTATGATATATGCTTTTTCTGAATGAAACTTTTGCTCGGGCTATAAAGGATGGCTTGTCTGCAAAGATAACTATTATAATTTAAAAAATGTCTAACTTGTTTTGAAATTTGAAAATATAAGAAAATATTATAATTATTATTTTCGAAATTTTAACTGTTACAATTTTATCCTTTTTGTAATATTATTCATATCTGGCACACGTTCTTCTTCTTCGTTGGAATTTTCTTTGTTGGGATTTACTTCGTTCGCTTTTGCTTCGTAGCTTCGTTCGCAGTTTCGTGTTGTGCACAATCTTTTTTTTTGCTTCGTTCAGCTTCAGCTTCATCTTCAACTTCAGTAGATTTCGCGTGCATTCTTATTCGTAGTTGTGATTCTTCGTCTTCGTTGGGATTCCTCTTCGCAATCGAGTGTTCGATTTTTTAGAATTTTCAGAGTTTTCATACCTGTTTTAATTGTTTCTTTTAATTGATTTTAGCTCTTCATATTCTTAGGTTTTTTTCATCAATTTGATCTTGTTTGAGTGTTTCTATTACATTCGTTCTTCATTTTATTCCTATTCATTGTTTTAATTATTTGTATATAATTAATTAATATTTAAGGTTATTCTTTTTTGTCATTTTCATCCCTTTAAATTTGTTTATAGAATATAGTAATATAATTTATTGATATAAAAATAAAATAAATTATGTTGTAAAAATATGATATAACAAAATTTATTGATAACTTTTTTAAAGAAAAAAAATGTACAAAAACGTAAAATAAAAACACAATTTCTAAAACTCAATAACTTAGGTTTGAAAAAATATTCAAAAAATAATTTTTAATAATTACAAAAATAATTTATTTATATAGAATTTATAACAGCGGTCCTTATTTATCACCCAGTTTTGAAGAATGGTCAAATAATTATTGATAATGAAAAATGTTCGTTTGTATTTTTTCAAACTATTTTGCAGGTTTATTTTTTACACTTTTACCCTTTCTCTTTTAACTTTCCTTTATCTCTCATAAATTCTATCATTCTAGTTTTTTTTCTTCAACCACTATTGTTATAAATTTGATAAGTTGACACAAAATTAACCAAATTTAAGGATACATCACATATAGGGAGACGACTAGGGAGGAAGACTATGAGAAAAAATTATAGCCGAGTTCAGGGTATGGTAAGGGAGACAACAATCAAGATCAGGGAGACAAATCTTGTTAGGCGATGCACAAACTGATGGAATTGAGCGAGGGAACGGTTGCAAGGAGAGAGACCTATATGTTGAGTTTCTACATATTACTTTTTGGTTTGAGGTAGAGTGCTTTATATTTTTGTATTAATTTTTTGAAAACATACACCTTATTTCTTCAAATTATTTTGTTCCGCCCTTCACCTTCGTTGTATTTGTTCCGCCCTTCACTTTCGTCGTATTTGTTCCTCCGTTCACCTTCGCTGTATTTGTTCTTCCGTTTACTTTCGCCGTATTTAATTTGTTCATCCGTTCACCTTTGCCGTATTTAATTTGTTCATCCGTTCACCTCGTCGTATTTGCAAGTAGGAAATTTCTGAATCCTAATTCAATTTAATTTACTCAAAAAAAAAAAAACCATTCAATTTAATTATTGTTTTATTTTTTCTAGTTTTCTTTTCTACTTCTACTTTGTTTACGGAAACTCTTTGAAATAATTTAAACATCTTCTCATTTTCTTTTGCTTTTTTTCCTTTTATACATAATAATGAAATCATATCTAATCCTATTAACACAGTATCCTATATTTGAACTGTGAAAATCCACGAAAATGTCGATGTTTTAATTTTATATGAATGTTTTATGAAAATATTTGATGGATATTTCCGATGAAAATCATAAAAATTAATGGAAATTATATGAAGGAATTAATGGTAGTTTAATTGGGTTATAATTGACCATTTTTAATCCACATATATAAAATAGAATTAGAATTTATATAAAAATGTCAATATCAATAAAAATTATGTAAAAAAACAAATTAACAAATAAGACTTTAATTATAAATTAATTATTATATAATTAGTCATCTGTAATAACCATACTCATAAAATCAAATTATTATTTGTATGGTCATGCAAAATAAAAGAGATATCAAATCTTGATTTATATGACAGAATACAGATGATTGTTAAAATTTTTAATTATTAATGATATTAAAATTGTGTAAATAAATAAATATCACAAACTTAATATTTAAGAATTCACAACTTTATCATATTGCAATAAACTAAAAAAAAAAAACTACATAATTAAAACATATTACATGTCGGGAGGTTGGTCATGACTCGAGAGAGAACTAATAGATACTTTCTTAAAAAAAAAAAAAAAAAAACCTAACAGATACAATTAAAAATCATTAAAATAATTCTGAAATGGGATAGGATGGGACTTGGGCAGGAAAATACCGGTGTGTTTAATTAGTTGTATTTAATTGGGTAAAATACACTTTTAGTCCGTGAGTTTGAAGATACGTTTCTATTTTGTCCTTAAGTTTCAAAAAGTGATACTTTAATCCCGACCTTTAAAAAATGATTCTAAATCGTATCTGAGGTTAAACTTCTGATAATAACAATAAAGAAAATACTGATGTGGCTTGATGAGTGAGATATTTGTTCAATTTTATATTATTTTTAAAATATGATCCTAACAGCTATAAAATCCCAGTGGTTGAAGCCCCAATTAAAGGCCTCACAAGAGCTCCATAACGAAAGTTGGGAAACAATCTTCATTGATACTCTTTTCAAGCTTTGGGAAAATTGATTATTATTGTAGAATCTGGTTCAGAAAACTTGCAATTATTGTAGAGTTAAGTTGAGCTGGAAATATATTTGTACAATTAACCATTGTTTAGTTGAAATTTTTTTGGATTGGTCGAAAATTGCAGGCGAATAAATTAGCCATCTAGGGTTTCTTTGATTTCGGAAGGTGATCGGATCCATCCCAACAAGGACAAGTCAAGTAATGAGGTGCTCTAAATTGGAAACATTTTGAAGAGAGGAAGAGAGATGGAAGGTGGAAGAGAATATCACAGGGGAGGAGGAGGGAAAAGAGAGAAAGAGAAGAGGAAAAGAAAAACGAAAAAGAAAATGACACGAGTTGAAAATAATATAAAATTGAATAAATATCTCACTCATAAAGCCACGTCAGCATTCCGTTAGTGTTATTAACCCAAGTTTAACCTCGAGGGACCATTTAGAACCATTTTCTAAAGGTCGGGGACTAAATTGTCACTTTTTGAAACTTAGGGACCAGATAGAAACCTATCTTCAAACTCAAGAACTAAAAGTGTATTTTACCCTATCTATTTTGTTTCCAAGCATTGAAGTGTTACATTAGGCTTCAGTTTCCTAATATTTTACCTAACATAACCTTCTTAATATTACACTTCGGTGCAAAGATCAATTTCCCAGTGGCCAATCTAAGAAAAGACTTGCGCATTTTGGACTTTTTCTTGACCATGTTGAAATTATATAATTTTTGCTAAGGCATTCCATAGATAGGTTGAAAACTTAATTAGTGCATAATCAAAGAGAAAGGACAATGCACAAAAACATGAGAAAAATAATTTTCATTGATTTAAATTAAATAATAGCAAGATACAACGAGTTCTAGCTTAACCTTCTTCTCTTTTGAGCTTGAAGTGAGTTTAAACTCACTAAGGAACGTTGAAGAAATGAAATAAATGAATAACAAATGAATTGAACTTGAATTAAAGCAAGAACAGAATGTAACGAGACTAGGGTTTTCGAAAATACAAAGAAATAACAAAAGGAAAAAGAACAATAAATTTAAACTATCATCTAAGGCTGAAACTGGAATGAAATGGATGCTAAGAGATCATGATCCATGCTTGAACTGCTGAGGAGACTCTCCCTATATACGGCTTCAAGTTGGTTTGAACTCCTCACCAAAATAGGAGGAAAGGGTTGAGATTCTTCCAACTGCTCGAATTTGACTTGGATTGGGCTGAGTTTGTTAAAATAAATCACATATGAGATGACTTCCGTGCCCCTCATAAGCAAAAAGAGCGTTTTAATAAATAGTCAAAAATGTGTCAACACCCTATAGTTCCTGCAGAGTGAAAATCTGAGAGGTTTTACCAAGTTTGACCACGTTTTATATCAATTTATCTCAAAACACCCTATATTGCAATTTATATCCTATTTTAAGAATACGTAAATACTTTTAATTAAAAATGAAGGAAAAATGTTCGTTTTTATAGTCAAACATGCCTCGATAGTAATGTTTCTGCAGCAAAAAGTCAAACTTATCAGACATTCATTTAGATTACAAAGTTTCCTTAATTTCAACTTGTTCCTTATTTAATTCCTTGATAATTATATTTTCAGCTTGCAACGTGTTTACTTTCTATTTTTACCCTTTAAATATGAGCTAAATTCTCGTTCCCTAGCTCGATTATGGAGAGTTAGCTAGTTTTTGAAACATGGCAAAAGGTGTTTCCCAACCGTTTTATCATTTAAAGTTTTTTTAATTGTTAATAAATTAATTTGGTCGATTAATGATTTAACTAAAATCAATACTGAAAAGGTTAAATTTTCCCACAGCTTGAGTGATTAAACCAAGGAGATGAAGACTTCATGCATAAAGACTCTACTTAAGTGGCCTAGACATAAGACCTTAACCCTAAGTTGCGATTGATTTTTTATATAAAACCAAGGACTTAACTGTTGGGATTGGTGGAGTTAAAACAACGTCGGAACAAGCTAGGGATAAGTTGGGATCAAGCCGGGATGCGTCGGGGTCGAAGCGGGGATGAAAACAGGAAAGTGGGGCGCTGCAGGCCATATGGGCCGATGAGGTAGCGCCGCAGCATTGTCCTGCTGTGCGAGCGCGGGCGTTTTTGTGTCCGTAGCGCCATACTGCTGTTTCGATGTTTATAAATTCGTAGTCTTCGGGTTTTAGGGTTTACCAGCCGAACAAGGGGTTCTTAGCAACCGTTTTTCAGGCTGTTGACATCTTTGCCTGACAGATGGGAGATGATGAAGACTGCGGTGTCGAATTCGCCAGGGGAAAATAGCTTGAAAATTTTCAGCTATTTGTGATGCTGCCTTATTTGAAGAAGCCCGGAGAAAATTAGGGAAAATGTATGCATCTACTTCAGGGGCAGAAAACGGGGTTGAATCAGCTTTGGTAGCGTAGAACAAAGGGAAGGCAAAGATGAATTACAACGGGAAGCAACAGCAGAGATATAATAGGGGAAGTGGAGTGTTATTACTACCACAATAAGGGATACGTGAAACGTTGTTGTAGAAAGTTCAAAAAATATTTTAAGAAGTGGAACAATTCTACAAATGTCATAATAGAAGAAGATCGGGTTGAAGAGTTTATGGCTTGTGTTGAGAAGAACACATCTGTAGACCGGTGGGTAGTGGACATTGCAGCATCAGTGCATGTTGCTTCAGACAAACGTTGGTTATCATCTCTTACTGTAGGTGATTATGGCTTCGTGAGGATGGGGAATGTGAGTATCTCCAAGGTGAGAGGGATTGAAGATGTTTGTTTGAAGACAGGCGAATGGCCGAGTTGGTGCTATGGGGCGTCAGGTATATTCCTAGCTTCATATTTAATTTGTTATCCACAGGGAAGCTAGATGACGATGGTTGCAGAAGTGAGTTTAGTGGGGGTTGTTGGAAGCTTAAGAGGGAATCCAGGGTGGTGGTGACAGGCTACAAGAGATCTTCTGTTCATGTATGAGAGTTTGGGGTTGCCAAGGGTTCACTTCGATATAGAATGAACAAAGTAGCTGCAGATAGTTCAGGGTGAGACCTTAGAGGACCAACAACATTGATGGCCAGAACAAATCAGAAGAATCTACTATCAACTCAAGTTAAATAGTTGAGAAGTACAGAAAAGAGAAACAGGAATTTGATAGGCCATCGAGTTCATACCTCAGCTGTCAGACGTTCAGGCGAGTTGGTGAAGTCGCATAGGCAAATTAGTGCATTGAAGGGTATGAGTTCCGTTTCTAGTGTGGCGAAATGCTTGGGTGGGAGTGCCAAGCCTAATATAGAGAGAAAATCTTCTTTCAGAGGTTAGTTGGTTCGATAAAAAAAAAAGAAGCAACGAGAACCACTTAGATCAAGTAGGAATACGTGGATATATCTCTAAGTCTGGGGGACAAGACAACATAGAGCTGCCCAATCTCAGGGCAGAGTCAGACGATGCTTGGGTAGGGTCGAGCAGTGTAGATCAGTTCGTTGATAGAGGAGTCAGAATTGTGCCTTGACAGAGAGTGTCAAGATGAATGGACACTGTTGATGTAGTGGGAGGTAGAGAATTGTCGCTTTGTCTCCAAGTAGGAATTGTTGGGATTGGTGGAGTTAAAAAGTCGTCAGAACGAGCTAGGGATAAGTCGGATCAAGTTGGGATGCGTTGGGATCGAAGCGGGGATGAAAATAGGCACACGTGGGAGCTTTTGCGTCTGTAGCACCATGGCGTTGGGGAAAGCGCCATGGTGCTATTTCGATGTTTATGAATTCTTCGTCTTCAGGTTTTAGGGTTTACCAGCCGAATAAAGGATTTTTTGCCGCTGTTTTTCAGAGGGTTTTGGCAGCTAATCAGTGGCAGCGGCTCAGACATTAGTAGAGACTTTGGAGTTGATGAAGATCGTCATTATCGGGGTAATTGTATCTTGATTCTTGTGAGTTTTTCATTTATGTTCCTAAGTAGTTATTGTGTTAAAATACTTAGAAGCTAAGATGCTTTTGTTGGGACCTCGATGAGATATTTTTGGGGAGAGTTCTGTATCCAATCCTTAAACAATTATTAGTGAATTACCCACATCTGAGTGGAAGACCAGACGTAGCCCGTAGTGGTGAACCAGTATAATTTTCTGTGTTGTTATTCTTGTGCTTTTACAGTTTTCTTCCTATTTGCATATTTTTTGTTGTGTTGAGATATTTCTGTGGAAGGGAAAATTATACAGGACCGTTAATTTCCCAACTTTAACTAATAGACATATTAGAAGGTAACTTAGTGCTTCACGATCACTTAGATATAAGACATTTTAGAAGTCGAATCGTTACAGTTCTGAAGAAAGGCGTCTTATGCCTATGTTGTGTCATTTCCATTTTTAGCTAACTTGAAGTAATCGAGCTAGATTTTTATCATTCAATTAAAACCAAAACTCAACCCATGTTATTTCATCATCACTTTTCCACCAACTCAATTACTCAAACAATTTGTCACTCATCATTTTTCTTTTTAAAGAAAAACATTAAGTCCCTGTGGAGACGATCTTGGACTCTATTCTAAATTTTTACTTGTGACGGGTGTGCATTTGCACTCTTATTTGGTCTAGACTATAAAGAACCAATATCTATGCACAAAAAAGTTTGGGAAATTGGATGGAATATGCGTTCTGCCATGCCTTTTATGTTTTTTAATCACCATTTTCAAAACTCATGTTTTCTAAGCGTTCGCTGACATCACACAATTGTCAATTTACTTTCACTACCCCTCTACTCATTTTTTAGATATCTCTCTTATTCCCTCTCTCTCTATCTCCCTCCCTGTTTTTAGAATATTTTTCCCTCACTCTATTTCCCTCTCCCTCTCGTTACAGTATTTTTTTTTCTTCTATCATTTTTCATTAACCCATTCTTTCTCTCTTCCGCCGTGGGTTTTTTTCTCTCATTCTCTCTAAAATTTTCTTGAGTTTCTCGTTAATCCTAAATCTCTCGACCTTCTCTCTTTTTTTCTTTTCTTTTTAAAGAGCAGCCTCCATGATTCCGGTGACTTTCAACAATCGCCAGCGACGGGTGCATCAAAATCGACGAGGGAGGTCGTTTGCCGAAGAAGGAAGCTCAGGAAAGGAGAAAGTTCAGCCTAACCTGGGGATGTGGATGGGGAAGGAGATAAAGAGATCGAGAAAGTTAAGAGAGAGAACGAGAAATTTGAGATAAAACGTTATCTAAATTAATTTAAAATGAATTAACAAATAATTAGAGATTAAAGATTCTTTTAATTAAAAATTTGAAAATTGGAATCCAAGGAAACAGAATCTCAATCTTCTAATTTGGTATTCAAATTTAAAATTTAATCTAAATTTGTTTCCTTAAATTTCTCCTCAATCTTCTTAAATCTCATTTAATGTTAATTGAATTTCAAATTTAAAATTTAATTATTTTCCCCCAATCATTACGTGGTTTTTTTTTTCCTTTTCTCTTTCTACTTGATGTGGAAAATCAAATTGAGGGCAATTAATTAAAATCGAAGATTGTGTGATGGTGGGTTTTTTGAAATTTAGAAAATTTAATTATTAAATGTAATTTTAAGATGTGATCTTAGTTTTGATTTTGAGTTTGTTGGAGTTTTATTAATTTAGGAGATTAAATGAGAGATCTTAAGGAAGAAAAAAAATCTTAAACAAATTTGATTTAAATTTCAAATTTGAATATGAATACACTAAAATGAGATTGAGATTCTATTTTTCTTAGTTCTAATTTTAAAATTTTTTAATTAAAAAATCTTTAATCTCTTAAATTATTTGTTAATAATTTTGAATTTGAATTTTACCCAACATTTTATTTATTTACATTTAATTTTGTTTATGATTTCAGGTAAATTAACCAAATTTTATTAATAATTAATTCAATAATTTATGAAATTTATTCGATAATTATTCGTTCTATAAATAGATTTTTAAGTAATTAAATTAAATTAGAAATTCAATTCTCTCTCTTCCCTCTCTCCCGTTCTTCTCTCTCTCCCCCATCTCTCGCTCTCCCTCGTTCTTCCCTCTCTCGCTCTCCCCGTTCTCGTTCTTCCCTCTCTCCCTCATCTCTCGTTCTCTCCAGTTCTTCCCTCTCCCCCTCCAGGCGTTTTCTGGTGATATTCTTTCTGGTGATATTCTTCTTCGACGGTGGGTCTCACGTTTGCACCAGCAACATCTCCCTCGTCATCGTCTTCTTTGAGATTTGCTAAATATTTCGAAAAATCTAAACTTCCCTTAGATTTCTCAACTGGGATTTTGAGAAAAAGATAACAGAAAAAATCAAAGAAGTGGGACGGAAGAAGAAAATTATGGAAAAAGAGGGAGGGAATAAGAAAGTGGCAGATTTTGTATAACTTTAGAAAAATAAGAGAGATGGTGGAGAGAAAAAATGGAAAGAGTAGAAGAATGGGGGAGGATAGAGAGAGAAGTTGAAGAATGGGAAAGAAAAAAAAAAAGAAAAGTGAAAAATGAGAGAGGAAAAATTGAAGGGTTAATACATAATTTCACCAAAAGCATATCATCAAATGACTAGAAAACTTATGTTTTGAAAATGGTAATTAAAAAACTAAGAAGGCAGGTGGAAAACGCTTCTTTCTCCAAATTTCCCAAAAATCATTTGGTGCCATTGTTGGTGACAATAAAAACACTAATCTACTTTCTCAATTGATGCAGCTATTGTTCCCGCTATACAAAGGCGGCATGCCTCCTATGCTGCACTAACTCAATCCAAAGGCTCCATCGTCCTCTCATCCACCGCTCCATCTTCCTCTCATCCACCGCAGCTGAGTTTTTCTCCTAATAATGACGCATTTCACTCTCGATCAAGTTGATCCGTCAACACAAGGGAAGTTTCTTTCTTTCTAGTTTTCATTATATTTCAACCTTTTTGGTATGTTCATGCATGAATGATTTTTTGTTAGCTTTTGATGTTTGGCCTGCATATTTTTTAGTTTTAATAAAGTTTAAAATTTATAAAATTGAACCTTTATCACTTGAATTATGGCGTGTACCTACCCTTAGCTAAAGTTTTTTCTTAAAGATCTGCATGTCTATTCTTTTTAAGCATTGTTTTGCCTTACTTAGTATGTCATGTGGATTATGAGTTTACGAGATCTAATGAGTTCCGTGTTATGTTTTCTGACTAAGCCGTAATTCCTTTTCCTTGTTTTCGTGATAAATGTTTTCGTTTTTGCCTTTTTTGACTCTAGCCTTAAACTTTTTCATCTTTAAATAGGAAGTCTTTATTCTTGTTGTTTAAGTCTTTTTCATTTTTGCAAAAGTCTTTTCCAGGTGAGGACACTGTTTCTCTTAAATTTGGAGGGATAGTTATATTTTGCTTTAGAAAAAAAAATGTTATTTCTTATTTAGAAAGATCATGCCATTTATTTTTGCAGAAAATAAAAAATAAAAAAAAGAGTCTTTAGAAAGAAAATGCATAAAAAATAGTCATTGCTAGAGTAAAAAAAGGAAATTGAGAGGAAAGACAACGCACTTAATTTTTCAAGTTTCACTATGAACACTTGTTTTAACATTAAGTCGAGTGGTGTAAGCAACCTTGAGGGTAGTAACTTTGTATAATGTAACTTCGTGCACCTCATCATAGATGTGTTACGATTAGTTGCTATCTAAGGGGTCTCTATATGTGGTTGTGGTGTAAGGTCGAGAAAGTGTGCTGGAATCCTTAGAGGCTAGTAGCCGATCCGCAAGTCTTTCCAGTGTAAAATGCTTAAGTAAAAAGGAAGTGTGCCGGGCGTTAAAAAGTTTTTGTGTTAGATAAGAAAATAATTTTTGAGGAAGATTTCTATCATTTTAACTTGGCTTATGGTGGGTTGGATTACAAAGATACCATAAAATGTAGAGTTTTGACATCTTTTCGTGAGACACCATATGATTGAACATGGGGCTTTATGTGTTTCTATGTTTTTGCATGTATTTAAGAATTTTTAAATGACTAAGTTTGCTGCAAAAACAAGCAAATGTTAAGTTTGGGATGTGATTACCTCGATTACAAGGGTAAAAATAGGTCAATTCCATAAATTTTCAGTTTTATTTCACTTAGAAATGGTCTTTAATGAGTTAGTTTTTTGTCCAATTCATGTGTAATTCCATTTTCCTAGGCTAGTTATGTAAATACGAGATTTTGATGGCAAAAAGAGGTGAAAATATAACGAAAACCACACTTTTGTACAGACAATGTTGGGATAGGCGCTTTTCGCCTTGTTATTTACAAAATTGTCATTCTTTAATAAAATGAGCTTTTTGAGCAATTTGACGACTTGTCCTCAGCTCCACGTGTCTTACATGCATATATGGCGATGTGTTAGCAGAGTTAGTCAGTCAAAGGGAGTCAAGAATAAATGGAAGGTCATAATTCTCTACTACTCAACAACCTCCAAGTTTGCTATAAATTCCAACATGCTTTTTATTTATTTTCATCAAACTTTCGCTAAGTTTTGATCACTTTTTCAAGCTTTCAAGTGTTCTTTCTCAGCATACCTTAGCTCTAGTTTAATTCCAAGTTTTATTTACCTTAGTTCTTTAAGGCTTTATCCAATTACCTTTAAAATTCCAGCATTGAAGCCTTACATTCTTGTAAGCTTTTATTCTCTATAAATTTCTAGAAAAGTTCTTCTTCTCCATCTCGTTCTCCTTCCTCCATCTTAAAAAAACCTTGTAATCACGTGTTATGAGATGGAAATCGATCAAAGAAATAGACCTCTACAGACGAGAGAGACCCAACAAAGCAACAACGAAAGGAAGACCGAGCCAACCATGGCTTGGTCCCGACCCCTACTCGACGCCGAGCAGGGTCGACCCATTGGCCGGGCCCACTTTCTCTCCTCTCCCATCGTTTGAGGTGCCCCGGTCGATGAATCCCTGTGATCCAGCAACGACTGATTAAATGGGCTCAACAAGAAGGTTCCAGAAGATCGAGTTCCTATAAATGGAACCACTGGTTAAACCCTACAGGTAAGCAAATAAACCTTAATTACTTTAGTGAGTAATTCTTGACTTAAGCATCGGAGCCCGTGTGACCAAAGTCACACCGGTTTAGGGCTGCTGGATTTTGCAGGTATCCGGTCTCGTGATCATCAAGTCTGGTGCATATTTGGCGAGAATCAAGGAAGCCAAAATCCTAACATCAACAATTGGCGCCGTCTGTGGGGACGATTACGAATTCGAAACAAACTTAGCCGAAACAAGTCTAGATCCGAGGAGATTGGAATGAAGTAAGTTGATATGAACCCCGGTGGAGGTCAATGGTGTTTCGGAGAGAAGAGCCCGAGCGGGGCAATTGACCACTCGGGAGAGATATGCCCGAGCCCTGATCATCAACTAAATCCGTCCACCCTCAGAATGGGAGAACCGGCCGAGGAGGTGGAGTTTATCCCTTTGACATCCGAGGATCGATGGGTCAACATTGGAACCAAGTTAGGAAGTGAGGAAAAGACGAGGCTTATAAATTTCCTTGTAAGTAATGCCGATGTATTCGCATGGTCACATGAGGACATGCTATCAATCGATCGGGATGTCATGGTACACTGACTCAACATGGACAGGAGCTGTAGACCAGTGAAACAAAAGCGTCGTGCCTTCAACCAAGAAAGGAATGAGATTGTGGTTGAGCAGGTAAATGAGCTATTGAAAGCTGGTTTCATTCGAGAGGTGTATTACCCCCAATGAATGTCCAACGTCATGTTAGTAAAGAAGCCCAATGGCAAATGGAGAATGTGCATCGACTTCGCAGACCTAAACAAGGCTTGCCCTAAGGATTCTTTTCCCCTACCTCGGATGGATCAACTGGTCGATGCTACTGCTGGACATGAAAGACTGAGTTTCATGGATGCCTACTCTGGATATAATCAAATTAAGATGCACCTGCTAGATCAGGAGAAGACCTCTTTCGTCACAAGCCGAGGCTTATATTGCTACACAATAATGCCATTCGGGTTAAAGAACGCTGGTGCAACCTATCAACAAATGGTAAATCAGATGTTTGCAGCATTGATCGGCAAAAATATGGAGGTCTACGTGGATGATATGCTGGTGAAAAGTCGAAAAGGCAATCAACACGAAGCAGACTTGGCAGAGGCATTTGAGGTATTGAGGAAATACAAGATGAAGTTGAATCCCAGCAAGTGCACGTTTGGAGTGACCTCAGGAAAATTTCTTGGGTTCCTAGTGCACCAACAAGGAATCGAAGTCAACCCTGATAAAATCAGAGCCGTGTTGGAAATGGACCCACCCAGGAATTTAAAGCAATTGCAGGGACTCACGGAAGAATAGCAGCACTCAACAGATTTGTGAGTCGTTCAACCGACAAGTGTCTACCATTCTTCAAAATCCTAAGGAAAAAGGGGCAGTTTGAATGGACGAAAGAGAGTGAGATTGCCTTCAAGGAGCTAAAGCAATACCTAGGGATGACCCCATTCCTCTCAAAACCAATCACTGACAAGCTCTACCTATACCTAGCTGTATCGGACATTGCGGTGAGTTCAGCATCAGTAAAAGAAGAGGAGGGACGACATTCCCCAATCTACTACATAAGTAAAGCAATGGTGGATGTAGAAATTAGATACCCACAAGTGGAAAAATTGGCGCTAGCATTAGTCACCTCAGCTCGGAGACTGCGCCCATATTTCAAAGCCCACAAGATAACTGTCCTCCCAAACTTTCCTCTATGGCAAATCCTGCAAAGGCCAGAGACTTCAGGGGGACTGGTAAATTGGGCCGTAGAGCTCAGTGAATACGACATACATTACAAACCGAGGACTGCGATGAAAGGGCAAGCCGTGACGGACTTCATAACGGAATTAACACCAAGAGGACATCAAATATGCAATCTAGAGTTAGTCTTGCAAAGTGAGGAAGAACAACCTTGGACCCTTTACGTGGACGGTTCCTCAAATCTTAGAGGATATGAGGCAGAGTTTCTACTAGTCTCCTCAGATAGGGAGAGATTCGAATCTGCACTGCAGTTTAGTTTTCATGCATCAAACAACGATGCTGAATATGAAGCTCTGTTAGCAGGGTTGAAGGTTGTCAGATACATTGGGGTCATGAACATACTGATACTTAGTGATTCACAGTTGATCGTAAGTCAGGTGAAAGAGGAGTTTCAAACCAAAGAGACACGAATGGTGAGGTACCTCTCCCGGGTAAGAGACCAACTCGGCCAATTCTCAAAATATGAGATCATGCAAATTCACTGTGTTCAAATGTCAATGCAGATGTATTAGCCCGACTAGCTGTAGCCTATGAGACCAACCTGGGAAGAACTGTGCCGGTAGAAATTTTGTCCGAGCCGAGAAGAGCAACCCGAGGAGAACTGGATGAGCCCTTTAACCAGATATTTAAGAGATGAGACCTTACCTAATGAAAGGATAGAAGGCCAGCAACTCCAGCGACGGGCAGCTAGGTATGTGCTTAGAGATGGAAACTTGTATAAAAGAGGCTACTCTTTACCACTCCTAAAATGTTTAGCACCAAAAGAAGCTAACTACGTCATGAGAGAAATACATGAAGGCATTTGTGGTAACCATTTTGGAGCACGATCTCTAAGCCATAAAATCGTTCGATAAGGGTATTACTGGCCAACCATGCTAAACGATGCAACACAGTTTACTAAAAAATGCGACAAATGTCAGCGGTTCGCAACGATACCTAAACAACCACCTGAACCACTAACAAGCATAATAAGTTATTGACCTTTCACCCAATGGGAAATAGACCTCATAGGACCCCTCCCACAAGAAAAGGGCCAGATCAAATTTGCGGTAGTAGCAGTTGATTATTTCACCAAATTGACCGAAGTGAAGGCTCTAGCTACAATCACTAAGAAAAAGATCACCGACTTTATCTGAAAATGTAATTTGCCGCTTCGGAGTGCCATATACCATTATTAGTGATAATGGAAAACAGTTCGACAATGCGACTTTTCAAGACTTTTGTAGGCAGCTACGCATTAAGCACATTTGCTCTTCGCCAGCACACCCACGAGCTAATGGATAGGTCGAAGCAGTCAATAAAATCATCAAGAGGACTCTGAAAACCAGATTAGAGAAACTTAAAGGGTTATGGGCTGAAGAACTTCCCAGCACATTTTGGGCCTACAGAACAACGCTCTGTACATCAACTAGAGAGACGTCGTTTTCATTATCGTTTGGTTCTGAAGCAGTGGTACCAGTAGAAATTGGTCTCTCTTCTCCAAGGGTAGAACAATTCAATCTGCCTGAAATTGACGAATCCATACAGCTCAACCTCAATTTATTAGAGGAGCATCAAGAAACAGCGCGACTACGGATACAAAAATCGGATCGCTCGATACTACAATTCAAAGGTTAAGAAATGTAATTTCAATGAAGGCGACCTGGTCTTGAGAAAGGTTATGTCTTATACCAAAGACTCAACTGGCGGGATGTTTGGACCGACATGGGAAGGCCTATACAAAGTTACTAAAGTAGTTCGGGCGGGGACCTATGCTTTAGAAGATCAACATGGAAAGGCTCTACTCCATCCGTGGCATGCTCAGCACCTTAAGAGATACTACCACTAGTTCGGTGGTATATTCCATTTATTTGACCAGCACTTTATGCCCCAACCTTTGCTCATCTCAGTCGACCAAGTTATTTACGACCCTTATCTGTTTATCCCTTTATCGGATCTAGTTCTTTATTTGAACAATTTTCTTTTCTAATAAAAGCCTTCGACATTTGAGACATAATGTGTCCCTTAATACTTGAGCTCTTATGTTATTTCTAAACCAAAACTTCTCAAGTAGGAGGACATGCGTGCAAATATCAACAGCTGGTCAAGAAACTCCAAATTGGGACAAACCTAGAAGCACGCAAAACGGGCAAAGATCCAGTCAACAAAGGCCTAGCATGGTCAAAACATAAAGCAAAAGCCCCAGGTATAAAATCAGTTGGCAAAGCCAAACAGATTAGAAACTCAGAGTATCATCGCTGACTTAGCTAAACGTTAGATCCCAACACCAAAATCTAACTTATAGACAAGTTCAAGAGACTTGACCATAATCAGACAGGGGGCTGAAAGGACCTCTGGTTTAAAAGGCAACAGCCAACAGTGGCAAAACAAAGTTGTTAAACTCAAGGTAAAAACCAGTAGCAAAAGTTTGGTAGGTAAAAATCCAAAATTGGATACAAACCTTTAATATAAGCTCAATGAGTTGGAAACCTTAGATGATACAACCAGGCAACAAGAACTCTCAAAATTGAGGTCTCGACATTGTCATGCCATTCACTACCATCATGAGAGTAGGAAGCAACTGTTATGCGATGGAAATCGATAAAAGAAATAGGCCTTTACAGACCAGAGAGGCCCAACAAAGCAACAACAAAAAGAAGACTGAGCCAACCATGGCTCGGCGCCGAGCAGGACTCGACCCATTGGCCGGGCCCACTTTCTCTCCTCTCCCGTCGGTTGAGGTGCCCGGGTCAATGAATCTCTGTGATCCAGCAACGACGGATTAGATGGACTCAACAAGAAGGTTCCAGAAGACCGAGTTCCTATAAATGGAACCACTGGCTATAACTTAAGCATTGGAGCCCGTGTGACTAGAGCCAGTCTTAGTGCTACTATGTTTTGCAGGTCTCATCGATCCTTTTTATTCTAGAAGATTGGTGTGAATTTGGCAGAATCCCAGGAGGCCAAATTTCTGCATCAACACTCTCCATCTCTTTTGGTTATGTGACGTGGTCACATCTTCATGGCATCCAACAAGGTTTGGTTTTTCTTTTTAGGATTGTTTCTTCCCATCATTATTTTTCCTGTATTCCTTAGCCTGTTATTTCCTTCCTGTAAAAAAGAAAATTAAAAAAATTATATTTAAATGCTTAGTTTGTTTTTTAACCATATTAAAACAAAAGTTCAAGATCATGTTAACCTAACATAATGTCATAAATATATACTTTTTAAAAGTTACTTTCTTCCCATTTGACTAATTAAACATTATTTTCAACTCTTCTTTTAATTAAAAAAAAAACCTCTTTTACTTTCATACTTGCTAAATATATCAATAGTCCTTAATCTTAATTTAATAATAAAAAAAAACGAAGGCTTGTACTTGATTGGTCAATATTCACCGCTAGGTAATATGACATTTTCAAACTGAAATTACTTTTAAGACTTTTCGTCCCAATATTTTGTTTTTGTTGTAAAATTGAGGAACGAAACGAGGCAACGTCGGGGAAATAAAATAAACAAAACAATTCAAATAATAAAGAAAATTCAAAATTCAAAATGACATTTCCCACCAATTTTCAAACTCGATTTCCCACCAAATTTCTCATTAATTTCTCACAAATTCTCACCACTAATTTCTCACAAATTCTCACTACTAATTGAGCACCACATTGACCTTATTTATAGCCATGGATAAGCATGTGGTGTGATTTACATGACACTAATAATGTCTAAAATTGAGACACATAGGGCATTATGATTTCAACACATGGTGCATGGATAATGGAACATATGGGGTTTATGAATAAAAGACACATAGAGGACATATGGAGCATGAATTTTGAGACACCTCAAAATTGGACACTAAGCAAGTGTTAGTGGGCATCTATTTAATTAAAAATTCATAATACTTCCCCTTAGATGCCCATTGTATATATGAAATATGCCTCGTTAAAACCTTACTAGGGAAAAACCCAGTGGGAAAAAAATCCTAGTGAAGGAAAAAGAGTACATATTTCATATAATCTAATAAACCCAAAATAATACAATATATTTATCTCGCCCTCATGGAAACATCACTTGAGATCTTTGAGTCGTCGTATTCCAATGTCGCGCACCAATGTTTCAAAGGGTTTTGTAGGTAATGCCTTTGTGAATATATCTGCCAAGTTATCTTTCGAACAAATTTGTTGAACAGTGATAGTACCATTCTTTTCAAGATCATGAGTATAGAAAAGTTTTGGTGAAATATGTTTTGTTCTATCTCCTTTAATATATCCTCCTTTGATTTGAGCTATACATGTTGTGTTATCTTCGTAAAGTATCGTTGGAAGATTTTTACTAGATGATAGACCACATGTTTCACGAATGTGTTGAGTCATTGATCTTAACCATACACATTCTCGACTAGCTTCATGAATTGCAAGAATTTCAGCATGATTTGAGGAGGTGGCGGTTATGGTTTGTTTTACTGATCGCCATGATATAGCAGTTCCTCCACATGTGAACAAATAACCGGTTTGAGATCTAGCTTTATGTGGATCAGATAAATATCCAGAATCTGCATATCCAACTAGATCAAAATTTGATTTGTTTAAATAAAACAAACCTATATCAGTCATTCCTCGAAGATAGCGAAATATATGCTTAATCCCATTCCAATGTCTTTTTGTAGGATAAGCATTATATCTAGCTAATAAATTAACTGAAAATGTTATATCTGGTCTTGTGTTATTAGTCAGATACATAAGCGCACCAATTGCACTAAGATATGGTACTTCAGGACCAAGAAGCTCTTCATTATCTTCTCGAGGTCTAAATATATCTTTTTTCACATCAAGTGAGCGAACTTCCATTATAATATTTAATGGGTGCGCTTTATCCATATAAAATCTTTTCAAAATTTTTCTCTGTATAAGTTGACTGATGTACAAATATCTCATCTGCTAAATGCTCAATTTGTAGGCCAAGACAAAATTTTGTTTTCCCGAGATCTTTCATCTCAAATTCTTTCTTAAGATACTATGTTGCCTTTGAAAGTTCTTCAGAAGTTCCAATTAGATTCAAATCATCAACATATACAGTTATAATGGCAAATCCCGACTGTGATTTTTTTATAAAAACACAAGGACATATTGGATTATTCTTATATCCTTCTTCCAACAAATATCCACTTAGACAATTGTACAACATCCGTCCTGATTGTTTTAATCCATATAATGATCTCTGTAACTTTATGGAATACAATTCCCGAGCATTAGAATTGGGTACTTTAAATCCTTTAGGAATTTTCATATAAATATCATTATCAAGAGATCCATATAAATATGCAGTGA
The DNA here is from genome assembly GCF_013281855.1 of Momordica charantia. NCBI lineage: Eukaryota > Viridiplantae > Streptophyta > Magnoliopsida > Cucurbitales > Cucurbitaceae > Momordica > Momordica charantia. Next base: position 8,649,911 of record NW_028275157.1, on the reverse strand, counting down.
CTACATCCATAAGATGCATGTCAAGACTTTCAAACACAGTCATGTCAATTAAATATCTTAGTGTAATCGCATCCACCACAGGAGAATATGTCTCCTCATAATCAATACCGGGTCTTTGTGAAAAACCTTGTGCAACCAATCTTGCCTTATATCTTGTGATTTCATTGTTTTCATTTCGTTTCCTTACGAATAGCCATTTGTATCCCACAGGCTTAACATTTTCCGGTGTTCGGACTACTGGTCCAAAAACTTGACGTTTTGAAAGTGAGTTAAGTTCTGCCTGGATTGCTTCTTTCCATTTAAGCCAATCTTTTCTCTGTTGACATTCTTTCATAGATTTTGGTTCACAATCGTCACTTTCAGATAAAATGTCAATAGCAACATTATAAGCAAAAATATCATCAATAACTACATTAGTTCGGTTCCATCTTTTTCCAGTCATAACGTAATTCATTGAAATCTCATTATTATCTTCAGGTACTTGACTTTCCTCAATATCTTTATGAGTAGTCATGTTTAGGATTTCTTCTGGAATATCCTCATTCTCAATTGTGTCATTTTGATTATTGACTATTTTTCTTTTCCGAGGATTTTTATCTTTGGAACCCATTGGTCTACCACGCTTATGGTGTGTTGCAGATTCATTAATGACAACTTTCTGCATTGGGATGTCAATTTTTGATGGAACATTCGCAGCTGGTATATGTGACTTGGTCACTTTCTTGGCATCAATAAATGCATCTGGTAATTGATTTGCTATATTTTGCAAATGAATTATTTTATGAACTTCAAGTTCACATTGATCTGTACGGGGATCGAAATGAGACAATAACGATGCATTCCATGTAATTTCTTTTTCCAACTTCATTATTCCTCCCCCTAATGTTGGAAAATTTGTCTCATTAAAATGACAATCAGCAAATCGTGTAGTAAATACATCACCCGTCAAGGGTTCAAGATATTTAATAGTTGATGGGGAATCAAATCCAACATATATTCCTAGCCTCCTTTGAGGACCCATCTTAGTACGTTGTGGTGGAGCAATTGGAACATATACTGCACATCCAAAAATTCTCAGATGGGAAATATTTGGCTCTTGGCCATAAGCTAATTGTAACGGGGAATATTTATGATAAGATGTTGGTCTAATGCGTACGAGCGACGCTGCATGTAAAATAGCATGTCCCCATACAGATGTATGGAGCTTAGCTCTCATAAGTAATGGTCTAGCAATTAACTGCAATCGTTTTATGAATGATTCTGCTAAACCATTTTGTGTATGAACATGAGCTACAGGATGTTCAACATTTATCCCAATTGCCATACAGTAATTATTAAATGATTGGGATGTAAATTCACCAGCATTATCAAGACGAATACTTTTAATTGTATAATCAGGAAATTGTGCTCGTAACTTTATTATTTGAGCAAGTAGTCTTGCAAATGCAAGGTTTCGACTTGATAATAAGCATACATGTGACCATCTACTTGATGCGTCTATTAACACCATAAAATATCTGAAAGGACCGCTTGGTGGATTAATAGGTCCACATATATCACCATGAATTCGTTCTAAAAATGTAGGTGATTCAGTCCCTACTTTAAATGGTGATGGTCTAATGATCAATTTGCCTTGAGATCAAGCATCACATGATAATTCATTAGATTGAAGAATCTTTTGGTTCTTTAATGGATGTCCATGTGAATTTTCAATGATTCTTCTCATCATTATGGACCCAGGATGACCTAATCGGTCATGCCAAATGGTAAATATATCTGGATTTATGAACTTCAAGTTCGTAGTTGCATATGTTTCCATTACTCGTATATGAGTATAATATAATCCAGAAGATAAAGCAGGCAACTTTTCAAGTATACGTTTGTTATGTGAGACAATACATATAATATAGAGATATTCTATATTATTCTTGTTATCAGTCTCAATATGATAACCATTGCAACATATATCTTTAAAACTCAGTAGATTTCTCTTTGATTGACTAGAGAACAATGCATTGTCAATTGTAAATTTTGTTCCTCTAGGCAAAATTATGTCTTCTTTTCCAAAACCTTCAATCAAGTTTGCAGAACCTGATATAGTATTGACTTTTGCTTTCAGCATTGTCAATTTAGAAAAATATTGTCTACTTTTCAGTATTGTGTGCGTAGTCGCATTGTCTGCCAGACATAGATCACCATTGCTCATTTTCGAGTCATCCAATATATGAAAACTGTCCATGCTTCTTCATTAAACAAAATAATTACAATAAGAAGAAGGAAGAAGAAAAAAAACTTGAAATACAAAACATACATAAAAGATATAAAAAAAACATTAGTTCTGAATATTCTCAAAATCAAAAGAAGCACTTGTTATTCCATCCATTGTGCTCACTGTGCCAATTTGTTCTCCAGGAGATTCAAGAAAGTCAGCCACATCCAAACTTGTAATATTGGCAGTGTCAAAGATATCACCATCCTGGTAGGCAAGATTTGCTTCTACATTTTTTCCTTTTTCTTTCAAGGAAGCTTGATAAAGATTCACTAAGTGTTTCGATGTACGTCAAATATGTGTCCAATGCCCAGTCATACCGCATCGGAAGCACTTATTTTCAACACTTCTGGAATTCTGATCTTGTGGAGTTTTTTCTTTATGATCAACATTTCGTGTGGTTCTTTTAAAATTTGGACGATTATAGTGCCCAACACGAAATGAAAAATTATTTTTTCCTCTGCCACGGTCACGCCCTCGACCACGACCTCGACCTCGACCACGATTATTGAAATTTACAGCATTCGCCTATGGGAATGGCGTTGCTCCCGTTGGTCGAGATTCATGATTTTTCATCAATAGCTCATTATTTTGCTCAGCAACCAGAAGACATGATATGAGTTTAGAATATTTCTTAAAACCTTTCTCTCGATATTGTTGTTGCAAGAGTATATTCGAGACATGGAAGGTTGAGTATGTCTTTTCTAGCATATCACTATCAGTAATTTTTCTCCACATAACTTCAATTTCGAACTGATTTTGAATAGTGCAGAATTATAATCACTTACTAATTTGAAGTCTTGGAGCCTCAAATGCATCCATTCATAACGAGCTTTAGGAAGAATAACTGTTTTTTGATGATCATATCTTTCTCTCAAATTTTGCCACAAGGCAAGCGGGTCTTTTATTGTCACATACTCCATTTTCAACCCCTCGTGAAGATGGTGACGAAGGAAAATCATGGCTTTTGCCTTTTCCTGACTTGTGGGTGTATTTCCTTCTTTGATGGTTTCTCCCAAGTTCATGGCATCAAGATGAATTCCAGCATCTAGTACCCATGACAAATAATTATTGCCATTGATATCAAGAGCGGCAAATTCTAATTTGGTCAAATTTGTCATGGTGACACTATCACAAAAAAAAAACTCAAATTAGGGATTTAACATATGAAAACAACATATTACTTGAAAAATAAAAATTAAATTACCTACCTTCGGAACCTACCTTCAACAGGAGAAATGACAGAGGCTCGTGCTGATAACGTGTTGTAAAATTGAGGAACGAAACGAGGCAACGTCGGGTAAATAAAATAAACAAAACAATTCAAATAATAAAGAAAATTCAAAATTCAAAATGACATTTCCCACCAATTTTCAAACTTGATTTCCCACCAAATTTCTCACTAATTTCTCACAAATTCTCATCACTAATTTCTCACAAATTCTCACTACTAATTGAGCACCACATTAACCTTATTTATAGGCCATGGATAAGCATGTGGTGTGATTTACATGACACTAATAATGTCTAAAATTGAGACACATAGGGCATTATGATTTCAACACATGGTGCATGGATAATGGAACATATGGGGTTTATGAATAAAAGACACATAGAGGACATATGGAGCATGAATTTTGAGACACCTCAAAATTGGACACTAAGCAAGTGTTAGTGGGCATCTATTTAATTAAAAATTCATAATAGTTTTAGTTTATTTTGATTTTTTACTTTGAAATATTCATTTTAATCAATTTATTTTTCAAATTTTGGTTATTTTAGTCCATATATTTTCATAAAGTTCATTTTAGTTCCTATACTTTTTGACCATTTTGATCAATATTTACAAAATTTTAACAAAATTATATACTTTAATGGAAAAGCTAGGACGACATTACAGGAACTTTATTGAATATAGTGAGTTGAAATCAAGATTGGAAAAAAAAGGGTTAAAAATATTTTTGTACCTGAACTTTCTAACGATTTAGTTCATATAGTTATAAATTGGTAACAATTTAGTCCATTAATTTTAATAAGTAAAAATTTAATCCCAATAGTTTAAATTTTGCAACGCTTTAATCCCTATCATAAAATCTATTTTAAAGTTTTTATATATGTAGATCCATAAATCAATGAGAAACTAAATGTATGTTTATAAATTAAAAGTCACACTTAATTTTGATAAGGTTTTTCACAGCAGGGAATACAAAATTTAAACTAAAACTAAATTGTTAAGTTACAAACTTAAATTTAGGGATTCAATGATACTTTAGCTTAAGTAATCAAATATATTTTTTAACCCAAAAATAAAAAAGTAAAAAAGAAAAGTAATCTCAAAAATACAAAAAAAGGAGAAAAAAATACACGGTTAAAATGGAGAAAAGAAAGTAAAAATAATTAAAAATAATTAAGAAAGCACTATTTGAAAGACTAAAATGACCCCAAAACTAAATCACAAGACCCAATTAGTGTTTAAAAGTGCTTTGAGTTTGTTAATGTATATGTTTAAAGATATTACAGAAATTATGAAGTGATAAAATAAATTCCAAAAATAGGTTCTTGAAATCGGCCGTAATTTATCGTAAAACGATTTCAAGAACTACGTGGCCCCAACACCACAAGCAGGAGCCAGGCGGAAGCCGAGGGGGAATCGTGGCCATTGCCTGCGATTTCCCTTGTCCGTTGAACAATTTATTTCTTTCATTATTCAATTTCCATTTTCCTTATTAGTTTAGTCTGAGACTACTTTTTTTCCCTATTAATTAGCTTCTTTTTTCCTTTTTCTTTTTTTTCGTGCAATCATCCATTTTTACAGCTCAATTTTCTTGTAAACAAAGAACGAGTTGATTCTTTTTTTGTAAAACTGTCCTAAACTATTCTTTCAATCTTCATTGGAGTAAATTAAATTAATCGAGAAAAGTTTTTTATCGTCGGGAAAAATTGGAGGAACTTTATAGGCGATTTTCGATTTGAAAATTTTTTAAACCGTCATAAACTATTCTTTCATTCTTCATTGGACTAAATTAAATTAATAGTAGAAAAGTTTTTTGTCAATACTTTTAATATCTACTTTAATTTTGAAATTTCTTTTTTAATTTACATTTATTTTGAACTCTACATTACTTTTGTAATTTGTTTTTTAAATAACATTAATTTTAAAATTAGCCCCGATCATTTCTGGCCTTTATTTGTTTCTGTTTGAAAAATTAGTAGCTATTTGCCATTTTGTTGGCCTTTTTCTGTTTGAAATCATCTCTCCAAATTTATTTGTTTGCTTTTAATTATGAACCATGTACATGTACAGCTCTCCTTCATGGACAGAATTGATAGCTATAACACTAAAGTTCATTCCAAATATTTCATAAAGTTTTTGGATCATAATATATAATTGCTCAATTTCAATTCTAAAAGTGTGGACACACCCATAAACTCCATATTACCAAGTTTTATTCATTGATCATACTAACTTCTGCATTTCTTTCCTTCCCTTTTTTTCTATGGAAAAACCTCAAAAAGTAAAAACAAAACAAGGTGAAAATCAAAAGTAAATTACATCTAACGTACCTTGGTTTGGTTGATCAATCAAGAACAACAAGCTTCTGATACTCTTTGCCGGAGATGGCCATCTCCATGACCGCCTCCAGTTGGATTACGCCGTCGCCATCCAGAAACAAGTTGAGCAAGTTCTTCGAGAATCCGCTCACCAGCGCCACCCCCTCCTCCGTCGAGGGCACGGGCGTCGCCGATGAATGTCTCAAGTTCCAAAACACAATCTGTGGAACAGCCGATGCATACCCTTTCTGTGCAAATTTTCTGGTTATGAGTTGGTAATCTGTTTCCCACGAGTTGGGTGATGCTTGATCGAACTCCATGTCACTGAAAACGAACACCCTCTTTATCATCTCTTCTTCCTTCAACTTCCCATCCACAGCCACTCTCAGAATTTGATCAAAAACCTTCTGAAAATCAGTGTTCATTCCCCATTCCATCTCCCTCACGAAATCGGACTTCGATTTCAGACTGTTCCCTTTTATCAAATGGAGCTCGGGGCTCTCACTGAATGTGATCACCTTCCCCTTCCATGGATCTTCGCTCAGTTCAGAAACCAACAGACCCAAAGCAACACAAACCTCCATGGGAATCCCAATCATACTTCCAGAGACATCGCAGACAGCAATGCAGTTTCTCAACTTCCCTTTCTTCAACAAATCATCCACCATTCTCTTCCATTGAAGCTCTGCAACTTCTCCGCCGTCTTCCCCATCCTCGTCCAAAGACTTTATGATCTCGTGGGGAAGCAATGCCCCGGCGGCGATCGTTGTCTTCCCAGACTTGACATCTTTCAAGTATTCAGCGAATCGTTCGCCGTCGTGTTTTACGAATTTTTCCTTGTAGTTCTTCATGGCGACAGATGCTACTCTGTTGTAAGGGATTGATTCCCACCGATTGGCTCCCATGTAAACCTCCGGCAGCTCCAACACCTTCCGGAGCGGCACCAGAGCTTGTTTCCTCAATCTGTCGCGGACTCTGTAAGCATAATGCGATTCTTCAATCCCTTCGTATTCTGGATCCGATTCCCGCGGGAAAACCTTCCTCGCTATGCTCTCACAGAGTAATGTCGATCGATCGAAGGATGAATCGACGGAAGGGCACCATTTCGCAGCGAGACTGATTTTCCTCAAATCTCCAGAGCTCAGAAATTGGAGATCAGATTTCAAGCAATCCGCGAAGAATTCAGAGATTCGATCGTACAAGAGACGGTAATTTTGATCCGATTGGTAACGCTCCACAGCCTTCTTCGCCATCGAAACCTTCATCCTCTTCCTCTCCGCGCTCGCATTCTCTTTCTCTATCCTCTGTCTCTCCATGGCTTTTGAAATCTTTTCATCTCTGTCCGTAGAAGATTGGATTCCTTTCTTCCTCGATTTCATCTTATTTTGCATGAACCTTCCACCAACCGCCCCTCTCCCAATCGATGATCTCCTTCTCCTCTTCCTACCACTTCTTTTTCTTTCCAACCACTCCTCCTTCTGATTCGCCCTCACATCGGAGCTCTCAAGGAGCCGGTACAGTATCTCCGGCAGATCCTTGAAATAACCGAAATCAGCAAGAGAAGGAATGTTACCTGCTAGGGTTTTGGGATGAAATTTGTGGAGCCAGAGCGCCGCCGTGTAAAATCCCTCTTTATCGGACTTTCCGGTGCCACGCACGCCTCGCAAATTACAGATTAGCTTCAGCGTCATCAACGGATTGTGATTCCAAGCCAATCTCAGCCTCTCGGTCAAAGAATCGGACGGCGTATCGGGAACCACATGGAAGAAGAAGTCGAGGCAAGGATTACCGGAGGAGAGGAAGGTCGCCGACATATTCTCCGTGAATCCCATCGGCGGTGCCGCAGTTCCGTCGATTTTGTTGAAGTTGGCCACCAGTGCATCCACGAAGGGGTCGCCGGCGGTTGATGGTGGTGATTCAGGTTGTTGGAGTGGGGCGTAGAGCTCCGGCGGACCGAGAAGGCATGGAGGAGCCATCGAAGCCGGAAAAATTCAGTCGCCGGCGGAATCAGAGGCGAGATTGACGGCGGTGCTAAGCAGAGATTTAATAAACGGTTTTGGATAAAAATTTGAGTTTCATTTGCATTTCAGACTTTTCAGTTATAAAAGAATTTTCATGCGTGGCGACCAAGAAAAGATTTCTAATTTTCTGAATTTTCTGAAATAGTAGGGTCGTTTTTATTATTATTTTTAAACTTTGCGCATCTCCTAAAAATAGTTTTCAAATTCAAAAATGAGAAGACTTTAATATTATCTAAATAAAATTCTTAAATAATGTAATTTTAGGGAGAACAATGTTTATAATATTTAATTCTTCTTAATGATTCTTGTTATCATGAAAACCAATTGAAGGATAAGTTTCAAGCTTCTCAACTATTAAATATCTTTTTCTCTTTTAATTTGAATGTGTCAATGTTTTATTTTTTATTACTATTTAAATTTACCTAAATACATCCCTCAAATATAGTTTTGGAATAACAAAATCATTTTAAAAAAAAATGTTTTTTTATTACTATTTAAAGTTACCAAATATTAAAAATTAAAATTATTTTTATAATAATAGAGAAATAGTTTCATAAATTAATTAAGAATAATTAAATAAGATAAATATTTATTCTGCTTAAAATTATATTATTCGTGAATTTTATTTACCTGATGTTAAAATCTTTTCCAGTGGTTAAATGTTTTTCTTATTGTCGCAACGTCATCGCGACGCGGAGCGGCCGACGTCATCCCTGAAAGGTCTCTTCCGAGATAAGGGTTTGGAGTCGCCACTAATCATCTATGAGGTGTGATTGGTCATCTAACAATAAAGAGAATGTCTGCGAAAAAAGATTGTTGGTCCGGGAGTCGACTGAATCAAAAATTATCCTATTATTTTATTTGGTCCAAAAAAAAAGAAATGTTTTATTTTATTTTAAATGTCTCATATTATATTAATTTTCATTTTGTGAATTAATAGGTATGAGTGGCAGGAAGACCATTAGAAAAAATTTGACACCTCGAGAATATTGAAAGGCTCTAAAAACTTGCGACATAAGACACTCCAACATTTCACCAACGTACCACCACCTTAAGATATAAACTATTAAACTATACTCCATTTTAAATTACAAACTTTGTATTTTTTAATTTTGTTTAAAAAAAACTCTAAACGAAATCTTTTAATTTCAAACGAATCATTTTTAGTCCACTATTTATTTATTTAAAAAGAAAGTTTGAAATTTAAAACATTTTTCCTTTTAAAACTTACAGGATTTACAAAGAAAAATATTTTGTTTTAAAATAAATCTCATTTACAAAACCTTTATTTTCTTTTAAAAAAGCTTAATTAAAAGTAAAAAAAAAAGTTTCTGACAGAACACTATCCCTCCAAACAAACTCCTCGTTTAAGGAAAGACTAAAAAAAATTTACCACTTTTTTCCTTTTATTAAAAAAACTTTCTTTTCCTTTGATTTTCAGCAAACCAAAACTCACATTTCTTACCTTTGTTTCAGTAGAGGAAGGATGGAGGTCACCGGAATCTATGGCTACTACCAGTGAGCTGTGGTGCCGTTCGGGTCCTGCCGCTGTAGGCGTACAATGCTCGTGAGGTTATCTCACCCCCATTGGAGGCTGAAATGGCTCTGCGTCGCCGGAGTCCATTGTCACCAGAATGGGAGTTGCTCTCGTCGCTAGAAGTCACTGTTTTTCGAGATCGTACTGCTACAAATCGTCGGATTTGTGTTTGTCGGAGTTTGTTGTCGAAACGTTACTGTCACCGCTACGTGGGTGCCGCCGATCTGTACCGTCGGTCACCGGAATGTCGATTCGCCGGCGAAGTTCCTGTGCTGCCGCTGGAATTGATGCTGTGGGTGTTGTGGTGGAGCTTGAAATTGAGGAGGTAGAAGAAGAGAAGATGGAATGAGAAATGGGCTGTAGAGGGAGAAAGAAAATAAAATAAGATAAAAAGGGAAAATAAAATGAGTGTTTGAGGGGAGAAATGGGTTGTAGAGAGAGGAGCAAAACAAAATAAAGTAAACCGAAAAGAAAATGGGTGTTTGGAGAGAGAAGATGGAAAGAGGGAAAAAATAAAAATAAAAATAAAAATGTAAAAGAAGATAGGTTTTTGAAGAGATAGTAAGAGGGAATGGTGGTGGTGAGGTAGAAGATGAAGTTTGAGAGAGAGAAATATTATGGAGGAAAAATGTGGGGGGTTTTAGAGAAAGGAAGAAGGAAAAAAAAAGGAAGGAGATGGAGATGGTGAGCTTTTAGAGAGAGGAAGGAGGGAAGAAAGAAAAATGGGATTCTTTGTGGGTTTAAGAGAGAGAAGGACTCTCCTAAAGGGAAAAAATCTATTTTTTCTGCATGGCTCTCCCTGTTTTTGTGTTTTTCTGTATTTTTTTGTGTCCCTAATCTGTCCCTTTCCCTCTTTAAATAAGCAAAAATGCAACGGTAACAATGAGAAGGGTGAAAATTATAGTATTTTTGACGAGTAAAACAGAATCAAAATCAGTTTTATTAAAAAAAAGTTTTTTTTTTTTAAATTTAAACAAATCTTTTTATTTACTTAAAATCAAATCTTATTTATTTATTTATTTTAATAATAAATCAAATTCTTTTAAAACAAAATCTATTTTCAAATTTAATTAAAACCTTACCTTAAACTTTTACAAATAAAATAAAATTTTATAATATAAAATATTAATATTAATGTTAATAATAAATAAATAAAAATAATAAAATTTGAATCAAACCAAATACGGTGTCTTAACACTTATGATAATATTTATTTTAAAGTTTTAACTTTTGAAAGATATTTTGTAAAATTTTAATTGTTTGGTAGAGATTAATTTTGTAGGTCTAGAAAGATAGATAATTAAATTAGATTTGCAATATTATATTTGAAAAAAAATTGATTTTGCTATTCCAAAATTACTTTTAAGGTTGGTAAAGTTTAGAAACAATAATACTAAAATAAAAAATAATAATAAAACATTGATGCATTCGAGTAAAAACAATAATAATAAATAAGTTAGAACAAAATGAATGAATGCATCAAGCAAATCAAAAATAGAAAAAGAAAAATCTGTAATAGGTAGTTAGGACCTGTTTATTTCAGTCAAAATTATCATTCCAAAATTATCATGGAATGAGAATTTGGACTGAGTAGATTTTTACTCTATTTGAAAAAATTTAAGTTTTCTATATACCTATACCTATTTCATTTTTATGTATATGAGGATCGAACTCACAGCCTCTTTTCACTGTTTATATGTAAAATTACATATTGCCTTTCCTTTCCTTGCTCCCAAATTACATCTCCTCTTATTTTTCTCTTTCTTCCTCTAGCCATTATTCTTTCTCCTTCCCTCCATTTTTTAGTTTCCATATTTCTTCTTACAGTTTTTCGAAGCAATTATGACAAAAAAAAAGAAAAAAAGAAAAAAAGAAAAAAAACAATGAGAGTGGGAAAAGATTAAGGTTTACTTCTTCTAAGAGAGCTGAATTGTGGTGAAGAAAATTAAGGAAAGAAAGTTGTTTTCTCTCTTTTGTAAAAGACCAAACTCATAGGAAAAAAAAAAAGATAAAGATGGAAAACTCATCGCTAATCCTTAATATTCAACTCCATTTTTGGTGCTCTTTCCGAAATCAAGGCCAAGACCTCTCATGGCTTCGATCTCATCACAACTTCACATGACAAGTTCTTCTCCAACGACTTCGATCTTTGTCGGGCTCGGACACATGTTTAAGATCTTCAAGCCCGTCGTCCTCGAACTCGTCTCCCTTCCCATGCCTTCCATAGCATGCAGCCGGTTCCTTATTGGCCCTCAATAAGCATCAAGTGTCGATCTCTCTATCTCTAGCTTTTGGTTAGATCTCGCTCTCGCACTCGACCAGACCTTGATCTCCCTGTCTTAGATCTCTTTTAACTTTGATTCAGATCTCTCTCGCTTTAGCTCTTAGCTGAAGACTCTACACACTCAATGTTGGTGAGGACTTGTGACGCTGATAGTGGTGATAGCAGCACCCAAAATTTTGCAGCAGTTGGAAGAAAAGAAGACTACACAGTACTTCAAAACCCAGAAACCATTTTTTCTCAATCTCAAGGAAAAAAGTCAAAGAAAGTTATGCTCATTTTTTAGTTCACAAATTATATACATAAAATATCTTACCATAAAATAAATAACAACTATTTTTTAGGTGCCCCTTGTCATTCAAAAGGAGGATAAGAGAGAATAAGAGATTGTAGCGTTTTCATGGAAAAAATAAATTTTGGGGACAGAGAGAGAAAATGAAGAATGGGAAGAAATAGAAGAATAGAGACATATTTTTTTGGAGTTGTGGGAAGAGATAAAGAATAGAGAGAAACCAAAGAAAAAGAAAAAGTAACAAAGTGTGATGTGTAATTTCACATAAAAATTATATAGGTAAAATGGTAGAAAACTTGAGTTTTTAAAGGTCGGGAAAAATCATTTTTTCATCAGAAAAAAAAAATCAATCTTACCGTTTTCCCCGAGAGTCAACCCTTTTTTACGCCTCTCGTGAGATTTTATTTACTATTTATTTATTTTTACCGAGAGAGAGGGGAGTTTTAAGATAGTTAAATAGAGGGAATTAGTTTAAATTTTTTAACCCTTGAATCATTTAAAAGATGTGAAATAAGATTACTTATTAGTGGAGAAATCGGCATGGATAGTCTTTTTCAATACGACACATAAGATTTGTGACCAATTTTTTAGAACAAAAGTATTTTATACATGCTTGTCTTTGCGAGGGAAACTATGATATTACAGTAAAATGGAGAAAGATAGTCTGTCGTGTATTCATTATTCTCCAAATAAAGATATATATACACAATGGGTCTGTAACAAAATAACATAATAACAACTAAGTCTAATACTCCCCCTCAAGTTGGGTGGTAAATATTCAAAACACCCAACTTGGATAAAAGATGAAAAATGACAGCAGTCGGCAATGCTTTGGTGAACATATGAGCAAGCTGTAAATTTGTCGGCTAGGAAGTAACTTCAGAAAACCATCGACAATTTTATCATTAAGAAAATGGCAGTCCAATTCAATTGTTTTGTTCACTCGTGAAAAATCAGATTAGAAGCGATGTGGACAGAAGCCTCATTATCACAAAACAGAAGGTGCAAGAGTAGAACCAGAAAGCTGCAGATAACTCAAAAGGTGGGAAAGCCAAATCAATTCACAAGTAGCCATGGCTAAGGCTCCAAATTCGGCTTCACGAGACGAACGAGAGACCGTAGATTGTTTCTTGGTCTTCTAAGAAACCAAAGCAGTGCCCAAGAACACACAAAACCCGGTGGTCAATCGTCGAGAATCAGCACAAGACGCCCAGTTAGAGTCGGCCAATGCCCGTGGTTGAAGAGAAGAAGAAACAAGAAGAATTATCCCCTGTCATGGTGAATTCTTCAAATATCGCAGCAAATGATAGGCTGAAGCAAGATGACTCTTAGTTCGCTTTGATACATATTGACTTAATTTGTGTACCGGAAAGGTAATGTCATGGCGTGAAATTGTCAAATACAAAAGACGCCCAACAAGTCTCCTATAAACCGAGGCATCATGAAGAAGATCTCCATCAGAAAAACATGCCAAAAGACCAGAGCATCCTCCAAAAGTTGCAACGTATAGTGCCTTTGAGAAACACAAATGTTGGAGATGATCGAGCAAGCTCAAGACCAAGAAAATATTTTAGAGAACCCAAGTCTTTTAGCTTAAAACGAGTGTTGAGAAGAGACTTTAACTCATCAATATTAGACGAACAAGCGTACACAAGTAAGGCAACAAATCGAGAACCAGAGTCCCGAATAAAAAGAGAATAATTTATGGGACAACAAAGCAGCAGAAAATTTCGCAAACCACTGGCATGGAGCTTAGTTAAGCCTGTAGATAGACTTTTTCAAACGACAAACCAAACACTCCCCCTTAAGAAAAACCTCATGATAGTGTTCATACCAAAGGGAGATCCATATATATACCTCCTCAAAAAGGTCACCATGCAAAAAGGCGTTATTAACATCCAACTAAACAAGAGGTCAATGTTTAGACACGACAACAGTAAGCAAAACCCGAACAGTCACGAGTTTAGCAACAGGGGAAAAGGTGTCAATAAAGTCTAGGCCTTCTTGTTGTGTAACGCCTTTGACAACGAGACGAGCTTTATACTGTTCAATTAAACCATCAGCTCGATGTTTGACTTTATAAACTCATTTACATTCTATAAAGTGCTTGTTGGGAGGAAGAGGAACAACCTTCCAAATATTATTAGACTCCATAGCACAAAGCTCAGTTTGCATAGCCTCTTTCCAATGATCAAATGGAATAGCCTAATGATAGTATTTAGGCTCACAGTGAGAAGAAACCTCCAAGGAAAAAGCCTTAAAAGATGGAGACAACTGAGCATAAGATACATAAGCATGTAAAGGATACCGAGTGGACAACACTGGCAAACACTGGCAAGACTGACTGAGAAGCATACAATGGTAGTGCTGAAGATAAGATGGCTATCTAGAAATTCGAGAAGAACGTCGTGGGGAAACAACCACATCATAGGTAACTGTAACAGGCATGGAGGAGCAATGGAAGCCGGGAATATTGCATCGCCGGCGGAATCAGAGGCGAGATTGACGGTGGTGCTAAGGATGAGAGCTTTAAGAAAGGGTTTTGGATAAAAACTTATAAAAGAACATGCGTGGGACCAAGAAAGAATTCTAATTTTCTTTAAGAAAAAAAAATGAACGCCTCATTTATTATTTATTTTTACGGAGATTGGAAAGGCTTTTTTTTTTTTTTAATAATAATGTTTTCTATTAAACTAATTCCAAATATATATACCCCTCCTTAGAAAATTGTACGTGTCTCTGCTAAGGGTGTACATCGGCTAGGTCTTCAGGGCCAAACCATCACCGACCGACGTATGCCCGACCGACCGACGTATTGTCAATGCTTCTCACATCTATGTCCATGATTGGCCTCAGGCCCATTATGTAGGGACAAAAATCGTGTATCGAACTGGCTTAAACTATGAGTCTAGTGTCATGACCATCAGCATGGAAGGACCGACTTCATCTTGCATCTGTGTAAAAGGTGGCATGTCTTCGACTTTACGATGGAGCTCTTCCAGTACAGGATCGTCACGATCGATTGGCACATCCTTCTATTTGAATTTTGACAACGTCTTCTATGTCTAGGACCACATATAGGTGTAACTTGACTTCCTTTAATATAACTCAAGTTTAATATCTTCCCGTCAATAAATGAAGCTTGATTGAATTTAATGTAACTTCAAGTTCAACAATATATAAGGTAAAATATCCACCATCTTCCTTGAATCCTTGTAGCAAGAGAAATTAGGGCCAATTTTTTTTTTTTTAATTATTGTGATTTTTACTTTCAAACCAATTTAGTAGCCACTTATCATTATAACTTCTAAAAATGAAATAATCAAATTTAATTTAGATTATTAAAAATATTTTATTTTCTTACTTTCACATTTAATTTAGTAGCCATTTATCAGTATAATTTTTAAAAATTAAATAATCAAATTTAATCTAGATTAAAAAAAATTTCTTTTTTTTTACTACTTTCACACTATAAAGTTTAGGGCTCGTTTGATAACGATTATTTTTTGTTGTTCTATTTTTATTTTTAGTTTTTGAAAAACAAAAACTTTCACACTATAAAGTTTAGGGCTCCTTTGATAACGATTTTTTTTTTTTGTTGTTCTATTTTTATTTTTAGTTTTTGAAAAACAAAAACTTTTTTTTGTTTTTAAAAAAATAGAAAATCAAATATGTTTGGTAACCATTTTTAATTTTCTATTTTTAAAAAGTTAAAAATTGAAAATATATATTAGAGAAAGTAAATTCTATGTGGAGTAGAGATAGATAACAATGGTGTGAGGCGGGAGTGAGGATGCCCTCTCACATTCTCATGCTTGTTAGAATTTTTAGTCTCACATCTTCACCTCGTTCTTCAGTCCGGGGATCGAGATCCAGGTTAAATAATCCTTATTTGGAGATGAGGATATTCGCTTGAAAAATTATCAGTTTTATAATTAATTTAAATTATTTTTTGAATTTAAAAAATAAAAAAGTGTAATAAATATATATTAATTATTTTTAGGTTTATTATTTACTAGCATAGATAATTAGTTTTTAAAATATTTAATATTTTATTCACAATTTAGTAAATATGTCCATAAAATATATATTAATTATTTTTCAAATGGAATCGATGATGGGGTTGGGACATGCATTTCCTATTTTTGAAGTGGGAACCCGACTTGTAAGAATTTTTGTCATCCTGTATAGACATGAAAATACAACTTTAGAGAGATGAAAATAAACTTTTGAAAGAGAAATTTTAGAGAGATAAAGAAAAAGATTTAGAAAAAAAAGTAGTGAAAGTAAAGTTAAAAAGAGAAAAATGAGAAAAATTTTAGAAAAAAAAAAGTAAAGTTAAGAGGAAAAGATATGTAAAAGGAAAAAAATAGAAAGAGAGAAAAATGATACTGAGTAAAAAAAATTAGAGGCAAAAACCATATTTGAAATATAATTTTTAGATAAAATAAATTAATACCAAAAGAAATACAAGTTATAATGAAAGAAAATTGAACCAGAAAAGAAAATATAATTTTCAGATAAAAAAAAATATTAGAAAAAGAAAGAAAAGTTACATAGAGAAAAGTTTAGGAAGACATTAAATTTTTTAGAAAAAATATATAGACATAATTTTGGAGAGAAAGAGATAATAATAAATATTTAAAATATTAAAATTTTATAGAGAGAAATAATTTTTTAAAGAGAAAGAAATAATAATAAATATTAAAATATTAAAATTTTATAGAGAGAAAAATAAATTTTGTAGAGAAAGAAAAAATAATAATAAATATTACAATATTAAAATTTTACATAAAAGGAAAAATAAATTTTTTAAAGAGATATATACAGAGAACCAATTTTTAGAGGGATAAAGAAATTTGTTAGAAGAAAAAAAGTTAAGTATTTAGAAGAAAAAAATGAGATTTTGAAAAATAAAAATATGTTTTTTTTTACTACACCTGAACTCTAAACCCTATTTTTTAAAAAAATTTACAAGAATTTCAAAATCGTTTTTGAAAAACAAATACAAAATTGAAGTAGTTATCAAAAATTAAAAACCAAAAACAAAAAATATATAATGAAATGATTATCAAATTACGGAGGTTGAGAGATTGAGATTTGTTTTCTTTTTAAATGATTGGTTTTTTCTGTCTTTTTTTCTATTTTCGTTTCTTTTTATTCAATCAATTTATTCTTCTAATTTATCTTATATTAAAATTTAAATTTAATTGAGTGCTGTTTTAGTCTCAAATCTTCCCAAAAATTTAAGTTTTAAATTAAACAAATAATTTACATAAAAAAATTTAAACAAATAATTATTTTTAGTTACTTTAAGTTACTCTAAATAAACATATAATTACTTTTGATGTTTTCTTCTAAAAAAATGAGATTTTAATTACATTTTTTTTCTTTTCAAAAAGTCACAAATGGACTTTAATTAGATAATAATTTCTTTTTGTAGCAGACCCCATGGTGGTTAAAGAAAAATCCAGGTAAGAAATTTTTTCTGATATCCATACCAACCACCACCTTTCTTCCCTGCTAAAGCAACAACGATGAGTAGATCCACGATGATGCGCACCAGACGATGTGCCCTTCCAATGATTTGTGGTATGTACCCTCTCACAATGGCCAATGGCGAGCCCCATGGCAGCACTGACGAGCGATCTCCACATCGAATGTGTTATAAGAAACGAAACGGTCCAGACAAGGATGGGAATCGGACTGGGAAGAACTCCGAAGCTACACCGACCGGGCTCGACCCAGAACTTAGGGGCCGACCCAACTAAAGGCCGACCCGGGGTCTGCGCCGAGGCCTGCTCGGCGCCACGGCTATGGGTCGAGAACACCTCTCGACCTCTCTCTCGATCTCTAGCCTGACCGACTGGTGTTTGTAGAACCTCGAACCTATTATGATGTTGGAGCTCGCGACGAGACATCTCACGGCCCAAGAAGCCCAAGATTTGATTGACCTAGGATTCGAATAATGAAACCCTAGGGGGGGAAAATCAACCATAAATAGGAGGGGGAATCACTCATTGAAGGTAAGCAAATAAACCCTAAGTACTTCACTTAGTAATTCTCTCATCGCTGACTTAAGCATCGGAGCCAGTGTGACTAAAGTCACACCGAGTTAAGGTTGTTCGGTTTTGCAGGTATCCGGCCTCATGATCATCATCAAATTTGGTGCGTATTTGGCGAGAACCAAGCAGGCCAAAATCCCAGCATCAACAATTGGCGCCGGCTGTAGGGATGATTACGCAATTCGAAGCAAGCTTAGCCGAAACAAGTCCAGATCCGAGGAGATTGGAATGGAGCAAGCTCATATGAACCCCGTGATAGGACGTTAATCCCGCAGAAGAAATAAGGATCTTTGTTCTTGAATTTTGAGAAACAAAACCCACAAATGAAAAAGGAAAATACAAGGGAATTGGGTATTACCTTTGATGAACAGTTCTTCAACAAACCCAATTGACACTACCAAACGATCTTCCCTACTATTCTTTGGGCATGAGAATGTGCTTGTGGGAGAAACGATCTTGGAAGCCAAGGGAATTGAGAGAGAGAGCCTTGAGAGAATCAAAACAGGGGAAGTTCATCTCCCTCGTTTTTGAAGAACTTTTTAGCAGATAAAACGAGGGATGACGTGGGGTAACTCCCTACGTCATAACCAACCTCAGCAGGGGAGTGTTAATATTAATAATAATTAATATTAAACAAATTAATATTAATTAATTAATCAGATAAATAAATAATTAACACTTAATTATTTATTACAAAATTAGAATCATATTCTAAAGCATTTCTCTCGTATAATCTATAATCATAATGCACATCTTATGCACATTATTTTTAACCTATAGTTTTAATATGAATCTTATTCATATTAATTTTATCTGAATCTCATTTAAAAATTTTCTCTCATAACATATAGTTTTAATATGGAATTAACTATATATTATAATGTATCAATATACATATATCTAATCCCTTGAGAAATTTGAACATTTCAAAATTTACCAAATACTTGATCCTCGTTTTACCTGTTGTGAGCTAGCAAGAGGACCTAATGGACCTACAGATCAGAAGCTCCAACGATACGAGATTAATCGGTCAAACTTATTAACCGAGTTAATCAACATTCATTAGTTACGGGTCACTCCACTAAAGACCCGCAGTTGCACTCTTCTCACTGCACAATATTTTTGTGTCCATGGATATACGATCATTAATGGCAAGTCAATACTTCACGAGTGCTTGTAACTCAAGTTGGGTCAAATTACCGTTTTACCCCTGAGTTACATCTTACTCCTTAAATACCACTGCTCCTCTAATGAACAAACCGGTTATGGTCCAACCAATAACCGAAAGTCCCTCTCAGGCCAGTGAGAGGGTGGGGCCCCTTGTCAAGTCCTGAAGTCAGCATTTAAGAGAACACTCATCTACTCCCCGAGATTCGGGGAGGAGTGAATTCCATCTCATGAAGTTATGTTCCCAGCTTCCCACTCGGTCTCGTCCCCAAAATGGTAGGAATATTAAGTCGGCGACTCGGGCCACTCTCACCCATACAGATCAAAGGACGAGTACTAACGGACATGAGTCCATAACTCACTCAGGATTGAGAGTTGCCTGATCATTCTATGAAATAGCAATATATTAGCCAACGACATTACATCTAAAGATCGGCTATTTCGTGGTCCGGTTTTATACAAACTCATTGTACATGATACCCTCACTCGCATGTCTCCTCACGAATGACCTGGATCGGGTCGTCTGTAACATTTACAAAGTGGGCGGTATCCATAGTGTTGCCAGGATAAGGTACCCAACCTTATCCATATACTATAGACCCTTTAGGTTATTCCCGAGACATTATCCACTTGTATATCGAGGGTATATCAAATATATACCCAGTATATATGTTGTCCCGGTTCTATGATAATAACCTTGGATGTTTAGTTTATTGGATTTAGACCCCGACGTGGATTTCCCGGCCTGTAAGGATTAAATCCTTAGAGCCATACATGAGCTTGTAGTCCCCCGTTCTCCTAAGATACTTGAGGATTCCCTTAACAGCAGTCCAGTGATCATATCCTAGGTTGGATTGATATCTACTGACCATCCCCACTGCGTAGCAAATGTCAGGCCTAGTGCACAACAAAGCGTACATCAGACTGCCCACTACTAAAGCATATGATATGCGTCTCATATCCTGAACTGCTTGAGGTGTCTTAGGACATTGTTCCTTAGACAGATGAATTCCATGCTTGAAAGGCAATAAGTCCTTCTTGGAATTTTGCATCGAATATCGAACAAGCATCTTGTTGATATAAGTTGCTTGAGATAGGACTAGTGTTTTGTTCTTGCGATCCCTTAGAATTTGGATGCCAATAACATATTGAGATTCTCCCAAATCCTTCATTTGGAACTCAGTAGCTAGCCAC
Organism: Momordica charantia; assembly: GCF_013281855.1. Classification (NCBI taxonomy): domain Eukaryota; kingdom Viridiplantae; phylum Streptophyta; class Magnoliopsida; order Cucurbitales; family Cucurbitaceae; genus Momordica; species Momordica charantia. Next base: position 8,629,533 of record NW_028275157.1, on the reverse strand, counting down.
TTCTTTATGTCAGTGAGGTATCCTATATCATTCCCAATGAGTAGGATATCATCCACATACAACACTAAGAAGGCTACGATGTTATTGACGATCTTCTTGTATACACAAGGCTCATCAACATTTTGGTCAAAACCATAAGATTTGATCGCTGTATCAAACCTTATGTTCCAAGATCGATATGCTTGTTTCAATCTGTATGTGGACAATTTAAGCTTGCAAACCTTTTGCTCTTGACCTTGAGCTATGAACCCCTCGAGTTGAGACATATAAATACTTTCTTCAAGATTGCCATTCAGAAAGGTAGTCTTGACGTCCATTTCCCAAATCTCATAGTCATAATATGTTGCAATGGACAAAAGTATTCTTATGGACTTGAGCATAGCTACATGGGAGAAGGTTTCTTCATAGTCCACCCCTTCCCTTTATGTGTAGCCTTTCGCAACAAGTCTCGCCTTATAGGTTTGCACCTTTCCTTCGGCGTCTTGTTTTCTCTTGTAAATTCATTTGCACCCTATTGGTCTTACCCCGTCAGGTTGGTCTACAAGTTCCCAAACGGAATTGAAGTACATAGATTCCATTTCCAGGTCCATGGCAGCCCATTTGTCATTGTCCACATCTTACATTGCCTGTTTATAGGTCAATGGATCCTCGACGCTGTCTTCAGGTATGTCAAATTGGGTTTCTGTTAAACCCACGTAGCAGTCAGGTTGTGACACAATCCTCCCACTACGTCGAGGCACCCTTAATCTTGAGGTGGATGTGATTGACGTGATGTACTAGCTTCATCAACAACTTTTGTTGAAGTGTCAACTTGATCAACAACTCAAACTCATTGTACATGATACCCCCACTCGCATGTCTCCACAAGAACGACCTGGATCGAGTCGTCTGTAACATTTACAAAGTGGGCCATATCCATAGTGTTGCCAGGATAAGGTACCCAGCCTTATCCATATACTCTAGACCTTTTAGTTTATTCCACTCGTATATCAGGGGTATATCAAATATATACCTCGTATACCAGACGGATATCATATATATACCTAGTATATCAAATATATACACAATATATATACTGTCCCGCCCATACATGAAAATAACCTTGGATGTTTAGTTTATTGGATTTTGGACAATGCAATGCTATGAATTCAACAACAAATTTATTGAATATACATTGTTTCAACATAAATATAAACTGGGAGTTTAGGGCAACACACCCAACAAACTTCCACTTGAACTAAACTCGAGTGGGGTGTATATTATCATAAGAAAAAAAGGAAAATACAATAAACTAGGGCATACACTATACCCATTACATTTCTCCCACTTGCCCTAGACTAATCGTACAAAGCTCGTAGACCTAGACTTTCTAGATTGCCCTCAAACACTTTAGCTGTGAGTGCCTTCGTAAAAGGATCAGCAATGTTATGCTCCGAAGTGATCTTTGTGACGATCACACCTCCTTGTTGCATTATCTCCCGTATAAGGTGGTACTTTCTTTCGATGTGTTTGTTTCTCTTGTGGCATCAAAGTTCTTTAGAATTTGCCACAGCACCACTGTTATCACAAAAAAGTGTGATGGCAAGTTCATGTTTGGAACGACTTCCAAATCTGTCAAGAACTTTCTAAGCCAAACCGTCTTTTTTGTTGCTTCACAAGCTGCAACGTACTTAGCCTCTATGGTGAAGTCAGCGATGCATCCTTGTTTGATGCTTCGCCAAACAATCGCTCCTCCGTTAAGAGTGAATACTGATCCCGACGTGGATTTCCTTGAATCCTTGTTTGTTTGGAAGTTAGAGTCAGTGTATCCTGTAAGGATCAAATCCTTAGAGCCATACACGAGCTTATAGTCCCTCGTTCTCCTTAGATACTTGAAGATTCCCTTAACAGCAGTCCAGTGATCATATCCTGGGTTGGATTGATACCTACTGACCATCCCTACTGCGTAGCAAATGTCAGGCATAATGCACAGCATAGCGTACATCAGGCTGCCCACTGCTGAAGCATAGGGTATACGTCTCATATCCTCAACTTCTTGAGGTGTCTCAGGACATTGTTCCTTAGACAGATGAATTCCATGCCTGAAGGGTAATAAGCCTTTCTTGGAATTCTGCATCGAATATCGAACAAGCATCTTGTCGATATAAATTGCTTGAGACAGGGCTAACGTTTTGTTCTTGCGATCCCTTAGAATTTGGATGCCAAGAACATACTGAGCTTCTCCTAAATCCTTCATTTGGAACTCAGTCGCTAGCCACTTCTTTATGTCAATGAGGTATCCTACGTCATTCCCAATGAGTAGGATATCATCCACATACAACTCTAAGAAGGCTACAATGTTGTTGACGATCTTCTTGTATACACAAGGCTCATCAACGTTTTGGTCAAAACCATAAGATTTGATCGCAGTATCAAACCTTATGTTCCAAGATCGAGATGCTTGTTTCAGTCCATATATGGACCGTTTAAGCTTGCAAACCTTTTGCTCTTGACCTTGTGTTATGAACCCTTCGGGTTGAGACATATAAATACTTTCTTCAAGATTGCCATTCAGAAAAGCAGTCTTGATGTCCATTTGCCATATCTCATAGTCATAATATGTGACAATGGACAAAAGTATTATAATGGACTTAAGCATAGCTACAGGGGAGAAAGTTTCTCCATAGTCCACCCCTTCCCTTTGTGTGTAGCCTTTTGCCACAAGTCTCGCCTTATAGGTTTGCACCTTTCCTTCGGCGTCTCGTTTTCTCTTGTAAATTCATTTGCACCCTATTGGTCTTACCCCGTCAGGTTGATCTACAAGTTCCCAAACGGAATTGAAGTACATCGGCTCTATTTCCAGGTCCATTGCTTTGACCTATTTGTCCTTGTTAGTATCTTCCATTCCCTTGTTGTAGGTCAGTGGATCCTCGACGCTGTCTTCAGGTATGTCAAATTGGGTTTCTGTTAAACCCACGTAGCAGTCAGGTTGTGACACAATCCTCCCACTACGTCGAGGCACTCTCAATACTTGAGGTGGATGTGACTGACGTGATGTACTGGCTTCATCAACAACTCTTGTTGTAGTGCCAGTTTGATTAACAACTCTTGTTGACGTGTTTGTAGCCTCTTCGGAAATCTCGTTAATCACTACCTTACTCCGTGGTTTATGATCTCGAACGTGGTCTCCTTCCAAGAAAGTGGCATTTGTCGATACAAACACTCTGTTTTCTTGAGGATCGAAGAATAGACCACCTCTCGTCTCTTTAGGGTAACCTACGAATATGCATACTTTGGAACGAGACTCCGGTTTCTTTGGATTAGTCATGAGCACGTGTGCCGGGTGTCATGGTCATGCTTGTCCTGGGCCTGTTGCCTGTGGCCGCATGCCCATAACAACCTCTTTCCACATACATTTATGCCATGTATTTAGTTTTGCTTGTTATTTTATTTTCCTTGTACTTTTGGTGGCGAGTGACTCCTCGCCACTTTGAATGTTCTTGCTTGCCATAACAATTATACCTTAGAATGTATTATAGGGGGGTACACCTAGTCTCCCTCCTACCTTGTGTTGTATCTTGTCTTGCCGCTAATCTATTCTCTTACATTCAAGCATACAACAAGCTTTCCAAAATGTCTTCAAACGCTTTCCAAACCTTTTTTCTCTAAACCCGTTTTCCAAAACCGTTTTCTCGAGAACAGGGGTGGAGGTTGCGACATATAGCCGTGGTGCCACCGGCTATCCGATTTTCGTTGGCTGACTTGATCATGGGCAAGAACAAGTGCCGCACAATCGCTTTGTGAGTCCTTTGAAAGGTGCGATTGTGACAGTTGGTATCAGAGCCTAGTTGGCTCATCGAGTTGGAAAACAGTAACCATGTCCGCGACAAAACAGTTGGGCAAGTCCCACATCGACAGACTCGTCGAGATCGAAGAACAGCTGTTGTTCTTGAGGGAAATCCCTGACAACCTTAGATATGTGGAATCTCGGCTGGATGAGATCTCCACCAAAGCTGACGGAATTGATGCTGTGAATGCCCTCATAGATGGGCTTGCTATACGTGAGTTAATGCTTCGGGTTGAGATCCTTGAAGGCAAGGTTAAGCGAACTGATAACCTTGAACGTGGCGAAAGCTCATCGAGCTCAATCGCCCACATGGAGGAGCTTGTCGAAGAAATAGACATCTCCCAAAAGACTATTGTGCAGATGGTCAGTGAGCTGACCGACGACTTCAAAGCCACCATCAACGACATGAGGGCGGAGATTGCCGAATTAGGCACCAAAGTAAATCTCACCATGAGAGCAGTGGGAAATCAGGCCCCAGCTGGGGGACCGATTTAGTTCAACAAGGTGAAAGTTCCCGAACCCAAGCCCTTCTGTGGGACGCGAGATGCTAAAGCTCTTGAGAACTTCATCTTCGACCTTGAGCAGTACTTCAAGGCGACAAGCACAGTGACAGAGGAATTGAAAGTCACACTAGCCACAATGCATCTTGCTGACGATGCGAAGTTGTGGTGGAGAGCAAGATATGTAGATGTACAAGAAGACAGATGTACCATCGACACGTGGGAAAAACTAAAGCAGGAACTTGATCCCAATTTTTCTCGAAAAATGTAGAGATCTTTGCCCGCCGTAAACTGCGTGAATTACGACACACAGGAAATATTCGAGACTATGTAAAGCAGTTTTCAAGATTGATGTTGGACATCCGTGATATGTCAGAGAAAGACAAGGTCTTTGCCTTTGTGGAGGGCTTGAAACCATGGGCCCGAGCCAAGCTGTATGAACAGAAGGTGCAAGATATTCCTACTGCTTACGCAACAGCCGAACGACTGTTCGATCTTAGCAACGATACATCACAAGAATAGAGGAAGACCCAAGCTTGTTCTAGTAGTGGAAACAAACCTGCTAGATCGGGATCCCCTAAAAGTGGGGGAGCTGATAGAAATGGAGGAGTAGACCGCAGACCCTTTCAGCAGAGAGGTGGAAATACCTGGAGAGGGTCGAACGCACAAAACAATAACAATCGGACAGGACCATCCTGCTTCATTTGTAAGGGACCGCATAGAGTATACGAGTGTTCGAATCGAGCTGCCCTCCGAGCCTTCCAAGCCACATTTACAAACGACCGAGCGACCGAACGGGAAGGCCCTGAAACAGATACTCCTCTCGAAGACGTCGATGACAACCCCCATATGGGAGCACTCAAATTATTATCAGCGCTCCAGAGGAAAGCCGAGGAAGTGAAGGAACCTCTAGAACGTGGTCTGATGTATGTGGAAGCGTGGGTTAATCAGAGAGCCGCAAAAAGCACTATGGTAGATTCTGGTGCCACCCACAATTTCATGACGGAAACCGAAGCACGTCGGTTGAACTTGCGATGGGATAAAGACCCAGGAAAGATGAAAGCTGTCAACTCGGCCGCCCTCCCCATAATAGGAGTTTCCAAGAGAGTCTCAATAAAGCTAGGGACATGGAGTGGACAGGTCGACTTTGTGATAGTGCGGATGGACGACTTCGACGTAGTGTTGGGAATGGAATTTCTACTGGAACACAAAGTCATCCCTATGCCTCTCGCTAAATGCCTGGTTGTAATGGGTTCCTATCCCACGGTTGTTCAGACAAGCATCAAACAACCAAGCGAAGTGAAGATGATATCAGCACTCCAACTAAAGAAAGGTCTCGCTCGTGACGAACCAACGTTCATGGCCATCCCTGTTGTGGAAGGCGGAAATTCTGAAGAGCCAGTTCCTAGAGAAATCCAGCGAGTCTTGAATGTGTATGCCAATGTAATGCCAGATAACCTGCCCAAAACTCTACCTCCAAGACGGGGGATAGACCACGAGATTGAACTATTACCGGGGGCAAAACCGCCTGCCAAGAACATCTATCGGATGGCTCCTCTCGAGTTAACCAAACTGAGGAAACAACTTGATGAATTACTGAACGCTGGATTCATCCGCCCGGCTAAGGCTCCCTGTGGGGCCCCAGTCATTTTTCAGAAGAAGAAAGATGGAAGCCTCCGCCTATGCATCGACTATCGAGCATTGAACAAGCTCACGGTTCGCAACAAGTACCCTTTTCCCATCATCACGGTCGTTTTCGATCAACTTCATGGGGCAAAGTACTTCTCTAAACTGGAGCTGCGATCTGGGTACTATCAGGTGCGCATCGCAGAAGGAGACGAACCGAAGACGACCTGCATCACTCGGTATGAGGCCTTTGAATTTATTGTCATATCCTTCGGCCTTACGAACGCTCCCGCCACTTTCTGCACCTTAATGAACCAAGTGTTTCACGAATATCTCGACAAATTTGTTGTGGTATACCTGGATGACATAGTCGTTTACAGTCCAACCATGGAAGAACACTAGGTACACTTACAACTTGTTTTCAAGAAGCTCAAGCAGAACCAGTTGTATGTCAAGCGGGAAAAGTGTTCTTTTGCTCAAGAATGCATCAGTTTCTTGGGTCATGTCATAGAATGTGGTCGAATAGGCATGGAAGACGGAAAGGTCAAAGCCATTCAAGAATGGAAAATTCCGACGTCCATCACAGAACTACGTTCATTCCTCGAATTAGCCAATTACTATAGACGATTTGTGGAAGGATTCTCGAAACGGACAGGGCCCTTCACGGAATTACTAAAGAAGAATCAGAAGTGGAATTGGACCCCAGAATGTCAAGCCGCCTTTGAGAGTTTGAAAAAGGCGATGATGGAGAGGCCGGTGTTGGGGATTGCAGATGTCACACGACCGTTCGAAGTCGAGACTGACGCATCAGACTTCGCCCTGGGAGGAGTGCTTCTCCAAGACGGCACCCCATTGCATATGAGAGTCGGAAGTTGAATGATGCTGAAATGAGGTATGCTGCCTCCGAGAAAGAGATGTTAGCAGTAGTCCACTGCTTGAGGGCTTGGAGGCAATATCTCCTAGGGGTCAAATTTGTTGTCAAGACCGACAACAGCTCAGTCTGTCACTTCGTCAACCAACCAAAGTTATCGTCAAAGCAAGCTAAGTGGCAAGAATACCTTGCCGATTTTGATTTTCAGTTCGAGCATAAGCCACGTCGAGCAAATCAGGCAGCATATGCCCTTAGCAGAAAGAGCGAACATACGGCCCTGTGCATGTTAGCTCACCTAAAAGCGAGCAAGCTAACTGGATCCATTCGTGAAGCCATCAAAGAGAACTTACAGAATGACCCAGCTGCCCAATCGATAATTCAGTTGGCCAAAGAGGGGAAGACTAGACAGTTTTGGGTGGAGAATGACCTCCTCTTCACCAAAGGTAACCGGTTGTACGTTCCCCGTTGTGGGAACCTGAGGAAGCTCCTACTTGGAGAATGTCACGACACGATGTGGGCAGGCCATGCTGGATGGCAGAGAACTTACGCCCTGTTAAAGAAAGGCTACTACTGGCCGAATTTGAGAGACGACGTGATGCAGTATACCAAAACGTGTCTCATCTGCCAACAGGACAAGGTCGAGCGCAACAAAATTGCGGGTTTACTAGAACCCCTGCCAATCCCATCACGACCGTGGGAGAGTGTGTCTCTCGATTTCATCACCCACCTACCAAAATTCGGGGAGACAGAAGCGATCCTCGTGATAGTTGACTGGTTCTCTAAATATGATACCTTTATTCCAACTCCGAAGATGTGCTCGGCCGAAATGACTGCACAGTTATTTTTCAGAAATTTTGTGAAACTGTGGGGTGTCCCTGAGAGCATCGTGAGCAACAGAGACGGACGCTTCACAGGGACATTCTGGACATAACTTTTCTGCCCATTGGGATCCAATTTGAACATCTCTTCGAGTTATCACCCACAGACCGACAGACAGACAGAACGCTTCAACAGTATGTTAGAAGAGTAACTCCGCCACTTTATTGATGCTCGACAAAAGAACTGGATCCAGATGCTCAATGTAGCTCAATTCTGTTTCAATTGCCAAAAGAGCACCACCACAGGAAGAACCCCTTTCGAAATCATGTGTGGGCGACAACCTGTGTTACCTCATGTTGTCGACCATCCTTATGTGGGAAAGAGCCCTCAAGCCTACCATTTCACTAAGGAATGACGTCAATCCACCGAAGTGGCCCGAGCATACCTAGAGAAGGCGTATAAACACATGAAAAAGTGGGCAGACAAAAAGTGAAGACCATTAGAATTCCAGGCATGAGATCAAGTCTTTGTGAAGTTGAGACCTGAACAACTTCGTTTTCGAGGTAACAAAGACCAAGGCCTAGTGCGAAAATACGAAGGACCCGTCAACAACTTTTAGAAGGTGGGCAAGACATCCTATAGGGTTCAACTATCCTCATGTATGAAAATCCATCCAGTAATCCACGTGAGCAACTTGAAGTCTTACCACCCCGACACCGTCGACCCTACACGAAACGAGGTAACCCGTCCAGCAGTCACGTTGACAAACAAGGTTGACAAAGAAGTTGAGTCAATCCTCGTCGAGAGAACACGTCGAGTAAGAAGACCACGAAGGGACGTACAGGAATTCCTAGTTAAGTGGAAAGGGCTCTAAGATGAAGAGATAAGTTGGAAGCGTACTGAAGACCTGAAGACAGCTGCAGCAGCGATTGAAGAGTTCGAGCAGCGACAGTTGACGGGGACGTCAACCATTTAAATGGGGGAGAATGTCATGGTCATGCTTGTCTAGGGCCTGTTGCCTGTGGCCGCATGCCCATAACAACCTCTTTCCACATACTTTTATGTCATGTATTTAGTTTTGCTTGTTATTTTCTTTTCCTTGTACTTTTGGTGGCGAGTGACTCCTCGCCACTTTGCATGTTCATGACTGCCATAGCATTTATGCCTTAGAATGTACTATAGGGGGTACACCTAGTCTCTCTCCTACCTTGTGTTGTATCTTATCTTGCCGCTAATATATTCTCTTGCATTCAAGCATACAACAAGCTTTCCAAAATGTCTTTAAACGCTTTCCAAACCTTTTTTCTCTAAACCCATTTTCCAAAACCGTTTTCTCGAGAACGGGGGTGGAGGTTGCGACATATAGCCGTGGTGCTGCCGGCTATCCGATTTTCATTGGCTGACTTGTTCGTGGGCAAGAACAAGTGCGGCACAATCGCTTTGTGAGTCCTTTGAAAGGTGCGATTGTGACACCGGACATCCCCAAATGTGGAAATGACGTAAACTAGCTTTACAACCCTTCCATAGCTCAAAGGGTGTTTCAGAAACACTCTTTGATGGAACTACGTTCAAAATATAAACCGCAGTCTCCACTACGTAACCCCAAAACGAGTTAGACAATTGAACATAGCTCATCATTGATCGAACCATGTCCAACAGGGTTCTGTTTCTTCTTTCTGATACACCGTTTTGTTGAGGTTTACCAGGGGTGAGAGTTGGGACGTGATTTCATGTTCTATCATATAGTCCTGGAATCTCAAGTCCATATACTCTCCACCCCGATCTGATCGAAGTGTTTTAATGGTTTTACCTAATTGATTTTCAACTTCAGTCTTGTACACCTTGAACTTTTCAACGGCTTCAGACTTATGTTGCATTAGGTATAAATAACCATACCTTGAATAATCATCTATAAAAGAGATGAAGTATTCATACCCTCCTCGAGCTTTAATATTTATCAAACCACAAATGTCTGAATGTATAAATTCTAAGGGCTCTTTGGCTCTATAACCTTGTCCAGTAAAAGGTCTTTTAGTCATCTTGTCTTCAAGATAAGACTCACATGGTGGTAAAGAATCGTCTTCTAACTCACTTAGAATGTCATTCTTAACCAACCTCTCAATCCTATTGAGATTAATGTGACCTAATCTTAAGTGCCAAAGAAAGGTATTTTCTTTGTGAGAAACTTTTTGCCTTTTATTTTGAGTTCTAGCATTTTTAAACAACTCGGTATTTAAAACTGCTTTAGTTATGGTTGGTCTTATCACATACAAGTTGTTTTCAAGCAAAGCAGAACAAATATTAACACCATTTCTTGAAATGAACGCTTCATTCAAATTAAATGAAATAGAACACAAATGTTCTAACAAACAAGAAACTGAAATTAAGTTCCTTTTAATTTTAGGAACTACGTACACATTATCTAATAATATATACATATTCTTGTTTGTAAACAACTTGAGCTCCCCTACCGCCACAGCTGAGACGACCTCTCCCGTTCCGACCTTGAGAGTCATCTCTCCGGTGTCAAGCTGCCTCCTGGAACTAATTCCCTGAAAATGAAGAACAAACGTGATTAGTGACTCCTGAATCCAGTATCCAGGCAGAGTCATCGTTCTCCACTAAACATGTTTCCAAAACAAGTCAATCATATTTACCTTCGTTGGCTTTTTTCTTTTCAACAAGTATTTTGGGCAGTTACGCTTCCAATGCCCGTCCATATTGCAGTGGAAACACTTTCCTTTCTCTGCAACCTTGGCCTTGCCTTTCTTGGCAGCGGCAGCAGCAGAGTTAGGTTTAGACCCCTTACCAGCAGCCTTCTTCTTCTTGAAAGTCTTACTTCCAGAAGAAGAGGGCGCAGACTTGGTTCCAGAGGACGAAACTCAGTTGACCTCTTTGAGGTGGCAACATTTGCCTCCTCCTCTTGTCCCCTTACTTTTCATAAGAGACTGGTAGGTCTGCAGCTCGTTTAAGAGCGTGGTAAGAGTGTACTCCAGCTTATTCATAACCGCATTGCTGCGGAATGGCAAGAAACTCTTTGAAAGAGATTCCACAGCTGACCTGACTCTGCTAGTCTATGACAGTCCCGTTCGACTCTGCCACGTTGAAGTTGACCATCAGGTTGAGAACGTGTTCTTGCACTGAGGAGCCCTCCTTCATGCGGGAGTTGTAAATGAACTTAATGTTGGGTGTGTTGCCCTAAACTCGTAGTTTGTATTTTGTAAAAACAAATGTTTATTTAATAAAGTTTTATTCAATAAATTAGTTGTTGAATCATAGCTTTGCATTGTCCAAAATCCAATAAACTAAACATCTAAGGTTATTTATGATGTAATCGGGACAGTATATATACTGGGTATATAGTTGATATACGGGGTATATATTTGATATACCCCTGATATATGAATGGATAATGTCCCGTGAATAACCTAAAGGGTCTATAGTATATGGATAAGGCTGGGTACCTTATCCTGACAACACTATGGATACGGCCCACTCTGTAAAGGTTACAGACGACTCGATCCAGGTTGTTCGTGGTGAGACATGCGAGTGGGGGTATCCTATACAATGAGTTTGTATAAGACCGGACCACGAAATAGGCAATCTTTAGATGTAACACCGTTAACTAATAGGTTGCTATTTCTTAGGATGACCATGCAACTCATTCTCAATCCTAAGTGAGTTATGGACTCCTGCCCGTGAGGGCTCGTCCTTTGATCTGTATGGGTGAGAGTGGTCCGAGTCGCCGACTCAACATTCCTACCATTTTGGGGACGAGACTGAGTGGGGAGCTGGGAACATAACTTCACAAGATGGAATTTTATTTGAATCTCATTCAAATAATTTCTGTTATAGTATATAGTTTTAATTTAGAATTAACTATATATTATATTGTATTAATATACATATATTCCCTAGAGCAATTTGAACAGTTCAAATTCTTCCAAAACTTTTATCCTCATTTTACCCGTTATGAGCTAGCAAGGGGACCTAATGGACCTATAGATCAAAAGCTCCAACGATACGAGATTAATCGGTCAAACTCATTGACCGAGTTAATCAACATTCGTTAACTACGGGTCACTCCACTAAAGACCCGCACTTGCACTCTTCTCACTGCAGAATGTTTTCGTGTCTACGGATATACGACCATTAATGACAAGTCAATCCTTCACGAGTGCTCGTAACTCAAGTTGGGTCAAATTACCGTTTTACTCCTGAGTTACATCTTACTCCTTAAATATCACTTCTCCTCTAATGAACAACCCGATTATGGTCCGACCAATAACCGGAAGTCTCTCTCAGGCCAATGAGAGGGTGAGGCTCCTTATTCAAGTCTTGGAGTCAGCATTTAAGAGAACACTCATCTACTCCCCTAAAATCGGGGAGGAGTGAATTCCATCTTGTGAAGTTATGTTCCCAGCTCCCCACTCAGTCTCGTCCCAAAATGGTAGGAATATTGAGTCGGAAACTGGGGTCACTCTCACCTATACATATCAAAGGACGAGCCCTCACGGGTAGCAGTCCATAACTCACTCAAGATCCTATGAAATAGCAATCTGTTAGTCGGCGTTACATCTAAAGATTGTCTATTTCGCAGTCCGGTCTTATACAAACTCATTGTATAGGATACCCCCACTCACATGTCTCCACACGAACGACCTGGATCGAGTCATCTGTAACATTTACAAAGTGGGTCGTATCCATAGTGTTGCCAGGATAAGGTACCCAGCCTTATCCATATACTATAGACCCTTTAGGTTATTCACGGGACGTTATCCACTCGTATATCAGGAGTATATCAAATATATACCTAGTATATCAAATATATACCCAGTATATATATTGTCCCGCCCATACATGAAAATAACATTGGATGTTTAGTTTATTGGATTTTGGACAATGCAATGCTATGAATTCAACAACAAATTTATTGAATAAAACTTTATTGAATACACATTTGTTTCTACATAAATACAAACTACGAGTTTAGGGCAACACACCCAACAAGAACAATACCCTGTACATCAACTAGAGAAATGCCGTTTTCATTATCGTCTGGTTCTGAAGCAGTGGTGCCAGTAGAAATTGGTCTCCCTTCTATAAGGGTATAACAATTCAATTTGCCCGAAAATGACGAATCCATACAGCTCAACCTCAATTTATTATAGGAGCATCGAAAGACAGCGCGACTACGAACAGCTGAGTACAAAATTCGGATCGCTCGATACTACAATTCGAAGGTTAAGAGACGTAACTTCGAAGAAGGCGACCTGGTCTTGAGAAAAGTTATGCCTAATACCAAAGATTCAGCTAGCGAGGTGTTGGGACCAACATGGGAAGACCCATATAAAGTTACTAAAGTAGTTCGGGCGGGCACCTACGCTTTGGAAGACCAACGTGGGAAAGCCCTACTTCATCCATGGCATGCTCAACACCTTAAGAGATATTACCACTAGCTCAGTGGTATATTCCATTTATTTTACTAGTACTTTATGCCCCAAACTTTGCTCGTCTCAGTCAACTAAGTTGTTTACGACTTTTATCTGTTTATCCGTTTACCGTATCTAGTTCTTTATTTGAACAATTTTCTATTCTAATAAAAGCCGTCGACAGTTAGGACATAACTCGTCCCTTAATACTTAAGCTCTTATGTAATATCTAAACCAAAACTTCTCAAGTAGGAGGACATGTGTACGAATATCTACAACTGGTCAAGAAACTCCAAATTAGAGTAGACCTAGAAGCAGGCCAAACGGGCAAAGATTCGGTCAACAAAGGTCTGGCATGGTCAAAACATAAAGCAAGAGTCCGGGGTGTAAAATCATTTGGCAAAGCCAAACAGGTTAGAAACCTAAAATATCATCGCTGGCTTAGCTAAAAGTTAAATCTCAAGGCCAAAGTCTAACTTATAGATAGGTTCAAGAGACTTGACCACCATCAGACACCTTAAGAACAGTTAGGCTGAGAAGACCTTTGGTTCATAAGGCAACAGTCAACAGTGGCAAAACAAAGTTGGTAAACTAAAGGTTAGCAAAAGCCAGATAGGTGGAAATTCAAAATTGGATGAAAACCTCTGGTAGAAGCTCAATGGGTTGGAAACCTTAGATGACACAACCAGGCAACACGAACCCTCAAAATGGAGGTCCTGACATTGTCATGTCATTCACCATTCATTTTGAGAGTGGGGGCTATCAACACTATTGTTATGGGATGGAAATCGATCAAAAAAATAGTCCTCTATGGACTAGAGAGGCCCAACCACAGCAACTCAGGGTATAAAACCATCGGTAAAAGTCAAATAGGTTGGAAATCCAAGAATAAATCTTTGAGTATAAAACCCTGGGGAAAACCCGAACAGAGCCCAGGATTCTTGACCGCATCCGACTATGACAAAAAGGTATGGGGGCTAAGAAGGTCAACCTGTGAAACAACGGCCGATCACGACGAGAGAGTACGAGGGCTGTTACGTAAAAAATAGTCACCCATGGAACGACTGAGCAACAAGTACTCTCAATGTAGAAGTCGACTTCTATCTTGAGAGTAGAGGCTATTGTTATAAAAATGAAACGGTCCAGACAAGGATGAGAACCGGACCGGGAAGAACCCCGAAGCTACTACCGATCGAGGCCGACCCAGAACTTAGAGGCCGGCCCACCCAAAGGCCGACCCGGCCTTGGCGTCGAGGCGGGGTCGACGTCGAGGTGCCCAGGTGTTCTCGGCTATGGGTCGAGAACACCTCTCGACCTTTCTCTCGATCCCTGGCTCGATCGACTAGTGTTTGTAAAACCTCAACCCTATTCTGATATTGGAGCCCGCAACGAGACATCTCACGGCCCAAGAAGCCCGACGATGTGATTGACCTAGGGTTCGAATAATGAAACCCTAGGAGGGGAAAATCAACCATAAATAGGAGGAGGAATCACCCATTGAAGGTAAGCAAATAAACACTAAGTACTTCACTTAGTAATTCTCCCATCGCTTACTTAAGCATCGGAGCTAGTGTGATTGAGGTCACACCGGGTTAGGGTTGTTCGGTTTTGTAGGTATCCGGTCCCATGATCATCAAATTTGGTGCGTATTTGGCGAGAACCAAGGAGGCCAAAATCTCAGCATCAACATAATGTAACCTCTCGACGACATAGACGTTGTTTATGCAAGGATATGCACAACCACGTATTTCAGATTGCAGCTCGAACTCGGCTCCCGGACCGATCTGAACACTTGGGCGGACCTGCACAAAAAGGTGAGCACTCCGACGATCAAGTCAGTATAGGTCGGGTTCCCAGTTTAGTTCGAGGTCCGAGATCATCGTACCTGATCGTGGAGTGAAGTCCTCTACTTATGGGTGATAGTCCCGCTAATCTCGCAACGGTTACTCTCGGTAATCTCGGGATCGTCGGTTACGCCCGGTAATCTCAGGACCGACGATTATGCCCGATAATCACGCCGCTGTTAGTAATTCGCATCGGCCCCACCGAACTTCCCGGTAGGTCGGACCTCGGCCTGGTTCACCTCGGCCCTCATACTTAGCATCTATCAATGCTAGTAGTGGTGGTCTCGGCCGTCCGAGCTGGGCATGACTCATGAGTCATCTTGGAGCACCAATAGGGGTCCCCACGTGTCCAGAGTATTTTCATCCCCAAACATTGGCCCCCTCTCTGTCTCGTCCGATCTCGACCTGGCAGAGAAGTTCATTCGATTTGCTTTGGACGCGTGGCGACTTCTTATTCGTGGGAAAATATAACCGTCGCGGGAGATTTATCGTCAGAATATTCAAATATTCCGACGCTTCGGATCTTAGGGAGGATCCTTGCCGCTCGTTGATTACACGTGTACGGTGGGGAAATTCTTCCGACGGGCTATAAATGCCCCCAATCCTGCAGGTCATACCTCACGTTCCCTGAATTCTTGGAGTTCGATCTGAAGGCAGCTCGAACCCTTGGTAGGTCGGTCTCTTCCCTCACTTTCTCTTTCGAACGTAGTTGCCATGTCGTCCTCTTTTAGCAGCAACTTAGGATCCGATGAGGACTTAGCTCGTAAGTTAGAGTCCGAGCTCGAGGAGATAGAAAACTTTAGATTCTCCGATGACGGGGAGGATAGTGACGCCTCCACTTCAGGTCAGGGTTTGGAATACCCTTCTAGGATACCTGAGCACTACCTCGGATCCCTTCGTAGGGGGTTCGCTATCCCTGAGAACATCCTTCTCAGGCTTCCGGGGGAGGGGGAGAGAGCTGACAATCCTCCTGAGGGATGGGTCACTCTCTACTTCAAAATGTTTGAGTACGGCCTCAGACTTCCCCTTCACCCTTTTGTCCAAGAATTTCTCTTCCGGACTGGGTTGGCTCCGGCTCAAGTGGCCCCCAATGGGTGGGGTGTCATTTTCGCTTTGGCTATCCTTTTTTGGCTACGAGCTCGGGATAGTGAGGAAGCCGAGCTGTTGGATGTAGACCAGCTCCTCGCGTGCTTCGAAGCGAAAAGGATAGCTAAGAAGCCTGGTCGGTTCTATATGTGCGCAAGAAAAGGCGCAGGCGGTATAGTTAAAGGGCCGACCTCCATCAAGGGATGGGTGAGGAAGTGGTTCTACGCTTCTGGGGAATGGCTCGCAAAAGACGAGTCAGGTCGTTCCTTCTTCGACGTCCCCACTAGGTTTGGGAACCTAGGTACGGAGTAGTTCTTGCTTTTTGTAATTTTCTTTTCTGTCATTCAGGTCTAACTCGGATTTTGTCTTCGTGCAGTTTCAATCCGACCAGTCCCCGAGCTTACGCAAGCCTCCTTCGACACGTTGAAATATTACAAGGAGCGCTTTCCGAGGGGTAGGAAGGTCGGAACCCTGGTGACCGACGAGCTACTGCTCAAGTCCGGGCTGCTAGATTACAACCCTGCAGTTCGTCCCATTGAATCCTCGAGGCCGAACTTCGAACTTGGTATGCCGAGCTTGCTTCCCCCCCTTTTTTTCCTCTAACCTTGTGTTGACCCCTGTTTTTATTTTGCAGCCATGGTTTGCGGATTTGCAAGCAGCGTGAAGCGCAAGTCCAAGGGCCGAGCCCATGCTCTTGAGGCCGCCCAAAGTTCGAAACCTGCCACCCCTGCCGTGGCAGGGCCTGCCTCGGAAGATCCAGCCCCAGTGATCGAGCTGGAGTCTTCTGGGGGTCCCTCGAGGGAGAAGTGCCCCAGGGATCAGACCGAGGCGGTGGACGCCCTGCCTTTGGGCGATGAGGTGAGGGAGGAAGTCCCTCAGAAGCGAAGGAGGAAGAAAAAGAAGACGACCTCCCCCTTGGAGGTCGGAGCTTGTAGGGTCTTGCCTGCGAGCTTCGCAAATCGGGTGGACGATCCTGAGGCCAGGATGGGCGGGACGTCCGATGTGCCAGCACGGTTCAGAGTTGAGCCGTCAAGTTCCGGGGTGAGGGACCAGGTGTCCCGCATCTCAGCAGCAAGTTTGGGCCGCTGCCTAAGGAGGGCGTCCAAATTTGTGAGCGACCCTGGGTCCGTTCTGCAGAGGACCATCGACTACGCCGCCGAGGTAAGACTAGTGTCTCCATTTTTGCTTAATTTCGCCTAACAGGTAGCTCGGTCTAACTTTTTCTTTGTACCGTTTCTCAGGCGTTCGTTGCTTCCATTCAATCGGCTCTGGCTGTAAAGGCCGAGCTGGATGGGAGGGAAGTTCTGGCAGCGAGGGAGAAAGAGGAGTTCTCTACTGCCTTGGAGGCTGCTTCCTCCACCATGAAGGATGAGCTGCTGAAGGCTCACTCTGAGGTGGAAATTTTGAAGGCCGAGGTGGAGTCCCAGGCCGAGCTGCTGAAGAAGGAAGAGGACAGGCGCAAGGCCCAACTCCGAGCTGCCCATGCTATCACCAGGGGCTTGGAGAAGGAGAAGTTCCAACTCCTGAAGGAGAAGGACGACATGCTCCAGGCGCTTGAAGCGAAGGATAAAGAGCTGGAGCATGCGACTGCCGAGCTGGAGGCGGCGAAAGAGCGCCTCAGCAATGGAGTCCTATTGGAGGAATCGTTTAGGCAGCATCCTGACTTTGATGGATTTGCCAAGGACTTCTCTGACGCGGGCTTCAAGTTCCTCATGAAGGGCATTGCTTCCGACATGCCTGACCTTCAGATCGATCTCAGCGGTCTGAAAAGGAGGTATGCCGAGAAGTGGGCGTCTGGGCCTGGCGGCACCCTTGGCCCCCAAGCGTTGGTGGATCAGTATGTGAGAGATCTGGACTCTGACTACTCCGACCTCGAAGAGGACCAGGTCGGCGCCGCACAGGAGGGCACTCCTCAGGCGAACTCTTAGGCGATCATCCTTCATGAGGCTTTTCTCTGTCTCTCTTCTCTTCCTTCTTTGTTTGTAAGTGTCAGGGCAGAGCTGCAAGGTCTATAAGCCTTGGCTCTGCTCTCCATTCAATAAAGAGGCTCCCATTTGTTTTTACTTTGTCGTCGGCAACATCTTTTCTTTGCTTTCCCTGGACTGCGGCCAATGTCACCTCGCACCTCTTACTTTTGAGGTCGCGCCTTTAATTAAAATAATTTGAAAGTTCGAATTTGAATCTCTCTAGCATTCAATGCATTGCACCAACTCTGGATTTTTTAACATCGCACTCTTAACTTAAAAACGTTAAAAGGCTAAAATCCCAAGTCCGTAGCTATTCTTCACATCGCTCCTCGTACCCTCAAGTTCGGAGGCTTGACCATTTTGAACTTTTCACATCGTCCCTTTACCTTGAAGGTTTGAATTTTAAGTTCATCAGTGGTTTCGGCATCGCACCTCGTACCCTTAGGTTTTGGAGGATTGAATTTTAACCGACTGCTGGAATGTGATCGCGTGGGAGTCCGTGGCCCCCATTTAATTTCTGGTCGAACTCGGAATCACGAAATTAAATCATCACATTTATTCCGATCATAATTCTTTTGAAACAATGTTTACAGATCCATTGAAAACCTTTCTGGCATTTCAAGGATAATAACGCTTCAGGTGCTCCGCGTTCCACGGGTGCGCGAGGACATCTCCTTTCAGATCGGCCAATACGTACGTCCCAGGTCGGACTATGCCCTTGACCTCAAACGGGCCCTCCCAGGCCAGATCAAGGGCACCCACATAAGTTTGGACCCTCCTTAAGACCAGATGTCCGACCTGAGAGGTCCGAGGTCGAACGCGGGCGTTGTAATGTCTGGCCATTCTGCCCTGATATTCCGCCAGGCGTAGCTGGGCCACTGCTCTTCTTTCTTCCAACAAGTCGAGGTTGAGGAGCAACTCTTCCTCATTTGCCGTAGGCTCGTAATGCTCTACTCTGTCAGATGGCATGCCGATCTCAACCGAGACTACAGCTTCGGAGTCGAAGGCCAGGGAGAACGGGGTCTCACCCGTCGATTCTCTTTGGGTGGTCCGGTACGACCACAGAACCTCTGGTAGCTCCTCGGCCCACCTGCCTTTCTTGGAGTCCAGTCTAAGTTTGATGCCCCGCTTGATGATCTTGTTGACCGCCTCCACCTGCCCATTTGCTTGCGGATGAGCGGGGGACGAGCTAAGATGACTTATGTCAAGTTTGCTGCAAAAGTCTTTGAACTTGGCGTTGTCAAACTGCTTCCCATTGTCTGTCACGATGGCCTGCGGTATACCAAAGCGACATATGATATTCGTCCATACGAAGGACGTGACTCTGGATTCCGTTATGTGGGAGAGCACCTCGGCCTCGGCCCACTTGGTGAAGTAATCCGCAGCAACCACAGCAAACTTGGTCTGGCTCTTGCCCAAAGGGAAAGGACCAATGATATCTACCCCCACTGCGCGAATGGCCACGGGGCCGAGATGGGGGTGAGCAGCTCGGGAGGTTGGTGGATTATGGTTCCGTAGCGTTGGCAATTGTCGCAAGTTCTAACGAACTTCTTGGCGTCCTGGCTGAGGGTCGGCCAATAGTATCCTTGTCGGAGCACTTTGGCTGACAGCGACCGGACGCCTGAGTGATTGCCGCACACTCCTTCGTGGATCTCTCTGAGGACGTACAGACCCTCTTCAGGGGTTAGGCATCTCAATAGAGGCAGGGAAAAGCCACGTCGGTACAATACCCCATCTCGGACCACGAACCGAGCTGCCCGCCTTGCCAACTTCCTGCGCTCCTTGGGGTCTTGTGGTGAGTTGCCCCTAATGAAGTCCGCGATCGGGTCCATCCATGAGGATTCTGGAGCGCCGATCTCCATCAGATCTGGCTCTAAGATCGAGGGATTATCTAAGATCTCGACGGGGACCGACCTGGCCAGGTCGGTCTCGTACGCCGATGCTAACTTGGCCAAGGCGTCAGCATTAGAATTTTCTGCTCGCGGAATCCGGCTTACTTTGTAAGTTCGAAACTGGGCGAGGTACGATCTGACCTTGCCCAAATACTTCTCCATTCGGGTGTCTTTGGCTTGGTACTCGTCCCTGATCTGGCTCACAACCAGTTGGGAGTCACTGAAGACCTTAACACAAGAGGCCCCCAATGCTCTAGCGATTCGCAGGCCGGCAATGAATGCTTCATACTCAGCCTCGTTGTTAGAAGTTCGGAAGCCGAACCGCAAGGCATACTCAAATCGCTCGCCCCCTGGTCCGAGCAAGAGGACCCCGGCTCCGCACCCTTTTCATTGGAGGATCCGTCGACATAGACTGTCCAAGGTAGGTCAGACTCGCTCAGCTCGGAAGGTGGTGTGAGCTCGGCTATGAAATCTGCCGCTGCTTGTCCTTTCAACGCAGTTCTAGGTTCGAACTGGATGTCGTACTCACTTAGCTCTATTGCCCACTTCATTAGGCGTCCGGAAGCTTCCGGCTTATGGAAGATGCTTTTTAGGGGCAAGTTAGTGAGCACCACCACCGTATGGGCTTGGAAGTATGGTCTAAGCCGTCGGGTCGAGGTGACCAAAGCGAGAGCCAACTTCTCCATCTGAGGGTATCTTGTCTCGGCTTCGGTCATAGCCTTGCTTGTGTAGTAGACCGGGTTTTACCGCGCTTCCTCTTGCCTGATTAGGGCCGAGCTGACGGCACTGTCAGACACTGCTAAGTACAATTGGAGCTTGTCCCCCGACATGGGCTTGGCGAGCAAAGGTGCCGAACAGAGGTAGCTCTTCAATTGCTGAAACGCTTGCTCGCACTCCGCTGTCCATTCAAACGGCCCTTTCTTTCATAGGATTTTGAAGAAAGGAAGGCACTTATCTGTCGATCTGGAAACAAACCGGCTCAGGGCCGCAATCCTGCCATTGAGACACTAAAGCTGCTTCAGCGTCTTCGATGCCTCAATCTCGGTCACGGCTTTAATCTTTTCGGGGTTGGCCTCGATTCCCCGGTTGTTCACCATGAAGCCGAGGAATTTTCCTGAAGAGACTCCAAAGGCACACTTAGCGGGTTTGAGCTTCATTTGATATGCCCTCAGAACCTCGAAGGCTTCGATCAGATCGGAGAGATGCGACTTAGACTGCTTGCTCTTGACAAGCATGTCGTCCACATACACTTCCATATTCCGGCCGATCTGCTTGGCGAACATTTTGTTCACCATTCTCTAGTAGGTCCCTCCTGCGTTCTTTAATCCGAAGGGCATGACCTTGTAGCAGTACAGACCTTGGTCTGTTATGAAAGCGGTATGACCTTCATCCGGGACATGCATCTTGATTTGGTTGTACCCAGAGTAGGCGTCCATGAAGGTGAGCAGCTCGTGCCCGACTGTGGCGTCCACGAGCTGATCAATCCTCGGCAGTGGGAAGCAATCTTTCGAGCATGCCTTATTTAAGTTCGTAAAATCTACGCACATTCTCCACTTGCCGTTAGATTTTTAACTAATACAACATTGGAGAGCCACTCGGGATACGAAATTTCTCTTATGTATTCAGCTTTCAAAAGTTTGCTAACTTCCTCAACAATTACATCACTCATCTCCTTGTTTATAGGTCTTCTCTTTTGTTTCACAGGTCGGAATGATGGATCTATGCTGAGGCGATGCGTCATAATTCGCGGGTCAATGCCAGGCATGTCCTCTTGGGACCACGCAAAGACGTCCGAGTTGGATCTGAGGAAGTGGATTAGCTCCTCTCTGTCGGTGGCCCCCAACTTGGTTCCTATGCTTACCTGCTTCTCGGGACTAAGCAGAGGAACAAGCTCGAGCTCCTCAGTGGGTGCGGCAAACTCCTTCCTCGGCGGGTCGGCCTCGAACTCGAGCGTCCCATCCCTACCGGCGAGAGTTTCGAGGGCGCAGACCGATGAGCCTTTGAGTGCGGAGGCATAACACTCCCTCGAAGCGGTCTGTTCTCCTCGGACCGTGCCCACGCCATTGGGGGTGGGATACTTCAAAACTTGATGAAGTGTTGAGGGAATGGCCCGAAATGAGTGGATGATGGGTCTCCCAAAGATGGCGTTATAGGTCGATCTACCGTCAATTACCACGAACTCGGCCATTTGAGTGACCCGAGTTCGGTCCTGCCCCAACGTGACCGGCAAGTCGATGCAACCCTCTGGGATGACCGATTCTCCAGAGAACCCAACCAGCGGTGTCGGACTTTTCTTCAATTGCGACCTCGTCCATCCCAAGGCGAGGTAGGTCGGTAAGGACAGGATGTTAGCGGATGCGCCCCCGTCTACCAGCACTCTCCTGACCACCACATGATCAATCAAGGGAGCAATCACAAGTGCATCATTGTGGGGCAGGTGGACCTCCTCCAAGTCTGCACCGTCGAAGGTGATTGGGCAGGTCGGCCCCTGCTCCCTGATGATGCACACCTCGCGCCTGGCTGCACGGGCTAACTCCTTTCTTTTATGTCCGGACTGACCCCCGCTTGGCCCACCAAAAATGGTATTGATGACCGCAGGTCGGTCAGTGCGCCGGGGCGGCGTCCTTGAACGCTTTCGCTCTTCCTTTTTCTCTGCTGAGCTGGTCCTGGGCTTTCCCACAAATTTCTTGAAGTAGCCATCTTGAATTAGATCCTCAATTTGGCGCTTCAACTCCCAGCAGTCTGACGTGTTATGGCCGTGCTCCCGATGGAAGCGGCAATACTTGTCCTTGCTGCGCCTCTCCGGGGCTCCCCGAAGCTTCTCAGGATGCTTGAGTAGTTTTTCCATTCCAGATTCCTCGATGTTTGTTAGGATCTCGAAAATTGGAATCGTGGTCGGGGTGAAGCGTTCGTAAGGTCGGCTCCTGGTAGGTCCGCTCTCCGCCCTTCGATACTCAGCTCGGCCGCTGGAAAAGGATCCCTTGCCCTTGGACTTCGGATCTGCCCTTTCTACATCTTTTCCACTTCCGCCCTGGCCGATCTTTCGTTCCGGTCGGCCGGTTTTGGTTTGGAGGAGCTCCTGTCCATCGATGACTTTCTTCGCCTTCTGAAGCACCTCGGTGAAGGTGGCCGGGGCCTCCTCTCCAAGTTTCACCGTGAGGGCTTCGTCGGCTAGACCGGTGAGGAAATAGCACATGGCCGAGTCATCGGAGCAGTGTGCGACCTTCAACTGCTCCTCCTGGAATCTGGTGACATATTCCCGCAGCGTCTCACCCTCCTTCTGCCTGATGGTGGCGAGATGGGTCGCTGTCTTTTTGTCATAGTGCCGAGAAGAGAATTGGGCGAGGAACTCCCTTCTCAGCTGAGAGTAGGTCGAGATCGACCTTGCTGGCAGTCTCCGGTACCACAATCGCGCGCTACTAGTAAGCACGATCTGAAAGGCGCGGCATTGGATTGCGTCTGATGCCGCTTGGAAGTCCATGAGGCCTTTAAAGACCTCAACATAGTCCTTGGGGTCCTTCGTCCCATCATAAGGCTTCACGGTAGGAGCTTTGAACTTCGGAGGGATTGGTGCTTCCAAAACGTCCGAGGTGAAGGGCGATTCTCCCAAGTCGCCATCGTTTAGTGAATCGTCTTTCTGCTCACATTTGGCCTTTAAGGCCTCCACCTGAGCATCAAGCTTGCCCCTCAGCTGGTCGAACTCCTCCCTTGTGATTATCCCTGCGGGATTGTGAGAGGATTCAGCCTGCTGGTTGGAGCTCCTGTGTGAGCGGGATGGTGACTGCCCTTTTCGGAGAGACGAGCCTCTCTTTCTGTTGAGATGCTCACGGAGGTCTCCCCTCTGGCGAGTGTACCCCTCGCTCTCGTTGTCTTCGGGACGTTCCTCCTCGGCTGGGCCGAGGTGGGAACCCCTTTGCTCGTGTATGTCCACGCGCGTCACTCGATTTTCAGATCGGGACCCTGCGCCTGCAGCTAGCATCATTTTGTTATACATTTCCTCCATGGAGCGCATTTGTGTGCGCATTGCCTCCATCTCTCTCTGGAGTGCATCAAAGTTCTCGCTTGTTGGAGCCGGGGCTGGACCCCGGGCGCCCTTCTTAGAGATCCCGCCTCCGCCACGGGTGGCCTTGGATGTCCTCGGGTGCGCAGGCGGTAGGGCAGACGCGGTGATCCGTGCCGACCTGCGGAGGCGTTCTGTTGCTAGGCCGTCGTGACCTTGCCCCCCTACCGCTGCTGCTCCGACCTCCCTCTGGTGGGCATCGCTGGCAGCTAGGGTCCTTCGATCCGCCGTATTGGTCGAGTTTGCGGGTTGAACCATTTTCGTCAGCGTATTGGTTTAAAAGGATTGGGATGACTTAGATTGTCGCTTCCCACAGACGGCGCCAAATGTTTATGCAAGGATATGCACAACCACGTATTTCAGATTGCAGCTCGAACTCGGCTTCCGGACCGATCTGAACACTTGGGCGGACCTGCACAAAAAGGTGAGCACTCCGACGATCAAGTCAGTATAGGTCGGGTTCCCAGTTTAGTTCGAGGTCCGAGATCATCGTACCTGATCGTGGAGTGAAGTCCTCTACTTATGGGTGGTAGTCCCACTAATCTCGCAACGGTTACGCTCGGTAATCTCGGGATCGTCGGTTACGCCCGGTAATCTTGGGACCGACGATTATGCCCGATAATCACGCCGCTGTTAGTAATTCGCATCGGCCCCCACCGAACTTCCCGGTAGGTCGGACCTCGGCCTGGTTCACCTCGGCCCTCATACTTAGCATCTATCAATGCTAGTAGTGGTGGTCTCGGCCGTCCGAGCTGGGCATGACTCATGAGTCATCTTGGAGCACCAATAGGGGTCCCCCACGTGTCCAGGGTATTTTCATCCCCAAACAGACGTCATTAAAGAATAAGAAAAATTGTGGGAGAGGGAGAGGGAGAGAGAAAGAAGGAAAAGATCTGGAGGAGGTAGAGAGAAGAATAAGAATAATTGCATGAGAAGAACATAGAGAAGAATGAGTGATTTGAGAAAGGATAACGGAAGTAATTCACATAAAAGTTACATTAGCAAGTGTATAGAAAACTTATGTTTTAAAAAATTAGACAAAAATCTTGCGAGTGATACTAAAATGGGTCATGCATGCTAATTTTCCAGTAATTTCTCCTCAATTTAGGGAGTCTCTTCCCTTCTTTTGTATAAAACTTGTTGGCCTACCCAACAATTTTTTTATGTTCCAAGATAATTTTCAAAATAATCTTTTAACAAGATGATAAAAAAAAAGGAAAAAAAAAGTCAAACTCAAGATCAAATGTCTAATTCAATCAAATTGAACATTTAACTTTTACATTTTTAACTGTTAATTTCACCCCATTGCAACTTTTAAACTGATCGTAAAGTTTAATCTTTATCTTATACTTGAACTACTGCAATATATACCTTAAACTTGATTAATAGTTGCAATTTCTGTTTTAAAAAATTTGATAAGTAAAAGTAATCAAAATAGGTATTGTATGAAATTAATAGAATTTCAAAAAAAAAAATTAAAAAAAAACCAACATTATAACTAGTTTTTTATTATATGAAATTGATGAGTTTCGATATTACATTGAAATTGGTCAACTTTCTAGAGACTTTTACCTTGCTTTTTGTTAAAATTAGCAAAAATTGAACCTAAGATAAACATTTAAGTCTAATTTGATAAATTAAAAATTTATGGTGAAAATTGATACTCCTTTTGAATATCTCTTCTTTTCTTTAGATCATATATGACTATTCAAGTTAAGTAACCAGAAATAGAAGAGAAGTTGAGGCATCCTAGAAGCATAATATTATTTCTTCTGATCAACAAAAGAATTGTCGAGCAATATGCAGAGTTAAGAAAAAAGTGGGAACAAAATAAAAGATCTACACCGACAACACGAAAATACGATCTACAATAACTAAAGCACCGAAAACCAGATCCCGTCGCTCGTAACGAAATGTGCAACAATTTAGTAACCATGTTTCATACAATCAAACACATCAGACTTACCACCAGCCAAAAGAAATGCTCTCACCAAGATTCCATTCCAAAGCAACCACAGTCAAACATTTTGGTTGCACAAGAAGAAATAAAAGATCTCTTCCAGAATACAAAAGCTTTACAGAGTGCTCCCAGTAGTTGTTGATCTTTCTCCTTTCCAAAAACTGCTTTTGTGTAACAGTGTTTGGAGATGAAGTAATCAGGTAGTCTCTTGAAGCCTATATATGGTGATTTCTTGCTGCTTGAAATAGCGTCTGTCCTCTTCGTCAACCAAAACAAGATTCAAGTAGTACTTCACACTGAATTTGTTGTTGATGTTACGATGCGTTGGCGTCAACTCGTATGGGCTAAGAAACAGTCTGACTGGAATGGATTCACCTGCAGAAACAAGCATGTTCTGTTTTAAGATTTTGGATTCATTGACAATCTTTAGAACACGATGTGATAAAAGTGACTTTCATTAGAGTATCTTCGTAGCATCAGGTTTATCATTTGGTATGCAAAAAAAGAGGAGTATTTGGAGCACACCTCTAACTGGAGCTCCATCCATTAGCTCATACTTAGCCAACGTCTCTGTCTCAACGTGAGTGTTAGCTCCAGATCCGGTTGATTCTCGACGCCGGATCTCCAAATCCATATTTTTTATCTTGATTCTCACCAGTAGGAAATAAATCTTGCCAATGATAACATCTTTGAGATGGTACCTGTATGCATCAATTTTCTTCACTAAGAAACCAAATTGCTCTTCATCTAAAAAAAGAGGAGAAAACAATACAGTTTCTGAAGGGATAACGTTTTACACTTTGACTTTCTTGTATATAATTTTTCAATTTTAAGGACTTAAAATGGTGGCATATTAGAAAGAAAATCTTAAGATAACTTTCATGTATAATTTTTTAATAAAAAAGGAACTAAGAGTTCCTCCTCCTTCCTTCTTTGCTCCGCACTGAATTGCTTTCAATTTCAAAAAAATTAAAAAGTTCAAAGGTATCTGATGAAACAACCAACATGGCCCGCTTGTATAAACGCCAATAGAAGTCTGATCTTTGTAGGTAACAAGAACCAAAACTTCGTTGAAGATTTAAATTCATCAATTAAGTTGCGAGGTAAAAATCAGAAAAGTATGGTAAAAACCCCTGAGCCAGAAAATTTATTCCACTTACTTGCTTTTGTTATACTCAAACTCGATATGCAGGCAGTCTTCAATTCCAACTTCCATCTACAAATGGCATAAATAATCCAAATGATCCACAAAAAAAAACTTGCCTTGTTTAGCAGTTATAAATAGGCATTAGTGTGAGGATGCAACATAGGCATGAAAGTACTACACCTACTGATAATTGACAGAGTTTCATGCTATGGAAGTAAACTACCACACAATCCTTGTGTTCAAAAAGTGTATTCAATAATGAGCTAACAGCCATAAACAAAATTACTTTGCCTCTACACCATTCAGTTCCTACTTACTTTTGATGTAGCGTATTTTTATCGGTTTATTGCTATCGCATTTATAGATAAGTGGATCCCACTAAAATGTTTAAGCCAATAAAAATACACATCAGAAAGTCACTAACCAGTGGGTAGGCTAGTATTTTTCTAAACTAAATACTCGTAATCGTAGGAACAAGTGAAAACGGCAGACAACATAAAACTCGTACAAAAATTTTCAAGGTGGGAGGCATTTTACTGAACTGACCTTGATACCATTGTTGATTGATGGAAGTGGCAAATAGTTGCGAACCTGACGCAAACCAATTATTACGAGCTTAGATGTAACAGTATCCATATTGGCCAGATAGAATCGGCATTTAATATAATTAACATATTAAAATAAAAGTTATGCCGATAAACAAGAGTTCGTACTTATTGTGCCGCCAACCTCTGAAATTTTATATAAAATGAAACTTTCAATTTGAGAGACGTAAGTACAAGATGACAGCATAAGCTAGCAAAGAGGACAAAGCAGACAAAAAATAAATAAAATCACCCAAGAGGGGGGAACAAAGCAAAGGAACTAAACAGCCAAAATTCTTACGAGCAAACCCAATCACAAGAAATTGCAAAAAGCAAATAATCCAAAATACAGCAAGTAGAATCCCATAAAAAGCAACAAAGTGAATGGATTCCAATACCTTGGTGCCCTCGTACTCCATCCATCTACTACACTTTTCAATAAAATGCGCAAATATATTCCAAAACCCAAGGAAGTTGAAAATTTTCACCTAACTAGAGATCCAGAAAACAGTAGGAAACTAAGGGCTCTTTCTAGTTAATTATTCAAAATGAAGTGAAAAAATTCCAGAACATATACTTCATAAGGAAAACAAAACAATTTTTCTAACATTTAGAGACATTCTTTTTATAGCTTCAACAGCAATTTTTCGATTGAGGCTAACTTGAATTCTCTTAGAAATCAGAGGGAAGTTAACAATTCTGTAGAAATTCACATGTGGAATCAGAAAAGGCAGAGGACCTTTGTGAAGAAAGAGGCGGAATTGCTATTAATGAAGAAAGAGAATTTGCAAACAAATTAAATTTCGAATGGAAATATGGAAAGAGATTTATTGGGGAGAGATTTGGGGGAGGAGAGAAGGTTCTCCGTAATAAATGAACCCGTAATTTCTGAACCCAAAAGGCTGCTGCTATTCCTGATGATTCTCCAAAATCTACGCTAATGAAAAATAAGTCAAGAAAGTTTATTCCCCCATTACCTTTCTCCTATTCGCGGAAGAAATTCAAACCAAAGCTGAAGGACGAATCTAATTTGCAGCGACTAGAAATCCAATTTATTAAGAAAACATTAATGGAGGAGGGAGAAGATCGAAAAGTTCTTGGCCAAAAAGAATTACCGGTTGCCCTTCAGCAGGCTTTGTTCCCTCCACCAAAGACACTTTCAACAAAATTCCAAGTTTTTTTGCACTTTCCGAAGATGAAAATGAAGATCTTAATGTGAATCTTAGTAGCCCTGATCCTTCCCCTGATTGAATGAATTTTATTTCCAACTTTGATAATTCATCCGAATTTCTTTCTGATGAAGTCTTTCCTAGTCTTTTTATTTAGAAAAGGATCTCTCTAACTCCAACCTTGAACAGTCAGTCCAAAGAGTGGAAGAAAAGTTTGTTACCAAGACTGCTATTCCTCCTTTCTTTGAATCCGTGGGGATAAAGGTGGTCCCAATTCAGATTTCTCAATGAAGATTATGTCATGGAATGTCCATGGGCTATGTTGTTATAAGAAACGGTTAAAAATCAAGAAACTTATCTTGAAGCATTGTCCAGACATAGTACTCATTCAAGAATCCAAGCTACAACAGATTGATATTATGGTGATCAAGTCACCGTGGAGTTCTCAAGATATTGGCTGGCCTCAGATTGTATCGGCTGGAAAATCGGGAGGCCTCATTACGTTATGGGATGAAAGCAAAGTAGCTGTTCAGGAAGTCCTTGAACGAGTTTTTTCATTGTTCAGGAAGTCCTTGAACGAGTTTTTTCATTAAACATAATGTGCTCTTTTTCTAATTTGCAGGATATATGTATCACCAACATTTATGGCCTAACAAATTACAAAGAAAGGAAGAAATTGTGGTCTGAAATTTGTAATATTGCTGGATTCTCTATCAAACTTTGGTGTATGGGAGGGGATTTTAATGTCACAAGATGGGCTTCTGATCAGTCTTCGGGTGGAAGGCAGTCTAAGGCAATGAGGAAATTTAATAAAATTGTTGAAGAGCTTGAAATCCAGGAAATTCCCTTATCCAATGGCCGGTATACATGGTCAAAGATGGGAAATAACAGTACGCATTTATTGCTTTCAGAATGGGACTCCCTCTTTCATAACTCTCGTATATAGAGGTGAACGTATTACATCGGATCACTACCCTATTTTTTTGGACTCAGGAGAATTTGTTTGGGCGCCTTGCCCTTTTAGACTGTATCAGTTTAATTGAATCCAAGCTTTTGGAAGATAGATCCTATAGGTGGGCAGGTTATCTTATTTCTGCTAAGCTTAAAAATCGGAAGATTGCTCTGAAGCAATGGCACAATCAGAAAGAAAGGATAAGGTTGCAGAAGCAAAACTTATTGAAGAAATTTCTTTGCTTGATAGGAAAAGAGGAGTCGGGGTTAGAAATCGAGGAAGTGGGGAAGAGAAGTTCCTTAAAACAGAATCTGCTTGATCTTTATATTCGAGAGGAACAATATCTTCTCCAAAAAAGTAAAATCAGGTGGTTGGCTGAAGGAGATGAAAATAGCAAATTCTTTCATAGATTCTTGGCAGCAAAAAGGAGAAAAACTCTAATTTCTGAGATGCAAGATTCTGCAGGGAACTCTCTTGTGAATTTGAGGGATATTGAGATGGAAATTGTGCAGTACTTTGAATTTCTTTACAGAGAGGATGGTCAGCAGCGATTTTTACCAATTGGCTTCAATTGGAGACCTATTTCCGCTCAGAATAGGATCTGGTTAGAAAGACATTTCGAGGAAGGAGAAATCTGGGAAGCTTTAAAAGGCCTTGGCAAGAATAAGGCCCCAGGGCCTGATGGCTTTACAGCAGAGTTTTTCATTGAATTCTGGAAGTTCTTGAAGGCTGATTTTGCAAGATTCTTTGCTGAATTTTATGATAATGGCAAACTGAACTCGTGTATTAAGGAAACTTTTATATGTCTTGTTCCGAAAAAGACAAAGTGGAGAAAGTAAAAGACTTTCGTCCCATTAGCCTTATGACCACTACTTATAAGATTTTGGCAAAAGTGCTAGCAGAGAGGCTTAATAAAGTTATCTCTTCTACCATCTCTAGTAATCAGAGTGCTTTTTCAAGTCGAAGGCAGATTCTTGATCCTATTCTCATTGCAAATAAAGTGGTGAATGATTAGGAGTAGAAAGAAGAAAGGGTGGATTTTGAAACTCGATATGGAAAAAACATTTGATAAAGTTGATTGGATCTTTCTTTCAGAAGTCCTCAGACAGAAAGGCTTTGGCAAAAAGTGGATTAAATGGATAAACGATTGTATTAAAGGCAATAACTTTTCGGTTTTCATTAATGGGAGACCAAGAGGGAGAATTAAGGCTTCAAGAGGGTTGAGGCAAGGAGATCTCCTTTCTCCTTTCCTATTCTTATTGATAAGCGATGTGCTTAGTAGTTTTATGGACAGCATTCACCAAAACGGAGTGTTCGAAGGTTTTGTAGTGGGAAGGGATTCAATTCACATCTCCCACTTGCAATTTGCTGATGACACTATAAAGATGATGATGAGATGCTCAAGATCCTATTTGAAGCCATTAAGGCCTTTGAGTGGTTGTCCGGCCTTAAAGTTAACTGGGAAAAATCATCTTTGAGTGGCATAAATATATTTTTTTGATAAGAAACAAAATGTGTATTCAAATCAAGAAGGCCCCTAAAGGGGATACAAACAAAAGGCAGAGGGTAGAGCTAACCGTCCCCAAAGCTCTATACAATCACCGCTTTCCAATCTTATGTAAGCAAAATAAGATTGTAGTTACAAAAAACTTTCTTGTGTAGTAAAAGCCCACCAAGAAGCTAGATGCTTAATATTCACACAAAAAGAATCTAACAAAATCAACTTATCTTCAAAAAGCCGACTATTCCGTTCCTTCCATATCGACCATAAAAGAGCCCGGGCCGCACAATTCCAAAGAACCCAAGCTTTGCCCTTGAGCTACCTTCCTCCATAACCTTCAGCAATGAAATCCTCAATTCTTCTAGGAATACAGAGAGAGAAATCTAGCAAAGAAGCTATAAACCCCCAAACTTTGGACACAAAAGGGCAATGGAGAAAAAGGTGGTCCACTGTTTCATTGTTGCTCATACACATTGTGCACATAGAGGGAGAAAGAGTCCAATGAGGTAATTTCCTTTGAAGTTTCTCTGCGGTATTTACCCCTCTATAGAACAAAGTCCAAATGAAGAATTTTACCTTCTTTGGGACTCTAAAATTCCATATCAAGCTTGCAGTAGCTGAATTAAGCTGAGGAGAAGGGGACGTGAGGGCCATGAAGGCTAAATTGACTGTGAAACGGCCGGATGGGTCCACTTTCCACCATAAAATGTCCCTTCCATTTCCGATAGCTGCACCTTCTATTTTTCCAGTGAAGTTTGCCCATCTATGCATTTCCCTTTCAAAGAGATTCCTTCTGAAACCAAGATTCCAGATTGAGGCCTCTGTGCACCAACAATCCACAATGGACATACCTTTCTTGGAGGATAACGCAAACAAATCCGAGAAAGTAGTGGAAAGAGGGGCAGAATCAATCCATGGGTCCTCCCAAAATCTGACTTGAGCACCCGAGGATACTTTGAAGAAGGAGAACTTTTGAAAAGCTCTAAGGTTCCCTTGTATGTCCCTCCACAGTCTTCCGATAGAAGAACCACCCAAAGGTTTTGTCCACCAACCAAAAGACTCCACACCGTAAATAGTGGCTATCACCCGTCTCCAAAGGCTATCTCTTTCCACTATGATCCGCCATAACCATTTCATTAAAAGAGCATTGTTCCTTAGCCTCAAAGAACCAATTCCAAGACCCCTTTCAGACCCTAAAGGCAAACCCAAATATAAAATAGGAAGACATTCAGCTTTGCAACAAAAAGAATTTGCAGCCTGTACAACCCTTTTGTTTTCGGTTTCGGAAGCTTGGGATAGTGGTCCTCTTCATGGAATATTGTAACTCGAAGGGCATTGAAAGATAAGGAGATTATGGAGCTTTCGGAGCTTCTTTCTTGCATTTCTTCGGTTACTATTTCAGAAAATGCTGATGTTTGTTGTTGGGGATTGGAAAAGTCGGGCCTCTTCTTTGTTTCTTCTCTATGCAAGCCTCAGAGAGCTGATTTGCGGGTTTCAAAAGCTCTTCTATTCTCACTTTGGAGTTCGGGTTGCCCAAAACGAGTTAATATGTTAGTTTGGATTCTATTATATGGAAAGTCAATACAGCAGATATTTTGCAGAGAAAGTCTCCTAAGATGGCTTTACAACCATCCATTTACTTTTTATGTGCAGAAAATGGAGAAAGTTTAAATCATGTCTTCTTTTTCTGCCCATATGCTGCTGTTTGTTGGAATCTTTTTTTCCAGATGTTCCAATTAGTATGGGTGTGGGATCGTGAGTCTGCTAATAATATTTTTCAGATTCTACATGTTGTTTGTTGGGTTGGCGCCTAAAGCTAATCTACTTTGGATTAATGGGTTTAAGGCTATCATCTCAGAATTATGGTTTGAGAGGAATCAAAGGATTTTTTAAGATTCTTGTCGCCCGTCATTGGAATGCTTCAACATCGCCAAATTCAAAGCTTCTCAATGGTGTGTTATTTCCGATATGTTCTCTTCGTATTCCCCTAGTATGATTTGTATGAATTGGGAGGCCTTTATTTCTCCTTTGTAGTCTTGTCTTATGTTTTATTTTCTTTTTCTTGCTTTCTCCTTCGGGGGTTTGTATCTTTGAACAATTTTGTTCCTTTTCATATATCAATCAAAAGTTCGTATCTTGTTAAAAAAAACAGCAATTTTTTAATCAATTGTTGAAAAATGTAGTAGGAAATGGTCTTTTATAACTGTTTTCTAAGTCCTATATTACAAAATAAAAAATAAAAATGCAAGAGAAAACTCATATAAACTCGCATAAGAAGAAGAAAACAAAAAAAAAAACACCAAACATCCAAAATTGTCAACATCAATCAGAAGGGCGGAGGTGAGCAAAATAGAGTAGAACCACCAAGAAAATTATCAAAAACCCACATGAGAGGAGTCTATGAAGGACGGACACTTTAATTTGGGTAACATGTTCGTGTCCAATACTGTCGGACACTTGTTACCCCAATTGACATGTGTCAAACACTAGTTGTACAAATTAAATACAAGTCCAACACTTGTTATGCACATGTCAAACGCTGGCCAGGCATAATAAATAGATACAAATAGTAATATTAGACAAAATAATAACTTTTGAGAATGAAATACATCAAACTTGTTTTTTATCGTATAAATGCATAAACTTATTGACTTTTTTAATAGACGTGTCCTTGTTGTATCCATATCCTAAAATTTTTAAAAATAAAGTCTAACATTTCTGCAATATATCGTGTACGTGTATGTGTACATGTATGTGTATGCGTCCATGTCAGTGTTCCTGTCACTGTCTGCATTTTTCATCATTAACTTCACTGGAAGGAAGATACTATTGGGGAACTTGAGATGGTCTAAATGAACATTCTTGTAACCTTACCACTCTGAAGACTAAGCTCCTCTATGGAGAATTCTGATTAGCTACCAGAAACTATAATAAAAAGGAGGGGTCTTACGCCTTTTAACATTTTGATTCTTCTGAGGGATGGAGAAAGTCACATTTTAATTACACCTCAAAATCCAACTTCTCCAAGTTGCTCCAAGCGGTCTTTTTTTCTTTTTGAAAACCATATTCAATAACTCCCAGGAGAACATACTGAAATATTTTTTCCAAATCAATATTTACCTATAGGTTTTCTTCCTCCTCACCAATCATCAACTTGCCTCATTAAGAATAGCATAGGTAATATGCATTCCACATAGGTGACCTATGCATTGTGTCAAAGAGGACTTTTGCTAGAAATTTATAAAGACTTGAGACCAAAATAATTGGTCTGAAATCTCCCTAATTGCAACAGTGTTTTCTTTCTCTCAATAAGTTGTTTCTTTTCATTAAAGAAAAAAAAAAGATTTTTTTGAGAACTCAGTGAAAAAAACATCAAGACAAGGAGACTTTATGTCAAATATTTAAAGAGGAGAATACACCTAACGCGGTGTATGTGTGGAACTACTAGTTTACAATGTTCATGCATGATCAACATGTCCATCAGCTACCATTATTCAAACAGCATGCTATGCCACAGGAAAAAGAGGTAAGAAGTGTTACCACAAAGTCCTGATATTCCACTATGCTACCAGCATAACCACGACTGATGGTAACTTTGAGGACATATCTAGGAAGGGAAATTCAGAAAACACCAGACCATGAAAATCTCTTAGTTCACAAGATTTTAAATATTTAAAATAGAACCAGAACAAGAACATTTACCTTTTAACACATGTCCAAAATATATAAATAAAAGTCAAACTAAAGGTCAAGCGTCAATAAGAAGTAATGCATAACCAGCGCGAAGCTATAAGCATTCAAAAAAGAAGCCACCAGAAGATGATGACCACATTATTAAGAAAGATCTTAATTCCAAACGACTATTTACCTCAGCCTCACATTTACCCCATTATATGTCTCATATGGCATTTCAACTGTAGAAAATTCAAATGGGTACGTCTTCCTTTCGTATATTTCTCCCGGAACATCCAATTCGCGAACTGGAAAAAACAATAAAAGTTCAGTGCTGAAGAAGACATTACACATGTACGATAACAATTATTCAAAAACCGTCATAATGCATGCATCAAGGACAATGAATTTTAATCTGCCTCCCCTTGCACTCAGATAATATTATTTCTTTGGAAACGAAAGAGGTCCAGACAGTGACAAGAACGAACACATATAATACTTACCAAGAGAAGTAAAGTCATAAAAATTGCCTCTATCAAAGTACATCTCTGCAAAAAAGAGCATACAAGACTAACATCAATTTCTCAAAGAAATAGAAAGTATCAGTTTCTCAAAGAAATAGAAAGTATCAATTTCTCAAAAGAAAAAATAGAAAGTATCAATTTCTCAAAGTTTGATGCCCAAAAGGCACATAATTATTGGCACCTGGTAGCCTCATGGTAAAGATATTAGCACAACCAGAGTATATATAAAGAAATGTAGCCACATCCTCAAAAAAGAATTTAAAAGAAAAAACCCCCACAAAGCTAGACGATACATAAAATGGAGTGATTTGGTGCTAAAGAGAAACAAAGCCAATATTAAAAATGTATATTTTGACAACTAAAAGAAAATTATCATGATACGGAAGCAACAGAAGTGCACACCAATTTGACCGAGAAGCTCAATTTTAACACCATTGTGGTCAACCTTCTTTCCTTGCAGAGGATCTATAGTTATCTGAAGCATGATAAGAAAAAGGGAAGTTGGAATCCAACAATCTCCAATAAAAATAAATAAATAAAGTTCCCAGTAACTTCACAAAATAATTATACCTTCCCAGTAATATTTTCTTGACTCTGGAAAAGGGGAACCAAAACCGTCTGACCATTTTCCTTCTTTAACGGAACCTAAAGAAACAATGCATTTTTAAATAAAAGACATAAAAAAAATTAACTTTATTATGCAAAGCATTATGCCTCAGCAAAAACCATTGCAAAACTCAATAGCTTACACAGATAATACTCAAATTGTCAAAAGATTACACAGATACTACCTGTTTTTTATTTCAAAAACTCATCTGAATGAGAATTGGAACAAACATTTATTTTCTCTCCTCATTCATCCAATGATCTTAACTACTGTAAATGGGATACCTGCTTGCGTGTTTTCCCATCAGAAAATGTGATTGATATGTTGCAAGATGGCTTAAAAGCTCCAAGCAGGTAATTCTGAAATATCAAAATAAAATGTTCAAAAGTATGATACCATCTCATCAAAATGCGTGCAAGAAATATTTTAAATACATAAATTAATAAGATAAAACCAAAATCAAAGAAATAAGGTAACTCTGAAATCTATTTTGAAATTATGACTCTTTTGATATATGCCACAATTGGAGTACTTTCCTGTAACTCCTTTTGGCAGTTGGGTCAACCCCTTATTTTATACTTTTCATATTCCAATGACAAAATAATTTCCTTCTCATAAATAATAAATTACAATAATAAAAAACATTGGCATGCATAATTACTATAAATACTTAAATATATATTACCATAATGGACAGCAGAGAAATAGAGCTCCCAAACCTGACTCAACCAACCTGCATACATCCAAGTTCAACATCATAACTTTAATACTGCAATCACAAGCTAAGTATCCGTTACAGTCATCTCTACTGGAAACCAAAAATCATAAGTACTTTAACATTCTTTTTTTATCTAAAAGCAAATCTTTCATTAAAAAAAACGAAAGAATACAAAAGGGCCTAAAAAATGACCGCCCAAAGAGGAATCAAAGAAAAAACCTAAACTAACAAAACAAGAAATTGGCCCAATTCAAGAACCAATTTGGCAATGATACCAATACCGGTATGTATATTTGAACCATATCCCACGTTTAAAACAAATACAGCATGAGCTCAAAGTTGAGTTTTTTTAGGGGCTATTCGGGAGTGTTTTGAAAACAAAATTTCAGTTTTTAGAAAAGAAATATTTGTTTCAAGTCACCCGTACCCAACCTTCCTCTATCAATATCCCATTTGACCCTGTTCCAGTTTACCAAATGCCAACCAATATTCTCCTTGTTGGGCATGGTAAACAAAGAAATCTAACATATGTGATGGTTTGAGAGAGAGTCCTGCATAAGAGTGAGACACTCATCTTCAGAGAAGATTGCATTCTTCCATTTTTTGAGTTAGTTATCTATTCTATTGGTAATAAGATCCCAAAACGAAGATGTAAAGGTTTTACAGAAAGGGGAAGACTCAAATGAACCAGGCTAATTTCCATGAGAACAACCAAGGCTAGCTACAGCTACAGAGCTACTGAAGCCTTGGTAATGTAGTCATCACATTTAATTTTCAAAAGTTAAAACTTTCCATAATTAACATCAACGCTGTAAGCTTCTTCAAAGATCCTGACGACATTAAAAGGATTGCTTATAGTTGTGGAGAAGGGAGAAAAGAATCAACTTTATATGGTTAACAGAGACTAGAGAGTTGCCTCCCAAATCAAAACCCTTCATTATCAAGCCTTTAGAAGTGCACCATGGGAAAGAAGTCATTTATTGTTTTATATTGAGATTTTTGCATGATTGGAATGTTTAAGTTGATTGTGTAATGGGGAATGGGGATGGAGAATACTTCGTATGATTGAACCATTTGTTGGGATCCTTCAATTTTAGAATGATGATCAACTGCATTAACTTTAAGGCAACCGCAAAACTTTTAATCAGGCTATTTTATAGCGTTTTTTAAACGTTTCACAGATATTTTAATGTCTTGCATTTATTCTCAAATAATCTTATTTATTTGCACTTTCCCTTTGGTTGTTTAGAAGATGGAGCACATAGGAAGAAGTCAAGTCAATTGCATAGTTTCAATATATATTTTTTTTTTTCACGAGGCAACTGCCTGACCCCACAATGCGTAAGCTGGCCCGGACACTCACGGATATCAAAAAAGAAAAAAAAAATATATATATATATATTTATTTATTTAAACAATAAACAAAATTTTCATTAATATATGGAAACATAAATCATTCAGATATACAAACTCCCAAAGGGATGAAGTGCGTAAATGAAATAAAAAAATAGTACGAATAAAGATAAAGAAGTACAAAGAAACCAGCCAGCAAACAAGAAAGCTAAACAGTAGACAAGAAGGCCTTCCGATCAGAGAAAATCATGCTAGGGCCTAGGAAAATAGTTAGAAAAGAGATTGGATAGAACACACCATTGAGAAGCTTTGAACTTAGCAATATTGAAGCTTTCCAAATCCGTTCTTCTTTTCCCTTCAAAAATTCTTTGGTTTCTTTCGAACCATAACTCAGAGATAATAGCTTTAAATTCATTCACCCACAGGAGGCTTGCTTTGGGGGGCAATGAGGGCCCAAACAAGAGCTGAAATGTTTGACTTTGAGACATCCCTATCCTTTACCCAAGCAAAATTAAAGGCTTGGGAGAAAAGTGCCCAGCAAGATGAGACATATGGGCAAAGGAGGAACAATTGAATCTGATCTTTACAGTGAGCTGCACAAAGAGCACGCACTGACGGCTGAAGCAACATGTTGGGAAGCTTCTTTTGGAGGTTTTCTGTTCTGTTGTATTAACCTTTCCATTAAGGAGAATGCATGTTAAAACATTCACTCATTTTGGACTGCATGAGTTCCACAGCTTTGAGCAATAATCCTTAGGCAATGAAGAGGAAGGAACTCTTGGTCTCCATAGTGAGTTAACCGAAAAAGACTCTGAAGAATCTAGGATCCATCTCAATTGATCCTTTTCATCACAAAGAAGAATCGGATATAGGCATGACAAAAAAGTTAAGTATGAGGACTTTCTTATGGGAAGATTATTCAAACGGCAGGTTGAAACATTTGGTTCGTTTGGATGTTTCTTCTCTTTCTTGTGAGGAAGGCGGTGTGGGTGTTGGTAATCTTATAAGGAAGAACAAAGCTTTGCTAGCTAGATGGGGTTGGCGATTTAGCAACGAGCCTCAAGCTTTATGGTGTTTGGTAGTGGCAAGTATTTATGGAATTAATGAGTGTGGTTGGAACATGGCAAAGAGGTTGAATGGCTGCATGAGCCGTCCTTGGTTCAGCATCAATAAACAGTGGCTTTTGGCAGAAAAATTCTCTAGATTCAAAGTTGGCAACGGTAAGAGAGTTCTTTTTTGGCATCATTTGTGGTTAGGAGATTCTTTGTTACGCTTACAGTTTCCCTCTATTTTCAATCTCTCCTCGAGTCCCTCAATTACTGTTTATGAACCGTGGGACAGTAGATCTTCTTCATGGAGTTTGGAATTGAGGATAGCTCTGAAAGACCTTGAAATTGAAGAGTTTGCCAACCTCTTGGAGTATCTTTCTTCTTTTACTCTTAGTGAGGAATAAGATGCTAGGCTTTGGTCCCTGGAGTCTTCTGGTTCTTTTTCAGTGAGTTCTTTATGCAAGTATAAAAAGTTTCATTCCAATTTTCCTAAAGTTTATTGTGCCTTTATGTGGAATTCAGGGAGTCCAAAAAAACGTGAGTTTCTTAATCTGGATTTTGCTTAATGGGAAAGTCAACACTGCAGAAATTCTCCCAGAAAAGCTTCCTAATTTGGCATTGCAGCCCTCAGTCTGTGTTTTATGTGCTGTTCATACTTCATGGTGAATTCCAGAATCATGTTTTCTTCTTCTGCCTGTTTGCTACTGTTTATTGGTCTAGTCTACTCAACATTTTCAACATCCTCATGGGTTATGGATTCGGAAGCTTCAAATAATGTCAATCAGCTGCTATTCGGTTTGAAGATATAATATAAAGCAAATCTAATGTGGGTAAATGGTCTAAAAGTGATTTTGTCGGAATTATGGTTTGAAAGAGAGTTTTCGAAGGAAAATGTAAAACGGCCTACGAATGCTTCAATTTGGCCAAGTTTAAAGCTTCGCAATGGTGTGCTCTTTCCAACTTATTTGAGTCCTATTCACCTAGCATGATTTGTTTGAATTGGGAGACTTTTATATTTCCTTTGTAATCGTTCATTTTCTAGTGATTTGTTTGTTTTTCTTTTCCCTTCTTTTCATTTTCACTATTTCACTATTTGGGAGGAGTTTGTATCTTTGAAAAATTTTTGTTCCTTTTTATAACTTCAATGAAAAGTTCGTATCTTGTTAAAAAAAGAGTTAAGCAATCTTCCAATTCCTCATCCTTCAACATTCTTATCAGGAAGAGACTGTATCCCCAGCATCATGGACTGATAGAAATGGAGAATAGGAGACTCTAAAGAGAAAGGAGAATCTAACCTTTAGGATCATGTCACCCAGCCATCAATGGTGCCATACAAGGATGCCCTTGCCATTTCTTACTTTAAAGAAGGAATGTCTCACCACTAAAGACCACTGCTTCTGAATGTTAAACCATGGACTACATCAGCTGCTAATTTTTTCCTAGATACAATCCAACCAAATCGATCAGTACCATTGATACTTGCAACAACTATACGCCAAAGAGCAGTAGTCTAAATACTGAAACGCCAGCCCCATTTAGCTAACAGCACATGATTTCTTTGCAAAAGCCTTCCAATTCCCAAATCTCCTTTTTCTTAACAAAGGGAAGTAGTGTCCCATCTAACCAAGTGCTTCAAAGAACCCATCTGATTGTCTCCCCAAAAGAAAATTCTTAGGAATTTCTCAATCTGATTACTAATGTGAATTGGCATTTGGAAGATTGAGAGAAAACACAATGAAATGCTGCCAAGCACTGAAAGACAGAGTCAGACTTCCTCCCCGAGAGAGCTGGTATTTCTTCCATCTATCCATATTTTTCATAAACTTTTCTAAGATGGGACTCCAAAATCATTCCTTTTAAGGTTTCCACCCAAGGGCAGCCCCAAGTACATAGGCAGTCTCTCAAACTTACAATCATACATTTTTGCAACCCATGCCACTTCCAAAGAGTCACGATTGACTCCACATCGAGAAGACTTATCCCAATTTATCTTTAGGCCCGAAAGTCATTCAAAAGCCTTAATAGTCTCGAACATGTGTCGTCTACAAATTGTAAATTGGAAATATGAA
Source organism: Momordica charantia (assembly GCF_013281855.1). NCBI lineage: Eukaryota > Viridiplantae > Streptophyta > Magnoliopsida > Cucurbitales > Cucurbitaceae > Momordica > Momordica charantia. Next base: position 8,588,305 of record NW_028275157.1, on the reverse strand, counting down.
TGAACCCGATTACTACCAACAACGAAGCCTTCAAATAGTCTCTTCTCATATATGCTGTCCAACAAGCTGTTTAAGACATCACTTAGTAATAAAAACAAGAAAGGTGAGAGGGAGCCACCTTTGTCTTATACCTATTAAACCAATAATTCTTCCTCGAGGCCTACCATTAATGGAAACTAAAAACTTGGCTACTCTGATGCAACCATTGATCCAACTAATCCATCTGTTCCCAAATCTTTTTTCGAAGGACAGTAATCAAAAAGGCCCAATCTAAGAAGCACGGACACGGATGCGGGACACGAGGACACGGCGATACGTCAATTCCTAATTTGACACAGACACGTTGGGGATACATTTATTTTTTTTTAATATTTTTTAGGATATATGTAAATTTAACACGAAAAATGCTAAATACAATAAAATGCGTACATCCTTCAACAAAAGTTACAAAACAAAGTTCCAAAGGTCCAATATAGTGACAAAACAAAGAAGGAAGGGACGTAAAAGAGGATTGTTTTTATTAGAGTTTACTTAAGAAAAAAGAAAAACAGAGGCAGGGGCGTCGGTGGCGGCAGCAAGGGCGGGCGGGCGGCGGCGGCAAAGAACGCGTGCAGCGTCATCGGCTTCGTGGGAGAGGGGTGTGTTTTTGTTATCGTGGGTGGGTATTAGGTTTTAATCAATTTTTCTTTTTAATTACTCATGGATAATGGGTCTTTTTATTTGGGCCCAGAAAACCTCCCAGGCCGTGTCCCAGTCATGTCCGATTTAAAAAATAATCAGACACGCCAAAATGCGTGTCTTACACGTATCCGGGCGTATCCGTGTCCGACACATGTCTAACACACATACTTCGCCCAAAAATAAGTGTCCGTGTTTCTTGGGGTCCAATCTACCATCAAAAGTCTTCTCAATATCAAGGTTTAATAGCCATCCACTCTTCTTCTAAATTCTGTAGCGATCCACAACTTTGTTTGCTATTAACACCGAGTCTAAAATCTATCTCTCCTCAATGAAAGCGCTATGATTGATGGAGATTGTGCTGGACATCACTTTCTTAAGTCTCTCAGTGAGGACTTTAGCCATAATTTTGTAAGCGAGGTGGTAAGACTAATAGGTCTAAAGTTTAACGTTTAACCCTTTCCACAACTTCCTCTTTAGGTGTAAGACAAATGAAGGTTTCTTTGATGCAAACATTAATAAGACCATTTCTATAAAATTCTGCAAATAGTCTGACAAAATCCCGTTTCCCCTGCTGCTAAATCTTTACAAAAAAATTTGATGGTAAAGCCATCAGGCCCAGGTACTTATTTTTCCCAAGAGATTTAATGGCATACCAGATTTCTGCTTCTTTAAAAAGCCTCTCTAACCAGCTGCTGTGTTGACTTGAGATTGGCCTCCAATTAATTTCCTTTGGAGAGAACCTTCCAGCACCTTCATTTATATATAAAGCTTCAAAGAAGCTAATAATTTCTGCTTCAGTTTCCTTTTGATTTACAGTGGGACTATTGTGGATATCCTTCAATTTCATAATCTGAGCCTTTCTTTTTTGTGCAACCAAGTATTTGTGAAAAAAACTTACTAATTTCGTCTCCTCTATCAGCCACTGAATCTTGCATTTTTATAATCAGATTTTGCTCCTCCTTTATGCATAAATTCAGCAAGTTTTCCTTCAAGGAACATCTCTTCTAAACCTCTTCCGGAGAAATACCTGAAGGTTCATCAACCTCAACTATTGAAGCTATCTCTGAAGTGATCTTCCCTACTTTCTCTTTGCACTTTTTTTTTTTTTGATAAGAAACAGAGTATATTAGAGACCAAAAAAGGAGCTACAGCATAAGGGCGGGGGCCAAGGTGGCCCTCCCCTAAAGAGCTACAACATTGCAGCTTTCCAATCTCGAGAGAGTAAAGCTATATTGTAATTACAAAAGAATCTCCCAGCCATAAGACTCTGTAGACTTGAAGAGATCACATAATCTACCCAGCCATAAGATCTGTCCTCCAATAGTTTTGATTCAATCAGACTAACACACTGTTTACTTTGAGGCCTGAGTTATAAAATCTAAAGGAAAAAGTTCCCCATACGAAGTCCCCTGCATCAAGAACAATAGAATAATGGTTAGAGGTAATTCTTTCAACTGTATTAAACTTGCAGTTGCTAAACAAAATATCAGAGACAAAGAATCTGTTCAGTGGCGACTGGTATTACTACAGCCCATTTTCGACCAAGTGAACTCTCCATTTGATAACAGGACTTCCAACAGCTCTAAATCTTCAATAATTTTATTGAATTTCCTCGTGCTCGTAACTCTGCCCACTGAAGATCGATCCAAAGTCCACCTTGTAACATTAAAGTCACCTCCAATGCACCAGTAATTATCGCAAAAGCTTGGAATATTCCGAATTTCTTACCAAAGGAGTTTCCTTTATTTGTAATCAATTGGCCCATAAACATTAGTAATAATCAAATTATTCAAATGGGAGAAGGAAATAGAAACAGTTACTGAAATTTTTCCTTCTAGGACTTCAATCACTCAAACTATATTCTCATACCATAGAGTTAAAATTCCACCAGAGCATCCTTCGGAATCAATTTGAGCCCAGCCAACGTCCTTCAAACTCCAAACGGACTTAATGAAAGCTCTATCAATCAGCTGCGTCTTTGGTTCCTGAAGTAGAACCACCTCCGGACATATTTAGTTGAATAGTTTTCTTCACCTTCAGCCTTTTATTAAAATCCCTTAGGCCACGGACATTCCATAAAAGGATTTTCATGCTACATTTTGAATGGGGAAAGAGAGATTTGGACTGCCTTAAAATATGAAAGAATTTAATTCTTAAAGCATCTTGTTGATTGGACCTCAATGATGGGAGGAGTATCAGAGTTGTCTTTCCCAAGATTCGAAATTGTGGGTAAAGAATGTTCTTCAAGTCCAAACAAGTAATTGAAATCTTCACAAAAATAATGCTGAGAAGTCGGTTAAATGTGCTAAAGCTGCTTGCTTATCCGTAGATGTAGGGGAATCTTTGCTGCTAATGCTAACATTAAGTCCATCTTCGTCATCTAAATATAAGCTGATCTTATCTTTCCTCTGCTCATTTGTTGAGTAAATGTTTCCAAGACAGAGGGTTGAATATTTATTAATTTGTGCCGAAATTTGTGCCTTAGGAGCTTCAATATCCTTGTTAAAAGAACCCAATAAATTCTTTTGGGGTAAATCAGTCATAGATAATCTTTAGTTTCAATACTAATGTTTTATGACTATAGTTTAGAAGAAGAAGCCAGTGTAGGGAAACTTTGATGTGCATCATTATAGTTATATCTCAGGCAAACACACCACATAATTCTCATACTTCTCAGTACAATATTTTCATGGGTTTAAACTACAATCCGTTGGTTGATCTTTCAAGATTTGATGATCATAAGTACAGGCAATTCATGGGACTTAAATATCATGGGCAAGTACCTCCAAACAGTTACACCCACCATCAGTCACCGAATTGGATCCATTAAGGGTTTTTCACTAAGCTCAACCATGGGGTCTTCAAAACATGTTATAGAATTCTATGTCAGTATTCCTTTATCTACATGAACGTTATGATACAGGGGTTTCGAATTGAGTATTCACAGAAATCATGCAAAACGTAAGTATGGATGTGCATGGTATAGTTTGGTTCAATTGCATGCCAAACCAAACTTCTGTTATTTTCAATTCAACTGCTTTAATCGAACTGATGTGGTACTGTTAATTTCAATTTGCTTTCAGTTCCAGCCCAAAAAGCATGAATTCAAACCAAAATGAAACAAAAACGCGAAGAAAATATTCCAGTGAAAATTAACCAAATGGAAAATGGAAACGCCTCCAAGCCTTGCAGAAAGCATGAATCTAAAGTCAACATTTCCCCAGACCAATCGAAATCCTACTAGGAGAAAGCAGAAATCAAATATTGAAAAATCACAAAACTTCAATCTTACGGGTTCGAGGAGGAATTCAAAGGGCGATTGGTGGCAAGCCGGCGGCGCTGACGGAGAGAGAGATCGTGAGGGGCGGAGGATGGCGGATGTTCAGAGCTGAAGAAGCTTGAATCTTAGCGGGTGTATCAATGGCGACGCAGAGGGAGGGGGAACTCTGAAGTTGAAACAGAAGGGGCTACGTTTTTTCTTTTTCTTTTTTTTTCCTTTTTTTTTCTCTCTCTCTTCGTTTCTACTGCTAATGACTAACGTGCGACTTGCACGTGTTTTACTAGTTTTTTTTTTTTAGTTTAAATCAAGGTTTTAAAATTTTATGTTGATGGTTTTTTGTTTTTGAAATAATGTTTTTAAAAATATATATATATATAAAAGAGAAATAAGGTAAATTTGAAAGTTTAGCAAAATTGGTTGTAATTTTAGGTAGATCACATGCAGCGACTTAAATTGAAATAGTCATTGGATGTGATTTAAGGCGAAATCATGACCATTGGCTGTGACTTAGACTTCTCTGTGGCGTGGTTCCAGCTTTTACACTTTGGAACCACATTTTCGCTGACGAAAATTGCAGCCAACTTGTCAAATCAACATTTCTCCATGTGGTTTTGGGTGGGTCTTTTTTTTCAAAATTGTCTCCACTGTGGTCCCCTTGAAACAAGTACTTAGTCATCCTTTGATTTGGTTTCGTAACTTCTTCCGTATGATTTTGTCTAGCTCGTTACATTTAGCTCTTAACATCTTTGCAAACTTATCTATAATGTATTAAAAAGTATGGATGTGGAAGAAACATTTTTTGGACAATATTATCCTTCATTTTTTTACTTAATACTATGCATGCCATTCATTTATGCTTAAGTTTTTATTTGACTTTTTTCCCCTTTTGAAACCATATTTCATTTCCTAGGTTATTTTGATATATATATATATATATATATATATATATATATATAATACTATACATGTCATTCATTTATGCTTAAATTTTTATTTGACTTTTTTTCCCTTTTGAAATCATATTCCATTTCCTAGGTTGTTTATATATATTATATTTGTCTTTTGAAATTATTTTCCAATTTCGTGGGTTGGTTATGTGTTCGTTTTCTTTGATCTGTTTATTATTTTTTGTTTTTTTTTTACCTTTTAAAATTATATTTCAATTGCACTCAATTTTGCACGAGTGTTAAAAGAATGTAAAGAGTTTTTTCCATCATCATTTAATAGTGTTTAATTATATTAAAAGGTGGTAGAATTTTAAAAGTTTAATGATTCTATATAAAAAGACCCTCTTCACTCATTTTCAACAACATTGTGAGGTTTATCTTTTTTTCTTCTTATTCTTCTTTTTTACCCCATTTTTTTCTCTCACGATGTTTTGATTTTTTTTTTGTTTTGCCTTTTGAAATTCTTTTCCAATTTCGTGGGTTGGTTATCGGTTGGTTTTGATTTGATTTTTTAATTTTTTTTTTACCTTTTAAAATTCTATTTCAATTCCACTTAATTTTGCATAAGTGTTAAGAATGTAAAGAGTTTTTTCCATCATCATTTAATAGTGTTTAATCTATACTATCTATATCTATACTATATATAAATGGGGCTATGGAGGAGAATCTTTGTCTTTCATTTTTGCCCTCCACTTTTTAATAAATACCTATTTTACCTTTGAAATTTATGTAGGATGCAACTGTTAGGTCAAGGTATTTGTTGAGAGAAGTGATGTGTTCATTCACATATAGGTGCGATTGAGATTGATAATTATTTATATATAATATAATAGACCGATGTGTTTTTTTTTAGATAGATAAGTTAATCCAAGAGGTGTGATTGATGAAATGATATATTCATTCCCAAATAGGTGTGATTACAAACATCTATATAACATGAAAGAAAACACCATACATAAACTTGTGTATTTTTTCTCTCTCAAAATGTTTATGAAGGCTTTTCTCTTGCAATGAAAATTAAAAATTTTCGTTATTTGCAAGAGAAACACTGGAGATCCAAGAATCCATAAGTTTATTTGATTTGATGATGAGGTAGAGTATAAAATTACATTTTTATATTAATATATTAATGATTTATTTTAGTTTATTAATGTTCGTATTCTTCGTAATATAGACTCTTGATTGTTGCTGTATATGTCTTTAACTACTTTTAAATTCCCTATTTCATGTTTATTTTTATGTTTATGTCTTTATTAACTAACTTGAGTACTTAACCATGAATATTTATTACTTGATTTGTTAAATTAATCATTTCATATTATAAGGGTTTTTGTTTTCCTATTTTGCCATTTAAATTTTCAAAAATTTATTGACAAGAGCAAATTATTCAGGTAAATATGTTTGTTGAGAGAAGTTAATCCATTGGATGTGGTTACATAAAGAAGAGTGTTATCATCCGTATATGGTGTGATCCAGACTATGATATGAAACATCACAATCAAATGGTAGAGATGTATCTATAAAGGTGAATGTATGTTTCTTATTTTGCTTTTTAAGTTTTCGTAAATTCATATTTTAGTTTTTTAAACATCATTTTTAATATATTTGGAAAACAAACATTTAATTCCACATGCATTGCAGGTGATTATTGCTAGTATATATAAATGGGGCTATGGAGGAGAATCTTTGCCTTCCATTTTTGCCTCCCACTTTTTAATATATACACATCTTACCCCTGAAACTCCTACGGGACACGACTATTCGAAGATGCCTGTTGAGATAAATTAATCTAAAAGAGATGCGACTGTTCGATAAAGTGACGATGCATCCATCCACGTACAGGTGTGATTGCAAACCACCTATAAAAGAAAAGAAACCCATGTATTTTTTTTATTTTGTCCAAAACTCATGTTCGAGACACTGTAAAACTTCCTTGAGAATTGTGTGACTGAGCAAAAACAAGTGGTGCAAGTAATTGATAATCATTAAAGAAAATGAAAGTAATGAGAGTTGTGAAAATTAGAGACCTCCATCAGCGACAATGAAAATGACGTTGAAATTATATATCTATGATTGGAGGTTTATTTTTTTAAAATTGTTGATCAATTTTATATATGTGGACTTTGGCCTCTAATGTCCTATTTTAAATGGTTAAGGATTCTTCGGTTCAATTTCATTTGGTTTGCATTGGTCTACAAGATAAGTTTATTTTTTCATATTCAAAAGTTATGAAATAAGTTGTTAGATCATATCCCTTCATGAAAGATCTTTTCGTTTATTAAAATGGGCGAACATCACCAAAAACCTGGTACCTTATCATCTTCTCGAACGAGAATCAACAAAAGTCGAAGATCCAACTAATTTCACGAAGGAGATTCAACAAGGACCTGATCAGATCATATAAAATGTAAGTCCTAAATCATTTGAATACTTTAATTTATTTTTTATTCTAAAACCTTTACGTTCATTATTCAAACAAAATGTTTCATACTAATTATTTACTAATTTATATTCAACATTTTTTTACTATTCATATTATATTTCTAAATTTTAATAGATTAACTTTCAATACAACGTTGTCGTTCAAAACTTCCTACATAATGTTATTAACTTCAAATATTTTCTTAAAACAATATTCCTGATGATGATTTTTTTCTTTTCCAATATGTCGTCATACTAGAAACTTTGTATATATGCATATGATTTATTGTTTCTAAAATTTGTAATGATACATTTTAGGGTATTATTAACTTTTTTTTTTCAAATTTGTTTAATGTCTTACTTTCTTGTATTGAATATATTATGAAGTGTTAAAACTTTTGAAGTATTATAGGAAACAATAATAAGAAGCAAATTCACTGAGAAGTTTCATAACATTTGTGTTACTCTAAAAAAAAACTTTGTATCAAAATTCTGAATGTTCGCCGTTGAAAAAGGAAATGTGAAGATTGTTAGTGTAGAAACTTATGATATTAGCTAACAAAACATGCAGTCTTTTAATGGAGTACTCATACCATTCGAGAATTCTCTTAATACGACACTTGTAGTCAAGCTAAGTGAAAGTAAACTGGCTCTTGTAGAAATCCATGGTTTTGGCTATCCTCAAAGGCCAAAGGCTTGAAGGTTTCATCCTTGGTACAAAATCAATCCCTTCAAAATTTGTTGCAATCAAAGAAGGTGTAACAACTACTTACACCGTCAATCCCGCATTTGAAGAATGGACTGCAACCAACCATGCTCTCTTAGGTTGGATGTTCAGTTCAATAGAGCAAACTGTGTTAGGCGATGTAGTAAGCCTCGACACTTCAAGAGAGGTGTGGAAAGCGTTGGAAAACAGATACAGATCAGCCAATAAGGCTCATATCAACCAACTAAAAGCTAACCTGCAAGATACCCGCGAAGGGAACATAAAAATGGCAGACTATTTAGCTCAAAATAAGCAAGCAGATGATAATTTGTCTATAGCAGGTGAACCCATTTCTGATTCTAGACTTATCTCTAACATTCTTATTGGTTTAGATGTAGAATACTTGCCGACCACATATTAACTAAATGGAAAATATAATCTTACTTGGCAAGAAGCGCATGCCACTTTGATTGCTTTTGAGCAAACTCTTATCCATCTCAATGTAATACCACAAAACTCTAAGCTAGCCAACTCCACGGGAAATGTTGCCTTTGGTAATACTCAAAATTCTGGAAATAGATATGACTCACAAGCAAAAGGAAATCGCCAATGAAATCAAAATTTTATAGGGGAAGAGCACGTGGAAGAGTAGGTAGGCAAAATCAAAATGGTCCTAGGCCAACTTGACAAGTATGTGGCAAATATGGACACAGTGTATTAAGTTGTTGGTTTCGTTTCAATATAGATTATTTGAGACCTTAATTACAATCAGACACATCAAATGGCTTATATTGCAGCACAAGAGATAGTGATTGATCCATCATAGTATGCTGATAGTGGCGCCTCACGCCATACCACCTCTAACCAAGCAAATGTAAATCAGAAGGCTGAATACAATGGAAAAGAAACTGTGTGCGTAGGAGATGGTATACAATTAATTGTTAGAACTTATAGAGAAATTAGATGAAAATGATTGTTGTGTCGTGGTTGAACCACTGCCTTGAAAGCAATTTTCGGCACGGCCATTGTATTAAATCGTCTGTACGTCGGTTGCTCCCTAAGGTCAACACAACTCTGAACTCAGGCGTGCACTCACTAGAGCCGAATAGAATCGAAGAACATGCTCAGAAATTTTGTCCCTTTTTTCGTGCATAGGGAAACTTGGTTTAGTTTAAAAAGGGAAAAGAAAAAAACGTTTTAACTTAATTAATTAAAACGTTACAATACAAAATTAATTACTTAATTAAAACGTTAAATAATTAATTTAATAACGTTCAAATAATTAAAAATAAATAAAACATTTTTTCAAAACCATAAAAGAAATATTTAATTTTACCTTTTGTCAATATACTTTGTCATTACCAAAAATTAAAAATGACTCAGTAACGCTCTCTTACCCTTTGCCTCTCATCAAAAGTTGAAACTAAACAACATCTTACATGTGCCAAATATTGTTAAGAATTTGCTTAGTGTGTCTAAACTCACCCAAGACAACAATGTAGTTGTTGAACTTCACTCTTCTACTTGTTTTGTGAAGGACAAACTCATAGGGAATGTGCTCAAACAATGGAGACTTAAGAACTGATTATACCAACTCAATGAAGTCGAACCTTTTCCTCCAAGAAGTGTCGCACCGCTCCACTCAAATGTCAATGTACCTAGTAGTAACTCTACTTTTCTTTCTTATTACCAACCTCATGGATTAAACTCTTCAAATAATATATGACATAGGCATTTGGGTCATCCATCATCTAGAGTTTTGAATCAAATAATCAAAGAATGCAACCATCTTCACTTTATGAATGCAAATTTCAATCTTTGTGATGCTTGTGAATTTGGAAAGGCTCATTCTCTTCCCTTTCCTACCTCTACTTCTCATTTTTAAAATGTTCTTGATTTAATTCACACTGATCTATGGAGTCCTGCGCCTATCACTTCAACAAACGGCTATCTTTACTATATTCACTTTATTGATGATTCAGCCGATTTACATGGTTTATACTTGAAAACAAAAGTAAGATTCATTGGCTGCCTTTAAAATTTTCAAAGCACTTGTAGAAAATAAGTTTGAAACAACCATCAAAATTCTCCAATCCGATTGGAGAGGAGAATATAGGGTGTTTACAAACTTATTCAACAAAGTGGTATTGAATTTCGACACTCTTGCCCTTATACCTCAGCACAAAAAGGGAGAGCGGAGAGAAAGTACCATCATATTGTAGAAACTAGCCTAACCATATTAGCTCAAAAATCTAATGCCTTTGAGATATTTGTGGGAGTCTTGTGATATAATCGTCTATCTGATAAACAGGCTACCCACACCATTCTTAAATGGATTATCTCCTTTTGAAAAATAATAAAAACCAAGCCCAACTATAAATTTCTCAAAATCTTTGGATGTGTTTGCTTCCCTTGTTTAGATCCCTACCAACAACACAAATTCAACTTCCATACTACCAAGTGTGTGTTTCTCGGATACAGTGACCAACATAAAGGGTATAGGTGTGTAAGTTCCTCAGGTAAATTATATATTTCTCGATACGTTAAATTCAATGAACCTGACTTTCCTTTTAAGGGCAAATTTATGTATTATAGTCAACGACAAAACCAACTCCTTGACATTAGCTCTCCATCAACACCATTAGCACCCTTGTCTAACTTCTTCACTTGGCATAATCTGGGCTCGAACACTCCTATGCATCCCCTGATGCAACCGTCCTTGATATTGAAGTTTCAATTTCCTCTCTTAGTCCACCCTTGGATAGTATGAAGGAGGGAAAAATCTCATTCCATATATTCAAGAGCAAGAATCACCATGTAATGACAACAATAAAGAGCCTATAACGACACCCGTAGAGATTGAGGATTGCAACAGAGAAGTTACTATAATGACAGTAAATCAACATCCAATGATGACAAGAGGCAAAGTCGGGATCTTTAAGCCTAAATAAAGTGTCTACAAAGTACAATCCTAGTGTCATGATCTAACTAAGGAGCTATTTGACAAGGAACCAAATACTGTTGAAGAAGCCCTACATAGAAAATTGCGAAAAGTTGCCATGCAATCAGAATTTGAAGCATTAATATTAAACAAGACTTGGAGGTTAGTACCCTACAAACTCAATCTTAATGTTGTAGGAAATAAGTGGGTTTTTAGGGTGCAAAGAGATTCGAATGGTGCAGTGCAAAGGCATAAAGCTAGGTTTGTTGCTAAAGGTTTTCACCTGGAAATGATTTTTTGGAAACCTTTAGTCCAGTGGTAAAGGCTCCAACTATTCGAGTTATTATCACTATAGCTATTACCCATAGTTGGGAGATCAAACAACTTGCCATCAATAATGCTTTCTTAAATGGTGAGTTACAAGAAACTATTTATATGAACCAACCTCAAAGATTTGTCGATCCTAAATACCTATGTGTTCAAGTTAGAAAAGACCCTCTATGGCCTAGATCAAGCCCCCTAGAGCTTGGTATAACAAGTTCATGAAATCAACGATCCTACCTTGGGGATTCGAAAATGCAAACACAGACAATTCATTGTTCATGTACAACAAAGAGAAGTGTGTGACATGACTTCTAATTTATGTTGATGATATATACGAAGGGATCGAATCCAGCAACGGAAGCGTGTGAACGCATGTGCTTCGATCTTGTTTTAAAATTACAACGAATAAAAGATATAAGCATGAATAAAAGGAAGTTAGTGAAACATAACTTTGAAGACACCTCTTCAAATTAGACACCAATGTCATCAAAAAGTCTCCCACGCTATCATGTGGATGTTAAAAACTCGGTTTGTGGGAACCGTCTTAAAATTGAGAAAGAAATCAAGAGAACGAGAGAGCGGTTTCTTGATAGAGTTTTGAGAAACTCATTCAACCAACGTTCGGAAAACTAAAAAAAAAATGGAGAACCTCCCTTTTATAGGGAAGGAGGAGTGAGGGGGAAGTCACAACTTCAACTTCCCCACTCACCACCTCCCCACTTCCCACCATTAATGGTGGAAAGTGTGAGGTTTTTCCTCCCATTATTTTATTTTATTTTAATTTAATTAAAATTTTTTAATTTAATTAATAATTAATTAAATCTAATTTAATTAATAACAAAAAGAATTATTAATTTAATTAAGTTAAATCCAATTTAATTTAACCAAATTAACATATCTCATTAATTTAATTAATCATATTTAATTATACTAAACTTAAATTAATCAACCATATTAGAATCAAATTCTAATATCCATCTCTCTTATAATTTTGAATCCAATTCAAATTTAACTTTATATTATAATGTATATACATTATGTTAATTGCATCTCATACAATTAACTTTCATTCCCGTTAACAAACTTGAACAATTCAAATTCTTTTCAAGACTAAATGTTCTTAACTATTCTTTACGAGTTAGCAAGGGGATCTAATGAACCTACAGATCAGAAGCTCCAACGATACGAGATTAATTGATCAAACTCATTAACCATATTAATCAACATTTGTTAACTGTTGGTCACTCCACTAAAGACCCACAACTGCACTCTTCTCACTGTAGAATATTTTGTGTCCATGGATATTGACCATTAACGACAAGTCAATCATTCACGAGTGTTTGAATCCACAGCTGGGTCAAATTACCGTTTTACCCTTGTGTTACATCTTGGACCTTAAGTATCGCTGATCCTCTAATGAACAACCCGATTATTGTTCGACCAATATTCGAAAGTCCCTCTCGAGCCAGTGAGAGGGTGGGGCCCCTTGTTGAAGTCCTAGAGTCAACACTCAAGAGAACACTCATCTACTCCCTAAAGTCGGGAATGAGTGAATTTCATCTTGTGTAGTTATATTCCCAACTCCCCACTCGGTCTCGTCCCAAAATGGTAGAAATATTGAGTCGACGACTCGGGCCACCCTCACCCATACAAATCAAATAATGAGCCCTAATAGGCAGAAGTCCATAACTCATTCGAGATTGAGATCGAGTTAACTAGTCATCCTATTGAAATATTAATCTATTAGCTAACAGTGTTACAACTAAAGATTAATTATTTCACGGTCCGATCTTATACAAACTCATTGTATAGGATATTCTCACTCACATGTCACAACACGAATGACTTGGATCAAGTCATTTGTAATGATTACAAAGTGGGCTATCCATAGTATTACCAAGATAAGGTACCCAACATTATCCATATACTGTAGATCCTTTAGGTTATTACTGGAACATTGTCCACCTGTTTATCGAATATATACTGCATATATATACATTGTATATCAACTATATACGTTGTATAATAAATATATACTATATATATGTTATATACTGTTATAGTTACATGACATAATCTCAGATGTTAGTTTATTGGATTTGAGTTAATGCAATTCTAAGATAAACATCAATAACAACTTTATTGAATAAATATTTGTTTTATGTTTACAAACTATGAGTCTAGGGGATAAAACCTAACAATATAATGACAGGAAATGATAGCAAATACATGTAAATTTTCATAGAAGAGCTCAACAATAAATTTTTGTTGAAAGATATGGGGGAATTGCACTATTTTCATAATTGAAGTTAAAAGAATAGAGAAAGGCTTTCATCTAAGTCAGAAGAACTATGTTGCAAACCTCCTGAAAAAGTTGAATCTGGAAAACCTCAAGGCTAGTCTAACTCCTATGGTAGTTGGAAAAGAACTATATTAAAAAAATGAAGATGTAGTAAAAAATGCAAAAGAATATCAAAGTATAGTTGACAGGTTACATTACCTGTGTCACACTCGTCCAAATATCACCTTCATAGGGAATCGTCTAAGTTAGTTTCTCTCAAATCCAAAAGAAAATAATCTTCGAGCTTTAAAAATAATACTCGGGTTTCTCAAATGAACTATAGATTTTGGGTTAGATATACGCCCAGCGAATAACCTATCAATCTCGGCATTCTCAGATGCAGATTGGGCAAGCGATCCGAAAGATAGAAAATCCATTAGTGGGTACTGTGTCTACCTAGGTGAGAATCTTGTCTCTTGGTCTTAAAAAAAGAAGAGCGTTGTATCAAAATCAAGTGCCGAATTAGAGTACAAATCTCTAGCCCAAACATATGCCGAAATAACTTGGCTAAGTTCATTACTTCATGAGATAGGGATAAAGGAACTACACAAACCTGTGCTATGGTGTGACAGCCTCAATGTCATTGCAATCGCAACAAACCCTGTTTACCATGCGAGGACCAAACACGTTAAAATTGATTTGCACTTTGTGAGGAACAAAGTTCTTGATAAAGAACTTGAGATCAGGTGCGTGCCAACAGAGGAGCAAGTTACAGATGACATGACCAAATCTCTTGGAACATCGTCATTTCATCTAATAAAAGTAAAACTTGGGTTGTTAAACCCACCCTCAAGTTTGAGGGGAATATTGAAACAAGTACTTAGTCATCCTTTGATTTGATCTTCAAACTTCTTCCATGTGATCTGGTCTAGCTTGTTACATTTAGCTCTTAACCTTTTTCTATTTTCTAGGCCAACTATTTTAAAGCATTCAAATTGTAACAACCTACAAGCTTGTATGTATAAATATCACTACAAACCTTAGTACTTTCAGTGAGAAGTGTCATAACATTTGTGTTACTCTAAAAACAAACTTCCTTCAACTCTCCTTTTTATTTTATAGGCCAACTATTTTAAGGCCTTCGAATTGTAACAACCTACAAGCTTGTAGGTATAAATATCACTACAAACCTTAGTACTTTCACTGAGAAGTGTCATAACATTTGTGTTACTCTAAAAACAAACTTCCCTCAACTCTCCTTTGTCTTCTTTATTCTCCTCACTCTGTCGACGAGCCCTACCACCCTTGTTGTCGTCTCGCTTTCAGCTTGTCGTCGTCATCTTCTCTTGTTGCCAGCGCCTCACTTGTTGCTTGTTGCCGCCAATATTCTTTCTCTTTTTCTTTTCTTTACATAAATAATTTTTTTGTATGTATCTGGATGTGTTTTCGATTTAATATTTTTATAATTATTTTGAACCGTTATGGATTATTTATATCATATTAAACTAGTTTTAGATCTAGGTTTTGTAATATGTTATGAATCAATTTGGATTATATTAAAATAGTTTTAGATCTAGATTTTGTAATATGTCATAGATTATGTTTAATTATGTTGTTTAATTTTTTGGATATTGGTTATGAATTATATTTAAATATGTATTATGTAGGGGTATTCAAAGAACCCAGTGACCCGAACAACCCGGGTTGGGTTGGGTTAAAAATTTGTTTGCGGTGGGTTGAATTTTTGTAGAATCGAAAAATTCGGTTCGGTTTGCAGGTTGAAGAAAATTTTTTTTCTGTTCAACTTGAACCGAATCGAACCAACCATAAATTAAAATATATATATATACACACACTACTAAATATTAGGGTTTTTTCTTTTATTGTGGTTGCCTCCTCCCTCCCCCTCTCTCCCACCTCCCTCTCCCTTCGTCTCAGTCATCTTTCACCTCTTTACCCTTCATCTCTGGTCTCCTTTACTCATTGTCTCCGATTAATTTTTTTTTTTATTTTCTCAGTCATTGATTTTTTGGGCATGGGAGCACGAAAGGAGTTTTTTAGCCATAGCAGGTGGAACTAGGTGGTGGAGAGTCTAAGCTGTAGAGTGTTGATTATAACATGACCGATAATGGCAGAGCAAGGCGAATGTTAGGAAGGTGGTGGAGTTGGGGTGGGGCTAGTGGCAATGGAGGGATATGGTGGAGGTCCGTAAAGGGGTTTGTGGAAGGAGAAAAGTTGGAGAGAATGGTGAGGGAGCTAATTAAAGAGGAGAGGGAAAAACACGAGAGGAAGAGGACCTATCAAACTTTGAAGATGGCTAAAAAAGCTATGGGGACCGTCTCTCACCTCCTTTCTCATTCTATCGCTCATCTGTCCCTCAGAAAATTTCAACCCGATAACCCAACTCGATTTGACCCGAAAATATAAGGGTTGGGTTGCTCATCTCATTTGGGTCATTTGAGTAGTTGACTTGACCAACCCGAAAATTCGAGTTGGTCCAAAAAATTGATCTAACTCGACCTAACCCAACCCGTGAACACCCCTAGTATTACGTTTGATTATGAATTATGTTTAATTTTTTGGATTTAGGTTACAGATTATGGTTTTTTTTTTTTGGGATCTAGGTTATGGATTATGTTTAATGTTTTGAATTTAGGTTATAGATTATGTTTAATTTTTTGGGATTTATGTTATAGATAATGTTTAATTATGAATTATGTTAAATTTGATAACTTTTAGGGGAGAAGAGAAAATAGGGAGAATGGTAAAAAGACTTTCATTGAATTGAATAATTTTGAACAAACCTAATAATCTATTTATACTACTATAATTTCTAATCATAATAGGAATATGAAATCTAATTCAAATAACATAATTTAGACTAAATCTAATAACATCTTATTCAAATAATATCTAATTCAAATCTAATTATAATTCAAATAATATTATCTAACATCCTCTTTCAAACTCACAATATAGTTTGATAAATAAGTCAAGACTAATACTTAAATCAAGATAGAAAAACAAACTCAATGCGAAAACTAAAAACGAAAGTGAATGCAAAACTAAAACTAAATTAAATGAAAGCCAGAACCAAAACCATTGTTGTAGAAGTTGCAGAATGTCGTAGAAGCTGCAACAATGCCAATCCCAATGTCAATGTCAATCGCAATACAAATTCCAATGTTAACCAACAATCAATGTCAATGCCAATACCAATACCAACCAAATAAACAATGCTAATCCCAACCAATATCAATGCGAATGCCAATGTCAATGCCAATGCCAACCAACAACCAATACCAATGCAAATGCCAACCATCAATATCAAAAGCAAAATCAACACCAAACCAAACCAAAGCTAAATACGAACTAATTAAAATCAACCCAATAAAAAATACAATTGAATCAAAAAAACTATTCAAACTAAAATCAATAAGAACATAATTCCATTTACTTAAAGAACATCACCAAACTCGAAACCATGCATAACGCACAACCAATAAACTGAAAACTTGATTTTCCAACAAACTTTGATCATAACACAAACTTTGATAATCAATCTTTATTGCCAACAAATCCATCAAGATCTACAACTTCTTGGTGAGAAGAAGGTCCATAGAATACTCCAAACCAATCTATATTCTTCCTCCTCTTCTTCCACATTGTCCTCTACCTTGATTTTGATGACCACCTCAAACCTGATTGCTCTGATACCATGATAACTTTTAGGGGATGAGAGAAAATATAGAGAACAACAAAGAGGATTTCATTGAATTGTTTTTATACAAACCTAATAATATATTTATACTAATATAATTTCTAATCATAATATAGGAATAGGAAATCTAATTCAAATAATATAATCTAAACTAAATCTAATAATATCTTATTTAAATCTAATTATAATTCAAATAATATTTCTAACAAAATTATTTTAAGTTATGTTTAATGTTTTGGATATAGGTTACGGATTATGTTTAATTATGAATTATATTTTTTTTAATAATTCGTTAATATAGTTATAATTTTGTATAGTTGCATGCTTAAAGAACTAAATCCCCGCAAGTTAATCAGTTATGTCATTAGCTTGTGATGAATTTGTGATACTTGAACTTGGAAATGAATTTTCTTTTAATATAGAAGTAGAAGTTGATGAATTGTGTTTGAACCCCTAGTAAATTTGAATTCCCCATGTCCAAATGATGAGACACCTTCACATATATTTACAGAAATAGATTTTGAGATTATCGATTCTATATGCGAACAAGGGTAAAAATGGGAAGTGTTGGGTTTTATGCCCTAAACTCGTGGTTTGTAAACATAAGACATATTTATTCAATAAAGTTGTTATTGATGCTTCTCTTAGAATTGCATTAGCCAAAATCCAATAAACTAACTTCCGAGGTTATGTCATGTAACTAGAACAGTATATAACAGATATACAGTATATATTTAATATATAGCATTTGATATACAGTGTATATATAAACTGTATATGTTCGATATACATGTGGATAATGTTTCAGTAATAACCTAAAGGGTCTATAGTATATGGATAAGGTTGGGTACCTTATCCTGGTAACACTATGGATACGACCTACTTTGTAATAGTCACAAATGACTTGATCTATGTCATTCGTGTGGA